>NW_025814831.1:47683179-48306018 GCF_022079265.1 Lynx rufus
AGTGACTAAAGAAGCCTTCTCAGCAGCAGGAGCACATATGTAAAGTTCTAGTGTAATAACACTATCTTTTGGGCTTTTCCCATTTACCCAGATGAATTTCTGAGTCTGCTCAAGGATGTAGACAACACAGATGAATGAACACTTAATAAAACTCAAATTTGTAATTTTCTGTTAGGTTTAAACTACTGTGTTAGTATCTCTAAGGCATTGTGCTGAGTGAAAGAAGCTAAAGGAAAAACACTACTGTCTCTCTCTATTCTCAAAACTGCTGGTGCCAAAAATGTGGAGGTTTTTCCCTATACCAACCATTTCTCCCAGTTCTGGGTGTCCTGCAATTTAACTCAGTTCTGCCACAGACTCCCCAAAGAGAGAGCAGTCAGGTTAAGGACTCAAGGCCACAAGACTACCCCTCCCACCCTGCTTCAGATGCAGTCACACATTCCAGGTTGTCATTCGTACTTCGGACTGACTGGGTATAAATTGAGGAAGGGGGATCCCGTGGGGGATCCCATGACCCCATCCTGAGGTTCAGTAATTTACTAGAATGACTCACAAAACTCACAGAAGCATTTACTTGCATTTACTAGCTTAAAACACATGTACTGGTTTGAAGGGTATTACAAAGGATACACTGAAAAGCTAGATGAAGAGCTGCACAGGCAGGGTAAGGTATGGGGAAGAGGTGTGACGATTTCATATCCTGTCTGAGTGCACCACCCTTCCAGTATCTCCATGTGTTTGCCAATCCAGAGGCTCCCCGAACCCTGTTGTTTGGTTTTTATGAGGGTTCCATTATGTAGATGTAATTGATTAAATCGTTGGCGATTGACCTCAATCTCAAGCCCCTCTCTCCTTTATGGAGGTCGGGATGAGGCAGAAAGTTTAACCTCTGATGACATAGTTGGTTCCTCTGGCAATCAGCCCCCATCCTTCAAGGGTTGCCTTATTAGCATAAACTCAGGTATGGTTGAAAGAGGCTTATTATGAATAATAAAAGAATTTCACCCATCACTCAGGAAATTATAAGGGTTTTAGTAACCCTGTGGCAAGAACCAGGGACAAAGATCAAACATAAGTTTCTTATTACAGTTGACTCTTAAACAATATGGAGGCTAGTTAGGGGCATTGACCCCTCCACTCACATAGTCAAAAATTTGTGTATAACTTTTGACTTCTCAAAAACTCAACTACTAGTGGCCTACTGTTGACCAGAAGCCTTACCGATAACATAGTCAATCAACACATATTTTATGTTACGTGTATTATATTCTGTATTCTTATAATTAAGCTAGAAAAAAGAAATTGTTGGGGTACCTGGGTGGCTCAATTGGTTGAGCATCTGACCCTTGATTTCGGCTCAGGTCAAGCCCCGTGTCGGGCTCTGCACTGAGCATGGAGCCTGCTTAAGCTTCTCTCTGTCTCCCTCTGCCCCCCTCCTACATGTGCTTTTTCTCTCTAAAAAAAAAAAGGAGAGAAAGGAAAAAAATGTTATTTCGGAAATGATAAGGAAAAGAAAATGCACTTATAGTAAGTACTGTGCTGTATTTATTGAAAAGGATCCATGTATGAATGGACCTGCACAGTTCAAACCCTTGTTGTCTGGGGCCAGCTGTGTATCACGATATTATAGCAGTCAAGCTCAAAGATTACATAATTTGCGCTTCCACTTATGTGACATACTGGAAGAGACAAAATTATGGAGACAGAACTGATTTGTGGTCACAGGGTTTAGGGGAGGGTATTAATTTAAAGGGCAGCTTTTTAGGGTGATGGGAACAGTTCTGTATCCTGATCAAGGTGCTAGTTATGCAAAACTATATATGCATTAAAACTCAGAGTCAATTTTACTGTTTGTAGATTTAAAAATAATTGATAAAGAGGATTTACCTACAATAAACATCATTGTCCTCATTGGTATTGAAGGGCTAAAAACATTTCTTTTAAATCAGGAATAAGCTAAGGATGTCTATTCTTATAACAGCTCCTCAACTGGAAGGCGTAACCAGTCAATAAGATAAGGAAAAGAAATAATAGTTTTAAGGAATGGAAAAGATCTGTTTTCCTTTGCGGGTCTTATGGTTGTATACACAGAATACACAAAAGAATTTGCAGAAAAAATGAAATTAATAAGATAGTTTACAAGGCTGTGAAATAAAAGATCTATATGTGAAAACAGCTGCATTTCTATATCCCAGCAGACTATTTGAAATAGCATAACAATATAAAGTTCCTAGAAATCTAATAAAATATGTATATTTATATTAAAAATGAAAAAAACTGTTAAAAGATACAGTATAGCTTAAATATGTACAACGATCATTTTCATAGATTGGATGATTCAGTATCCTAGAGATGTTAATTCTCCCAAACTAACCTATAGATTCCATGCAATGCCAATCAAAATCCCAGTAGAGTTTCACAAAACTCAACAAGCTGAACCTAAAATTATTGTAGAAGATCAAAGGCCCAGAAGTAGCAAGATACAGAACAAGAGGATAGAGAGGGTGTCATGTCCTGGTAGATAACAGAACTATTTTTCTACTTTTGTATTTAAGACAATTTACATTGGCAGAAGGGTAAGCCGACAGATCAGGGCACCAGACTAGATACCCCTAGTTTGTGCTTAGGATCTGCGCTTAGTTTGCAAACCTGAGGTATGACAGAGACGGCCTTGGAGATCACTGGTAAAGGGTGGCCTGTTCCATAAATGGTGCTTGGTAACCAGTTATCCTATGGGGGAAAAAAATGAAAATGATCCCTACCTCACATTTCAGATAGATCAAACACATAATTTATGAAAGCTAAGACTTTAAAATGTATTAGAAAAAATATATGGGAGAATATGTTGTTGTTTTTTTTTAATTTTTTTTTTAACGTTTATTTATTTTTGAGACAGAGAGAGACATAGCATGAACGGGGGAGGGTCAGAGAGAGAGGGAGACACAGAATCCAAAGCAGCCTCCGAGCTCTGAGCTGTCAGCACAGAGCCCGACACGGGGCTCAAACTCACGAACAGTGAGATCATGACCTGAGCTGAGGTCAGACGCTCAACCGACTGAGCCACCCAGGCGCCCCGAGAATGTGTTCTTAAACAAAACACAAAAACACAACTATAAAGTAGCATGGATAAATTTGATTAGATTGAAATTAAGAACTTCTTTTTCTCAAAAGATACCATTAAAAGTAAGGCAAGCCACAAATGGAAAAGATGTTGCAACAGAACAACAGATATAACCACCAAAGCTTTAATATCCAGAATAAAGCACAAGAAACTCAAATGGATATTGATAGGCAGACGCGTTCACACATACACACACACACACACACACACACACACACACACGTGGATATATATGTGTGTGTGTGTATTTTAAATACATATTTTTATATAATAAAAAAGTGCATCCCTCTAGTAATCAAGGACATGCAATTTAAAACCACAATGAAATATCTTTAAACACCCATCAGGCAAAAATTTAAGAAAGTGACAATACCAAATATTGATAAGGATGTTCAGCATTGACATTTATCATTGACTATTGGTGGGAGTATGAATTGGTACAATCACTTTGGAAGATGGTTTGACATATTCTTATTTTGTTGAATGTGCATGTGCCCTGTGACTGCAGTTTCACCCCTCAGTGTATATATCCTAAAGAAACTCCCATACATGTGCACCAGGAGACATTTACAACAGTGTTATTAGGAGCATAATTTATATTAGCAAAAAACTAAAAATAACTCAGATGTCTTTCAAAGGAAAATGGGTACATTGTTATGTGTGTAGTGCTGTACAACAGTGAAAATGAGGGGATTACAGCTATCTGGCTCAACATCAGTGAATCTCAGAAACATAGTATTCGGGGTGAAACAAACAATGGACAGTAAGTTAATTTACATAGTGTTCCAAAACAGACAAAATGAAATAAAATATTTAGTCTCTGGCACATAGTAAATGCTACAGAATTGGCTAAAATTATTAATGAACATGTAGGAAATCTGTAAAGAAAAGTAAGGAGTGTAATCAACACAAACTTATTTAATTTCATTTTATTGTATTTTTAGAGAGAGAGCATGTGAGCTGGGGGAAGGGCAGAGGGAAAGAGAGAGACTTTAAGCAAGCTGTTCACTCAGCGCAGAACCCAACACAGGGCTCGATCCCATGACCCTGGGATCATGACCTTAGCCAAAATCAAGAGTCAGACACTCAACCAACTGAGCCACCCAGGTGGCTCAACACAAACTTCTTATTGGTGGTTATTTTGAGAGGAAGGGGCATTTGATCATTTAGGGATATACTGTGGGTTTTAGAGATACTGGCAATATTCTTAAGCTAGGTGGCAGAAACATGTTTTCCCATATATAAATTACTCTTTCAGTTGCACAAAAATATTAAATATCTTCTTCATATGCATGTGTATTGCCCAGTACAAACTTTTTTTGGAAATGCATTAAAATGACATTTAAACTTTTCATATCAGCACGGTAGTCACATCTTTCACTTTTACAATTTAAAAATGGGCACAGGCTGTAAAATAGGTAGTGCAATCCATATCCTTTATGTCTTTGAAAAGACTTCTGGCTTTTGCCTGAATCCTTGTCTTCCAGTCATTATTAGATTGTATTAAAGTAGGGAATAAATAAAAATCAATGCAGTGAGAAACTGGAAGATAAAAATATAAGCCTTCTGCTGCCCACCTTGCGCTTTCATATTATGATACTCATCCAGGTATAGTGATTCTTTATATTTCTATAAGAAGTGCAAAGTTTTCTTCACTTTGTTAGGCATTTAATAGAATAATCTTCCCAAAGTAGAATTTCCACAAGTTAGCTGTAATTGCACTACAATTTATGTAACTTTTTTTTTTTAATAAATTATCCCAACTTAATCTTGTTTATTGCGGAGGCCCGTTGCTGATTTGCCTTTGTGCATATTTGTAATTTGGCAGCTCCTGCCCACAGCACCTTTGGTTCACTGAAGATAGATACATGTACAGTGTAGGCAAACTTTTTAATTTGTTGCTGGTTTGTCACCAGTGGCTCTAGGCATTCCATATGGGTATTGCCAGGCCAAGGTGCAGAGGCCAAAGAAGGAGAAGAGAAAGGAAACAGGAAAAGAGGTATAGAAAGAGTGAGGTCATGTCTCTTAACACTTGTTACAAGAATAGAGATGGCCTGGTTTTGCTCTGGGTACCCCTGAATGTCATGCAAAAGCCAGTACATAGGAAAAAATGGTAAATCTTTATAGATTTGATAATGGTTTTCATCCTTAATGTTCCTTTTCTTCCCACGTCCCCTTTTGTCTTTTACTGGTTTTTTTGCCG
This sequence comes from Lynx rufus, assembly GCF_022079265.1. Classification (NCBI taxonomy): domain Eukaryota; kingdom Metazoa; phylum Chordata; class Mammalia; order Carnivora; family Felidae; genus Lynx; species Lynx rufus. The sequence goes on from NW_025814831.1 coordinate 47,688,504, forward strand.
GGGGGGGGGGGGATAGGTGGGGGCAGGGGATTGCAACATTTTGCAAGAAAGGAAAGTTCATTAGATCCAAAGCTACTCTTGAATATTTTTCTTTGAGACTTTTTTTTTTTTAATCAACGTACAGTGCAATATTGGTTTCAGGAGCAGAATTCAGTGATTCACCACTTACATACAACTCCCTGCTCTCATCACAATAAGTGCCCTTCTTAATACTCATCACCCATCTAGCCCATCTCCCATCCACCTCCCTCCATCAACCCTCAGTTTGTTTTTGTTAAGAGTATCTTGAGGTTTGTTTCCCTCTCTCCTTTTTCCTCCTTTCCCATATGCTCATTTGTTTTGTTTCTTAAATTCCACATATAAGTGAAATCATATGGTATTTGTCTTTCTCTGATTGACTTATTTCACTTAGCATGGTACATTCTAGCTCCATCCACATCGTTACAAATGGCAAGATTTCATTCTTTTGATGGCTGAGTAATATGCCATTGTATATGTCTACCTCATCTTCTTTGTCCACTCATCAGTCAGTGGACATTTGAGCTCTCTCCATAGTTAGGCTATTGTTGATAACACTGCTATAAACAGTGGGGTATATATACCCCTTTGAATCTGTATTTTTGTATCCTTTAGGTAAATACCTAATAGTGCAATTACTGGATTGTAGGGTAGTTCTATTTTTGGTTTTTTGAGGAAATTCCATACTGTTCTCCAAACCACTCTTGAACACTTAAACATGAACTTAAAGACTTATTGTTTCAGAGAATGTAATTTTTTTCATATTTTTCCCTAAAACAAAGATCTTCTGTAAATTTTTTTTTTTTTTTAATTTGTAGACACTGTTGATTCCATTACTCCTGACAAAGTACGCGGTTTAAGGGATATGTTGAACAGCAGTGCAATGGACATAATGTATTATACTAGCCCACTTTATAGAGATGAAGTAAGTATCATGATTGTCTTGTTGCTGTTGGGTATCTTTTAGAGTGTTAGTGCATGTGTCCTGAATTTGAAATTTTTATGCACTTTTTTTTTTTTACAAGCAAATGAGCATTTACAGGAATCCATTAATCTACAAATAGCCTGTATTAGTGAATTTGATTGTCTTCAGCACATTGGGAAGCCCTTAATACCTGAAAGTAATAGATAGGTTAGAAAATAGCTCTTTGAAAAATATCACTTTTCATAAATCTGATTAATTGTATCTATAATTATTGTGCTCACAAAAGAGTTTTAGACATTTAGAAATTTCCTTCAAGTTTTTTGTGTGTAATAGACTTGCTTTTATTGTGTCATTTGCATGTGGATTCATTTAGTTCTTAAATAGTAATGTTGCTTATGCATCACAAAAATAACCCTGAGAGGTATAAGAGTAAAAGTTTATTCAGAGGGATGAGAGATCCTCTACTGAATACATTTTGTCACTTTATTGATATGAGAAAAAGAATTGTTTCATAGGAATAACCTTGTTAATTACCTAGCTTGTGTTAGCTTGTCTAATCCTCATTAAAACCCTATGAGGTAGATATAATTAATATCTTCATTTGAAAGATGAGAAAACAGGTACAAGGAGTAGTTACCAGTACAGCTCTCTGTGCTGCTCCAAGCCAATTCATTTCTGATTTTGTTCATTCAGAGCCATTCCTGATTCATTCAGGATATCCCTTGCACATCTACAGAAATATGTTTGGTTAATCGCCGAAGAACCTCCTTCTCTTTGGGCTGCCATCCCCTTAGGATTTTTCGCCATTCCTCTTTCTGGATCCCCTCTTTCTGTATCCCCTATATCTCTACCAGTACAGAGTAGTCTGCCACGATCTGATAACAGTAAAAGAAACTATTCTGGACCTCATTCTAACCCAACAAGGAAGGCCTGATTCATGAAGTACAGAATTTACCTGTTGGTAGTCCTTTATAGTATATGGTGAGTGTTGTTAAATATGTCCTAAAGGTTAAGAAATTGAATTATAGTATTGCAAGTGAAACTAGTTAGTGGGGAAAAAAAAGAAAGAGGATGGCTGAAAGCATATAACATACACACACACACTCAGATGCCATGGGTATACCTTATACACACAGTTATATGGTTGGTAGTATTCCTAAGAAGGTATCCAGAATGTTTAAGGGTAAAATGTGCTGAGGCATGTCCCCCGAAACTAATAATAAGAGTTTTGTAAAAAGATTTAGGTTGACATTGATAACAAGAAAACCTAGAAAAAGTATCAGACTCAAAGCTCTGAACATTAGTTAGTGATGATGGAGAAAGTAGTCACTTTCTAATTTACACCTTCAAAAATAGTTATCCTTTGAATGGAGTTTAGTAAAACAGATACTCAGTAGAAAGAGGGAACTGATGACTGAAATAAATGGAGAACACTCAGCGTTTTAAATTAGTCTGTCCTTTAATCCAGTTGAATTTTGCAGAAAAGCTCTAAAGAACTTGTGGCTGAGTTTCACCAGTCCTGAGCAATGTTTCCCAAACATCCTTAAGTAGAACAGTTACTTGGGGTACTCATTAAAAATACAGCCGACAAACAGCCTCATGGGGCTCATTGGAATTGAGGGTATTAATGTGAATTAGTGATTTTGAACATATTGGGATATGTAGAGATATCTATATATTTAAGTGGATATATGTACATATGCATGCAAATATTTCCCACCTGTGTGCATTGAAAGGGCCACAAAGTAAAGACACCCCAATCCAATGAGTACACCTAGCACCCAGACCTTTGTCTCCAATACTGTTAATACCCTCTCAGAAGAACTAGTGTTCCTAAGGGAAATGGCTGATTCCAGGACTGAGGCAGGATTGGTACAGGTCGGAGCTGGAACTGCTTGTCATGACAGAAAGGAAAATGCTTGAAAGAATGATGGGGCAGGTCACAAGGACACAGGAGCCAAATTAAAGAAGCAGATCCCCACTGGCCAAATCTGGAACAATTTGAGCACCAAAATAATTAAGGAATTATCATTACTTATTATTAGGAATTAGGAATAGTTTTAATATAGAATTATAAGGATAATATAAGGAGTTATAAATCACTGCAAAATTCATAATCCATTTCGATTGCAAATAGATAAATAAGTGGGGGAGAAATCTTCTCTGCTTACTGTAAATGCCAAGGGCTTTCTGAAAAATGTGGAGGGCACGCTGGAGGAAAACCTCATTTTGCACTTGTTGTGGTAGGATCAGATAAAAGAGGCTTGGGCAGGATTCATCAATGGATGCTAAATTGAGGGCATAATTTTGATGAGGAACAGGATATTTGCATAGTCTTAAAGTGTATCCTCACAGACTGCTTATTAGCTAAAAAAAAAAAGAACAGATATACAGTAGAGAAATTAGGCAGTACCTTTACTGGGTGTTACTGAGGGACACTCAGAGGATACAGCATCATTTATGCAGTACTCCAATCATTAGGAAACCTCAAGCAAACACAAAATAAGGAAGTTCAAATAAAGTAGGAATGGGACTATGTCCTTTTTAAATGTAAATATCATGAAAGACAAAGAATCCTTATGGAAAATGTTCCAGATTAAAGGAGGCTAAAGAGACATGGTGGCTAAAGACAGCATCTCATCCTAGACCATAACTTGTACTGGCTGGGGGAAAATGCTGCCAAGTGTATTATTAAATCATGTGACAAAATGTGAATGGTAGATCAGATTAGTTGAAATGTTATATCAAAGTAAATTTATTTTTTTAAGTTTATTTATTTATTTTGAGATAGAGCCAGGGAGGGGCAGAGAGAGAGAGGGGAAGAGAGAATCCCAAGTAGGCTCTGAGCTATCAGCACAGAGCCCAGTGTGGGGCTCAGTCTCACAAACCATGAAATCATGACCTGAGCCAAGAACAAGAGCAGACACTTAACCAACTGAGCCACCCAGGTTCCCCTCAAAGTAAGTTTATGAAGTTGATTGCTACACTCTGAGTATGGAAGAGAATATTCCTAGTCTTAGGAAATATACCCTGGAGTATTTAGAGATAAAGGACCATGACGTAATATATCCTCACATGGTTTGCAAAACCACATGGTTCACAAAAAAATGTATGCACATGTGTGTGCTACAAAAACAAACAGAAGGAATGATAAAGCAAACAGGATAAGATGCTAACAATAGGTAAATCTTGGGTAAAGGATTTATGGATGATCTTTATCCTTTTTTTTTTTTTTTTTTTGCCACATTTGATAAATTTGAAATTATTTCCAGGTAAAAAGTTAAAAAAATGAAACAAAAAAAAATGGTTTCCAAGGTCCCCTCCCTGGAGATTCTGATTCAGAGGGTCTGACATAGAGCTTATGAATTTGTGTTAAAACAGTTCCCCAAGAGGTACCATCAGGGAAATTTGGGAAACCTTGCTTAAGGTATCGTGAAGAACAAAGGAAAACTCTGTGAGAAGCAGGCCAAAATTGTTCTTAATTTTAAAAAAGGAAAGCAGATTCTGCAAATCAAAGCCCATTTAGCACAAGGTTGACATTAGCCAATATTCTAGAATAAATTATTTTTAAGCAGTGTATGTTTCCTTAGGGATAAATAACAGTGATAATCTTAATGATTATCTTGTGTCTGGTGAATGAACCTTGTTTGGTTTATTTGATAGGCATATGAAAGAGCTTTTTTTTCCCTTCCTCTCAGCCTTTGGGGTTAAATGGATGCACAGTCAAAAACTGCCACTTAACTAGCTGTGTGACCTTAGATCAAATTTCTCACTTTCTCAGCTTCCTCACTTATAAAATGGACACAAGATACATACCTGATAAAGGTCGTCATGAAGATTAAAGGTGTAATGTATATAAAGTTCCCAGTACAATTCTCAAGTTGTGATTAATTATATATCTGTCTTTATGTATTTCAAGGGTTCCCATTTAAGAAAAAAAAAAAAGAATAGACTTACTCTGTTAACTCTAGAAAGTGAATAAAGATCAGTGATAGAAAATATGGAAAGGAGCATGTTTGTTTACTAATGAAGAACTTTTTAAGTAACTAAAGCTGCTTTAAAAAAAAATAGAAATGTCTCAAGGAAAAAAATTGTAAGTAATGTGATAGATTTTAAACTTTTTTTTTAATATTTATTTTTGAGAGACATAGACAAAACACGAGTGGGGGAGGGGCAGAGAAAAGGAGACACAGAATCTGAAGCAGACTCCAGGCTCCAAGCTGTCAGCACAGAGCCTGACGTGGGGCTCGAACCCACGAACCATGAAATCATGACCTGAGCCGAAGTCGGGCACTTAACCGACTGAACCACCCAGGTGCCCCTGATAGATTTTAAACCTGAGGGGTGCCTGGGTGGCTCAGTCAGTTGGGCATCCGACTTCAGCTCAGGTCATGACCTTGCAGTTTGTGGTTTCGAGCCCTACATCAGGCTCTGTGCAGACAGCTCAGAGCCTGAAGCCTACTTCAGATTCTGTGTCTCCCTCTCTCTCTGCCCTTACCCTGCTCATGCTCTGTCTCTCTCTCTCAAAAATAAATAAACATCAAAAAAAAAACTTAAGACTTATTTATAGTGACCTTTTGTAATATGTACATGTATCAAATCATTATGTTATATACCTTAAGCTTATACAATATTGTATGTCAATTCTATCACAATAAACTGGAAAAAAGTTTTCAAAAACTAGAAGTGTCCACTTTAGAGTGGAGATCCTCCCTGGGATAGATGGTGAGTGACTTATCAGGGATGCCACCGAGGGGACTCCTACCTTCAGAGCAGTTTAAATTAGATCATCTCTTAGTTCCCTTGTCACGGGAGATTGTGAGAGATGCTCATGGGAGGGACCTAATTAGTGATTGCACCAATAGTCATTAGAAAACCATGCTTCAGGAAAGAGTTTTGTGTATCAATTACTACTTCTCAGGTTATACTATCCAAGGACCAATTAAAAAAAAAAAAAGGAAACTAATCCAGACTTCAGAGACATCATCAGTGACCATTTGGCCCTTACTTTGACCCTGAATAAAGTATCATGAAAAATCCAGAGAGAAATAATATATCTTATGTACATCTGAACTCTCTTCTCAATGACTTTTAAAAGTGAAAAATTACAAAGAGAATGGTCATGGCCATATCATTAAAATTTCCTGAAGCAGAGAGAAGAACAAAGGACTAATCATATTTTTCAGTCAGACTATATATGTGTGGATTCTCCCTTGAAACTGCTGGCTTTTTCTTTTTGGGTTGATTTTCTTAATACATTTTAACTTGTAAGCAGCAGTTATGAGAATTAAAAACTCTTAAGCTTTTGAAAAGCCATCCGTTGCCTACTGTGTTAAAGGTTAGCTGACTTGATTAGATAATATTGTAGAACTAATAAAATTAATACCATAGGGTATATCATTAATCTTGGTTCATATGTCTCAAATGAATATACTTGGTCACTAAGAGATCATAGCTGGGAGAATATAATTGGATCAGTGAGGAAAGGGGGAGAAGAAAAAAACCCTAATTAGAGTAGACTTTTTGGACACATCATAGAGGTGGATTTCTCCTTTTGCTGCTGACTGGATGATTTATAAAAGCATTTAAACACAACTGTTTAAAACTTTGCTTTCAAAATCATAATGTTTTGGAACACAAACATTCACGTGTATGTAAACTATAGGAAAAGATTAAAATTGCTACCGTATCTAGATATGTTCTAATAAGGAAACACAAAGACCACTTCTATTCAAGTGTATGATTATTAGAACAGATGAAAGATGAAAGCATCAGCTCTTCAGAATTGTCCATTCCGTATTTCATTTCACGGTGAAACATTTTAAGGTCAAATAACTTTCTCTGCCTCAGATAGTTACACTTGTTTTTAGTTACGCATATATGATTGCTGAAACATTGGGTATAGTGAGAAATGCTTTAAATTTTTTGATATGAAATAGGTTATTCACTGGTAGAGATACTGATAGATCTTTTTATTTTAATGGGGGGATGGTATTTTAAAAACAAAAGGATTGGGTACCTTTTGTCAGAATACTTAAGGATATATCTTTTAGTGTTTCTAGACTTGCCTGGGGTGAGGCTTAAAATCAAGGGCTTCAAATGTAAAAACTATTAACAAATGTTGCTTTTGAAGGAATTTTGTTTTATCTAAACATTAGCTTTTTCTGTACCTCCTATCATCTAGATTGTAAATCAAGAAAATTACAAATTTTAAGGGTTATTTGGTATTATCAAAGCCAAGTCCAAAGCATTACATTATAGCCCCCTTTGAGGAGAGCCCTATAAATTTCATATCACACTGCATACTCTTTAAACTATATTGGCTGGAATTACCTACAACCCATGTCTTAGAAGGGTTTTATATGCATTTGCCACTAAGGCAGTAGTTCTTAAAATGTGGTGCCCAGAACTGCTCAGATACTTGAGAATGGAGCCTAGCAATCTGTATTTAACAAGCCCTCCACATGATGCTGGTGCACTTTGTTGGAGCTGGCTTTTCCCAAGACAGAAATTAAAATAACCAGTTAAAGTAAAACCTTTACATTTGTCCCTAGAGAAAAGACAGCACATAGTGGCAACTCCTCCTCTCCTTCTCTTCCTTCATTGGCTAGATATATTTCATCACACCCAACACATGCTTTCGGTAGCTTTAAGCAGACCTTGGTATTGCATTGTAGAATTCTGCAGTGCCAACAATTAAGAGAGAACATCATGCCTTCATTCATGTCACTGCTAACCCTGCCATGCATGAATGCTCAAATGATTTAGAGGTTAATATCAGCAGGTAAAACATGTTCAGTAAAATCTAATAGAGGGTAGTGGCCTCTTGAGACAAAATAATAAAACTGAAAATGGAAGCAACACATAATGAATATTTGTATGTCAGAGTACCAGCTCACATAGTAAGTACTGAAATGAGAAATTAAGTTAATATCAAGCAGGAAATTTATAATCAAAAAGTAGCAAGCAATGATAGGAAGAGGAGAGGACTGCCTTATAACTGACGAGGGCCCAGTATGGGTTTGAGTAACATTTTTCTGACTTTGTGGAATATTTCAGTTAATATTTGTTAGAGCTAAATTTCTTAAAAAAATTTTTTTTTCAACGTTTATTTATTTTTGGGACAGAGAGAGACAGAGCATGAACGGGGGAGGGGCAGAGAGAGAGGGAGACACAGAATCGGAAACAGGCTCCAGGCTCTGAGCCATCAGCCCAGAGCCTGACGCGGGGCTCGAACTCACGGACCGCGAGATCGTGACCTGGCTGAAGTCGGACGCTTAACCGACTGCGCCACCCAGGCGCCCCTAGAGCTAAATTTCAAAGGAAGTAGTTTTACAAAGAAAAAATGACTTAAGATACTTCCCACATTGATAACCTTAAGCCTTAAAAAAAACCCTGCTTTCCATCCACATAAAACAACTTTTTACTCGTATCTATATTGCCAACTCAATGGGAATTTTGGAATTTCAAGTGGATCAACATTAGGTTTTTTTTCAATCATACAATGGCCTTTGATTACATTACTCTTATCTAAACACATAATGTAATATATATAGTACATTAGCACACTTGTTATCATAAACTCAGATATTCTTTTTCTAACATTTACTATAGCTTAAACTATGAGGTGTAAAAATTTAGAATTACATACGAGTAAGTTGCAATGAAGAAAAAATTTGAAGGGGCTCTTTGGAAATCTTACTGGAATCTGCATGGAATTTTTTTTTTTTTTTTAATCTTTGGAACTGCTAGCTCATATAGTTAGTATAAGGACTGTGAAAGGAGCTAGATGGGTGGTATCTGCCTGTATTTTTTAGTGATGATACAGATTACACATTATGTTTACTTTTCTTCATTTTCCACAAGGTTTTGAAATACCTGAGTTCATTTTAATAACCTAGGTATATTTGGCCAGTAATGTCTGTGTTTCTTTCTTAATGTATTTGAGTTTGGAGATAAAGTTTATAGCAAAGTCAGTGATTAATATGATAATGTTTTCTTATTTCAAACAGCTAGTTAAAGGCCTTCAGCAAGAGCTGAACCGATTATATTCCCTTTTCTGTTCTCGGAATCCAGACTTTGAAGAAAAAGGGGGTAAAGTCTCAATAGTGTCACATTCCTTGGGATGTGTAATCACTTATGACATAATGACTGGCTGGAATCCAGTTCGACTCTATGAACAGTTGCTACAGAAGGAAGAAGAGTTGCCTGATGAACGATGGATGAGCTATGAAGAACGACATCTACTGGATGAACTCTATATAACAAAGCGACGGTAAAATACCTTAGTCTCTTAAAAGAATTTTAAAAGTCTTCATGGAATTACTGGACTTCTTAGGAGAAAACTGTAAGATTTTCATGATAATATTTGGAGTACGGAGAGTATTAGGTAACATGCCTAATCAGCGAGAGACAATTTTGTTAATTTTCATGCTAATTCCATGCATGTTCCAATAGCATAAAATAAATTGCTTTGTCATCATCTTTTTCCTTCCATCTCTTCTTCAGAATTTGTTAGGAGTGAAATCTAAAACTTATTCCAAGCTGAGTCACTGTGCAGAATCCTTATTGAAAATGTTTACCAGTTTGTAATCCTTTGTAATTTTTACTAATCTTAGAGATGGGCCTTTGCCTTTCTTATTATTCTGAAAATAATTTTAAATCCCTTTTCTCCTTGGCAAATGAATTTTTGGCAGATTTATAATTATTTGATCACTTGTGGCCTTCCTGATACTACCTTATAATTCTTAATTACATTCCTGTCTTCATCTATAGTTACATCCTTTATCTTCTTTGTCCTCTTAATGCATTTCATCGATTCTAATAGAACAGTAAAAAGTCACTCATTTTGATAGTTAACATCATATGAAAACAACCAATGTAGTTGACCAAAAATTTTACTCAAGAAGCCTTGGATTTGTTTTAGTCTCATAAGTAGTTGTCTAAGGATTTTATTTAAAATATTATTAAGTACCATAGGCTAGATACATATATTTTGTAATGTCAAAATAATTGATGGTTTTGAAAGAAGATATAAGCATGCTTCAGAACAGCCATTTTTTGTTTTGTTTTGCTTTTTAATTTACCTCCAAGTTAGTTAACATATAGTGCAACAATGATTTCAGGAGCAGATTCCTTAATGCCCCTTACCCATTTAGCCCATACCCCCTCCCACAACCCCTCTAGTAACCCTCTGTTCTCCATATTTAAGAGTCTCTTGTGTTTTGCCCCCCTTCCTGTTTTTATATTATTTTTGCTTCCCTTCCCTTCCCTTGTGTTCATCTGTTCTGTGTCTTAGAGTCCTCATATGAGTGAAGTCATATATGTGTCTTTCTCTGACTAATTTCGCTTAGCATAATACCCTCTAGTTCATCCATGTAGTTGTAAATGTCAAGATTTCATTCTTTTTGATTGTCGAGTAATACTCCATTGCATGCATGCATATATATACATATATATATATATATATATATGTATATATATGCATACACCACATCTTTATTCATCCATGGATGGACATTTGAGCTCTTTCCATACTTTGGCTATTGTTGATCGTGCTGCTATAAACATTGGGGTGCGTATGTCCCTTTGAAACAGTATACCTGTATCCCTTGGATAAATACCTAGTAGTGCAGCTTCTGGGTCATAGGGTAGTTCTATTTTTCGTTTTTTGAGGACCCTCCATACTGTTTTCCACAGTGGCTGCACCAGCTTGCATTCCCACCAACAATGCAAAAGAGATCCTCTTTCTCCGCATCCTCGCCAACATCTGTTGTTGTCTGAGTTGTTGATGTTAGCCATTCTGACAGGTATAAGGTGGTATCTCGTTGTGGTTTTGATTTGTATTTCCCTGATGATGAGTGATGTGGAGCATTTTTTCATGTGTTGGTTGGCCATCTGGATGTCTTCTTTGGAGAAGTGTCTGTTCACATCTTTTGCCCATTTCTTCACTAGATTATTTGTTTTTTGGAAGTTGAGTTTTATAAGTTCTTTATAGAATTTGGATACTAACCCATTCTCCCATTCTGTCGGTTGCCTTTTAGTTTTGCTGATTGTTTCCTTCGTTGTGCAGAAGCTTTTTATTTTGATGAGGTCCCAGTAGTTCATTTTTGCTTTTGTTTCTCTTGCCTCTGGAGACATGTTTAGTAAGAAGTTGCTGCAGCCAAGATCAAAGAGGTTTTTGCCTGCTTTGTCCTCGAGGATTTTGATGGCTTCCTCTTACATTTAGGTCTTTCATCCATTTTGAGTTTATTTTTGTGTATGGTGTAAGAAAGGGGTCCAGATTCATTTTTCTGCATGTTGCTGCCCTGTTTTCCCAGCACCACTTCAGAGCAGCCTTTTAGATACAAAATCCAGTAAAAAAAAAAAAATTAATAAACAGGTTTAGAAAATGAGCTGCACCTTTAAAAAAAAAACAGAACCTTAGTTCCATTATTTATTAAATGTAAGTAGATACAAAACATAATAATGGGAAAAATTTGAAGTAATCCAAATGTTCATCAGCAGAGAAGGATTAATAAACTGTGGTTGATCTGTATGAAGGACAATTATACAGCTGTTACAAAGATTGAAGTAGATCAGGAAGCAATGAAATGAAAAGACCTCCAAGATTCACTATTAAGTGTAGAAAAAAGAAGCATAGAACTGTGTATATGGTGTGAACATTTAGTGTGATTTTTTTTTTAAGGTCATATATATGTTTGTATTTGCCTCACATTTCCCTAAAGGATCCTCCCAAAAAGCTGTTAACAACAGCTATTATGAAGACTAGGGCTACTTTTACTAACCATTTTATAAATGTTTATAGACTGTAGCAGGTGCATTTATCAAATACTGTCAACAGGGATTAATTTGGGGGATTGGATAATGGGCCATCATTTTCTTCTTTATACTTTAGTGAACTAGCAAGCATCTAATATTTATAAAATTGTGAATATAAATATTAGTACATTATCTCCTACTGCTTCCTAGACTGAGAGAAATAGAAGAACGGCTACATGGATTGAAGGCGTCATCCATGACACAAACACCTGCCTTAAAATTTAAGGTAAGGAAAGAGATAAGATTTCCATCATTTATCTCAATTTCTTTTCAAACATCATTTGAAGTGTGACAGTAGGATTCAAGTGAAATCTGAATTTTTCTTTCAAATGAATATAAACTGAACACATACTGCGTGTTGGACATTGCTAGTTTTGGGGTTTTACAAGGAAAAGGGTGGACAAGATGGCTCCCCAGCCCTCAGGATCTGTAACACAGCGTTATCGGTACTATTAGTAGCTTATAGAATGATATATACATGAGAGAGAGGTTGTAATTTTGCTTGGAAAGGTTTACAAAGGAATGACATTTGTACTTAATCTCAGTAAAGTGGATATTGCCAAGTGGAGGAAAAGAGAAATGCTATTCTGTGTAAAAGAGAAACAGCACAACAGGGGTGTGAAGGGGTATGACCCCATAGTACCTCCAAGAAACATGAAATAATCTCAAGTAGTGGAAAGAGAAAAATATAGATAGATTTGGGAAATATTTAGTATTTAGAAATAACAAACCTTAGTAACCAGCTAGTTATGGATGATAAGAAAAATAAGCGGAAGCATATAGTGATGATTTTAGGGATGGATGGAAAGCTTGCTTTCATTCAGTGAGAAGTATATGACAAAAGCACAGGATGGGGTGTATGTGGTTGGTTTAGAGCAGGGTAGGCAAAACAGTTTAGCTAGAATTTACAGGATTTGGGGCAAAGGGGCTGTGGGATAACAGGAAGAGCTAGAAATAAAGAACTTATATTTCATATGAAGGGTTTTTGAGCATCAGAATGGAGCTGTGGTAAAGTAGTTGTTTAGAAGAATAAAAAATGATAGAGAGATGTCGACCTTGACCTGCCTGTTGGAAAGGACATAGCCTGTAGCTGAATAACAACTCGTTTGCAATGTTAAATGGAGCATGTCATAAGCTCCCTAATACTCATTTCCTTTTGAATGTATACACATATATAGTGTACTATATCATCTCTTCTTGAAATATCTTTTATCACAAGAACTTAACATACTACTTAAGTAATGGAATGATGTAGAAAATTTTTTATAAGAATCTATCTCTATGACTTACAATGTTTTTTTTTTTTTTAACTTCCATATTTAAAGGCCATAAGGTTGGGATACCTGGGTGGCTCAGTCGGTTAAACATCCAGCTTTGGCTCAGAGCATGATCTCGTGGTTTGTGAGTTTGGGCCCCGCGTCGGGCTCTGTGCTGACGGCTTGGAGCCTGGAGCCTGCTTCAGATTCTGTGTCTCCCTCTCTCTCTGCCCCTCCCATGCTCATGCTCTGTCTCCCTCTGTTTCTCAATAATGAAATAAACATTAAAAAATATATATTTAAAAGCCATAAGGTAAATTTATGTATTTAAAAAGTATATGAGCATGATCTTTGGAGTGATCCCACCTGGAAGTTGAGTTCCATCTCTACCACCATTTTTTTTTAAGTTTATTTATTTATTTTGAGGGTGGGGGAGGGACTCAGAGAGGAAGAGAGAGAATCCTAAGCGGTCTCCACACCGTCAGCACAGAATCCAATGCAAGGCTTGATTTCGTGAACTGTGAGATCATGACCTGAGACAAATAAAAGACTTGGATGCTTAACCCACTGAGCCACCCAGGTGCCTCCTTACCACCATTTTTATATATGATCAATATGTTAAATATGCAGAATTGATCTGATAGAAAAAGTAAACTCTTGTATTTCATGTCCTGGATTTTTTTTACTGGAGAGTAGAGTATGATCCACCAAGTATTAGGATCTCAAAATTCAATATTCATATTACTAGAACTTAAATACTATAATTGTGTATTCTTGTAGTATATACTCATGTGTAGTCTAATAATATGAATTTTTAATTGTTATTTAATTACTCATAGAGGAAAAATACAGAAATCTGAAATTTAAAAAGGACTATCTGATGACTGGCAAATTAATATTTAGAACTCCAGGGATCTAGAAGGAACAGAAGTCTTTCTATGCCTGTTAACCAAAAGATGGGTTTACTTTCAGAGTATAGGTGTTAGGTCTGTTACAGGTGACCACTAAACTTTAAAAACAAAGAAAAACTATTGACAAATATTGGTCTGAAGAGTGGGAAAATTTGGTTGTGATCATGAAACTTGGCCACTAACTGGTTATGTAACATTGGCCAATTATTTAACATCTCTGAATTCGTCTGCTTACTCATCTCTGGAAAAGGAGGTTAGATTAAAGGTCCAAAGCTCTTTTTCACCTTGAAAATTCTTTGATGGGTGTAGATTTCACTAAATCAGTCATTACTCTTAGAATAATTCCTTTGTGGGGTGCCTGGGTGGCTCAGTCAATTAAGCATCTGACTTCAGCTCAGGTCATGATCTCGGGTTTGTGAGATCAAGCCCCACATTGGGCTCTGTGCTGACAGCTCCGAGTCTGGAGCCTGCTTCAGAATCTGTGTCTCCCTACTCGTGCTCTATTTTTCTCTCTATCAAAATAAATAAACATTTTAAAAACAGAAGAATTCCTTTGTGTGTTTGTCTGTCAAACTGCATACCAATCATAAAGAAAGAAAAGTTGTTTTGTAACAATTTAACAAAAATTTATGAAATGCCTGACCAAAGCATAAAGCATTTTTCTAGGATGTACATGTATTTACAGGTATGTATACATCAAGCAGAAAGGATTTACATAGGGGTGCCTGGGTGGTTCATTAAGTTAAGCGACTAACTCTTGATTTCAGCTCAGGTCATGGTCTCAAGGTTCGTGGGTTTGAGCCCACATTGAGCTCTGTAGTGAGCATAGAGCCTGCTTGGGATTGTCTTGCTCCTCTGTCTCTGCCTCTCCCCTGCTCACTTGCGTTCTTTCTCCCTCTCTCTCAAAAATAAACTTTAAAGTGTATTTAAAAAAAAAAAAAAAGGATTGGAGCACCTGGGTGGCTCCATTGGTTGAGCATAGGAGTTTGGCTCAGGTCATGATCTCATGGTTTGTTGCATTCTGGCCCCTTGCTGGGTTTTGTGCTGAGAGCATGGAGCCTGCTTGGGATTCTCTGTCTCCCTCTCTCTCTGCCCCTCCCCGACTCATGCATGCACATGTGCATGCATGCTCTCTCACTCTCTCTAAGATAAACATAAAAAAAAAAGTATTTACTTAAATTTTCTTCTATCTCAACTATATTTTGTATCTTTCCCTATCCTTTATTATTTTAATTATCTTAATCCTTTCAGAAGTTTGTGTTTTCTTTTTTT
This sequence comes from Lynx rufus, assembly GCF_022079265.1. Taxonomy (NCBI): domain Eukaryota; kingdom Metazoa; phylum Chordata; class Mammalia; order Carnivora; family Felidae; genus Lynx; species Lynx rufus. The sequence goes on from NW_025814831.1 coordinate 47,703,707, forward strand.
TTTTTTTTTTTTTAATTTTTTTTTTTTTTCAACGTTTATTTATTTTTGGGACAGAGAGAGACAGAGCATGAATGGGGGAGGGGCAGAAAGAGAGGGAGACACAGAATCGGAAACAGGCTCCAGGCTCCGAGCCATCAGCCCAGAGCCCGACGCGGGGCTCGAACTCACGGACCACGAGATCGTGACCTGGCTGAAGTCGGACGCTTAACCGACTGCGCCACCCAGGCGCCCCTGGAAGTTTGTGTTTTCATCTGTGTCACTGTCTATGATGTTTTTTGTTTTCTTTTTTTTATGTTTATTTGAGAAAGAGCATGCAAAAGCAGGGGGGGCGGGGCGCAGAGAGAGAGAGAGAAAGAGAATCCCGAGCAGGCTCTATGGTGTCAGTGTAGAGCCAGAGCCCAATGCAGGGCTCAGACCCACGAACCCAGGGCTCAGGACCTAAGCCAAAATCAAGAGTTGGACACTCAACTGACTGAGCCACCCAGACAGCCCAGTTACTATCTACCATTTCAAATGCTTTTTCTTATAGTTTTAATTTAACACAAGTTAATTTTCCTCAGCCTTCAGACATGTCGAAGTTACCCAGTCCTTTAAAAGCAAACAAAAACTTTCTCAAACCTTCTTTAACATGGAGGTACCATTTTCAAAATATATATTCATTATTTGGGGGAAAAAAGAAGAGTCACTTCAGATGTAGTGTGGGGAAGAGATTAAAGGGACGTAAAACTGGAGGCAGAGACAAGTATATATAGTTATAGTCCAGATGAAAGACCATGAGGTGAAGTGCAATAACTTCTTAGATGTTGGAGATGAGATGGAATGATGAATTTGGGACGTCTCACCCATCAGGATAATGGGACATATGAGAGAAGTTAGGCAACCTTAACAGGTAAAGTGTCATGTTCTATATATAATCCAGTGCTGCTGACCACACCAGTTTTCTAGAAGCCCTCTCGAGTGCCTTTCATGTATACTGCATTATCGTGGTTCTCCTTTCCCTCCCCTTTTGTAGTCTTACCTCCTTCCTCTGCTAATCAAATGTAGTTCTCGCTAAAGCCCTTCTTCTTTTTTCTTTTTTGTTTTAATTTTTTGTAATGTTTATTTTTGAAGTAGAGAGAGAGAGAGAGAGCGAGAGCGCATGAGTTGGGGAGGGACAGAGAGAGAGGGAGACACAGAATCCAAAACAGGCTCCAGGCTCCGGAGCTTTCAGCACAGAGCCCAATGCGGGGCTCAAACTCAGCAGCCATGAGATCATGACTTGAGCCGAAGTCGGATGCCCAACTGACTGAGCCACCCAGGCACTCCTCCTTTTTACTCTTAAATGTTTGTTTATTTTGAGAGATATGCACTATGCATATCTATGCACTTCATAAGCCATCTTACCACTTCTCTTGGTTTTACGTGTCACTTCTGTAATGGTGATACATAGAGTTGGGAGATGACATATCCAATTCTGTATCTCTTGCCTTAGAATTTCAGCCCCTGTAAATTAGATACGTTACAGATACTGCAAACTTAATTGTGAACAAAAACAGAACTTACCTAGAGTTTCCTGTTGCAGTTGATGGAACTACTGTCTTCCCAGTTAGCCAGACCCAAACCTTGTGACTTGCCTCTGACTCATTCCTCATCCTCATCTTCATTCAGTCATATTGATTCCACTTCTCCTCTCCCATTTCTATTTCTGAATGGAACATCTCGCCCTGCCCAGGTTCAGATTATCTCTTGCCTAAACACTTTCAGTAGTTTCCTAACTTGTCTCTGAGTCACCAGACTCTAAATTTTCCAGTTCATCCACATACTACTACCAGGTTTACTAACCTCCTAAAACATGGGTCAAATCCTGTTCTCCTTCACTACTCATAAAATCGATTAAGTCCTACTTTTTTAACCAAGTAGTCAAGATTCTGTGCATTCTCATTCCAAGTTACATTTTCCTGACACCCAATTTTTCAACTATGTCAGACTACTTATTCTTCCTAAATTGAGCCAGGTTCTCTCCTGCCTCTGCTTTAGTTCATGTGATTGTATCAGCCTAAAATGTCCTCCTTTCTGGCCCCAATGACCAGCCCAAGGTGTAGAAATCCTTTTTGTTTTTTATGGCCAATGCAAATGCTTTCTCCTGTGTATCAGAAGACGAATAGACTTTTCTCCAAAGAAGACATCCAGATGGCCAACAGACACATGAAAAGATGCTCAATATCATATCCTTTGCATAAAGGAAATGCAAATCAAAACCACAGTGAGGTATCACCTCACATCTGTCAGAATGGCTGAAATCAAAAACACAAAAAACAGCAAGTATTGGAGAGGATGTGGAGAAAAAGGAATACTTGTGCACTGTGGGTGGAAATGAAAACTGGTGCAGCCACTGTGGAAAACAGTATGGAGGTTCCTCAAAAAATTAAAAATAGAATTACCATATGATCCAGTAATTCCATTAATGAGTATTTACCCAAAGAATTCGAAATCACTAATTCAAAAAGATAAATGCACCGCTGTGTTTATTGCAGCATTATGTATAATCAAATTAGGGAAGAAACTTAAGTGTCCATTGATAGATGAACGGATGAAGATGTGGAATATTACTCAGCCGTAAAAACAAAAATGAAATCTTGCTATTTGCAGCAACATGGATAGATCTAGTGGGTACAATGCTAAGTGAAATAAGTCAGCCAGAGGAACACAAGTACCATATGATTTCATTCATGTAGAATTTAAGAAACAAAACAAAGGAACAAAGAAAAAAACAAGACAAACCAAAAAACAGACTCTTAACCATAGAGAACAAACTGATGGTTACCAGAGGGGAGGTGGGTGGAATGTGGATGAAATAGGTAAAGGGAATTAAGAGGACACTTACTGTGATGAGCTTTGAGTAATGTATAGAATTGTTGAGTCATTATATTTTACACGTGAAACTAATATAACAATGTATGTTAATTATACTGGAATTAAAAAAAAAAAACTTAACAATGTGGAAAAAAATGCTTCCTCCTGTGTAAAAACTCTGAGGTGGAATTAATTGTCCCTCTCTCTTACAGTAGGCTTTCCCCCTATTCATTTATTTTATTATGCCTCCCCCACAGGATTCCTCTGCCTTATTGGTCTTTATTAAAACGTTGATAGCATTAGAATATTACTTCACACAAAATAGTAGCTTGATAAAACTTGGACTAGTGTGTGAAAACACACAATGAAATGGTCTTCCTTCTCCTTTTCTTCTCATTTTTTGTTTTCTGTTAGATTTAAAGATAATGAAGTTGCTTCTAAAAATGGATTTTTTAGACTAATTAATGGTTGGCATATAATTATGGCAGATACCATCTGAACAAAGCTTGTGAAAAAAGACATATTTGAAGATAATTTTATTGTTCATATTTTGCCATGTGTTATGTTGTGCCCAAATCCTACTGAGAAAAACTACCACCAGGTTTAAAATTTGGGATGACTTTATCATTTTAGGTTGAGAATTTCTTCTGCATGGGATCCCCATTAGCGGTTTTCTTGGCATTGCGTGGCATCCGCCCAGGAAACACTGGAAGTCAAGACCATATTTTGCCCAGAGAGATTTGTAATCGGTTACTGAATATTTTTCATCCAACAGATCCAGTGGTGAGTTGCAGTTATAGACATTTTTCCCTCAACATTAAATTATTCATAAAAGACTCTGTATGAAATATTGCAAGGTACAACTGAACTAATGAGAAATGAGTTGATTTATCTGATTATATTTTCATAGGTTCATATCTTTAAGACATTGGTGTTTTGGTTAATTTAGGGCTTGGAAATACCTCAGAGGTGATCTATGTTATAAGAGCATAATGTAAAACTATTATCTCTGGACAAATAGTACAAGGAATAGGAATCTTCTGGACTGTCTAACCACAACCAATTGTAATACCAATAACCCAGCAACCACAAATTTTGAAAATTCCATTTTAATTTTTTTTTCTTTAAAACATGCTACCATATTGAAATGTGTTTGGTAGACCCTATTTGAAATGTATTAAACATGAAAAAGTGGAAGAATTTATTTTAGCCTGGTCGAACTTTAAATCTGGGGTTTTTCATTCTCTTTTATGTTTATACTGTTAATAATTTTTTAATGTTTAGTGTTTAATGTTTTTAATCACTCCAGTGATCTTGCATCCGGGTAAATTGTATACTATCAAGTAAGATTTTTAGATGAGAAAAACGCTTCTTAAATCTTTTTGGGGACAAGGCTAGATAGAACTAAATTTAAAAGAAACTATTTTAAATAACCTTCATTCTCAGAAAGTTTGCTTTGTGTAATTGTGTGAAGTCTTTTCAAGTATCTTTAGCTAGTACCAAGTAAATATAGCATTGATTAAATATTAAAATTTTAACAATTCCCTATGTGTTAAAGAATCAAAAATGCTATCTTTAAGAAATGAATTTCACTGAGAATCTAGTATTAGATTCAAATACAGACGGCACAATCTTGGCCAAGTCACTCCCAAGACTTATCTATGTAATGCAGATGACAAAATTTTACCTCCTAAGATGGTTAGGATTAAGTAAAATATATGTAAAAACACCCAGCTAACCATTTAGTATTTCATTAATATATATTCATTTTACTTATTATCTTATAACTTGAAAGTGAACTTGAGTTTGTAGGGGAAATCTGAGTTATCAGTGTATACCCTGTCCTTGGTATAATCTTAAAGTTTTGTTATAAAGGAGGGCTCCAATGTCATTTTATTAAGTTATTTTTTATTATTCATTTTATAGTTTTTCCTGTGATTTTTTTAAGTAAAGTTTTTTTAAATAAAGTTTATGTCAGAACTGTGCTAAGCAGTATTTACAAATGTTGTCTGTTCTTGCCAACATCCTTGTGAGGTAGGAAGTGTTAATCTGATTTCTACAGCTCAGGAAACAGTGACTCTGAAACCTTGTGACTTGGTAGGTATTATTCAGTTAGTGACAGAGGCCAGAATGTGAACTTGGGGAATTCTAATGCCAAGTCCATTCATTGTCTTTTCTGCTATATCATCCCTTCTTCACATCAGACAAATGGTCTTTAATCAGCATCTAATTTGTGCTGTTACTATGTTAATCTATTTGAAAATAGAGTTTACAAAGAGCTTCTAAGATGTTACAGATTGGCTTTATTTACTGTGTCCTAGTTTACTGTTTATTGCTTCAGCTTTGTTGGTGAGACTAACATAAATCTAATTGTTATATGATATCAGAACCTAATAAAAATGAATCTGTTTTTCTGAAAAACAAATTAATGGGCACTGTTAGCTTAGACCAACACTAATTGGTTTTTTCCATAATCTCATCATTAAGGATATATAATTAGACCAAATTACATATTATTAATAGTGAACAAATGGGAATGCATGTTAGAAATACCAGGTGTTTTTTTTTTAATTCCCTAAGGTCTATTGAGCATGCAATACAATAAGAATAAACAGTTTACTAAAATCCAAGCATTGTGCCTTAATGTTGTGTTTCTTTGCATTTTTTTTAAATCAAGGCTTATAGATTAGAACCATTAATACTGAAACACTACAGCAACATTTCACCTGTCCAGATCCACTGGTATAATACTTCTAATCCTCTACCTTATGAGCATATGAAGCCAAGCTTTCTCCACCCAGCAAAAGAACCTACCTCAATTTCAGAGAATGAAGGCATTTCAACAATACCAAGCCCTGTGACCTCACCAGTCTTGTCCCGTCGACACTACGGGGAATCTATAACAAACATAGGCAAAGCAAGCATATTAGGTAATTTCTCTTAAGTATTTCTTATCAGTAAATGTAAGTACTTTTTTAGATAGGCATTAAATTTGGGGTACTTGAAAATACTCTGCATATTACAAAACATCCAACATTTAATACCCATGTCTAGAATTAACTACTCTCTCACTGTTCATACTTGAGAACTAAAATCCCCAAAGGTTCTCTAACTAGATCAGATCTTGTACATGTAGAATATGAGATAGCTGGATAGACAAGGAAAGGTCTGGGAATCAAGGCCCTCATTTTAATCTTGGCCCTACCACCTACTATGAGATCTTGGGGAAGTCCCATCATTTTTAATGGTCTGCTTCCTCATCTGTAAAATGAGGGAGTGCTTGAGTTCTAAGGGTGTCCCTGCCAACCAGTTCTGCAATTCATGTCTTAACAGTCTCTCAAACCGTGTCTGTCCTGGGGTCAACAAGGATATTTAATTTCTTTGAATCATCTCCAGCACCAGCCACAATGTTTGGGGTAGCGCTAGTTTATGTGCCCCTTGAATTTGTCCGTTGTTCTTAGTTATAGGTTGCCTTAATATAAAGTGCCACAAGATGGCACTATAGATAGGCTTTTCATTGAGATTTCACTTTGTCATACTCCCAGATTTGTTTATTGATAGCTTTTTATAACATACTCACTTAACTTCATTAGTGAAGCATATCAATAGTAAATATATGCCCCTGTCAATGGTATGATTCTTTCATTAACGTTTTTAATCTTCCCAAATATTGTAATCAACAGTGATCACTTGAATAAAATAGAATCTTTATTCTTTTGTACACTGTATTCCTGCAGTTTGTACAACTCTCATTCTATTCAACACCATTTTTACTTAGAAACCTACAGTGTAAATTGTAACTTTCCTATGTTCCCACCCTGGAAAAATATGACTAGGACTTGGAACGTCTGCCAATTGGCTGTAACTATGGATGGTGCTCTTTAGCTTGGTATGTGGTGTGATTCCAACAGACTGACTGCCCTGTTTTGCGAAATATAGGGGCTGCTAGCATTGGAAAGGGCCTTGGAGGGATGTTGTTATCAAGATTTGGACGCTCATCTACATCACAGCCATCTGAGACATCAAAAGACTCAATAGAAGACGAGAAGAAGTCACTTGGCTCGCTTCCCACTACCACTGTTGCAACACAGACCCTTCCACATAGCAGTTCTGGCTTTCTGGATTCTGCATGTTAGTTCATATTTTTCTTACGTTAAGTTAATACTCTATCTCTTACAACTTGAAGGCGGGGAGGATGAAGATACTAACGGTAGCAGTCAATTCTGAAATGTAAAGCATAAGTTAGCTTTTTTTTAAAAAAAGTACTTTTCCTCTGATTATATTTTTTATTTATTTTTTGAGAGAGAGAGAGAGAGCATGCAAGCAGGGCAAGGGCAGAGAGACAGAGAGAATCCAAAGCAGACTCCACACTTTGCATGGAGCCTGGCACAGGGCTCAATCTCACAACTGTGAGATCATGACCTGAGCTGAAATCAGGAGTTGGATACTTAACCGACTGAGCCACCCAGATGCCCCTGATTATATTTTTAAGTATAATTCCCAGGTAAATGCAGTTTTGCTCTCTGCATTGGTGAATGAAGAATTAAGAACATTAATAATCAGGGCCTGGTGGCACAAGGGTCTTAAACACCGAGCATAAAACAAATCTCTTTGGGAGAAAGCACCCTGATTTTTAGAAAGTAGATTTTTAAAAAATATGGTCTTCTCAGCCTTAAAAATTCATGTAATTGCTTTAAACCTGTGCTGTGTATATTCTTGATACTTTTTAAAAGCCATCCTGCTGCTAATTCTAGAGTTTCATTCATCCAGCCAAATTACAAAGGCCTTCAAGCTTATATTGTATTGGATCCGCTGTGTGGTTTCCAGTTCTATCCCAGCTACCTAGTGTAAAGTAGATATTCAAGAAATGAATAAGTGAATGGATAGTTATGCTGGACTTAGCATTAGAATGGAGCTCTATTTAATTCTTTCCAGTAGACTTCTAAGGTTTAAAATCTTGCATAGTTGTGAAACTCTTATACATTTAATATATATTTAATCCCAAGGGTCTAAATTTGAGCCTTATTTTCAAGTGTCCATAAAAGAAGACTAATAAGTCCTATTTTTCCATTGACTTATATAAAGAAATGTAGATTCTCAGACTAGCTGCTTTTTGTTACTATAGCAATCAGGGAAAACTTTTCCTTTCTTTCTCTATAAATGTTTAAACAGATTTTATTTCAGATACTTGTAGCCTTGTCTTCTTGCTGTGTCTGCTACTCTGTATTTTAAAATGACCAGTGTCCATTGCCATCCATCAAACATACTTAAAAAGGAAGTTCAAGTGTGGTGGTTCTAGAGGCTGGATCTTTCTCCACAGTTAGCCCTACTCCAGGAGCCATTATCCCGGACATTCCTGAGTTGGACATTTCTATTCGGACCAATAGCATTTTTTAACTTACTCCTATTTATGTGAGACTCTGATTACTAAAAATTTTATAATTGTAAGCCTTTTGAACACTGCCTAGAAAATTCATTTCAGACTTTGATATTTGTATAAAATTCATTTTTTTCGTTTTCTTATTATTGCTGACTTAAGCTTTCACTTTTACTTATTCAGAAATGCGGCTGTAAAAATACAAAACTCTGTTGTGACATACAGAGATCACAGCTCTAAAGTTTCTGAAGAAAAATAGTTTAAAAGAATTTTGTAAGATGACAGGTAAAAAGTCACAATTCCTTGTAATGTTAATACACAGCAATGATGCTAGTAAATAAACATTAGGGTGACTGAGGGAACAAGAATGAAGTGGGATTTGAGCCCCCAAGAAAGGGTAACGAAGACAAAGAGAGAATCCATAGGATCTGAAGGAAGAAAGCTGTTTCTGTGGTCTTTTTACTATTTAACATAGTAATTTCAAAATGATAACAGAGAAACCTGTTTCTTCTTTCAGGACAACAATTAATAGAGGTGCTCAGCTGCATTGCATCATTATACTTTGATAGCTTAACAAAATACATTTTCTGTCAGTCTTGCATATAAATTCTTTCTTTGTTGGTCTTAATGGTAAAGTCCTTGTAGACTATAGACTCCACTAAATATGAGCTAATCGTGAGTCTTAGTTATAGATATTTATCTCTAGACATAGATGTAACTATTAAAATTAAACTATTATAGTAGAATTCCACCTTTTAAAATCAGATTCTCAAGATTTGCCTTACTAATTGTTAGACTTGCTTCAATAATACACTCTTCTTTGTAATCCTGATTTGGATGTTTATGTCATAGTTGCTCTATTATGCACATAGTGGCTGTATCTTGCAAATCCTAAAACCTTTCTTCCTTAAGCCTTCTTTCTGGGATTTGGTCATTGTGATTAGGTGATTCTGGCTTCCTTCCTTTCTTCGTTCTGCTTGCATTGATTGCCTCAGTTCCTGACGACCTTTATTCTGAAGCTGCCAACTTTGATTCTCTTGCTTTTTGAGGGTAAGATGGACACAGGCTTTGAATTTTCATGATCCATCAGGGTTTCTCTCTTTGAAGAGTATGTGTTGTCAATTGAAACCACTTTATTCTCATCAAGTTGAATATCAATAGCTAGTCTTCATTTCTTTTGAAAAGTCCGGGCTTGTTTATGGTAGTTTTATGGCTTCATTTCTTGTACTCCCTTATGTTTGTATCATATTACGGAAAGAAAATATCTATTTCTTTTAACATTGTTTTGCCTCAAGTTTAGAACTTAAATGAGCTATTAATTTTGGGGATATCTGGGTGTTAACAGATTATGACATTGTATTGCCAAGTTAATGATGCTTACATTTTCCATGAAAGAGCTCTTCATAAAAACCAAAGTGTGTACTTCTTTATGTATGCTAGGTTTAATCAGCATATTTGGGAGTGTTGTTCTAACTTTTGGCCACTGCATCATTGAAGGCCCTTTGTAACCATCAGCCAACACTTTACAGCATCTTGTGTTTTTTTTTTCACAGATTTCAGACTTCAGGAATCGTTCTTTAATCTCCCACAACTTCTTTTTCCGGAAAATGTAATGCAGAATAAAGATAATACCCTCGGTATGGTATATGTCAGGAATAGCACTCAGAGTACAATAAAAATGATCCACTTATAGGTCTTCTGCTCACTGAAAACTTGCATCAGTTCTTCTATGAGATCAGCTTGAATGTTAACCATTACAGACCATTTGATATGTAATTTTTTCCTGTATATTCTAACCTTAAATAGTAGGGGTCCTGAAACCCAAGTATTGATTAGTCCCTTAGTGTGCTAAAATGATACTCCTATACATTCCTACAAAGAAGCAACCTTTTGGAGAGGGAAGAAAAGCATGAGGTCATCTTCCTCCTTTATTGTCCCAAAGGCTGCAAAGAGGTTCACTGTTCTTTACATGTAAGACATTTAGATATAAAGTCTCATAGTGTAAGAAATGTAATTATTCCTAGTTATTTCAGGTATCAGTACCACTACTACTTAGGGCTGTGGGTGTGCCCTAGCTGCTGCTATCTGGTTTCAACACAAATATTTTTTCTTTAAGAAGGGTAGGTTTGCATTTAAAAATTAGCATTATTGGATACAAGAGATATTTTCAGTCTCTTAATTTTTAGCAGATTCTAAATGTACCACTAAGGATTAATCTTAGTTTAAAATCATTTTTATCATTAACTTTCATTCCTTTTTCCACAGCTCCTCTCCTTTTCCTTTTCCTTTTTTTTTTTTTTTTTTTTTTTTTAATATTGGATTTTGTCTTTAACAAAAAATGTTACAGGTTTTTCCTTGGATTTTTAACCACATTTAATTTTACAACTTCTCTATGTAATTGCTAATTTCCATACATATTTCTTCTGTTTTCAAAAAAACTTCCTTGATAAAAATTCCAAAACAGTATTTTAATATAACAAACTGGTTTGTGTTTTTATGCTCCCTAGCAACAGTTTGTTTTGATGAAACTTCATGAATTTCCCTTAAGGAATGATCTTATATAAGTGCTCTCTCTGCCTCCTGCTCATGTAATAGTTAGTCACATCCTTGAAGAAATTATTTGACTTTGGTTTTTGCATATTTAATTCAACACGGAAGTTAATCCACTCATTTATCCTGCGTTCAAGTAGCCCTTACACGTATTATCTTAAAACCATCCCAGCTATCTAAACATTAACTACACCAAACTGATTCAAATGGTAATGTGTGTATGGCTTCTATTTCTCTTCCCCTACTTTTTTGCATTTAACAATTATTTATTAAATGTTTACCATGAGCCAAAGTACCAAGATAGCCACTAGAAAAGATACCAAAATGAAACAGACGTCAGTACTGCCCATAAAGATACTAAATGCTAGTGTGGAAATTGAGCATTTTCTAGAGAATATATATTTACCTAGTAGAGAAGTAGATTGCTACATAAATATTTATAACATATGGTAGATGTGATGAGCCACATAACAAAGGTACTGGTAAAGGACTCCGTCAGTTCTAGGGAATGAGAAAATGCTTTCACCTCGAAAAATTATAAAAGGCTCTGTGGAGGTAGAATTTGGACACACGGTGATGAAAAGACATTGCAGGGAGAAGAAACAGCATACGGAAAAGCACAGGGTATGTAGAGGTATGTATGTATGTAGTTAGTTTTCTTGAGAAGAGCCAAGGATGAATAGAAGGGAATAGTTCTGAATGTGATTGGAAAAGTTTCTTAAACCAGATTGTAGAGGGCCATCTCCTGGAGTTTTTTTGTATTCAAGATTTACCCACAAAGCCCATCTGTTATCAAACATTAGGTATTTGAATATCTTTCAGGACAGATTAGTGTTGGGAAATTATTTTGGCAGATATGAAAACTGATTATAATATCAAGGATAGAGAATATCCTTAAATATATTTGAAATTATAACCGTTCACAAAATGTAAATATTCCTTGATGTCAAACACCTAACCACATGAAATGTATAGTTGCTCTGAGGCAACACAGAAATAACAAGACATAATTTACCCAGCAAGAACTCAGCATAATCTTTTTTACTATGAAAGAAGCTTTTGCTAGTCATTTGAAAACACAACTTGCTTTACTGGTATTTTTCTTGGTGTCTGCCTGTAGCCAAAAATCATGCAATTATGACCAAAATTAATACTTAGAAATAAGACCACTTTTAAGATTCATTAAGTTTTTGAAAATTTCTCTCCAAGGAAGTTAAAGCCATTAAGCAATAGAAACCTGTCCAATTAGTACACATTTTAAGACTAAGATGTGCACTTCCTATTCACATGTGTTATGTTTTCTAATACAGTATCCATGTGGACAAGCCTTGTGCAGAGAGTTCTCTGATGAAAGCACAGTCCTGATGACACTTCACCTCCTACATACTTCATACACTGCAAACATTCACTCTGGGGAATAGGAAGGGAACTAGGCCTCTGTGCCAGACTCCCCAGAAAAGAAAATAACCCATGCTTTAAGGCAGTATAAGGCAACTGCTGATGATTGATAAGATCCCACAGTATTTTTTCTCAGTTTCACTTCTCTTCAGTTCAGGATCTCATTCCTTTCTTTGTGGATAGAGGAATTCTAGCACTTAAGGCACTCAAAAGAGAGAAAAAAGGGACAGAGTGATGATATTATGTTTTCCTTTCTCTTTGACCTAATTCAGTGAGTAAAACTAGGAAAAAACTACCCGCTGTGTTGTGCCACTCATTTTTGATGTGCTAATATTAAGAAAATAGGTCCAAGGCAACTCCATATAGATTTAGGCCTATTTGGGCCAAGAGCTCATCTCACGGCACATAAAGAATGGTAACTGCCATCTAGACCCTTGCTCCCTTGGGAATTCTGTGACCTACATAAAAGGAAGAGACGTGAGACGTAGGCCCACCTTATTCCATCCATCCGCCTGCAGAACCAACACCTGTGAGGTCACCTGCACTGGCAACCACACTACCTGTTGTAAACCTTGGAAGGAGGATGAGAGACTAAAACAGATTCATCGGGTACAGGCTGGCTACCTAATTCCCGTTTTGATGAGGATAGCCTACACATAAATAACCAGGGTGAGAGATGGCAAGTCTAGTTAACCATACTGACTGTAGGTGGTAAGAATGACAAGGGCATAGAGTAGGGCAATAATTAAGTTCAGCATTTGAGTGTCTAGTATATGAAAGGCAGTGTTTCACAACAGTAACCACATTTAAGAATAAATCTCAGGGACATAAAATCAAAGCCAAATAATAGTTGTTATAACAAAACACAAATCCCTTTTTTTTAACTTTAAAACAAAAGTTTAACTTAAGGCCGTTGGACTAGGAAAGGCTGTTCTACAGTGGCATTTTAAAGTAGAAATGATAACTTCGTGGTCTTTGCCGATATTAATGTGTGGGTTTCTCATCTCTTCTGTTTTTCATTTTATTTCTCCTCTTTTCTTTGTAACTACCTCCAGCTTGACTTCTCTTCTTCACGCTTGAGAATTCCAGTCTCCTCGTTTTTCATCTTCCTGTATCTTGTGCCAGAATGTGCCGACAAATCGAACTCAAATGTCCTATGGAGTACAAGAGATAAAAGATTCAGACATTACTACCCCCCAGTTCCCCATATAGATTTCAGCTATTTCTGCTGTATTACGGATTAGCTTATTGTAATTTAAGTGAGAAAAAAAGTTTTAAAAAATTTGTAAATATATTTTACAAGTGTTTTATAACCTAATTGGTATTTATGCTGCTTAAGGGTAACCTTAAAATATACAGATAGATCAGTGGGCATTCCTTGTCAGAAAAGCATAGTTGAATAGAAAAGTAACAACTCTATGCCCTTTTAAATCACTAAAAGATATTGTCACAAAATACCTATTTAAAGTAAGCATTAGCTAAACATTTATATGAAATCATTCTCTAGAGTGATACGATTTCCCATGTGCAACTAACCAAATTCCCAGTGTGAAACAAAACCCAGCTTTTTCTCCAGCCTCGTTGATTTTTGCCACTTGCTACATCTTCTGGCACTTCGAACGAAGATTTGGGTGTTCTTTGTTTTTAAGATAGCTCCTTCAAAGTCTTCTACAGCTCATTGACTCTTTTAAAGGAATTCCTAGAGATCAAAGTATTATTTTTCTAAGTGTTTTATCTCTAAGGACTTATTAAATGGATCCTTTACAATTCTCTTATAGCCTTGATTTTTCTCCAACAGGTATTGCAAGGACTTTCTGTGGCTTTTAGAAAAAGACTTGATTAAATTCACTGAATTGTTTGAGCACAGCACTGTTGTAAATGAAGTCCTTCCTCCCAGGGATCACCACTGTTCCTCCTGGTTTAACTGTCCCAGCCACCCAGTGGATTCTTTATCAAACAGACATTTAGTGAGGACTTGTATGTCTCAGGCACATGTGAGGCCCTGCTGACTGCATGGGGACCAGGCTGTGCCATGGTGGCCACATGGGGAGGAAGGCAGTTTAGGACTACAAAAAGTAACCACAGAACGAGGTGATGGAGAGGGCGTTTGAGTGACCTGCTGCATGCACTCCCAGACATTATTGCACATAAGCCTGGCCCACACTTCTGCCAGAGGGCTGTTTTTCTTATTTTACAGATTAGGAACAAAGATTAAATGGGAAAGTTAGGATTTGAGGCCAGTTTCTTTACTCCAAACATATTCTATGATACCAAGCAATTTTGTTTGTTTTATTCCTTTATTATCCCATACTGACCTAAGCATACAAAGGAAAGGACTCTCCCAAATAGAATCCTGAGCTATTGAGTCTGTCATGGGTGTTTGTTTGTTTTCCATGAGATTAGAGTGGAAAGTCACTTTAAAGAGGGGGGAAAAAAGGATAAAAAAATCATTTCTATTAGCTAATTTTTTATTCTCAACTCTAGGTAGAGTCTATATAGAACATATTGTAATACTTATTCACTTGTTTGACTTTCTTTTCCTTTCAGTGGAATTGGATCACAGAATTGATTTTGAACTCCGAGAAGGCCTTGTGGAAAGCCGCTATTGGTCAGCTGTCACATCTCATACCGCCTATTGGTCATCCTTGGATGTTGCCCTCTTTCTTTTAACCTTCATGTACAAACATGAGCACGATAATAATGCAAAACCCAATTTAGATCCAATCTGAACTCTTGAAGGACACTAATGGCTCCAAACTGATTTCTTCCTGTTAAAATATGTGTGTCAAGATATGATGGAGATTTCAGGTTTAAGTGTGTTTCAGTTTTGTTTAGGGCAAGAAATATTTGAATTTAAAGCACTTTATTTAAAAAACAAATATTTTTTCAGTCTGAAAGAAGATATTTACACTTTTCATCATTTTAATTATGAGTCTGACAGAGCCTCCTGCAGAGAATCAAGCAAGACCTGGAATTGAGTTTGGGTGAACTACGTTATAAATCACAATCTAATTTCCCCCAAATATAAAGGCATATTAATGAGTTGAATCTAATGTATTAACCAAAATATGTTGTAACTCTAAAATGGTCAAGATCCAGTGTAGTCTATGTAAAGACCACAAGGTGTTATTACTGTTGTCGATTTCTGCAAAAGCTTCTATTTCCACAGGTCCTTTGACAGAAGAGGATAACAGAGTTTAAGGTGTTTTTGAATTTAACTTGCTTAGAAAAACTAATGCTAAAAAAAGAAACAATATTTGAACTACTGTATTTATAATTTATTACCTCTAACTGCTTTATTTCAATACATGAAGCATTACATTTTTAAAATGTTTCCTTTGAACAATTTAAGAACCACATTTCTTTTCTATAGTGTTAAGACCCTTTTTTCCTCAAAACTCCATCTTTGTACTCTTCAGATGAATATATAGACACTGTGGCATACTTTCAGTATTTTTGTCATTAAAAACTTGTGGTTTCACATAAATAACACTAGTTCAGTTATTTTGAAAACAAAATGAACTTTTCGTTATGTCACATGTACCTCAGAAGAAAGCTAAAGTTTTCTAAATTTGACACAAAGTACTCCATCATGGCTACATTTCATTAACCTTATGGGAAAATTAGAAAACAACTTTGGAGTGGTGAATACTACAACTATTTTCAATATATAAACATCTGTGTGCCAAACAATTAACATATATAAAGGGATGGAGTGCCACTCACAGATTTTACTTGTGAAGTGTTCGAGAAAACATGGTTGAGGCACAAGACACAATAGATCAGGATCCCGAGGCACTGGAAGAGTATTCCTCCGCTGTGATTGTCTCCACAGTGCTTTTCATCTGAGGAGCTCAAAGTGCTTTAAGATTCAGTCATCTCTGTAGTACTCCTTGAGGTAAGTAAATGAGTGTTTTCCTCCTGTTTCGTGTTAATACACTAAGGCACCAAAACATTTTAAAGTGCCTTGAATTAGATTACAGAGCAAATAGAAGAGCTCAGATTGAAGCTGCACTGTATTCTTTTATATGCTATTCAGTGACTACAATTCCCACGTGACCTCTTAGTAGTTTGCAGACAGTAATGATAACAGAAGTTGCAATGCGTAATTTGGAGAGAAGACTGTGAAGCCGATATTTTGTCCTCCTTGTCGTATATGTTCTGTGGTTCTCACATACAAAGGAGGAGTTACTTAGAAGAGACCAGTAGCCATCTCTACCCCAACTAACTCACTTTTGAGTGGCTTCCCCTAGGTTCCACGTAAGGTGCTGTCTTTGCTTATCTTCCAAGGATTTTCTTAGCTGCCCAATAATTGTCAAGCTGGGAGCAAAGTTGGTCAGTTGTGCATCTCACCCACTACGTTCTTTACAAAAAGCCGTGGAATCTGTGGGCTCACCTGTAGGTTTTCCTGAGCACCATCAGTCCCTTGTCCTGGGCTTTCATGGAATTTGCACAACATAAAGCACTTCTTTTGAGTGCTTAAAAAGGCCCCGAAGCCCCGTGACCAAATATGTGACTCTTGCTATAAAAGGCTTTTGATGAGATCTTCGCAAAGCTGAAGCAATCTCTTTCGAATTTAGAGACTCCTGTGAACTCAGGTCACTTTCATACCCTGTTTTATTTCATACGTCTACTTTAGTTCTCAGGAAAATTAAACTCCTGTCTCATGTGACCGTCTCATTAAAGGTACTTTAAGCATATGTTGCTGCAGGTGGTGTGACACTCGTATGTCTGAGAGCTTTAAGGGATTCATTCTTACCAGTAGAATGCGAAGAGTCCTTTTTCCTGGGGACAGTAAGTCTATCAAACCTTTTAATTTGATATGGAAGAAAAAGAAAAAGATATTCCCATAGCTATAGCAGATTATCTGCTTCTCTTTTTTCACGTTGAGAAAACAAAATCAAATTTAACCCCACGGAGTTTATCTGAGTTCTTGAAAAGAGCAACATTTAAAACCCCCTTTTCAAAATTAGCTATTCTGGATTACTGAACAGGTGTTTTGTTTTCAGTGTATTTCATCAACAGAGAGTAGAGATGGTGATCTTGACTTGATAGTACTCTTCTTGTTTCCATGTCTCTGCATGTTATCATGGAATGTACTTGTATATACTCAAGTAATATACAGAGTATGTGTAATTCCGGCTTGATTTAGAAGCTAAGTCCGTTACTGAGTAACATTTTGCAACTTTATTCCAGCAAGTACTAAATTGGCCAAAAAGTTCTGTTTTTGATACCATTAAAAATTTATTCTCTATTTTGTGTACACGCTATGATGATTCTTCAGAGTACTGGTCATATCGTTCTATTTTAATCCAGTTAGGGTCCCATGAATTACCAAAACTTAGAATAAGGAGAATGTTTTGGATTAAATCTTACCTTATTTGTACTTTGAAATTGACCTTTGCTAAAGCCTTTTTGTTAGTTCGTAACTTTATTTTCTTTTAAAAAAAAATTTTTTTTAACATTTATTTGAGAGAGAGCGCTAGTGGGGGAGGGGCAGAGAGAGAAAGAGACATAGAATCTGAAGCAGGCTCCAGGCTCTGAGCTGTCAGCACAGAGCCCAACCCAGGGCTCGAACCCACCAACTGTGAGATCATGACCTAAGCGAAAGTCAGACGCCCAACCGACTGAGTCACCCAGGCATCCCTCATCACTTTATTTTCAGCAGTAGTTATGTTATAATCCAACATTACTGTATTTTAAAACATAATTATAAAGTATACTGGGCTTCCCAAGACCTATCCCTCTATAAAATGTGAAGCAAGCCTTATGAATCTTATCTTTTACCTCTTTCTATTAAAGCACATCTGTCAGCCTTTGAAAATTCTCACACTGCACATGTTCTATAGAAGCCTCCAGGCAGTGATGTGTGAACATTCATCTTCATTCTTTTTCTCTCTGTTGTTTCCTCTTTGGGGGCTGAGGTATCTTAGTCTGCAAGGCATTTCACACACCATATGCCAGGTTTGCATTCCCCTGCAGAGTAGCCGGGGAAAGAAACCGTCAGGGCAGTATCACAGCTCACCACTCATTTCAGTGATGGCACCTGAGCCCCTTAAAGTGGAGCAGACCAGACCTAGAGGTTTTGCTGTAAGGCCTGCAGTAGAGGAAAAATAGTTGAATGGCTTTCTGATTAATTAGGTTGGTTAATATTTCTGTCTTCTCAGCTACTACATTTGGACAATTGAGAAAATTGAGTATGTCTTAAAAGTATTTAATGTCTTTTTAAGTTTAATCTCTATACCCAATGTGGGGCTCGAACTCACAGCTGAGAGCAAGAGTTGCATGCTCTTCTGACTGAGCCAGCCAGGTGCCCCTGTCTTAAAAGTATTTTTAAACAACCCTGTTGGCATGGAAACGGAGCTAAAGAAGAAACGTGTGACACTAAGTTAGGGTCAAGGCAGAGCTAAAAAGAGGGTATAATAATCATACACTAGAGAAAGAACTAGAATTTTACTAAACTGAGTGTTGGCCAGTTGATGTCTGTGGATATTCTCAAGTTGTCTCCTACCCATATTCTGCTGTCATTCCTGGACCTCAAGCCTCTGCCAGGAATTGGATGGTCCTCTGACTGAATTTGAAACACCTGCATTAAATATTTTTATGGTGAGGTATGGGCAATATGTATAATTTCTTGATGTTTTATAATAACTTATGTGAAAAACTTTTGCTGTACCTACAAAGAGAAGATTTGGTAGGAAGCACCCCCACTGAACTCTTAACTATATTTCCTCTAGATGGATCTAGAGAGCCCATGCAACCCACACTGTCTTCCTGTGTATTCTCCTTTTGCATTGGTCCAGGGGAAAGGAAGTTGCAAGGAAATATAGTATTGAGTTTAGAGCAGTGTTCAGAATGACAGGATCTAGAATTTCATCTCAGAGTTCTTAGTAGATATCAGTGCTGTGATGAGAACAGCCTCAGTTATATACATCCTGTTTCGGTCTTCAATGGATGTTTGTGATAATTACCGAAGAATCCTAAAGTTTCAGGGTTTGTACAGATTTTAGAGGTCATCTGATCCAACCCTGTTTGAGTTTCATGTGAACATTTGAATAGCATAAAGTCATGAAAAGTAAAGCCAGAGGAGAGGCAGCATGTGAGGTTCAGCACAAAGACTCAATGAAAGACTGAGTACACAGCAGTAGAGAAGGGAAGTGATGGAGTCTGTACGGAAAAGTAACGACTAAGGATAGAATTCTAAAGCTGGAAGCAGCATAGAGATCAATGTTTTCCAAAGCATGTTCTGCAAATGTCAACAGATGTTGTTTTTTTTCAGAAAATACTTTTGGGAAATGCCAAATTAAAAAAAATCCTTTACAGCAAGACTCTAGGAGTCTTTGATACACTAAATCCAGTAAGAATCTATCTGGTACTGTTGGGGATCAACCAGGGTAGGGAAGTTTTCCCAAACTTATTCAACCAGACTTTTTTTTTTTTTAATTGGAATCTACTTTGAGAAATGCTGATCACATTTTGTTACTTCATTTTACAGAGAGTTGCCCCTTCATGTGATTTCTTCATTTGACAGGTGACTACTCCCACCCCGTAAGAGCACGTGGCCAGTCAATGACAGAGTCAGAATTAGAACCTAGTCCCCACCCCTGCACCCCCCACCCCAACCCATTCCCAGTACTGCCTGTTTCCTTCCCCTAGTAGATCAGAACTTCTGAAGAGCAGAAACTTTCAGTTTTTGTGCATCCTTCCCACCCCACCCAGTCCTCTTGTGTAATCTGAAGCTTTACTGGCTGCAGGCTCTTGACAAGTGGCTCTGGGCGTGAGTTCCCCAGTTGGTCCCCTTTGTTTCCAAGGCACTCATTAAAGAGTGTCCTACCGGATCAGGACAGAGGGCCTCTCAGGTCTCAGACTCAACATACTCAAGAAAAAGAAAAACCAAAGGACGAAAAAAATAAGAAGAAAAGGATACCCCGGAATCTTTTATTCGTTTTCCATTTTGGTGACAAATGCAACCTTGGTAGGGAAGTTGCGTAGCGTCAAATAACATTTGATATTCCTTTCACTCCCTTCCTTAGTGTTTGTATGTTGGCCTTTTATCAATTTATGACAACTCCCCACCAAAATGGTACCAACATAGGTTAACTAATAGAAATTTTTTAATTTAAGTACTTTTTGGAGAATAGGAAAATTTTTGATGCTGCTGTGGGTGTGTGTGCTTGTTCCCCCCCCCCCAAATAATCTCTTGGCAGATAGCAGGAACTTTTCCCCTGCCTTTGTGTTTGGATAAGGGTGGGAGTGTGCTTAGTATTGTCTGTTACCTTATGGTTTTTCACTTATTCATAACTTGCTTCCTCCCCACCCTGCTGTTGTCAGGATATGTTGGGGAGTCACTCTTTAGGAAGATTACATGTGGTCTTCTGTTGGAGTAAGATGAAAAACAAGTGTATTAGCACTTCACCCTTAATGATTTCTCCTGGAAAACATTGAGCACCGTTCATACCTTCCCTTGACTACACTACCACATGCCCTACCTTCTCTGCTTGATCTCTGAAAATATTTGATTCCTGTGAGATTTGTCATAGAAAAATATAGCCATTTTTGGTTCTAAGGTTGTCATAATAAATCCAAACTCTGCCAGTGAGAGTCTGAGGAGCTTTTTGCTTTTTGCTGCTAGGTACATTTCTCAGAAGTAGCCAGCACTATGACTCTCCCGAGACTCTTATGTTGTCTCCTTTTTTCAGCTTCTGTGACCTCTTCTAATGTTCACCCACTCTCCCTAACGGTACGAAATGCTGCCAGTGGTTGCAGTAACGACTCTTAGAAGGTGGCCTTTCTCTTTTTCCTTTCTTACCTCTCATTTTCAATAGTCAAGAAAGGTTAATTTTCTCAGAAACTTCAATTTTTACGGAAACGTTATTCCAATTTTATCTCTGCAGAGATCTGCTTGTGTGGCAAAAAAAATAATTTTCATTTTAGAATTGTTCCGTTTTGATTTTTCTCAGCTGGAGCTAGTGCATGCACATTTAATAATGTCAGGGAAGCAGGTGGAGGGGAAGGGGGTAAATGTAGTCTTCTCAGATTATACTATGTTTCTCTAGCTGAATCGATCCATTCATTATCTCATTCACTAGGGGCAAGCAATTGTGCCCTATGGTAATAGCCTGAAAGAGTAGACTGTTCTAAGCATTCTTAGGATCATAATCCTCCTGATCCTATACAGTTTATGGTAATCATCCCCAAAAGTTTATGAAGGGTAAAATATACTAAAATCTACACATTCATGAGCTATGGCCACAGTACCACCTCCCACTAGGAGGATTGGTGGCCACAGGGACACACTGACTCCTTCAAGAACACCAAAATACATGTAAAGAAAGAGATTGGCACATTCAGATCTTGTACAGTTTAATCCATTACAGTTTACCAGTCCAGAGTTCAAAAGATGACCACAGTTCTCAAGCTTTCAGGCTAATCTGAATATGTGATAAGTGATAGAAATTAACCCCATTAACCCATGCCAATTAGCTACATGCTAGCATGGTTCCACCTCCCGTTGGTTGGTGCCACAGTGACTGAAAAGTAGGGTTTTAGATGTATGCTGTAAGAATCCAGGAATTTCAGTGCTGGACAAAAGTAATTCCTTAATGGGGTATTGACCTTAGGTGGGGAAACAAGCGGCCAGGATGGCAGGACTATATATAGAATTGAGGCAAGATAGTGTGAGGACTAGAGAAAGAAAAGGCAAACGGGACTGGAAGAGGAGACTTGGTGCATGGTTGTGAGAGTCTGACAGCCTAGATGTTCCAGAAAAGTTAGCCCAGAGTTATGTTTCTGCGAAAGGGGAAGTAGAGTAACATAGGTCTGATCACAACATTCCTTCAGTTGAGCCCTTTGACGACTCCCATTTATCAGTGAAGGCTCCCCGTGACCTAGCCCATCCTAAGTCTCCTGCCTGATCCACTGCCTATCCCTGGCAATCAAATTTCTATGACAGCAAACTGCATCCCATTGGCCTACGAGTGCATGCGTTTTAGTATAATGGTTACCTCTCGTACTCGTCTGCCCAACATCTTATTTCTTCTCATGAAGTACCACCCCAGCCCTGCCCACTCTATATGGTTCTAATAGAGCTACAAATCCTACAAAAGTCTTCTTGCAACCTTTCCCATGTCTGGTTAAAATTATATTCTGCTTTGTATGAGTCCCTATTAACACAGCTCTATCCTAGCACTGTCTGTACTATGGCCAGGCAATGGGTACAGTGATTAGCTTGGAGATAGGCCCATGACTGAAACTAGACTGAGCAGAGACTTTTCCATGGGATCTTATTTGCTGGCCTTGAAATGCAGATAACCTTCTATGGCTATTAACTACAATCCAGTGTGATATGAGCATGGAGCTCTCTGTGGCCAAACTCCACCCCTTCCTCCTGCAACATAGATTATGTCCGTCTGCTATGGGAGAGAAGGCAGCATCCACACATGAGCAGGGCCAAGAGTTCTGGGAGAGCTGAAGCCAGATTTCCCAGTTACACTTTCCTTGTATTTGTGTAAACTATTTTGAGATGCGTTTCTGTCCCTTGGAAACGGAAGAGTTCAAGTTAATGATCACTTGACCAAAAATAACCTCCACATCCCTAATGAAAATTCTCTCTTTGAGGACAATGTCCTGTGAAGCCTTTCCTCAATCCCCTGGTTGAAATTAATTACCGCTTGTGAGCCCCATGCTGTAGTCTTTTCAGATTGCTATTGCAAAAATAGCATAACCTGGATGCCTTATAAACATGTCTCACAGTTCTGGAGGCTAAGAAGTCCAAGACCATGGCACCAGCAATTCGGTGTCTGCTTCCTCATTCACATGAAGAGGAAGGGGAAAGGACTCTCTGGGATCTCTTTTATAAGGGCACTAATCCCATTTGAGAGGTCTCCACCCTGTCACCTAACCTCTTCCCAAAGGCCCCACCTCTAAACCTATCACATTGGGGATTAGGTCTCAGCATATGAATTTGGGAGAGACACATGTTCAGTCCATAGCACCCCCCTATTAGCAATGTATACCTCAATAGTTGCACTGGTTTCATTCTTCCTTGACTTGGAGTTTGTTTATATATCTATTTTCCTCATTTGTAAGATCTTTAAAAGTAGAGAGCATACCTAAATCATCATTGGACCCTCCATAGGGCAACACATAATAGGTTCTTAAATTTTTTGAATGATATCTAGACTACTATGTACCAAGCTCAATTCTAAGAACTAGGAATAACAGTGAATTTTAAGATGTGAACATTCATGCTTTCATGGAATTTGCATCCTAGTGGGAAAACTATCTGACGAAAATTCATGGGAATTGCTGAATTGGGAAAAACCTTGAGGAAAGGCAAACGTGACCTGGAACCACGAGGCTCAGACAAAAGGGACTTTGCTTTTTACCACCACCAAAGAAGGCAAAATGAGCTCTTAGGGCGTGGCAAAGGAGTGGGAAGTATGTCAGGATAGAGTTCAAAATAGAACTTGAGCATACTTTTTAAAGCTAGTCCAATTAACCGGCACCAAATGAAAATGGCCAGCTAGATGCAATTACAGGCACTCCCCAACTTGTGCCCATGGTAACTCACTGGCAGTTTCCTACGGAGACCAAAAATTATTTACTTCTTGCCATATACTCTTCCCTAAACATAACAATGCATGTTCACATCTCTCTACCTTTATACTTGCCATCCTTTCACCCTGGAATGTGTTCTTTTTTCCCATTTATGGGACCGTTACCTATTTTGAAGTCAGTAATCACTGAATTCATGATTGAGAAAAAACAAAAATCAAAAAACAGTGCTTTCCCAGTTCCTTCCAGCTGCAGAATGTTTCTCTCTATACTAGACAGTAATTTATGATTTACCCTCTCTGCAACTGAAACATAATGGAAGGGAAAACAAAGGAGAAAAAGATGGCATTTGTGAGAAATGGTAATCGGGCAATTTGTGTGAGAGACTAGAACATTTTGCTTTAGTGTTTTGTTTATAAAGAGGGGAGTGTACTCCCAAGTTTCAAATAAATATTAACTTTGGGACTACAACTTTTGGGGGGGAAGGGCTAAGGTTTGTACCCATATATAAGTATGCCCCAAGGTCAGTCCTTACACAAAACTTTGCCTCTGATGGTTGGAGCACATGCACTAAAGATGACTTATGTGGGGAAAGGACAGTGGAGGGGAAGGACAGGTCTGGGAGAGAAGTTGGTCCCACAGGTAGTGACAGTGGAAAGTTACTCAGGCAATGGAAGCAACTGGGGTGTCTTGTCTGGGGGCTGTTGGAGCCAAGTTGGAAAACAATTGTTTCTGACACATCAAAGCCTGGGAATTTTTCTCAACTGGATCTATGGTGGTAAACATTTGCTACCACCACCTGTTTTCAAAGTTTTCTCTGCTCATTTTTCCCCCTCAACTGTAAAAAAGATTTGATATGTCTACATACATAGGTATGGAAGCCTACAGCTTGCCAAATTTATTAAATCCTCACTTGAGTGGCTTGTATATAAAACCACTGTTAACCTGTACCTAGCACTGTCCTAGGAATATTAGATGTATTCCTTCATCCCCTCACAATACCTCTACGAGGTAAACACTGTTGTCAGGCCTTATTTTCCAACAAGGAAACCAAGGCACAAAGGTTTAGGTAGCCAGTGCCTGGTCACACAGACCCAAGATGATGGTGGAGCCATGTTGTAGGGATCCTTAAGCCTGTGCCCTGCTGCCTCTCCCAGCCTAATGTGTGGGAAAGTGTTCCAGATGGACCTCAGGACCACACTCCACGTACATATCCGTAGGAAGAGGCCTGGGAATTGTGACTCAGAATTCTAGCTTACTCCCCTGCCTGTGGTCTCGATTGCTGGTAAAAAAAATAACCACAGTGCTTGCAAGTAGAATAGAAATGAGCACATTTCACAAGAGAAATAGACCAAGGTGATCACATCCTACTTTGCCTCCTTCAGGGCTGTGAGCAGAAAAGGCTGATGTCTTGACGAATGGGTTGCTCAGTGAGTATAATCTTACCTGTATTTCTTTCAGTACATACGACAGCTAAATATTCTTGCCTAAGAATAAAATCATCCTGGGAATGGTCAATCCACATACCTTAGGTTTAAGAAGACTGAAAATAACCTGTATTATGCTCTGTCATAATCATCCAGGAACCACGTTTTTAATGGTGTTAAGTCTTTTCCAGAGTTCAGACCCTGAAATCTTTCAGAATAAATATAAATACAAATTAAATATAAAGACACACACACAGGACATATATCAACAATCCTACTTGACAGGATTTAGACTGAACACTTTCTCAGGACCTAGGACCTCCATAATGGATTTGTTCTTCTCCACTTAACTGAGATTTGTTGAGTCCTGTGACCACAGAATCTAATAATACTTCATGTAAATTTCAAGATCTGGGAGCACAGTCATGTTTGTAAAAGCATTCCTCGTATGACCTGGTTGAGACAAATTCTATTAAGGAGAATCATAAAATTTGTATTATGTCATTTCCCTAGACTTGTAAATGCTTTCCTAACTTCATATGCCTAATTTAACATAACAATTTCCTTTTGCTGCCCATTTTGCCTCACCTTTTATTAATTTCTCATGTCTAAATAGTTAATATTTGTAGCCTAAGGTGTGGCCATTATAGTGGGAGTAAAAGGCAACTGATAGATGACATCACACCATCACCATTCTCTGTTCGGAGAGGTCTAATCTTGTGATTTTGGCAACACTCTTCCTGCTTAAAACAAACCAAGGAATCCTCTAATTAAACAGCTATCCCATTAATAACTCATCTTTATATTTTCATTAGCTAGATTTTACAACTTGTTTTCTGCCTTGATAATTAAATATTTCATCATCCGTATACCTTTAAGTTCATTGCTTAAAACTTGCCCCATGTTTTTGCTTTTAGCCTTTGTCCTACTCTTTGGTATGTCACTAAACAAGCTGAGCATTCAGTAAACTATGCTCTTCTGATTCTTGCATAACACTCCAGAGTACAGTAGTCTTTTTGTTTTGGAGGGACAAGCTAAAGAGTGTTCTTGTTTATGTTATGGCAAATAATCTCAGATGTTATATAGGTACATATGTACTACTACACATTTTTAAAATATTTTACCTAAGTCAGCTCATAATTATACGTGGCATTGAGAAGAAAATGCGGACTGAAACAAAACGGTGAAAACAATAATAGTTTTGGAAATGTAATCCAAAAATACACTCAGATCTATGTCAACACGTGCTTGGGTCCTAAGTAATTCAGTAACTCACGCAGGCTCTTTGTCAGCTCTCCCCATGTTAACTGAGCCAGGGTGATGGTAGGACGTGCCTGGGATGCTGCAGATAATCCACTGTTTATCAAGTCTTGGCTGACCTTTAGTAAGTGGCCATTTGTCAAAGGAGGCATTAAAGATAGCTCTTAAATCCATTTGATATTTATTTAAGAACTTGAAGATCCTCCAGCTGGAACACCAGTGTGCCCAGGTATGTAATGCAATATTCATAATAGAACATTCTCTCTCAAGTTCTTTGCCTTCCATAATCAATTCACAAAGTGTCCTTCCTATTTGCACCCTTGTGCCTGAGCATCAGTTCAATAAAGAACTTATTTACAACTGCAGTACTTCTAAAAATTGTACTCCACAAATCCTTGGGCAGACAAATGCCATTGATCCCAATGTCACATTCAGGAAGTCACTGATCCAAGTACCATATTCAGCAAATTCCCAGGCATGACCAAACTTGCTAGAAAACCAAAAAGGGAAAATCTGGGAAGTAGGCCAAGATCCTGGGTGTCATTGTACAGCATTCAAGCCAACTCTGGTTTCAAAATTCCTTTGAAATTGTTACTCCATGATAGGAATGCATTCTGTGCTTGGCCACAGATCATCACACAAGAAATACATTTGCAGAATAGTTGCTGCACATTGCTGGCTTTTTGCAATAGGAAAATTTCATCCTTGGTAGAAGAGTATGTTTTGTTTTTGAATTTGTGTAAAATCTGCTGGTGAGGCATTACCAAATAGTAGAGACAAAACCAGTTTAGGATTTTTTATCATATGTAATCTTGGGCTAATCCTTTATCTTCTATCTTCCCTGCTGTTTCCAAAGATGCTGTGAAGAATCAATAATTGTTATAAGCATCAGGAAGACATGACTGAAAAGAACAATAAGAAATGGTAAGTCTGCAATGATAAACTTTAGCAAGTAGTAGTATTCCTGAATAATTTATTAATGTGATGCAATCTCAATAAAAATGCAACAGGATTTTTTTTGAAGCAAGACAAACTACTTCTCAAATTCATATAGAAGAAAAAGCTAGCTGGCAAATTTCTTAGGGGAAAGAAGGGCAGTAAGGGTGATTAGACCTATGATAAAGTAGAACATACTATGAAACTACTGTGATCAAAATGATACAAATAGTGTATGAAGAGACAACAGAGACCAATGGAATAAACCAGAAAGCCCAGAAATGCATCAAATAGACAAATTTAGTATATGATAAAGATGACATTTTGAATCATTTCATGAGAAGGATCTAAAAGTATGAGATACACTTTTCACCTGTAAGATCGACAGCAAAAAAAAAAAAAAAAAAAAAAAATCAAGCAAGTGAAAAATAAATCGAAAAATTTAATGACATGCTCTGATGATCAGGGTACTAGCAAACAGGTATTTTCAAATATTTGCTAGTGGAAACATGAATCGGCACAACCCTTTTGGAGGACAGTTTGACAATAACTATCAAAATTGAGAATGCTCACACCCTTTAACTCAGCAATTTGCTTTCACTAATATACCCTTCAAATACTCTCTTATCTGTAAAATGGCCTGCATACGAAGTAATTCGTTGCAGAAATGTTGGTGAGAGCTAAAAATTAGAAGCAATGTAAGTGTCCATTGATTGGGATTAGTTCAATAAGTGATAATACCTTCCTAAAATGGAATGATGCGCAGCCTAAAGATACTTAAAGAGAAGGCAATTCTACCAAAAGAGCTAACCTGTATATACAGGTATGGAACAATCCGCAAGCTACATGTTCAAGTGAAAACCCAAATGCAGAGCAGTGTGTACACAGTGTAGAACATGGAGTGTATAGAATGTGTACTTGGGGGCAAGGGGATAGTGTATCTTTCAGATAAGAAGCTATTCCTAGTGGTTTCCTCTGCGAAAGAGAAGTAGTGAGGGACAGAGTGGGAACGACTCACTTTTAGCTATATATGGTCTTTTGTGTCTTTTGACTTTTTAACTGTGTTCATAAATTACTGACCCAAAAGCTTTGTCTTCTATAAGAAACAACGAACAATATAACACCAATAGCAGAAATAAAATAATATGAAGAATAATCTCTGAAAAATTTACATACCACAGTCTAAATACCATAGAATATAAATGTTTCTTATTCTTGTGAAAGTATTGAACAATATGATTATTATCCCAGAGGTGGGCATTGGAAAATTTAGAATATAGGAAATAGGAAAGAAATATCTTATCCAGACATTTAGAGGAATAATGGGTCAGAATCTCTTAAAAGGACAATTTAACTATCTGTCTCAGTATTCTGAAAGAGTTTCAGTAACTAAGTATCGATCCAGACATGGCTTTAAGTCAGTGTGATAACCTAAATAACTTTAAAAATCATAACACTTGCCCATGAATCCTGGCCTTTGCATGGCCCAAACGTTTTAGGAATAGTATTTAAGTATGCTCAACGGGACTTAGATTGAGTACTTTTCCCACAGGACCTAGGAACTCCATAAATGAGTTTGTCATTTTGTAGTGTTTTACCTTTGAATTGTTTCTTGTTTCTTTTATGCGGTGAGTAATGTAAGGCAAGGGGGAGAATGTAACTCAGATGGCTACGAAATCTGGTCCTTTCTATGATGGAGAAGCAAATTATGTAAGACCAAAACTGACTGTAGCCATTTCTGCCTCCTAAGGACAATGGAATAGTAGTTCCTACCAGTGAGGAAATATCTGGTCCCTACTTCACACAGAGGCCAAAAAGAAAGGTCTTTGCTGGTACTCCTGGCAGGCTCAAGGTTCACATTCGCTTAGATGAGCCATAGTTTTGCAATCCATACCAATGAGTTTTGGGATATGCAAAGGCAAGCCTGGAAAAGATCAAAATAGTTCTGCAGGTAAAGAGAACGGAACCAACGCATTGAGAGCCCTGAGAGCCCTGGTAAGTTAAAGGTGACAAGATGTGAAGAGGGTCTCAAGGGAGAGGGAACCAAGCAAACTTCTGTACAGTTTGCTCCATATTCAAATGTCTTGTATGAATGATAATGTAAGGTGGAGGGAGAGCAAAGGGCTGCCATTCCTCCCTTGGGGACAAAGAAGTGCACAATACTAACCATGGTGGGGCAAAACAGTAGATAAATTAATTCTCCAAAACCTGAGGGAATTGGAAAATACCCTAGGAATTGGAAATTACCTAGATTTCCTTGAGGGAGAACATAAGAGCTCAAGCTAATTTCCTTTGAATTTCAAAGGAGAAGGTAATCCAGCTGACATATGGCTTATACCTCCCTCCACTCAAAACCTACACAAGAGATTGTGAAATGGTCCAATACATTTATTATATCAACAGCATTAGGCCGGCACACAGGGACTACTTGGATTTCCCACTCCTTCCTCTAAGAATAAAGTTTCAGAGGTTTCAGCTAACCCAATCTGCAGCACTTGGTCAGGAAATTAGACTTTTAAGACCTCTCATTTCTCCTGAGATCCATAAAAAACTTGCTTCCTCCAAAGAACTTCCTAAAATTCTTCCTAAGTATTTACTCATAAAAATCTTTCCATGGTTTTTTTTCTAGTACTCTCGTGGATTCATGTGTTACTATTTAAATCCATTGCTCTATCTCAAATTTATTTTGAGATATAGAGTGAATTTTTTTTTCCAGCTAGTCACTCAGTTAACTGTCCAACCATTTTTTATTGAATAATCAATTGTTTCCCTATGGAGCTAAAAGGCCACATTTATCATACTAAAATTCTTCACAAGTCTGTCTCACTCGCTCGCTCTCCCTCTCGCTCTCCCCTCTCTCTCTCTTCCTCCTGAGGAAGAGAGAGAGAGGGGAGAGCGAGCTAGCGAGAGACTCCAGAGAGAGGGAGAGTGAAAGGGAGAACAAGCGAGATCCCCTGACTTTTTTCATGCGGGAAAATTCCTCCCCTACCCTCAAGGTCTTCCAGGTGGACTAAGAATTAAATTTACGCGAGAAAAAAAGAAATTTTTGTTCCTTGCGAACAGAGACCCAATAATGAAATTGAGAGTCAAAGAAATGACTAAGGCATGCAGTTTTTATACATTTTATACAAAGAGATGATAGATTTATGAGGAATTTGCAGGTTAAGGAAAACAGCCATTTGGGGGCTTTAATTAGAAAGGAATTCTATGCAGAATTGGGGCTGAGGTAGTAAATTAGTGAAAAAGTAGCAAAGCTTATTTTATAGCTTTCTCGACTTCAGCGTCCCTATTTTTGTTGATAAGGATGTCTTTTTTACTTCTCATTACAGGGATGCTATTTTTCATAAAGGACATTTGTTTCCTGCTTTCAGGGGAAAAGAGGAGTGTCTGAGTGTCCCTCCTCCAAGTGTTTCCCGAGTAGGTTCAATTTAAAATAATCAATAAGCCCTTACTGTTCATTTGCAGTTTTATAATGTTACCCTGTCTTGTAGGGTTGATTTCTCCTCATTCTTCTTCTTTTTTTTTTTTTTTTTTTTTAAGTTTCTTGGCTCTCACTTTGAAGGGTGTTTGTTGGTTGGTTGGTTGGTTTTTTGCTTTCCAATAAGAACTTTAAAATCCATTTTTCTACTTCTAAAAAACTTGTCTTTGTGTTTTCATTGAGATTATGTTAAATTTCCAGATTAATTGGGAAGATGCAGAAATCTTTGTTGACTTGGCAACCTCCTAACTAACAAAAGGATAAGTTCTTTCATTCAGGTTTTGTTTTGTGTCTGTTAGAATTTTGGAAAGTTTTCTTTGTATGAAGTATGAACCCATCTTAATTTTATCCTGAACTATTTTGCCTTTTTTGTGACCATTACATATGACCTCTTTTGCCCATTATGTTTTCTCAACCTGAAATTGCCATTTCTGTAAGTCAAAAAAGGTTCAACATTGGCAATCTCATATAGCTTTCCTAATAGCAACACTAATGATTCTTTTATGTCTACTTTATTCATAATTACCTTAGTGAAATATTCAGGTTGTTTGCCATACTTTTTCAAGAGATTTTCTTGAGTTTTTCAGGTATATAATCACATTGCCTATAAATAATAATTATTTATTTATAAATAAACATTCATCTTTATATTCTATCTTTACTATCTAATTTTTATACCTCTCACTTATTTCTGTTGTCTGATTGTATAGGCTATTACCTCCAGGATAATGGTGGTTGGGTATAGTGTTGAGGGTAACATTCTAGTATTTGCCTATATAGCATGTAGGGTATGTATGTATGAGTGATATAAAATGATTATTCCTACTTTATTAAGCATTTTAATCAAAAATGGTTGAAATTTTCAAATGCTTCATCAGCGTTTATGGAGATGACACTATGATTTTTCTCCTTTGAAACATTAATATGGTGAAATACATAGATATATTTCATAAGATCGAATCATCTTTGCATTCCTTATATGAATCTTACTTTACTGTGGCACCTGGGTGGCTCAATCAGTTAAGCATCTGACTTTGGCCCAGAAATTCATCCATTTTGTGCATTTAAAAATTGTTGTTTGCATAGAACTGAGCAAAATCAGCTTTTAGAAGTCTTTTAATTTCTCCCATGTCTGTGGTTATTAAATCTATTTTCATTTCCTATTTTAAGCACATGTGCTTTCTCCATTAAAAAGAAAATAAGTTAATTATTAATTTTGTTGGTTTTTGATTTATCAGTACTACCATTTTCCTTTGTCCAATTCTTTATCTTTATGCATTCCTTCCTTTTGCTGTATTAAGTGTAATGCCAATTCCTGTGTAGGTAATATTTTTGTTTAATTGCTTAAATAAAATTATTTATTGTTTAAATAAAAGTTAATATGCCATTTATATTGCTCCCCATATAAACAATTGTTAAAAAAAAAAAAAAAAAAAAAGTTGGGAGAGCCCTGGGTGGCTCAGTCGCTTGAGTGTCTGACTCTTTAAAAAAAAAAAAAATTTTTTTTTCAACGTTTATTTATTTTTGGGACAGAGAGAGACAGAGCATGAACGGGGGAGGGGCAGAGAGAGAGGGAGACACAGAATCAGA
Organism: Lynx rufus; assembly: GCF_022079265.1. Classification (NCBI taxonomy): domain Eukaryota; kingdom Metazoa; phylum Chordata; class Mammalia; order Carnivora; family Felidae; genus Lynx; species Lynx rufus. The sequence goes on from NW_025814831.1 coordinate 47,736,111, forward strand.
AACAGGCTCCAGGCTCTGAGCCATCAACCCAGAGCCCGACGCGGGGCTCGAACTCACGGACCGCGAGATCGTGACCTGGCTGAAGTCGGACGCTTAACCGACTGCGCCACCCAGGCGCCCCTTGAGTGTCTTGACTCTTGATCTCAGCTCAGGTCATCATCCCAGAATTGTGGATCAGGCCTGAGGCAGGCTCTGTGCTGAACATGGAGCCTCCTTAAGATTCATTCTCTCTCTCTCTCTCTCTCTCTCTCTCTCTCTCTACTCTCTCCCTCCTTCTGCCCCTCTCCCCAACTTGCTCTCTCTCTAAAAAAAAAAAAAAAAAAAAAGAGAGATAATAAAATTTTAGTGAGGAGAAATGGAATTAAGTCCTTAATTCTTTTTTTCTTCTAGGTAAATATCATGATAAATTTAACTGTCATGTGGTTCTGTATTTTGGAATTGTTGACGATTCACTTTTCCTAAGCAATAAACCTAGTACGACAACAGGAGTTAAAAGGATGCTGTTTTTATTGACTTTCTTTAAAATGGCATTCCTCCGTTCCTTTATTTCTTAATAAATTATTATACAATGGGTCAAGCTATAATATGAAAATCAAGGAAAAATACATCCCTAGCTTCTCTCCCTGCCAAAAAGTTGGTTTATCTAATAATTTGTGCGGATCCCTAGCAAGCATTCCTTGCCTGTGCGTGGTTTTGGTATACTGAGACAGCTAGTTACGTTCCCTTCAATTCAGTTCAATCCAGCAGTCCTTTACTGTGCGCTTTGACTATCCTAAGTGCTGTAGGGAGAATATTCCATAAACCATGCTTCCTCCTCTCCACACCTCCCCACCCTCACCCGGAGGAGCTCGCAGCCCATTCCGTTGCTCTTCTAGCCTCAATCAGACTTCACAGAGAGATGTGTTGCAAGACAGGACCGAGGGAAGGAGGAATGGCTGAACCCAGATCATTTGCCATAACTGTGAAAACAAGGAACAAAAGTTAAGCTAGTTAATATGCATGCTCAGTAGTCAGCAGGATACTCACAGCAGTATTACTTGTAGCAACCCTCGGGAGCCTGAATGAAGCTCTTGTTTGACGCTCTAAACCCTGCCAGTATTGAATCCCCTGATTGTATTCTCTGGGAGAAGACGTGGTCCCTGACTCTGCCAAGGAGACTTGAAGGTGGGGAGGCCTCCGTTTCCTCCTACCCTCTCTCAATGCTTGACGCCAGGGCATCCGGGGAGTGGTAGAACCAGTTTGCATACAAGCTTGCAAAAGAGTTGAATTACCTTCAGAGCTTTTGATTTCTCAAAAACGCAAAATATCCTCAATTATTTCAATTCCATTCCACAAAAAAGTTGGAAGAAATAATCAAGTAAGAAATGAATGTATAACATTATTTCATACTTGAAATAGTTAATTCAAAATAATCAGTATTATCCTCAGGGACACTCTGATAATGGAAACAGCCTTAGATGTATTATGAAGCTTTGGGGAAGGACAGGGTTTAAGGTTTATTACTCACGTGAACACCTTAGAAACTAGAAGGCAGAAGGCAGAGCAAGAATACGATAGTATACGGTAGGATACCTTTGGAATATTTCAGTAAATTTACGTCTTGTATTTCTACTACAATGGAGTCTCTGGAACAATAGTTAGTTTAGGAACACCATTGGAGTAAAGGATATCTGCACCCCAGATATAAGGGCCCTGAAGAGGAAAGTGTTAGTCAGATCGGAGCCCAGGAAATGGTCCCTCCAAGGCTCACTCTCCTGTGACAGGAGTGTCCAAACAACCCTCCCTTCTTATCCTGGTCCCATCTGAAAACTCTCAGCCCTCACTTTCTCTCTCCTTTTGTGATATACACATAGAGCTCAATATTGGTGTGGGGGATGTTGTTTTATTTTTAAGGCCATTTTGCATGTTTTTGTATCATATTTTTATAAAATTATTTCAGCAGTAATGTAACTTGGGTGTTTTTTTTTTTGCAAAACAATCAGGTTAGCTTTTATTTTATTTAAATTTTTTTAATGTTTATTTATTTTTGAGAGAGAGAGAGAGACAGAGCACGAACGGGGAAGGGGCAGAGAGAGAGGGAGACACAGAATCCAAAGCAGGCTCCAGGCTCTGAGCTGTCAGCACAGAGCCCGATGGGAGGGGGCTCGAACTCACAAACTATGAGATCATGACCTGAGCTGAAGCCAGACGCTTAACCGACTGAGCCACCCAGGTGCCCCTATTTTATTTTGTTTCTTAAATGTAATTTATTATCAAATTGGCTAATGTACATTGTGTAAAGTGTGCTCTTGGTTTTTGGGGGTAGATTCCGGTGGTGCCTCGCTTACATACAACATCCAGTGCTCATCCCAACAAGTGCCCTCCTCAATGCCCATAGCAGTAATGTAATTTGAAAGAATCATAGAATGTCTTCCGTATGGCTTTTCTTTTCTTTTTTTAATGTTTATTTTATTTTTGAGAGAGAGAGACAGACAGAATATGAGCAGGGAAGGGGCAGAGAGAGAGGGAGACACAGAATTCGAAGCAGGCTCCAGGCCCTGAGCTGTCAGCACAGAGCTGGACGCGGGGCTCAAACTCACGAACCATGAGATCACGACCTGAGCCGAAGTCAGACACTTGACCAACTGAGGCACGCAGACACCCCTCCCTATGGCTTTTCTAAGTTAGATTTCTCCAGCTCCTCGTATAAAGACTCATTAACTTTCTGGCCATTCTCCCACTGTACATATTTTAATCTGTCCCTGTCTGCCTTAAAATAGAACACTCTGAACAGGAAAATATACTCAAGTTATCGTTCACGAGAGCAGAAGAGTAAATAAGATGGCCTCTGACCATCTTTGTCCTGCCCATTGCAGCCCTCTGGCAGCCATGCCCTTTTATTGACAACCATTACATCACAGTTCGCGAGGTCTATTTCACATGAATTGCCAAGCATCCAGGTCTTCTCAGTTGATTTTTGGATCCTGAACTCAGAGATGTTGTACTTACCAAGGTTCTTGATGGTAAATAACAGAAAACAACGATGGTTCCATAGCAGAAATGGACTCTATTTTGATTCTCATGGCTCTTGGAATCAAAGAATGGTAGAAATGGGGTGCCTGGGTGGCTCAGTCGGTTAGGCGTCCGACTTTGGCTCAGGTCATGATCTCATAGCCTGGGAGTTTGAGCCCTGCCTAGAACTCTGTGCTGACAGCTCAGAGCCTGGAGCCTGCTTCAGATTCTGTGTCTCCCTCTCTCTCTGCCCCTCCCCTGCTCATGCTCTGTCTCTCTCAACAATAAAAAAAAATAAAAAATAAAAATAAAAACAAAAAACAAAAAACAAAAACAAAGAACAGTAGAAATGAATCACATAGGAGCCCAGGGAGGCAAGGCCCAGATGAGCTGTCAGCACAGGAGCAGGCTGCTCAGGACATAGCACTTTCCAGGAGGACATTCACTGTCCCAAAGCTGGCATCAGGACACCTACCACCTCTGTGCTGGTTCTACTGTCATTAGATATGCACCTCATCCTTCCAGACTCCCCACACCTTCCCCCTTGCAGAGCCACCATGAAGCATACCTAATTGACCTGAGCCTTGTCATTACCCCTTCAGGATATAGTCCCAGGTGGCAGCGTTTGATTAGTTGTGCTTAGATCTTGTCCTTGCTTGTGGTCCCAGGGGGATAGCGGCCCTTTTCGTCTCTAGAGTAGAAGAGAGGGCTGCTTCACTATCATTATCTTAGGATTCTTCCTAAATAGGAAAAGATTTTAGATGCCGGGCAGCCCAAATTATAAATACCTATTATACCTAAATTTTCGTTTTGTGGATATGGGTTCATTACTTGCAAATAATATCTTTCAGGGACTGATTCTGTCATCCAGTTAGTTTTCATTCCTAGATTTCTGCTGCTACAGACTTGGTAAGCTAGATTTTCATGTTTCTCCAGACTCCAAGGATTACAGAGGATAGTGTCAAAGTACGCATTGTGACCAGGCTTCCCTGGGGTTTGAGGGCCACACATTAATCTTCTGGAAATGGTTGTCTAGACAACCAGCTATAACCCTCCTACTTGATTAATCACCCAGTACACACACCTCTATCCTGTCACTTAAATGACAGATATCAAGAAAGGTTTTCTCAGATGCCTTGAACAAATCTTGATACACTAGATATCTACCAGTACCCTTATCTACCAATCTATTAAACCTATCAGTTTTGTTAGTTAACATGTTCTGTCCAGCGACCACCAGAGATATGGGGATAATAAGGTAGCCAACAAGGATTTAAAACATAAAGTTTCCATTCTTCATATCTCAAAGGTAATAGGCATTAAAGAGTAAACTAATTATGTTTTTTTCTCTTTGCTCATAATTATGTTCTAATAATGTTTTTTTCTTTTTTTTCTTTTTAGTAATCTCAAGAGACGAAATATGATTGAAGAAGAAATCAGTTTTCCTGTCTCATTGGACATGATTGTGTTTAAAGGGGAATCTTCATGATCACAGCAGGTAAGTCAGCTCCAGGACAGTTCTCTCCCACATGGCTCAGAGCGCTATTCTTAATTTAAAAAAAAAAAAAAAATAGGCCATTAGAGAATTCCAGGTAAAAAATTATAACCCATGACGAATGAAATGAACACAGTTTTAAAAAAAATTTTTAATGTTTATTTATTTTTGAGAGAGAGAGAGAGAGCAGGGGAGGGGCAGAGAGAGAGACAGAGATAGAATCTAAAACAGGATCCAGGCTCTAAGCTGTCAGCACAGAGCCCGATGCAGGGCTTGAACCCACAAACCACAAGATCATGACCTGAGCTGAAATCAGACACTTAACCGACTGAGCCACCCAGGCGCTCCTGAACGCATAATTTTTTAAAGGAGTAAAGCAAATATTTACCTACAGTAATCAAACAAGAACGGGACTTCACCAAATGCCACGAATTTGAATAACTAATTGGCAAGTAAGGCTCTCGAGTCATCCACATTACTAATTATTTAATCCCAGTTTAAATGATTAATCCTGATTGTTAAATAATCCTCGAAGTCTTCTTCCCCTCAGCCCTAGGAGGAGGATGAAGTCTCCAACAGGGTGAAAGAAAACTTGTCCAGGATATTTAAGAAAATTTCAGAGAAGCGGAGCACACATCTTCTAAGATGTGTATTGCCTAGTTGATGTAGATCTCCTTCATCCCCTGCTATCATCTCAGGTCACAGCAAAGTGTGAGGACCCACAATTTCCAGCCTTCAGACTGTGGTAGAGAGGAGAACACCCTGGAACAAAGTGCTTTCGGATATTTATAGAGGAAAAATAATCCTGATTCAAAACAAATAGAGAGTAGAAAATCTAGATAGAATGTGAGCAGATGGGGGAAAAAAATTACAAAGCTATTTTACAAACATACTTGCTTTTTACCAGTTCAAAGGAAAAAAGCATAAACATGAGAGATAGATAAAGGGTCCAACTTAGAAAAACCCTAGGGGGAGAAAAGGAAAAAGAAAAACCCTAGTAACAAGGGAATTGCCTACAAATGCTTTATACCACAAAACAAGATTTTAAGAACATGAATTAAATAAAACATGAGCTCAAATAGCCTGTGATAAAAAAAGAAAAAAGCAGAATGAGCTGGGAAAAAAATGAGGACAAAAAACCCACATAATTACAAAACAAATGATTAAAGTAAAAACAGCAAGGAACAGAGTAAGAAACAGCTAAAACTTGAATTACAACATAAAGCAAAGATTGGATGTAACCACAGTAAATGCAGTTTTAAAACAAAAAGAAACTAAGAGATTAAAGTAAGTAGAAAGGGGGTAGGTAGTGGGGACTGGATGAAAGTGATCTCATGTAATGACAAATGGTGTTCCTGAAGTAGTAAACCCATCCAATTAAAAATACTGAAGAGAATGTCCCTGAGACCAAAGTGACTCTGCTGAATTAAAGAACACGCTGTGTTTCAGGAAACTTCCACATGGACCGCTCAACCCTAAGACCTATCTTCGCCTCCTGACTGAAGTTCCAAAGTAAAGAAAGGATTCTTCAAGCATTCAGACCAACAAGATCAAATTATCTGCAGGGGACGTACTGACCTCAGAACCCAATGGCAAAAGACAGAAGCAATGACTAGCGTGTAACCCAAGAATATCTTAACAAAATAAGTTGTCATTCTAGTAGATAGGCTTTCCAAAACATGAAAAGGAGAGGAAACCCAGCACCCATGAGCCTCTCTCAAAAAACTACTTAACAATAATAGGCTGGCAGTTAACACAAGAATTAAAATAAGAAAAAAAGGAACAGAGAAGCCATATAAAAGGCTCTAGGTGAACACCAAATCCACTTACATATAGGCCAGTACAAACTATTGGACAGTCACTTATGAGAATGTTGAGGTCACAAACATGTCAGTATAAAAATAATGTAAAAGTTAGAAGGGATGTTTAGATGGGAGTCTTGTGAAAACATTATCTTCATCTTTTACAGAAAAGGTCAATCAATGCTAAAAAAAAAAAAGAAAAAGAAAAACATGACTTTCACAATTGCTTCTGAATTTTATTTATTTTTTTGAGAGAGAGAATTCATGTACAGTGGGGAGGGAGGAGGGGGAAGAGAAGGGGGAGGGAGAGGGGCAGAGGGAGAGAGAGAATCCCAAGCAAGTTCCACACCCAAACTGACTTGGGGCTCAATCTCATGAACTATACATCATGACCTGAGCTGAAATCAAGAGCCTGATGCCCTGCTTCTGAATTTTAAAGAGCTTATAAAAGCTAACATTTCTCATACGGAAGACAACTTTATGGAGATTTAGCAATTCTTTCACTCCCTTTGATTCTGTTTTGTGTTAAATCCAAGTTGTTTCCTTCTACCCAAGTAAAAGTAAATTAACTATCATGATTTGTTTGATGATAAAGGAACCTTAGCATGTGATGATGTCATACCCATGCAGTTGGGACAATATAGTGAATATTAAATACTATTGATTTCCGTCTTTAAAAATGAACATTTATTTTGCTACGCCTGGTGGCTCAGTCAGTTAGGCATCTGACTTCAGCTTAAATCACGATCTCACAGTTCTGAGTTCGAGCTCCGCATCGGGCTCTGTGCTGACAGCTCGGAGCCTGGAGCCTGCTTCAGATTCTGTGTCTCCCTCTCTCTCTGCCCCTCCCCTGCTCATGCTCTGTCTCTCTCAAAAATAAACATTCAAAAACAAATTTAATGTACCTTTCTTTCATTATGTTCATATTTACTCAGCCAATGGCTTCAAATTAGGCCTTACATGGATATATATATTTGCCAAAATTCATCAAACTGTGTACTTAAAATGGGTATATTTTATTATAAGTAAATGTGCTTCAATAAAGTTGACTGATTATAAAGATTTTTAATAATACGTCCCGTTAGAGTCCGCATAGAGCAGCAGGGAAGAAATGAAGATGAAGGTGAGTGGGCAGGGCTCTCCCCTCCCCCAGCCCTTACCTGGACAGTTGAGCTTTTTTGTTTTTTTTTAACATAGACCTCAACATGGAGTTCCAAAGCTTCCAGAAGAGAAAAAGAAAGAACACTACCGTTTTAAAAGTAGATGTCAACTGACCTGAGTATAAGTTGGGTACAACTATAGGTGGCAGGGAGAAAATAAGCTAACAAAACAATCCCAGTGAAATAAAGGTAAACTAACATTCGAAACAAAAACTTTCTGGATGAGACACATGTCTGCTTCCTAGAGTGGTTTCAACCCAGTCCTTCCCAGACAGATGGAGATGGTCTCCAGATGGCGTGTGGTGCTTCTGGATGTGTGAATGGGCCTCGCAGGGGCTTGGACAAGCCCCTGAGTCTGCCTCCACCGCGTCCCCGGGCCCTGCTCAAGTTACCAGCAGGCCCCAGCCAGGGAGCGGCTGGCTGGGGTCCTGCCGGCACAAAACCTCTCCAGTTTTCCTCACAGTTTTCCCCTCTTCCTCGCAATGTTTTGGCAGCTGTGGGGCCTCCTTTCTCCTCCCTTTCAACTCGCCTAATGTTTCGAGCCACAGGGGAGACCCAGACCCTGCAGAACATCCCGGAATGCAAAGCATTTGCAATGAGTCACAGCTGCGGAGGTGCCAGCAAGGGCTGTTCCAGACCCCTAGAGGGAGCGGGGAGGGGTCAGCCGAAGCAGCTGCAGGGCCTGTGTCAAAGGCTGAACCCAGGACAGAGGAGCGGTGGCACTGGCTGGAATGAGGAAAGACAGCAATGGGAGAAAGGGTGCGTGGGGGCGGCTCCTCTGAACCTTCCCCACCTGCTTTCCAGTTCTCTAAGTCCTGAACATTTTCACAGAAAAAACAACCTTCTGGAATATAGAGGATTGCAAGTTGGTTTTTGGAAAATGATCCCTGGCAGTCTGCTAACCAACAATCAAGAAGGGCTGAGCTCCCTGGGCTTTGCAACACACTATTTTAAGATGCACTGTAAAAATGCAGTGGGCACTCTGTTCTTTACTCCAACACAGGGGGCATTCACTGGCTCTCACTGCCGGAAAATATTACTCCCTTGCAAGTCCCAGACAGAGCATTTGGGTGTCAAAACTTTGCCCTTTTGAAGCTTTTTTATTAATAACTGTGAATAGAGGATCCATTCTTAACATTCATCCAAAATATTTCTTTAAAACTATGGATAAAAAGTACTATCCCTCTCCCTTCTGCCCACCCGGCACCTACTTCTCCATTGTGGAAGCAAGCACTATTTATTATTCGTTTCTTGTGTATTTTTCCAGAAGTGTTCTTTGCATGTACAAACATGTCTGATGTATGTAAATTTTTATACAAATAGCATACATTACACAATGTTTCATTCTTTGTTTTTCACAGCCTTGGAAAGGTTTCATATCAGAACAAATAGAATTCCCTTGTTTATGTGTTCATTTTAACTGGATATTTAACAGTGCCCTGTTAATACACATGTCGTTTGTTTTCGTTCTTTACCCATTACAAACTGTGCTTCAGGTGGATATCCTTGAGTCTATATATAGGTCGAATTTGTAGAGGTGGGATTGCTATATTTTGACATTTTGCTATTTTTTTGTGTTTTTTTTCAAGATTTTATTTTTAAGTGATCTGTATACCCAACTTGTGGGTGAACTTATAACCCCAAGATCAAGAGTTGCATGCTCTACTGACACGGCCAGGCTCTCGGTATTTTGACATTTTGATATTTTGTCAAATTGTCCTTCATAGAGATTATTCCAATTTATATTCCATGCAAGAGTGTGTCTCTTTCCCTTATTCCTCAGCACAGGATTATCCAACTTTTTTAACCAATTAATAGGTTAAAATATGGTCTCTCATAATTCTAATTTGATTTCTTTCATTTCTTTCTTTCTTCTTTCTTTCTTTCTGTTTTATTTATTTAGTCTCAACAACCAATATGGGATTTGAACTCACAATACTGAGATCAAGAGTCACATGCTCGCACCAAAAACCACAAAATACCTAGGAATAAATCTAACCAAACAGGTGAAAAATCTATACACTGAAAACTATAGAGAGCTTATGAAAGAAACTGAAGAAGACACAAAAAAAAAATGGAAAAAGATTTCACGCTCCTGGATAGGAAGAACAAATATTGTTAAAATGTCAATACTACCCAAAGTAATCTACATATTCAGTGCAATCCTTATCAAAATAACACCAGCATTCTTCACAGAGCTAGAACAAATAATCCTAAAATTTATATGGAACCAGAAAAGACCCCAAATAGCCAGAGCGATCTTGAAAAAGAAAATCAAAGCAGGAGGCATCACAATCCCAGACTTTAAGCTATACTACAAAGCTGTAATCATCAAGACAGTATGGTACTGGTACAAAAACAGACACTCAGATCAATGGAACAGAATAGAGAACCCAGAAGTGGACCCACAAATGTATGGCCAACTAATCTTTGACAAAGCAGGAAAAAATACACAATGGAATAAAGACAGTCTCTTCAGCAAGTGGTTCTGGGAAAACTGGACAGCGACATGCAGATGAATGAACCTGGATCACTTTCTTACACCATACACAAAAGTAAACTCAAAATGGATGAAAGACCTAAATGTAAGACAGGAAGCCATCAAAATCCTTGAGGAGAAAGCAGGCAGGAACCTCTTGGATCTTGGCCACAGCAGCTTCTTACTCAGAATGTCTCTGGAGGCAAGGGAAACAAAAGCAAAAAATGCACTACTGGGACCTCATCAAAATAAAAAGCTTCTGCACAGTGAAGGAAACAATCAGCAAAACTAAAAGGCAACCGACAGAATGGGAGAAGATATTTGCAAACGACATATCAGATAAAGGGTTAGTATCCAAAATCTATAAAGAACTTATTAAACTCAACTCCCTAAAAACAAATAATCCAGTGAAGAAACGGGCAAAAGACATGAATAGACACTTCTCCCAGGAAGACATCCAGATGGCCAACCGACACATGAAAAAATGCTCAACATCACTCATCATCAGGGAAATCCAAATCAAGACCACAATGAGATACCACCTCACACCTGTCAGAATGGCTAACATTAACAACTCAGGCAACAACAGATGTTGGTGAGGATGTGGAGAAAGAGGATCTCTTTTGCACTGCTGGTGGGAATGCAAGCTGGTGCAGCCACTCTGGAAAACAGTATGGAAGTTCCTCAAAATATTAAAAATAGAACTACTCTGTGACCCAGCAATTGTCCTACTAGGTATTTATCCTATAGGCTATAGGTATGCTGTTTCGAAGGGACACATGCATCCTAATGTTTATAGCAGAACTCTCAACAACAGCCAAAGTATAGAAAGAGCCCAAATGTCCATCAATGGATGAATGGATAAATATTATGTATATATTATGTATATATATACACACACACACACACACATACACACACACACACACACACACACACACACAATGGAGTATTACTTGGCAATCAAAAAGAATGAAATCTTGCCATTTGCAACTACATGGATGGAACTGGAGGGTATTATACGAAGCAAAATTAGTCAGAGAAACACAAATATCATATGACTTCACTCATATGAGGACTTTAAGAGACAAAACAGATGAACATAAGGAAAGGGAAACAAAAATAATATAAAAACAAGGAGGGGACAAAACATAAGACACTCATAAATATGGAGAACAAACAGAGGGTTGTTGGAGGGGTTGTGGGAGGGGGCATGGGCTAAATGGGTAAGGGGCATTAAGGAATCTACTCCTGAAATCATTGTTGCACTGTATGCTAACTAATTTGGATATGAATTTTTAAAAATTAAATTAAAAATAAAATAAATTAATTTTTTAAAAAGTCACATGTTCTACCACCTTAGCCAGCAAGGTGCCACCTAATTGGGTTTCTTATTGGTAAGGCTAAGTATCTTTACCTATGTTTGAGAGGCAACAGTATTTTCTGTTCTGTGAGCTCTGTTCTCTGCCCATTCTCTATTGTACTATTGGTTCTGATTTGTTGAACTCTATGAATTAAGGAAAACAGCCCTTTGTCAATGTATATATAGAAAATTTTTGTCAGTTTGTTTTTCTTCTCCCCATGCATGCAATGTTTATTTCATACAGAATTCTTAGTTTTCTGCTATTGAAGTTAACTTTTCACTCCTGGCATCTAGAAAGTTTAGCTTCTATAGTATTTCCCCTGAAATTATGATAAATTTCTCCCATATTCCCCCATATTTTCTATATAATATGTATTAGTTTACATTTAGCATTTATATCTGTGACCCAGCAGAATTTTCTGTAGTGGTAGGATCTAGGCTCCACCTTTCTCCAGATGGTTATCCAGTTATTCCCACACTATCTTACTGAAAAATCCAATCCTCACCCCATGAAGCTGAAATGCTACCTTTATCAGAAACTTAAGTTTTCAAATATATTTGTATAGTGATTTATTGCTGCATAATAAATCAACATCAATTTAGTGACAAAAATAACACACCTTTATTACCTTGTAGTTTCCGTGGGTCAGGAATCCAGGCACGGGTTAGCTGGGTCCTCTGCTTTAAGGCTTTTCACAAAGCTCCATCAAAGTGTCAGCTGGGGCCGGGGTCTCATCTAAGGCTTGACTGGAGAAGGATATGCTGCCAAGCTCACATGGCTGTCGACAGGATTCAGTTTGTTGTAGGTTGTCAGATTGAGGGCCTGGCTTCCGGCTGGCTGGCTGCTGGAAGCCACTCTAAGTTCCTTGCCTCTCCCTACAACAGCTCACTTCATCAAAGCCAGCAGGGGAGAGAGTCAATAGACAGAGTCTGCTGACAAGTTGTTTACCATCTTATCCCGTCCTACGTAATGTACAGAAGTGACATTCCACCCTCTATGCCACATTCTGTTGGTTAGGATTAAGTCACAGGTCCTACTTAAAGTCAAGGGGAGGGAATTATACAAGGGAGTGACTACTAGGATGTGGGTAATTACTGGGGGCCCAATGATTCATGTCCCTCCCACAAGGAAAATGCACCCATCTGCTCTCAAGTTCTGCAAAAGTCTCATCCCCTTAGAGCATCACTCTGAAGTCTGGACCAAGCCAGGTGTGGCTGAAGTTCCACAGGTGCAGTTCATGAAGTCCAGCTCCTGGACCACAATTTCTGCTCATCTGTGGACCTGTGAGACAAATGTGAACTGTCACTTGCCCATGTACCTAACATGCAGGGCGGCAGGGGGGCCTGATGGGGGGGGGGGAGCAAAGGATAACAGTTAGAAACACTCCCATTCAAAAAGGAAGAACGGGGGCGTCTGGGTGGTGCAGTCGGTTAAGGGTCCGACTTCAGCCAGGTCATGATCTCACGGTCCGTGGGTTCGAGCCCCGCATCGGGCTCTGGGCTGATGGCCCAGAGCCTGGAGCCTGTTTCCGATTCTGTGTCTCCCTCTCTCTCTGCCCCTCCCCGTTCATGCTCTGTCTCGCTCTGTCCCAAAAATAAATAAAAAACGTTGAAAAAAAAATTAAAAAAAAAAACAAAAAGGAAGAACGTGCGAAGTAAAATAGAGTCACTGTCCACAGCAGTTCACAGGTTTAGATCTGTTCAAAATGTCTATACCCTGTATATACTGGTATATAGAAAGAGTTACATTGTGCTTACTAAGTTCCAAGGACTTTTCTAAGTGCTTTGTATGTATTAACTTATTTAGTCCTCACAACAGCCCTAGGAGGGTCACTATTACTATTATCCTGATACAGAAGGATATCCTGATAACCTAAACCAATGTACAGAAGAGAAAAATGAAATACAGAGGTTCAACAAGTTTGCAAGGTCATACAGCTAACAAGTGGCAGACCCAGACAGGAGGGGAGTATGCCTGAAAGAGCAATCTGTGGGAGGTGTGGGTGAAGGAGGAACTGAACTGGTGTTAGCTGGCAAAAATTCTTCCCGGTTCCTTATAACACAAAATTGTGTGTGTGTGTGTGTGTGTGTGTGTGTGTGTGTGTGTGTGTATGTGTGTAATGCTTTAGCCCTTTCTACTCCAGAGTCTGCAGTGGTCAACAACTATGGGGCTGTTCACAATTCATAGGTATTTTTTCCCTACCCTACCTACTTCACTGACAGATGCTTCCTACAAATATGGCAGGAGTGTGTGTTTCTTCATTTAACCCCACCTCTCCTGCTGCTTCTCAGTGCCATCTGGAAACTCCCACAGTCAGCCTAAGCATCCTGTTCCCAACGTTTCTAACGAGGGAGTGTTGAATTCTCCCTCGTGGCATACTATGTGGGGGAATTTGTCTGAGACCCACACTGCAGGCATCCCTGCTGGTGTCTTCACCAGCCCTCTTTGATCTGCACCGCATCCGGCAGCCCTTCCCTTTATTGTAGATCAGGCCTTGAAGTTGTCACTTTGGGTTGCCCGCTCCATATCCATTCCCCTCTCCCTCCTTCCCAACAGAATCCCAACTTTCTTGAGGTATCCAATACCCTTATATGCAGCCCGAGAGATTCAAGAGATGGTTCCATCTCCTCTAATTCTGCTCTAGGAAAGTGCTCTGATTAACCTAAACCAATTTCAGTAATTCCTGTTCCCCTTTTGGCTGAGTTTGGTTCAGTAACCAAGGTTTAAGCCAAACAACATATGGCAATCCCTTTGGTGACAGCTACTGAACCAGAGGTGGGCATATGAACTGAGTTGGTCCATCAGGATTTTACTTGCTCTCTCATCTAGTGCATACGAACAAAGAATCATGTAGCCAAAATTGCTATGAGCAGCCATATTAGAAACACAAGGGGAACCAGGCTTCAGATGAATCCTATGGACAACAGTAATGAGAGGCAGAAAAAACCTAGGTGGCTGATGATATCGTTGAGCCTGCCATATATTTGGAGCTCCTATTATATGAATTAACACATTTCCTTATTTTTTTTAATGTTTATTTTTGAGAGACAAGGGGGACGGTGGCGTGGAGAAGCAGAGAAAGAGGGAGACACAGCCTCCGAAGCCGGATCCAGGCTCTGAGTTGTCAGCATAGAGCCCAACACAGGGATTGAACTCACAAATCATGAAATCATGACCTGAGCTGTAGTCAGACGCTTGACCAACTGAGCCACCCAGGCGCCCCAACACATTTCCTTATTTTTAAAACCAGTCTGAGTCAGACTGGCTATTGCTTTCAATGAAAATCTTCCAAATTAGTACAGAATTAAAGATGGTGCCTAGTTTGGTCAAAGTTATATCTTTTCTTTTAATTATTTTGGCTTTTTTTTTTTTTTGGTAATTTCTACATTGGGTTGATTACAATCACTTCTTTTTGAGTATGTTCAAAACTGACTAGTATTACTAATTCCTTTCATGAACTCTAGAGTTCTAATAGTTAAAATAGGATTTTATCTAAAAGTACTTTATCTAAAAGTGCAATTAGCTTCAAAACACAGAACAATAGCATTGTCCAGGGAAAGCTCTGCCTCATAGTAATTGTCATGCTCAAGGTGACATCCCACACCACATTTGCACATGCCTCCTTAGACTTAGCACCTCCCGCCATATTTGTCTCTGTCAGTCATCCACCACTGGGGGCTGTGGGATGTTTGAGGCATGGGTTGGGTTCTCCTTGTCCAACAACTTAATATATGTACCCCTGTAACTTGAGTGGCTGCCAGACATGAAACACTCCAATATTCATTTCCAAATCTCAGAGTAATTCCAAAGGCCCTTACATGCCCCAAGTATAAAAGCCGAAATCAGAATGGCACCCTGAATAAATAAATGGGGGCCTGAGTGAAGTAAAGACTTCTCTAAATTTTCAAAACCCATTGTGATGATGGAGAGCAGGAGGAAATGTTACATCAGGCTTTTTTCCCCCTCAATTACTCATTGTGTTATATGTGCTTAATGTGTTGTGTGTTGACTCTCAAAATCTGGGTGGTCTTTACTATTTTCTCCCAATGAAAAGTAGAGAGCTTTTGTACTTGAGGCCCAGCATGGAGGATTGATTTAAGTAAGTCCAAAGGAAGACTGGATAGAGGCTAGGCTTGGAACTAAGCATCTCCCCAAGCCTGGGTAGCTTAGCTAGGAAGGGACAGGGTTTACAGGTTTTCTGGAAGTGACAAAGATGGGGTCCCATTTGCACAGTGTGTCAGATTGGGTGAGTAAAGGATGCCTCAGTCTCTGGGGGTGAACTTCCCATCAGTGGAATGGACCACTCTGAAGAGCTACTGGGTTGGCCCAGATCACATTGTCTGCACAGGGGACCCTGGAGGCCCAGCACTCCACAGCTGCAGCAGGAACAGAAAGTGCAACCTCAACAATGTACAGCAAATTTTGTTTCATCTCTTGGTTTGTGCTTTTTGCATTTTAAGACGTCCTTCCCCACGTGTGATATAGGTCACAACGATTTCTACTTTTTCTACTAACTTCATGATCGTTTTGAAAATAGATCTTTAACCCTTTGGGAGCTAACATTTGTCTATACAGTAGGTAGGGATTCGGTTTTATTTTTCTCAATATAGTGAGCCAGTTTTCTCACCTAGTAAACAGTCTGTCCTTTCCCACATTTATATGTGGGAACCAAGTTTTAATCTAAGCACAGCTCTGTCTCTAAGCCACCTGTTACTCTGTTCCAAGTATCCATTTGTCTGTTCTTGAATCAGTATCATAATGTCTGAAATGATTGTGGCTTAGTAGTATGTCTAAAATATCACTGCTATGTCTTTCTTTTTCAAAGTAGACTTAGCTAAATCATGAACTTGTTTTTCCAAATAAATTTCAGAATAACTTTTCAGTGTTTCTCAAAAACAAACAAAACAAAACCTGCTATTTTGATAAGATTGAATTCATACATTAATTTGGAGAGAATCTTCATTTTCGTAACATTAAGCTCTTCTGTTCATGAGCGTGGAATACCCCTCCATTTATTCAGATCTTTTATGTCCTTTTTTTAAAAAAAGATTTTATTCTTAAGTCATCTATACACCCAACCTGGGGCTCAAACTCACAACCCTGAGATCAAGAGTCACATGCTCCACCAACTGAGCCAGCCAGGTGCTCCCTTTTATGTCCCTTAATAGAGTTTAAAATTTTTCTTTCTATAGTTCAAGTGTCTTCTTTAATTCCTAGAGTCACTTGCAGCTTTTGTTGCTCATGTGAAAGATATCTTATTTTTCTATTACATATTTTCCAGTTGCTTATTGCTAGTGTAAAGAAATGCTATTGATTTTTATCTCATCAATTATTTATACCTCACTGAGAACAAGTTGATAGATTCTTCCCTGTGAGGAGATTTTCATAGGTAGAAAGTGGAAGAGGAAAAGGAACATGAAGACACATCTGTGAGGACAAGAGTCTCCCTAAGAAGCCCAAAGGTCAGAGAAGAGAGCTGCCAGGTACTTTGGAAACCAATTTTATTACTTCATCTTTTCCCCCTGAAGCTTCATAGAATTATTCTAATTCTAGCATGCAGGCCAGACTCTTCAGAAATGTGCCATCTTTTCCTCTGTGACTGACTCCAACTTCAGGGCCTGCTGGAGCCCTGTCAGCCCTCAGCACCATCACCACGCCCTCGCCAATGCAGGCAGTCTCCTGGTTTGGCAGCTTCCCCACTGGCCTCCCACATTCAAACTCCCCAAACATCTGTGCCATCACATCCATCCATTTATCATGCCACTCCTCTACTCAAAACTCTGCAACCGGGATCCTCACCTCCTTCAGACTAGAAGCCAGAGTCATTACTGCCTCTCACAAGACTCTCCACGAGCCGGTCTCCCATTTGCCCTCTGACCTCATCACCTACTGTGCCCACTCCTGCCCACTTTGTCTTACTATGTGAGGCCCCTTGCTATTTCTTCAACTTGGCAAGCGAGCTGCAGCCTCGGGGCCTGAATAATTACACGTTGCTTCATAAAATGCACTGAGCAGCTTAAAACAACAAAGGTTTATTATTTCTCACAGTTTTTAAGGGTCAGAAAGCTGGGAGTGGCTTAGCTGGCTGGTTCTGACTGGAGGTCTTGGATGAGAGTGTAGTGAAGCTTTGGGCTATAGCTGCAGTCTCATCTGAAGGCTAAACTAGGGGAGGATCCCCTTCTAGGCTCACCCACAAGGTTGTTGGCAGGCCACAGATCCTCATGGATTTTTGGACTAAGGGTCTCACTTCCTTCCTGGATGCTGCCCAGACACTGCCCTCAGCTCCTTGCCACACAGGCCTCTCTGTAGAGCACAGAGCAGCCCTCCTGGCAGTTGGCTGTCCCTAGGGAGAGTGGTATGGGAGAAAATGAGCAATCCAGAATGGAAGCTGCAATCTCTTTAAAATCTAACTGTAGCAATCTCTATCAAATAACACCAGCATTCTTCACAGAGCTAGAACAAACAATCCTAAAATTTGTATGGGACCAGAAAAGACCCCAAATAGCCAAAGCAATCTTGAAAAAGAAAACCAAAGTGGGAAGCATCATAATCCCAAATTCAAGCTATACTACAAAGCTGTAATCATCAAGACAGTATGGTACTGGTACAAAAACAGACACTCAGATCAATGGAACAGAATAGAGAACCCAGAAATGGACCCACAAACATATGGCCAACTAATCTTTGACAAAACAGGAAAGAATATCCAATGGAATAAAGATAGCCTCTTCAGCAAGTGGTGCTGGGAAAACTGGACAGCGACATGCAGATGAATGAACCTGGATCACTTTCTTACACCATACATATAATAAACTCAAAATGGATGAAAGACCTAAATGTAAGACAGGAAGCCATCAAAACCCTAGAGGAGAAAGCAGGCAACAACCTCTTTGATCTTGGCTGCATCAACTTCTTACTCAGCATGTCTCTGGAGGCAAGGGAAACAAAAGCAAAAATGAATTCTTGGGACCTCATCAAAACAAAAAGCTTCTGCACAGCGAAGGAAACAATCAGCAAAACTAAAAGGTAACTGAGAGAATGGGAGAAGATATTTGCAAACGACATATCAGATAAAGGGTTAGTATCCAAAATCTGTAAAGAACTTATTAAACTCAACTCCCTAAAAACAAATAATCCAGTGAAGAAATGGGCAAAAGACATGAATAGACACTTCTCCCAGGAAGACATCCAGATGGCCAACTGACACATGAAAAAATGCTCAACATCACTCATCATCAGGGAAATACAAATCAAAACCACAATGAGATACCACCTCACACCTGTCAGAATGGCTAACATTAACAACTCAGGCAACAACAGATGTTGGTGAGGATGTGGAGAAAGAGGATCTCTTTTGCATTGTTGGTGGCAATGCAAGCTGGTGGAGTCACTCTGGAAAAGAGTATGGAGGTTCCTTAAAAAATGAAAAATAGAACTACCCTACGACCCAGCAATTGCCCTACTAGGTATTTATCCAAGGGCTATAGGTATGCTGTTTCGAAGGGACACGTGCATCCCAATGTGTATAACAGTGCTATTGACAATAGCCAATGTATGGAAAAAGCCCAAATGTCCATCGATGGATGAATGGATAAAGAAGATGTGGTGTGTGTGTGTGTGTGTATATATATATATATATATATATATATATACAATGGAGTATTACTTGGCAATCAAAAAAAATGAAATCTTGCCATTTGCAACTATGTGGATGGAACTGGAGGGTATTTTGCTAAGTGAAATTAGTCAGAGAAAGACAAATATGATATGACTTCACTCATATGAGGACTTTAAGAGACAAAACAGTTGAACAAAAAGGAAAGGAAGCAAAAATAATATAAAAACAGGGAGGGAACAAAACATAAGGGACTCTGAAACATAGAGAACAAACAGAGGGTTGCTGGAGGGGTTGTGTGTGGGGGGGGGGCTAAATGGGTAAGGGGCATTAAGGAATCTACTCCTGAAATCATTGTTGCACTATATGCTAACTAACTTGGATGTAAATAAATAAATTATAAAACAAACAAACAAACAAAAAACCTAACTGCAAGGGGCGCCTGGGTGGCTCAGTCAGTTAAGCGTCTGAATTTGGCTCAGGTCATGATCTCATGGTTCATGGGTTCAAGCCCCACGTCAGGCTCTGTGCTGACAGCTCAGAGCATGGAGCCTGCTTCAGATTCTGTGTCTCCTCCTCTCTCTGTTCCTCCCCCGCTTGTACTCTCTCTCTCTCTCTCAAAAATACATAAGCATTAATTTTTTTAATTTAAAAATTAAAAAATAAATAAAACCAAACTACAAAAGTAACATACCATCAGTTCTGTCATATTCTATTTATTTCAAATTCAGCCCACACCCAAGGGCAGGGGGATTAAGTTCTGATTCTTGAAGGGTTTCATGCCTTCATGGACATATTTTTTATAACAATCACAAGACCTTTGCACCTGTTCCCTCTGCCAAGGATCACTGCATGGCTGGGTCCTTCTCTCATTCAGGTCTCTGCTCATCAGAGACGCTGCTTGTGATCTTCCTGTCTAAAGTAGTGTTGTTCTCTCTTCCAGTCCTTTGTGGGTTTTTTCCTTATCATCTGAAAGATTTCATCATTTGTCTTCCCACTAGAATATTAGCTTAATAAAGGTAAGAACTTTGTTTTACTTACCATTAAATCGCCAGGAACCTAGAATTATCACTGGCCTATAGAAAGCCCTCAATAAATACTTATAGGGAAAGAGAAGAAAGAGGAGGGATGAGAATCCCAGAATAAGGTCCACATCTTTAATGTCTTCCAGATGGAGATCTTGTTCATG
Organism: Lynx rufus; assembly: GCF_022079265.1. Lineage (NCBI taxonomy): Eukaryota > Metazoa > Chordata > Mammalia > Carnivora > Felidae > Lynx > Lynx rufus. The sequence continues at coordinate 47,756,206 of NW_025814831.1, forward strand.
TCTAGAGTATATTCCATCTGGCCCCGCCCCGTGGATATCTGGAGGAATCCCAGGTGCCTGGTGACAGGCCAGGGAAGAACCTGTGATTTCACATGGGGATTTGTAGTGGATTGAATTGTGTCCCCAAAAAGGATACGTTCAAGTCTTAATCTCTAGTACCTATGAATGTGACCTTGTTTGAAAATAAGATCCATACAACGATCTCGCGGTCTGTGAGTTCAAGCCCCGTGTCAGGCTCTGGGCTGATGACTCAGAGCCTGGAGCCTGTTTCCGATTCTGTGTCTCCCTCTCTCTCTGCCCCTCCCCCGTTCATGCTCTGTCTCTCTCTGTCCCCAAAAAAATTAATAAATGTTGAAAAAAAAATTAAAAAAAAAAGAAAAGAAAAGAAGATCCATACAGATGCAATTAAGTTCTTTACAGATGCTATTAAAGAGGGTCATCTCCAATGACTTACATAAAAATTAATGACTCAAATAATTTTTCATTGTCCTACGTGCCAAATAAAAGCCCTTTAAAATCATGTTTCTAATGCATATGTAATTCTTTAAAAACTACTTTCTTGCATATGCTTAGAAGTCTGTCTAAGTATCACCTGATGCCTCTGATGAAGGGCACTAGGAGGGGGGACAACGGTACCAGGGAGATATTTTGAAGTATATACCCCTTTTGTGTTATTTTAAGTGTGTGTTATTTTTTGTTTTGGGGTTTTTTATTTTTTATTTCAGAGAGAGAAAGAGAGAGTGTGTGCGAGAGCAGAGGAGAGGGGCAGAGGGAGAAAGAGAGAGAATCTTAAGCAGGTTCCACATTTAGTTTGGAGCCCGATGCAGAGCTCCATCCCACGACCCTGGGATCATGACCTGAGCCAAAATCAAGAGTCAGACACTCAACTAACTGTGAGTATGTTTTCTTAAACATACACAAACACACAATTAAGGGGAAAAAATAGCATGGAATTCCTATTGCTTCTATAAACTGTGATGTGGTTTACACAGAGTTAAAAGTATCTTTTATCCAACAATTACTTAATCAAAATCAAATATCTATGAAATAATTAATTTGTTTATATAAAGAACAGTGATGGAAGCAGAGTAGCGTGATGGTTACCATGGCTGGCGGAGGGGGAATCCGGCAATTATTGGCCAAAGGATATATAGCTTTAGTTTTGCAAGATGAATAAATCCTCAAGTACACAGGATAATGCAGACAGTTGACAATACTATACTGTGTATTTTGAAAATTGTTAAGATGTAGATCTTATAGTAAATGTTCTTATCACAAAAGAACAAGAAAAAGAGGGAGGAAGGAAACTTTTAGAGGCCATGGTTAAGTTTATGGCATTGTTTATTACAGTGACATTTTCATGGGTGTACGCTTACCTTCAAATTGATCAAGATGTGGGACACCTGAGTGGCTCAGTCAGTTAAGCGTCCAACTTCAGCCCAGGTCATGATCTCGCAGTTTGTGAGTTCAAGCCCCACGTTGGGCTCTGTGTTGGTGGTGCGGAGCCTGTTGGGGATTTTCTCGCTCTCTCCTCCTCTCTCTCTCTCTGCCCCTGCCCACTCTCTCTCTCCCTCAAAATAAATAAACTTAAAAAAAATTCATCAAGATGTATACATTAACTATTTATAGCTTTTTGTGCATGTCGATCATACTTCAATTAAAAATATTTTAAGGAAAGAACAGCAGTATTACTAATAACAGTTTGGCAAACAGTTGTGAGATTTTGGGGCTTGCAAATCAGATTTGACTTCCTCTACCTGTTTAATTTTTTTAATAACTTTTGATTGTTAGGGTATGTTTGCATCTTAATATGGTTGAATAAAGGTGAAGGCATGCTAAAATGATTGTTACAGCTAGATTAAAAAAACAAAAAACAAAAAACAAAAAAGGCCATCACCCCAGAACATTGGCCACTTTTTTTTTTCTTTTTTCCAAATAGAAGGGTGAGACAGGCAGATGTGTAATGTTAAGTTTAAGGACAATGATTATTATATCCATCAATAAGGAAGTATTTTCAGAGACCTAAGATGAAACTGTACTCCTTTCTTTCATTCAAATGTATTGCCTGCACGTGCCTCGTGGTGCATTAGAGGCTGAGGATAAAAGCAACAAGGCAGGGAATCTGTTCTCAAGATGGTGAGAGCTTTAACTGAGGATGTATAATTCACTTTGATGGACACAAAAAATAGCACGCACACAGTAGCCCACGAGGAAGGAGTGAATTGCCATGCAGGGGAACATCAAGTTCCTTCAAGAGGACAGCTTAGACAATAAAAGTCCTTTGGATGATCAATTTTGTTAATGGATCCATGATGGGCTATATTACAATACTGTGACTATAATGCCAGGCCGTCTCAACAGAATCCTTCCTCTCTCTTATGTGTCGACCTCTGTGATTCTTGGCAGTGTATATTCCTGATGTGCTCTTACAACTTTCAAACACCTGATTGGACTCCTTCACCTATGCTGTAGGAGGATGACACCACCCAAAAAAGGGGCTATAAATTGGAAGCAGAGTGTGGTTGCCCTGTAAGGAAAGTAAAATAAAGGAGCTATAAGTTTTGAAATTAAAATTTGACATCCTCGGCTAATGCAGATTGCTAGTGACTTAGTTCGTGCTCTGCACTACACTTTGCGAGATGTTAAGAGCGGGACGTAAAATTCATACATCTATTCAGAGTGTGGTTCGAGCCAACTTTTGCTAAAGGACATTATTTCTACACCACGGCAGATATGCCAGCTGCTTCTTACTGTGCGCTCGTCTTCTTGGGCACGTGGCAGTACCACGTGCCCCGGCCCTCCTCGCCATTGGGAGCCTCCATGTGACTGAGTCACAGCTGAAGTCTTGGGTGCCACTGCCCGGCCCAGGCCATTAACACCTCTCATGCTTGGTCTGTCTTGCCCTCTGCCCCCCTTGCAGCAGACCACCAGGGCAGCCCCAGAAGCCACCAGTTAAAGACAGCAGAGCCTCCACCAGCTCCAGCGCTCAAATGACTCAAGAGGAAGCACCCCCACTGACCGGTGGGGGTTCCCTAGCATTGTTCTGTGAACAAGAAATAAGCCCGCAAGTAGTTGAGCCATTATACATGGCTACAGTAGTTAGCCTTGCTTAACTCCTAGCAAAACTCTTCCCTCTTACTTTTTTTGGGGAGGGAGGAGACACACAAGAAAGGAGAAGTTGAGGGAAATTTAATTATAATGTTTGTGCTGGGTATCTGTCATTTGCCCCTTTAGACTCATGCTCTATCCTTCTGTACCCTGCGTTTAGCCCCTGACGACTGACCTACATTCTGGACCTCTCAGCCCTCTGAATGTCTGGACATGAGACAGAAGTCAGGATATTTCTTGTGCTGGTTCACTCCCTGGGAGATCCTAACAGGAGTTCACTGCTCCTCTCAATCTGGCCCATCTACACGACTGTCTCACTCCTTCCAGATTCAAATAGCGGTTCCCTGCCCTTGTCTGTGTGACCTTGTCTTAGTTTGGCCACCATCACAAAATACCACAGAGTGGGTGCTTAAACAGCAGAAGTTTATTTCTCACGGCGCGAGAGGCTGGGGAGTTGGAGATCAAGACGCCAGCTTCCTGCTATGGCCCCAGAGCAAGAGAGAGAGAGAGAGAGAGAGAGAGAGAGAATGAGACAGAGAACATTCTCTGGTCCCTTCTCATAAGGGCACTGATCTCATCATGATGACCCCTGCATCAGTTCATCTAAACCTGCTTACCTCCCAAAGGCTCACCTCCTAATCCCATCACACTAGGGGTTAGAGCTTCAACACATGAATTTGTGGGGGGGAATGCAAACATTCAGTCTGTAACAGCCTACAAGACCCCGGTTACCACAGCGTTCTATGCCATGACTCCAGGCCCACACCTTGTAAGGTGTACATCAGCCCTCTGTAAATCAGCCCTCCTAGAATCACCCCACTTTGAGCATGCCATCTGTTTCCTGTTAGCACTCAGATTGAGACAATACTGCTTTGTCTTCATTCTCAAAAATAATAGTAACAAACATAATAGTAACAATAATTGTACGTATTACTAGAAAAGAGTAAGCAGCTGTACATTTTAGGGCAGTCAATAACAATCACAAGCAATAATTCCCGTGCAAATTATTACATCTCTCTCCCCAGTGGTACCTGGAATTTCGTGGCATCTCCAGATTCACCTCTGTCTACAAACCAAACCTAATACATAAGTACCCTTCACATTTGGAGCAGAATTTGAACCCTGCTTTCAAGGACTTTTATAATCTGGTCTCTGTCTCCTCTCCCGTGTTATCATTGCCATCTCCTCTCCAATGCCCAGCCTACAAGTTGGGGGAAACATGACTCTGACCCTACAGCTCAAGCGCCTTCTCTGGATCCCCTCCCATCTTCCTCTTCACTTAACTCCTGGTAGTCTTTCAAAAGTCAGGTTACCTCTGTCCTGCTGGGGCATCCTTCCTTGACATCTACACCCAACCCCAACCCCACCCACCCATGCACATACGTACCTTCCCAGCCTGGACCTGGCTTTCCTCTATGCTCATGTCGTGTTGTGCCTACCTACTACCACACCATCTTACTTACCACTATCACACCATCTTACTGCCTGCCCTCTGACCACTGGATTGGAATTGACTGTTAATAATGTCTGTGTCTCCCTAGTAGGTCCTTAATATACGTTTGTTGAATGCATAAACCTCCAATCGTTTTAGGCTTTTGTTAAAAACTTACATGTGCACTGAAATTCCTGTGGGGGACCTGAATAAAGCTAAAATGAGGATAGGGGCATGTCCCTCTTTTGTTCCCATCACTCTCCCACAGGAGCTGCAGACTTGGAAAAACAACACTGTCTCTGTCTCTGCATATTCTCTCTTCCCCATAGAATGAAGATATAATTTCATCACCCCTTCCTTTAACATATCCAATTCACCACAAATGCCCAATATATAGGACCTGAGTTACTGAAGTTTTGCTGTTAAACATATTTAATCATCTTTTAAATTTCATTTTCTGAATAGATACTATGTTGTCATGGGTCAAAACCAAAATACATAAAAAGTTATACAGTAGGGGCGCCTGGGTGGCTCAGTCGGTTGGGGCGCCTGGGTGGCTCAGTCGGTTGAGCCACCTAACTTCAGCTCAGGTCATGATCTCACAGTTTGTGGGTTCGAGCCCCACATCAGGCGCTGTGCTGACAGCTCAGAGCCTGGAGCCTGCTTCGGATTCTGTGTCTCCCTCTCTCTGTCCTCCCCCGCCTGCACTCTGTCTCTCTCTCTCCCTCTCTCTCTCGTTCTCTCTCAAAAATAAACATTAAAAAAAATTTTTTTTAAGTTATACAGTAAAAATGTCTCCCTCTACCCCAACCCATGTCTCCATTAACCCAGTGTTTGTCCTCCACATGTCACTCTTCTTAACATATTCTTAGTTCCAGAGTTGTTTAATGCACCTACAAGCTAATTGCAAATATACATTCTTATATTTTGCCCTTCTTTACCAAAGCTTGACACTTTTTTGAGCTTTTTTTTTACTTACCCCCTCATTCTTTTGAACAGCTGCATAGTATTCTAGCATGTGGACGTATCACAGTATCTTTAACCAAACCTTCACTGATAGACATTTGAGTTGCTTCTAATCTTTTGTTCAAACAATGCTTATAATGATGTACATGTAATCTTGATATGATTCTGTACGATTCAATGTATAATTCTTTTACCATTTGACTCTGTACCTCAAAAACCATTTAATCTGTGGGCCAGCTAATATAGGACATTTGCTAAAGGATAAATTAAGGTTAGACCATAGATCAATGACCTGAAAAAGTTATTTAATTTTATGAGTTCACTTCTGGGCATTTATCCATAAGAATGTTGGACGATATAGCAGAGTATGAGTTCATTTTAACAGAGCAGGCAGTGTATGTGTAAGCTTTGCAGGTTTTGCCAAGGTCATTTGGACAAAGCAGCATTCAGGGTTCCCCTTGGGAAAAAGCTCAATCGTGTTGGTACTTTTGATGACCAGTAATACTTTAATATTATTCAGTATGCTAATGCATTGCATTCAGCAGAGGTTTACAAAACAGGGAAGGATCAGCATGGATATCTGCATCAGGAGCACCGAAGTCCTCTGGAGAAGGGCGTAATGCATCAGTGTCGAAGCCCTGCTCATTCCGGAGGCTGAGAGGTCAGATGGGGGTTTTCTGACTGCTCCCCGGTACAGAACAGAATTCTGTGTGGGATGCCACATGGTGATCCTGTACGTACTTGGTGCTATGGAAGCTGGTGTTCCATTGGGCCAGAGGGAGACGGCATCCAGCTGCCCCTTCACATGTGCCTGGTTGTCAGGGTTGCCTAGTGAGAAGAGCCCTTAGGCATGGCATGCGCTACATCTGCTGGAGGGCAGTGACGAGTTGGAAAGAACCAACGGAACTACTAGAACCTACTCAAAAGGCTTGTAAGAGCTGATTTCCTCAAAGGTGGAGGTGGAGGGGAGCAGCGTGGGTAGGGTCTTATGAAGCTGCTCAGCCTAAATAATGTCTGGGCTTAAGACCAAACCTGTAAGACCAGATGCATTTCCCCTCGGGAAGGATGGACCTCCAGGCCCTCCTGAGGTAGACCCAACCAAGGGCACTCCACGAGGCCACGGCCCCCTCTGCCAGACCTTGTTTGCGGGGCCTAGAGACCTAAACTCATTTAGAGGAGCAAGTTGCTCTATCCCCTTTATCTCTTCACATGTATAGTTTATAGTTTCCAGTTTGCAGACCTTTTTCCGATTTAAGAAAATAAACCAAAAGAAAAAGACAGAGATAAAATTAGAGGTCTAAATTAGAGGGAACTATTGCTGAAGAATATAGGTTATGGATAGTTTTCACAAACCTTGACTTTATTTTGAACTTTAGCCCTCAGAACCCTTTCTGAGTTTCTGGCAATGGTATCATATGTACTTTGCAGATTTCTGGAACGCTCTCCAATGCACCCCACCTCTTCCCATCTCACCAGTCATCAGTTTGGAAACCCTAATGCGGATGAACTACTCTGTTACATTTCTGATACTTATTAGGTAAAGTTTTAAAGTCATTATATTGCTGTTTCCATGTGTGTTTGTTTATTTCCTGCCACAAGTTTCCAACAAGCATTTACCAGGCAGGCCCAGTTCCAGTCACTTGGGGATACACCAGCGAGCAAAATTAGTACAGTCATGTCTCCACACTGGACAATGGAATGGTAGATGCAGATTCCGTGTGATTAACAGTTGAACGTGGATCATTTTAATACATTTACTTCCAGTCCTTCTCAGATTCAAATATGGTCCTGAGAGAAAGATGAGCCCTCCTGTTGACGGTTTTCATTTTTCTTCTTTCTTCTTCAATTTTCTCAGACATTTCCATGACCTTCCCTCATCTCTCTCTCTCACTCTCTTTCTCTCTCTCTCACTCTCTTTCTCTCTCTCTCTCTCTCTCTCTCTCTCCGCCTCCCCCTCTACCCACCCCCCACACCTATCTTTGTGAACCTCCTAGTTGAAAACACATGGAATTTAGTGCTTAATTAAAAATTTGTATTATGGGGGGCTCCTGGGTGGCTCAGTTGGTTAAGCATCTGACTTGTGATTTCGGCTCAGATCATGATCTCACAGTCATGTGATCGAGCCCCATCAGGCTCTACGCCCAGTGTGGAGAATCTTAAGATGCTCTCTCTCCCTCTCCCTCTGCCATTCCCCCGTCTCGCAGGTACACGCATGCACCTGCTCTCTCTCTCTCTCAAAAAAAATTTGTGTTATGACAATATTTGTATGTTTCAGTCAGTTACCTATTGCTGTATAACAAACAACCCCAAATTTAGTGGCTTAAAACAATAGCCATTTTATTTACCCATGATTCCGTGGATCAGGAATTTGGGCTGGACTTAGCTGAGTGGTCTTTGCATTTCATATGACATTGCCTGGATGCCTTTATGTGGCTGCATTCAGCTGGGAGTTTGACCGGGGCTGGAGTATTGAAGGTGTCTTCAGGCATCTCTCTGCTGGTCTCTGTCCAGCAATGATGGAGCTTCTTAGATGGCAGCTGGCTTCCAAGATAGAGACACAGCCTTGGAAATTATATAGCATCACTTGTGTCACATTTTATTGGTCAAAACAGATCCCAGAACCAGTGCAGATTAAAGAGGAGAGGAAACACGCTCCACGTCCCCCAATTACTGGGGAGTGCCAAGGTCACAGTGCAGAAGAGCATGTAGGATGGGAGATACCACTGCAGCATCTTTGGAAACATGAGCTACCACACTTATAGACCTGTTTTGTGTTAGCTGACAATTCATTATAAGTCCCAGTTCTGGGCAGTCGTAATGAATCTAGCATTAGTTGGTTTTCTTCCTGTATGTCTGCCTGCTTCTTATTAATCAGCACTTTAGCTGTAAAGGATGTTTTGAATTATAATCCTGAGTTCCATGTGTATCAGTCAGTATTTTCAGTTCCAAGGCACAAGAAGCAATTCTGACTCAAAGAGAAAGGAATTTTCATTGGCTTTGTCAAGTTGTTTACCGAAAACAGGAAGGTTGGAGAACTAGACACAGAACAGGGGCAAGACCTGTGAGAGTCTGGCGGGAAAGCATATCCCCAGTGGCACCACGAGGACACTCTGCTCAGGGCATAGCTGCTGGCACTGCAGACACGAGGCTGCGGTGCTCTCAGAACCACTGGGCCTGGGCCTGAGGCTTTAATTCTTTCCTTTGTGGTTCTAAGTCCTAAACAGGAACAGCCAATTGTCCAAGTCTACTCGCCCCATGTTTGACCAGGAAGTGGGGAGAGGGTCCCTTCCTCTGTAAAGGTTGGGGCTCAGGGTAATCTGCCCCCTACCTAGACTTAGATGATGGAGAGTTCCCCACAAATACAAAGAGCTACCCAGGACTGAACATCCCGTGGTCATTGCTGGAAGTAGTAAAGTGTCCTGATCTGGCCCCTGCTACCTCTCTGACCTCAACTCCTATTCACTCCACAGTAGCCTCAATGTGAAACACCAACCAGGTACACCCTGTCTCGGGGCATTTGTACGTGCAGTTTTCACATGGGAAATGCTCATCCCCAAATACCTGCATGACTCTCTCACACCTTATTCAAGTCTGCCAATAGCCATTTTATCTAAAAGTGTAAGTCCTCACCCCACGCTTTCTATTCTATGGGGCAAGGATTTTAGGCTGTTGTGTTCAGTGTTGTAGCTCCAACATCTAGAACAGTGCCTAGAAAATAGTAAATGTTCGATAAATACGTCTTCAATAAATGAATACATGACCCCCTTGGAATCCCTTTCAAACACACTTGTTATGTGGTTGACAATGGTTCCTCTTAGAATTTAATCCTCCTACCAATATACCTGCCTGGAATATGGTTTCCTCATTTTAAATTGTTATGTAAGACAAATGGAAGTTTGGGATAGGTTAAAAAATTGTTTAATTTATTGTTCCCTTTCCTTCCACCAGGTTTATCCCTCTGCCTAGAAGGAAATTAGGTGAGTCAGACAGGATCATTTATTATAAAACCATACCTTATGCTTTATTCTCCTCTCAGCATTTCTAAATTAATATTTTGCTGATTTATTGTACTACTTTTCAGGGTATTGCTGCTGGGTTAATAATTTTCGAGGTCATCCCTTTCATTCTTCATTCAGAAAGACATGAAGTTGGCTTTTTTCCAGTTTCCAGGAATGTATTAGTCCTTGGGAGCTGCCACTAACAAGGCAGCCTGTCAGTGACCTTAACTGATTCATGGTGTATCCCAGAAGGCAAAACATTAGGCCTTGTAGATTTGAATGCATCGATAGCATTCAGATAATCATGAGTGAGTCAAAAAAGTTTACTGGGAATCTACTGAATGCAAAGTTTATGCTGGATCTTCCCTTTCTGTGGTCTGATGATCTACTTTCTCGTTAGCCAGTGTGACGTCAATGGAGGAGTTAATCAAGCTCTCCCATTTGCACAGCTTGGGAAAACAGGAGGCAAAAAGGGAGAGGATCCAGCAGGCTTTAACAGGTGTTTCATGACGCTTCATGTTTGTGTCCCTAGCAGGGAGCCAGTGTCTGTGGCCTGTTTCAGATGATGATGTATCTCCCTGGGTGTATAAGTACTGGTAAAGATGACCTCTCACTCACTCCTTCATTCCCCCACGCATCCATTCATTCATGGACAGCATACTAAGCCCCTACTCCGCATCAGGCATTGGGGTTATAACAGTGAAGAAAACAAAGTTCCAGCTCTCAGGAAGCTTGTGACTAATTGTACCACCTAGTTTTTATAATTCTTGCTTTCATAACTATAAATATATACAGAAGAGAATGTCGATGGCTGACACTTTTACTATTCCCTAAAAAAAGCAAAAATCCTTAGGCCAAAAATGAGCAAAAGGGAGAAAGGGGGGTTCAGGCCCAATTCTTATTCATATTCCTAGCCAGTGGCATCCCGACATATTGAGAAGAAGTGAATGATGACATTCCACCTGCCCACTCACTCCAAGCCTCTGTCACACCATAGCACTGCCTCCTTGTTCTGTGTCTTCCCCTGATGGTGTCACCCTGCTGTCCTGGGATATATGCCATGGGCAGGTGCTCAAGCACTATAACTATTGTAACATCTGGGGCACCATTACCCCAGGAATTCAATCTTTTACGTGTAAAACAGAAAATATTTGTAAACCATTTCCTCTTCCCATTCTCATCTTGCTCATTTGGTGTGTCCCTTTGGGTCTCCAGCTTTGGAGCTACTTCTTTTCCATCTATCATTTGCCCCTGAGAAGCTCTGCCTACAAGCCTCAGGCGTTCACCCCAGATATTTTGATAGAGTTTGCATTCAGTAAATATCAAGCACAAAGAATGTGAGAGGCAAGGTATTTTCCAGCACAGGTAGTGAGCAAACATTAAAGCAACTTCTGAGAATCTGGATACGAGGGATAAAAATCAGGATCTATGGTGCACGGACATTTGTTGTAGATCTTCAATTCAGTGCAACAAACATTCTCTTTGGACACCTGCTTAAAGTTTATTTATTTTGAATGAAAGAGAGAGCTAGCAGAAGAGGGGCAGAGAGAGAGAGGGAGAGAAAGAATCCCAAGCAGGCTACACACTATCAGTACAGAGCTTGACACAGGATTCAAACTCACCAAACTGTGAGACCATGACCTGAGCCATAGTCAAGAGTTGGACACTTAACCGACTGAGCCACTCAGGCGCCCCCTCTTTGGACACTTTGTTTCCTTGACTCCACACTCTCCAGCTTTTCTTCTCACTCTCTGGCTTCTTCTCAGTCTGTCTTGTGAGCTCTCCTCCATCAGACTTCTTTGTTGGAGGTCATGGCTCAGTGTTGACTAAGCATCTCTCCTCCATCTAGCCACATTTTCTCCCTAGGTGATCTCACCACACCTTGTCCTTAATTACTACATATAATTTTAATTTAGTTACTTTATATATTTATTAATTTAATTACTAAAGGGACAGAAAGAGGGAGACAGGGAGAGTCTATTTAATTACTGTGTATATATTACTTTAATTACTATATAGAGAAAGTGAGAGATGGGGAGAGTATAGAGGGAGAAAGAAGAGAGAAGGTATATAAATATAGCACAGTGACTCATGATTGCAGTTTCAGCCCAGCTCTCTCCTCTGAAATCCAGATCCATATATTCAATGCTTTACCATCTCTCCTTGGATATTTCAAAAGCATTACAGACTCAGCATGTCAAACTGAATTCATAGTCTCTCTCAAAATTTGGTCTTTCGTTGTTCCTGCTATCTTTGAATGGTGCCTCCCATTCATTTGCTTGGTGATGCAAGCTGAAAATCCAGGAGTTATGTTGACACTTCAATCTCTCTTCTTGCCCACATCCAATCCAGCACCAAATTTTGACAAGTTTGCCTCCTAAATATCCTTCAAGTCTGCCCACTTCTTTTCTCCTCCCATCATTTTAATCCACGCAGAGAGCATAAAACCTCTGGATTTGATTCCTGCTAATCTACCCACATCCATTTTTGTCTCCTACAATCCATTTTCCACAGAGCAGCCAAAGAGGTCATTCAGAAGGCAAAGTTCTTGAATGGCATTTCTGCTGCTCAGAGGATACATGTGTCCCCGTCTACCTATATCAGCCTCATCTGATCTATATTCCTCCTCATTCTCTCTGTCCAGCTCCCCAGCCTTCCTTCCAGTTCTCTTCTCTGCATGTCTTTCAACCTAGGAATCTTGACCATATCTTCTTGGAGTTTACTCTGATTCATGCCTCAGATCTTGACTCTGTCTTCCCCAGCACTTACCACAAAAGTATTTGTTAAGTGATATTGAGGCTTGAAGAGGGGTACTCATAAGTGGGTCTTCTGTTTTCCCTTCCTAGGTTTATAGCCAGTGGAGAGAGAAGATAGGGATAAAAAAAAAATCAGATGGAGATAAAAATATCAGTTTTATGATCACTAGAGTTGTTGAAACTGAGGTTTGCATGTGAGCAACATTGGTAACCCCAACACAAAACCCCAAATCAGGCAGCTTCACTTCCCCTAGTCTTTGCTCAACACACATGCCCATGGAACAAGTCTCTCACAGAACTCACCTCCAAGAGGAAGAATGGAATATGGATCCAAGAGAGGAGAGGAGAACGAGGCCAGGCTATGCACCACCACCACCCTCAAGATCCTCTCCCAGACTTACCATCCAGGTAACCCACTCCACCTCTGTGGTCAGGGGTGTGGGAAGAGGCCAAGTGTGCTGGGAACGTCCTTCCTCATAGAAACCAGAGGAGTGGATGGGGTGCCTGGGTGGCTCAGTCATTTGAGCGTCCAACTCTTGATTTCAGCTCAGGTCATGACCCCAGGGTCATGGGATCAAGCCCTACATCAGCTCCATGCTGACCTTGGAGCCTGCCTAAGGTTTTCTCTCTCTCTCTCTCTCTCTCTCTCTCTCTCCCCTTTTCCTCTCTCTCCTCTCTCTCTCTAAAATAAAAGAAGAAAGAAAGAAGAAAGAAAGAAAGAAAGAAAGAAAGAAAGAAAGAAAAGAAAAGAGTAAAAAAAGAAACCAGAGGAGTGGATAAGAAGCAATTTTCCCCTAACAAGTCAATAGGAAGTTGGACATGACTGAATGAATGAGTGAACAAACACTGACTACACATCTAAGAAGTGGTAGGCACAGTGCTACATACTGGAGATACAAAAATAAATAAAGATATCTAACATTTGTGGAACATATACCATATGCCTAACTCTCTTTTAAGTGCTTTGTCTGTATTTATTTAATATTAAATGAATTAATATGTATATATTTATAGTATAATTGAATTTCTTTAACCTATTTAATTTAATGTAATTTAATATAACTTCATGTACTTATATATTATGTTTCATAATTATAGGATATATAGTAAATATAAAAATAATTTAACATTTATTAATAGTTGCAATGTATTGATAGATTTAGTCCCCATAGCAACTCTCTGAGGTAGGAACTGTTTTTCCCCCCTACCTTCCTCTTTCTGCACCACAGGAGGAGGCCTGACTGGTGTGATGGCGAGTTTTGAAGGCATTGTGCATCCCTGCCTCGGCCACTTCTCTCTTCTCCTGCCTCTGCCTGCCTGCAGAGAGGATGTATTCTCCTTCACTCTGCCTTGCACGGTAAGCTCAGCAGTGTAGGCCTACAGCTTTGTAGACCTCATTTGTTTTCTAAGTCAAAAAAAAAAAAATCCCAACAGATTTAATCAAAATTTCAGAGTGTGCTCACATTGAGTAAAAATCTCACAGAGCATTAGTTGAACATGATTCTGTAAGGTTAGGCCATAAATAAAAAATCACCTTTCCTCTGCATTATTTAGATCTTTGGTAAACAGCATTATATCTAGTTTTGACAACTATACTCTGAAAAAAAATGTAGCCAATGTGCTTAAGGTTCTAAGAAAAGTGACAAAATGATCATCAAATCAATAGATAATAAATTACTGCGATGAAAGTTTAAATTCAGGTTGTTAACTCATAGAAGAAAAGGTTGAGAAATTCTTTGCCCCTTACAAGTAAGTGAAGTGTTTCAATAAGTAGGATGGTCCCTATGTCCACAAGAAAAAATAAACAGATGAGTTTGGTTTTAGAAATTTTCATTTTTAAAACTACAGAGGGGAGCCTGGGTGGCTCAGTTGGTTAAGCATCCAACTTTGGCTAAGGTCATGATCTCATGGTTTGTGAGTTTGAGCCCCGCATCAGAGCCCCTGTGCTGACAGCTCAGAGCCTGGAGCCTGCTTCGGATTCTGGGTCTCCCTCTCTGTCTCTGCCCCTTCCCTACTCACGCTCTGTCTGTCTCTCTCTCCCTCTCTCAAAAATAAAATAAAAAACATAAAAAAAAAATTATAAAACTACAGAAAATTGCAACCAATACAACAAAACCATATTCCTACCGCCGCAAATTAGCAACAATTACCATTTTGTCTCATTTTGTTTGCATTCTTTAAAAAAAAAAGTCCGAGTGCATGATAGGAATGAGAATAATATCAAAGGGCTTACAGAAAAAAAAAAAAAAAAAAGTAGGTCCTCTACCCCCAGACCCCTGATCTTCTCTCCCAGAGGCAACCCTACTACAGATTTCTTGTATTTCCTTAAAAAGATATTCTACACACGTATAAACATATATATAAATGTATTCTCTTTTTTTCCCCACAAATGGAAGCTCATGATGCTTTGCTTTTCTCCATTACTGTATCTTGGAGACCATTGAGACAGGAGAGTTTAAGTCTAACATGAGAAAATACTTTTTAGCTGTCATGATGGTAAAATTCTGGAGTGGGTCACTACAATTGATATTAGTTTCAGCTCTCTCAAGCCACTTCTGTCACCAAACAGGTTGAGGTTTGAACCTGTTCAAACCTGAGGCTTGAAATGGAGATTAGTATGCAGGAATTTTATTAAGAAGTGCTCTTGGGATCAAGACCTTTGGAAAGGAAGGGAAGGGGGAAAATAAAAAGCATTTCTGCCCATTGCTGGGCAGAGAGAAAGTTTGGGCTGCAATGCAGTCTCAACAGAGGCCTCATGAACCCTGGAGGACGTGACACTGGAGCGACCCTTCCGAGTTATGCTGCGTCACGAAGGCATCCAGGCCTTCATGCCTCTGCTTCAGTCAGTCATAGGATACAGATGGCCCTGAGGGGGTGTGGCCTTGGGCTACACAGTTTCTTCAGCCAAGATAATTTCCAGAGAAGATGAACAGCTAAGGGCTATATGCCAGTGGCACTCCAAAACTATGAAGGAATAAGTTCTTTATCCCTGAAGGGGGATCTAGACAAAGCATTGCAGTATCCACTACCAAAAAAAAAAAAAAAAAAAAAAAAAAAAAAAAAAAAATCCTTGTTTTTCGGACTATATGCTATAATATTTAGGACTGAAATTTCATGATGTATACAGTTAACTTTCAAATGGTTCAGGGAAGTGTGTTTGTGGAAGTGTAAGAAAGGGAAAGAGACAAAGCAAACTTACAAGTGCTAACAATCAGTGAGCCTAAGTAAAGGATACATGGTGCTCACAGTATTGTTCTTGTAGTTTACCTATGGCACTGGTGACACAGTAAGAAATTGGAACTGGAACCCAAATGTTAGATGTTGTGACTTGTTAAAGGCATACTTTGTAACTATCTAAGCATAAGCCAAGGTTTAGCATGACATGATTAGGGGTACAAAAAACTTTGTGAGCCCCTACTAAAGTCTTCTCCCAACTTACAGGACCTCCTTCTGGGCAGGAGGAATCCTTCCATCAACCCAAAAGGATAGTGGGGAGATTTGAGAAGCCATGCTCTCTGCACATCACTGTAAAGAAAAAGTATCCAAGGGGCGCCTGGGTGGTGCAGTCCGTTAAGCGTCCGACTTCAGCCAGGTCACGATCTCGCGGTCCGTGAGTTCGAGCCCCGCGTCAGGCTCTGGGCTGATGGCTCAGAGCCTGGAGCCTGTTTCCGATTCTGTGTCTCCCTCTCTCTCTGCCCCTCCCCTGTTCATGCTCTGTCTCTCTCTCTGTCCCAAAAATAAATAAACGTTGAAAAAAAAAATTTAAAGAAAAAGTATCCAAGTATTATCTAACAAGACCACCTAACAAGTCTGATTCTCTAGGAAATGCAATGTTTGATTTCTGTTTACTGTTAATTAGGACCTAAACTCAGTAAAGTTAAATATTGCCTTATAGAAAATCGATAGTGAGTAAGATAATTTCAAAAGTCATGCTTTTACTACCCTGTAGGACATTTACCTGTTTTGTATCAAATTTTGCCATCTTACTCCAACATTCTGCTTTTCACCAATCCAATATATCACCTTCTTAGATCCTCTTTAGATCACTTTACCATCCTGCTGTTTCCTTCATTAACAAGTTAAATAAATTTCTGGCATGTATTCACTGTATGTTTATATGAAAGTCATTTTTAAAAATGTTTACTTATTTATTCTGGGTGGGGGGAGGGAGAGAGAGAGGGAGGAAGAATCCCAAGCAGGCTCCACACTGCCAACACAGAACCTGATGCAGGGCTCAAACTCACAAACTGTGAGATCATGACTGAGCTGAAACCAACAGTCAGACACTTAACTGACTGAGCCACCCAGGTGCCCCTTTATGAAAGTTATTTTTGAAAATTATTTTAAAAGTAAAAAGAAAATTATACTGTTACCTCCCACCAGAGTGCTAGCTTCTAGTATCCTCTGTAAAAATGTGTTCCTTTTTTAAAATGTTTATTTATTTATTTTGAGGGGAGGGGCAGAGAGAGAGGGAGAGAGAGAATCCCAAGCAGGCTCCTCATTGTCAGCGCAGAGCCCAACATGGGGCTCAATCTCACAAACCGTGAGATCATGACCTGAGCTGAAATCAAGAGTCGGACGCTAAACTGACTCCGCCACCCAGGTGCCCCTAAAATGTGTTCCTTTTGTTTATCACCATAAATTCTAACTTGTATTAAAATTGACAGATCAGAATGCTTTTCTATGCCAAGCCTCCAGCCCTGTCTTCCATAGGACTCTTTGATGGAGTTTTCTGTGGCTTGCTACCGACAGCATTCTCCTTGAAACACAGAGCTTATTCTTCTCCCTCATGTACTTTTTAGGGGGCTTAGGACTCCATTAGGCCTGCAGAAAAATCCACAGAGCCAGTAGAATCACCTGCACATTATTACATGAAAACAAAATATCTAAAACTACAAGGCAAGAAAGCAACATCAGAGTGAGTTATATAGGAGAAAAAGAGTTGCCATGTAGCTGTAAGCAGGAAGTCAGGTTGTATTGTTATGTTCATCCATCATCCACCCTGACTGGGCTGAGCTTTGTTCTGATTGCCCTGTGCCCCTGCCATGCCAGCCATTAAATATTTTTAATATTAGGGGCGCCTGGGTGGCTCAGTTGGTTGAGTGGCTGACTTTGGCTCAGGTCATGATCTCGTGGTCCATGAGTTCGAGCCCCGCGTCGGGCTCTGTGCTGGCAGCTCGGAGCCTGGAGCCTGTTTTGGATTCTGTGTCTCCCTCTCTCTCTGCTCCTCCCCTGTTCATGCTCTGTCTCTCTCTGTCTCTCAAAAATAAATAAATGTTAAAAAAAATTTTAAAAAATATTTTGAATATTACCCTTGAGTTAATACAGCTATAATAAGGTTAATATTTTTGTTAACTTTATTTATTTATTTTGAAAGAGAGAGAGAATGTGAGCAAGGGAGGGTCAGAGAGAGAAGGAGAAAGAGAGAATCCCAAGCAGGCTCTGTGCTGTCAGCGCAAAGCCTGATGTGGGGCTCGAATTCATAAACCATGAGATCATGACCTGAGCTGAAACCAAGAGTCAGACGCTTAACTAACTGAGCCACCCAGGTGCCCCGGTTATTATTATTTTTGTAATCATTTAAAATCACAGCATGTTAGAGTCCAGATGTGTTACCTTCTTTAAAAAATAAGAATGAACTTATAAGAAGTGCCTAAAATAGTCAAATTCATAGAGACAGAAAGTAAAATAGTATTTACCAGGGACTGTGGTTGGGGAGAAGGAGGAGTTAGTATTTAATGGATACAGAGTTTCAGTCTGGGAAGATGAGAAAGTTCTGGAGACAGATGGTAATGGTGGAGGCACAACAGTGTGAATGTACTTAATGCTACTAAATTGTAAATTAGCTACATTTAAATTAGCTAAAATGGTAAATTTTATGTTATATGTATTTTACCACAAAAAAAGTCACTATAAAGAATTTTCAACTTAAAAACAGAATGAGACCACAGGTAGAAAATAAGTTCAAGAGTGCCTGGGAGGAAGATGGCGGCGTAGGAGGACGCTGGGCTCACCGCGCGTCCTGCTGATCACTTAGATTCCACCTACACCTGCCTAAATAACCCAGAAAACCGCCAGAGGATTAGCAGAATGGAGTCACCGGACCCAAGTGCAGACGAGAGGCCCACGGAAGAGGGTAGGAAGGGCGGTGAGGCGGTGCGCGCTCCATGGACTGGCGGGAGGGAGCCGGGGCGGAGGGGCGGCTCGCCGGCCAAGCAGAGCCCCCGAGTCCGGCTTGCAAAAGCGGAGGGGCCTGACTGACTGTGTTCCGACAGCAAGCGCGACTTAGCGTCTGGGAGGTCATAAGTTAACAGCTCTGCTCGGAAAGCGGGAAGGCTGGAGGACAAAGGGAGGGTGAGCTGCGGAGCCCCCGGACGACAGAGCTCAGTTTGGCGGGGAACAAAGGCGCTCGCCAGCGCCATCTCCCCCGCCCATCCCCCAGCCAAAATCCCAAAGGGAACCGGTTCCGGCCAGGGAAATTGCTCGCTCCGCGCAAACACCCAACTCTGTCCTTCTGCGGAGCCAAACCTCCGGCAGCGATCTGACTCCCTCCGGCTGCCACAGGGCCCCTCCTGAAGTGGATCACCAAAGGAGAAGCGAGCTAAGCCTGCCCCCCCTGCCGCCGTGCACCTTGCCTTCCCACCCCAGCTAATACGCCAGATCCCCAGCATCACAAGCCTGGCAGTGTGCAAGTAGCCCAGACGGGCCACGCCACCCCACAGTGAATCCCGCCCCTAGGAGAGGGGAAGAGAAGGCACACACCAGTCTGACTGTGGCCCCAGCGGTGGGCTGGGGGCAGACATCAGGTCGGACTGCGGCCCCGCCCACCATCTCCAGTTATACACCACAGCACAGGGGAAGTGCCCTGCTGGTCCTCACCACACCAGGGACTATCCAAAATGACCAAGTGGAAGAATTCCCCTCAGAAGAATCTCCAGGAAATAACAACAGCTAATGAGCTGATCAAAAAGGATTTAAATAATATAACAGAAAGTGAATTTAGAATAATAGTCATAAAATTAATCGCTGGGCTGGAAAACAGTATACAGGACAGCAGAGAATCTCTTGCTACAGAGATCAAGGGACTAAGGAACAGTCACGAGGAGCTGAAAAACGCTTTAAATGAAATGCAAAACAAAATGCAAACCACCACGGCTCGGATGGAAGAGGCAGAGGAGAGAATAGGTGAACTAGAAGATAAAGTTATGGAAAAAGAGGAAGCTGAGAAAAAGAGAGATAAAAAAATCCAGGAGTATGAGGGGAAAATTAGAGAACTAAGTGATACACTAAAAAGAAATAATATACGCATAATTGGTATCCCAGAGGAGGAAGAGAGAGGGAAAGGTGCTGAAGGGGTACTTGAAGAAATTATAGCTGAGAACTTCCCTGAACTGGGGAAGGAAAAAGGCATTGAAATCCAAGAGGCACAGAGAACTCCCTTCAGACGTAACTTGAATCGATCTTCGGCACGACATATCATAGTGAAACTGGCAAAATACAAGGATAAAGAGAAAATTCTGAAAGCAGCAAGGGGTAAACATGCCCTCACATATAAAGGGAGACCTATAAGACTCGTGACTGATCTCTCTTTTGAAACTTGGCAGGCCAGAAAGAATTGGCACGAGATTTTCAGGGTGCTAGACAGAAAAAATATGCAGCCGAGAATCCTTTATCCAGCAAGTCTGTCATTTAGAATAGAAGGAGAGATAAAGGTCTTCCCAAACAAAAACTGAAGGAATTTGTCACCACTAAACCAGCCCTACAAGAGATCCTAAGGGGGACCCTGTGAGACAAAGTACCAGAGACATCACTACAAGCATAAAACATACAGACATCACAATGACTCTAAACCCGTATCTTTCTATAATAACACTGAATATAAATGGATTAAATGCGCCAACCAAAAGACATAGGGTATCAGAATGGATAAAAAAACAAGACCCATCTATTTGCTGTCTACAAGAGACTCATTTTAGACCTGAGGACACCTTTAGATTCAGAGTGAGGGGATGGAGAACTATTTATCATGCTACTGGAAGCCAGAAGAAAGCTGGAGTAGCCATACTTATATCAGACAAACTAGACTTTAAATTAAAGGCTGTAACAAGAGATGAAGAAGGACATTATATAATAGTTACAGGGTCTATCCATCAGGAAGAGCTAACAATTATAAATGTCTATGCACCAAATACCGGAGCCCCCAAATATATAAAACAATTACTCATAAACAGAAGCAACCTTATTGATAAGAATGTGGTAATTGCTGGGGACTTTAACACCCCACTTACAGAAATGGATAGATCATCTAGACACACGGTCAATAAAGAAACAAGGGCCCTGAATGAGACATTGGATCAGATGGACTTGACAGATATATTTAGAACTCTGCATCCCAAAGCAACAGAATATACTTTCTTCTCGAGTGCACATGGAACATTCTCCAAGATAGATCATATACTGGGTCACAAAACAGCCCTTCATAAGTTTACAAGAATTGAAATTATACCATGCATACTTTCAGACCACAATGCTATGAAGCTTGAAATCAACCACAGGAAAAAGTCTGGAAAACCTCCAAAAGCATGGAGGTTAAAGAACACCCTACTAATGAATGAGTGGGTCAACCAGGCAATTAGAGAAGAAATCAAAAAATATATGGAAACAAACGAAAATGAAAATACAACAATCCAAACGCTTTGGGACGCAGCGAAGGCAGTCCTGAGAGGAAAATACATTGCAATCCAGGCCTATCTCAAGAAACAAGAAAAATCCCAAATACAAATCTAACAGCACACCTAAAGGAAATAGAAGCAGAACAGCAAAGGCAGCCTAAACCCAGCAGAAGAAGAGAAATCATAAAGATCAGAGCAGAAATAAACAATATAGAATCTAAAAAAACTGTAGAGCAGATCAACGAAACCAAGAGTTGGTTTTTTGAAAAAATAAACAAAATTGACAAACCTCTAGCCAGGCTTCTCAAAAAGAAAAGGGAGATGACCCAAATAGATAAAATCATGAATGAAAATGGAATTATTACAACCAATCCCTCAGAGATACAAACAATTATCAGGGAATACTATGAAAAATTATATGCCAACAAATTGGACAACCTGGAAGAAATGGACAAATTCCTGAACACCCACACTCTTCCAAAACTCAATCAGGAGGAAATAGAAAGCTTGAACAGACCCATAACCAGCGAAGAAATTGAATCGGTTATCAAAAATCTCCCAACAAGGGGGCGCCTGGGTGGCGCAGTCGGTTAAGCATCCGACTTCAGCCAGGTCACGATCTCGCGGTCTGTGAGTTTGAGCCCCGCGTCAGGCTCTGGGCTGATGGCTCGGAGCCTGGAGCCTGTTTCCGATTCTGTGTCTCCCTCTCTCTCTGCCCCTCCCCCGTTCATGCTCTGTCTCTCTCTGTCCCAAAAATAAAAAAAAAAAAAAAAAAAAATCTCCCAACAAATAAGAGTCCAGGACCAGATGGCTTCCCAGGGCAGTTCTACCAGACATTTAAAGCAGAGATAATACCTATCCTTCTCAAGCTATTCCAAGAAATAGAAAGGGAAGGAAAACTTCCAGACTCATTCTATGAAGCCAGTATTACTTTGATTCCTAAACCAGACAGAGACCCAGTAAAAAAAGAGAACTACAGGCCAATATCCCTGATGAATATGGATGCAAAAATTCTCAATAAGATACTAGCAAATCGAATTCAACAGCATATAAAAAGAATTATTCACCATGATCAAGTGGGATTCATTCCTGGGATGCAGGGCTGGTTCAACATTCGCAAATCAATCAACGTGATACATCACATTAACAAAAAAAAAAGAGAAGAACCATATGATCCTGTCAATCGATGCAGAAAAGGCTTTTGACAAAATCCAGCACCCTTTCTTAATAAAAACCCTTGAGAAAGTCGGGATAGAAGGAACATACTTAAAGATCATAAAAGCCATTTATGAAAAGCCCACAGCTAACATCATCCTCAACGGGGAAAAACTGAGAGCTTTTTCCCTGAGATCAGGAACACGACAGGGATGCCCACTCTCACCGCTGTTGTTTAACATAGTGCTGGAAGTTCTAGCATCAGCAATCAGACAACAAAAGGAAATCAAAGGCATCAAAATTGGCAAAGATGAAGTCAAGCTTTCGCTTTTTGCAGATGACATGATATTATACATGGAAAATCTGATAGACTCCACCAAAAGTCTGCTAGAACTGATACATGAATTCAGCAAAGTTGCAGGATACAAAATCAATGTACAGAAATCAGTTGCATTCTTATACACTAACAATGAAGCAACAGAAAGACAAAGAAAATGATCCCATTCACAATTGCACCAAGAAGCATAAAATACCTAGGAATAAATCTAACCAAAGATGTAAAGGATCTGTATGCTGAAAACTATAGAAAGCTTATGAAGGTAATTGAAGAAGATTTAAAGAAATGGAAAGACATTCCCTGCTCAGGGGTTGGAAAAATAAATATTGTCAAAATGTCAATACTACCCAAAGCTATCTACACATTCAATGCAATCCCAATCAAAATTGCACCAGCATTCTTCTCGAAATTAGAACAAGCAATCCTAAAATTCATATGGAACCACAAAAGGCCCCGAATAGCCAAAGGAATTTTGAAGAAGAAGACCAAAGCAGGAGGCATCACAATCCCAGACTTTAGCCTCTACTACAAAGCTGTCATCATCAAGACAGCATGGTATTGGCACAAAAACAGACACACAGACCAATGGAATAGAATAGAAACCCCAGAACTAGACCCACAAACGTATGGCCAACTCATCTTTGACAAAGCAGGAAAGAACATCCAATGGAAAAAAGACAGCCTCTTTAACAAATGGTGCTGGGAGAACTGGACAGCAACATGCAGAAGGTTGAAACTAGACCACTTTCTCACACCATTTACAAAAATAAACTCAAAATGGATAAAGGACCTAAATGTGAGACAGGAAACCATCAGAACCTTAGAGGAGAAAGCAGGAAAAGACCTCTCTGACCTCAGCCGTAGCAATCTCTTACTCGACACATCCCCAAAGGCAAGGGAATTAAAAGCAAAAGTGAATTACTGGGACCTTATGAAGATAAAAAGCTTCTGCACAGCAAAGGAAACAACCAACAAAACTAAAAGGCAACCAACGGAATGGGAAAAGATATTTGCAAATGACATATCGGACAAAGGGCTAGTATCTAAAATCTATAAAGAGCTCACCAAACTCCACACCCGAAAAACAAATAACCCAGTGAAGAAATGGGCAGAAAACATGAATAGACACTTCTCTAAAGAAGACATCCAGATGGCCAACAGGCACATGAAAAGATGTTCAGCGTCGCTCCTTATCAGGGAAATACAAATCAAAACCACACTCAGGTATCACCTCACGCCAGTCAGAGTGGCCAAAATGAACAAATCAGGAGACTATAGATGCTGGAGAGGATGTGGAGAAACGGGAACCCTCTTGCACTGTTGGTGGGAATGCAAATTGGTGCAGCCGCTCTGGAAAGCAGTGTGGAGGTTCCTCAGAAAATTAAAAATAGACCTACCCTATGACCCAGCAATAGCACTGCTAGGAATTTATCCAAGGGATACAGGAGTACTGATGCATAGGGGCACTTGTACCCCAATGTTCATAGCAGCACTCTCAACAATAGCTAAATTATGGAAAGAGCCTAAATGTCCATCAACTGATGAATGGATAAAGAAATTGTGGTTTATATACACAATGGAATACTACGTGGCAATGAGAAAAAATGAAATATGGCCTTTTGTAGCAACGTGGATGGAACTGGAGAGTGTGATGCTAAGTGAAATAAGCCATACAGAGAAAGACAGATACCATATGGTTTCACTCTTATGTGGATCCTGAGAAACTTAACAGGAACCCATGGGGGAGGGGAAGGAAAAAAAAAAAAAAGGACGTTAGAGTGGGAGAGAGCCAAAGCATAAGAGACTGTTAAAAACTGAGAACAAACTGAGGGTTGATGGGGGGTGGGAGGGAGGGGAGGGTGGGTGATGGGTATTGAGGAGGGCACCTTTTGGGATGAGCACTGGGTGTTGTATGGAAACCAATTTGTCAATAAATTTCATATATAAAAAAAAAAGAAAATAAGTTCAAGGAGATAATAAAAGGATAGAAAAAACATAGGTGTTCAGAAAAACAATAAAGACAAATGGTTCAGGGTATTAATTTTTTTGAAGGACCTAGCAAATTATTGGTACACTAATACCATATTTGAAAATTTTAACTTTTCACAGAGAGGAAATAATATCCAAGAGAACATGATGAAAATTTAAAATTTGGGTTGATTACTGGAAACACTGCCTGTCTGAGAGATAAATATTAAATTATGAAATGGTCTCCTCAGGGAAATTGTGAAAGTCATCCTCCAAAATATTAAAAATTAAATCAGATAAAACATTAGGCAGGCCTAATGTAGGAAATGATCCTGGTCTGGTTTTGGGGAGACAGACTAGAAGGCTTACTGGGGCTTTTCTATTATTTATTTAAAAGATTCTGCCAAAGAGCAAAACCCATATGCTCAGTTTCAGGCATACGCTGTGAAATTGTTATTCAGAATTCCTGAAGAAACGAGTGTGTTTAATTAGAGGTTGGAGGTAAGGTTTGGGTCCTATTTTGAGTGTATTAACTAGAGACCCGGACTTCCCAGATCCCACGCCACCAAGCATCCTGCATACTCAGTTGGCTTGACCACATGAAAAGAAAGAGCCAAAGGCAAAACAAAGTTCTACTTTAATAGCTGAGCAAGCATTTTATATTCCCACAAGGAGGGAGGGGGTCTCGGGCTGCACTGAAGAATGTAGCTTGCACTGAAGTTTTAGGTGAGGTATCATTTCTTCATCCCAAATAGGAGAGGTCTGAGTCTCTGGAAGTCACATTGAATGAGACAAAGGTGTTAAGGCTGCCCCAGGTGTGGTAACCTAACACACACACACACACACACACACACAAAATGTATATAGGTGCAAACTTTAACGTAAACTCATCCATTAATAAAACAGTCCAAATGAATAATCTGACTTAAAACTACAGAACTCTCTTTGGGCATGTAGGCAACAGAGATGGGCAAAGACTTTCAGGTGTGGGAGAAAGGAGGGAGTGTCCTCATCCCCATTTTTTCACAGACAAAACTAAATTATCTCAGAAATGCGAAAGTATTCGGTATGTATTTATATGTTCACCTCCGTTAGAAGTGAGAAGGCCAATGAAGCCTTCAGTTGAAAAGCCTTTATAGGCTTTGAAGATGGATGTCAAGGCATATTGTGATTTGCAAATTAAAAATACTATTACAAAATGAGCCTTTCCCATTGTTAGAAGGACAAATGTATTGGTTGGAGAGGAAATACGTTAAAAGGTAAATCCAGACATAATTAACAGAAAGTAGTATTATGTGGAGAGTGCCAATGCCCTAAACATGGAGTGAAAAAAAAAAATTGAACCTTAGGAAAGAAGAGAAGCCTGGAAGAAATGTAAAAGAAAAATGTGTTGAAATGTAGGTGACAGAAAACCTGAGAATTTTTCAGATATGCCTTCCGCAAGTTATGCATGAAATGGTACCACCCATTCATTGTTCATTCAACAAACATTTACTACGTGTCTATGTTTGTTACAGGCCCTGGGAGGTGTTGAGGATATAACAGGTGCGATAGATAGCATTCCTTCAAGGTGGGACAGAAATCACTAGCCAAGGAATCACACAAATATATAATTATAAACTGTGGGGAAAGCCGTGATGCAAAAGAAAAAGGCTAAAAAAAAAAGCAGGTAACAAGGTGAGCTGATCTAGCCTGGGGTAAAGAGAAAGCTTCCTTCACATGGGGTACTTGTATTATATGTCTTAGTCTGGGTCTCCCCAAAAGCAGACCTTAAGGTAAGGATTTGGGCACAAGTGACTTATTTAAGAGTTGGCTCCGGAAAGCTCTGTGAATGAGTGAGGAAGTGAGACAAGGAAAAGAAGGAAGAAAAATCATTAATGAGCAAGTAACCACTGTGGGTAACTGGGCTCAATCCTACTGGGGACTCTCGAGAGACTTTGTGGAGCATCCCTAAGAATCTCTTACTAAGGGGTACGAGGCTGGAACGTTGATCCACCAACTCCCATCCCTCCATAGTTGAAGGGCACTCCAGGGGTGTGAAATTCCCAGCACTGCAGCCTCCCCTCAGAGAGACAAAGGAAGCTCATACACTACAAGCTAGTGGTTCCCAAATATTCGTAATCACCTGGAGGACTTGATAAGACCCAGACTGTAGATGCCCACCCCGGGGTTGCTGATTCAGTAGGTCTGGGATGGGGTTGCAGAATGCATGTCTAACAGATTCCTAGGTGATGCAGATACTGCTGGTTCAGAGACTATACTTAGGAGACCATTGCTCTGTACCCACTGTGGGACAGAGCTTTATTTTTTTTTAATTTTTTTTTCAAAGTTTATTTATTTTTGGGACAGAGAGAGACAGAGCATGAACGGGGGAGGGGCAGAGAGAGAGGGAGACACAGAATCTGAAGCAGGCTCCAGGCTCTGCGCCATCAGCCCAGAGCCCGACGCAGGGCTCGAACTCAGGGACCGCGAGATCGTGACCTGGCTGAAGTCGGACACTTAACTGACTGCGCCACCCAGGCGCCCCTAGGACAGAGCTTTAATAGTATCTGTTACATGGGGCGCCTGGGTGGTTCAGTCAGTTAAGCATCCAAATTCGGCTCGGATCATGATCTCGCAGTTTGTGAGTTCAAGCCCTGCGGTATGGCATCTGGACAGTCCGGTCTCTAGTTAATACACTCAAAATAGGACCCAAACCTTACCACCTTACCTCCAACCTCTAATTAAACACACTCGTTTCTTCAGGACTCTGAATAACAATTTCACAGCGTGTGCCTGAAACTGAGCATATGGGTTTTGCTCTTTGGCAGAATCTTTAAAGTAAATAATAGAAAAGCCCTGGTAAGCCTTCCAGCCTATCTCCTCAAAACCAGATCAGGACCATTTCCTACATTAGGTCTGCCTAATGTTTTATCTGATTTAATTTTTAATATTTAATATTTAGGGTGACACCCCTAAAAAGAGATCTTTGAATGAGAACAGAAGGAGATTCAGACAGAACCCCAAGGACTCCATCCAACAAATCATGGTTATGATGAACATAAACCAACAAATGGGTCTGAGAAAAAGCAAGGGAGGACCAGGAAAATAAGGTGTGACAGGAGACAAGGGAAGTATCACAAGGATGAAGTGATTAAGAACTGCTAAGAAATCAAATAAGGTAAGGGTTTAAAATGCCTTTCAAAGTTAGTGACGTGCAGGTAATTAATGACGTGAGCCACTTTAGTGGGATGAGAGGCAGAAACAATGATGAATTGATTCAACAGTGAGAGGTAATTCATGACCCCAACATGAGCTACTTCAGTGGAATGGAAGGCAGAAACAGGGATTAAATTGGTTCATTGGTAAGGAAACGGAGACAGTGAGTATAAATACATGCTTAAAATGCTTTTGAGAAGTTTTGATAACTATGACGGGAGGACAGCAACTAAGGAGACAGTGAAGTCCAGGGTAGACTTCGTGACCTGTCCTCCATCCAGCCTTTCAAATGTTGGGGAAGACATTAAAATGTTGAGCATATTTAAATGCTGATACAAAGTCTCAGCATTAAGGAGGGGGTCTGAAGCCCCCAGAGATGGATAATTGAGAATTTATGAATCCAGAATAGGAGGAAATAGAATGCAGGGCGCAGGTGGATTAACCTTTAATAAGAACACGATGTCTCCTCTGCCTAATGGCAGCAAAGGAGGAGAGAGCACCTTGTGCAGAAGCAGGCAGGGTTAAAGGTTTGGTAGCATAGGTCAAGAAGTGTCTACCCAGATGGCTTCAATGTTCAATGGCAAATAGGAGATGAAGTCATGGGAGAGGGAGGAGTGAGTCTAGTTTGGAAGGGGCTAAGGTTGACTATTCAAAGACAGTGGAGAAGAGTGGAAAATACTTTTTTTTTTTTTTTTTAACACTCAGAGGAAAAAACCTCATGGCTTGAATTCAAACTGATTTTCTCAAGTGGACTATTCTCTTGTGAAGATGAGGACAGTACCTATGTCCATTGATACACTTGTTTACAGCTCAAAGATCAGAGGCACCATGCTACTAAATATGCACATGGCCCTGAGAAACACATCGTTTCTTTTTTTTTTAATGTTTGTTTATTTTTGAGACAGAATGTGAGTGGAGGAGGGTCAGAGAGAGGGGGAGACAGAAGATCTGAAGCAGGCTCTGGGCTGACAGCAGAGAGCCCAACGCAGGGCTGGAACTCATGAACCATGAGATCATGACCTGAGCCGAAGTCGGACCCTGAACCGACTGAGACACCCAGGCACCCCCACATCAATATTTCTATGTGATGTTTATACTCTTGGTTCTAATGATCTCCTAGAATTTACATTTCTTGGAGGCATGGATCTGAGGTGTATGTTTGGGATCATCTACATTTCATTCTTTCATTCATATCACAACTACGGAGCACTTTCCGTGTGGTAGGCACTGTGCTAGGTGCTGGGGGCTATGAACAAGGCAGACGAGGGCAGCTTGCCACAAGGACCTCCATTCATGTGGACCTGCAACACTGATGGTGCCCAGGGAGCCAGTCATCACAATGCAATTGGAAGTTCCCTTCAAAGTGCTGACATTGTAATGGCAGAGGGGAAGGCTGGGTGGGATGGAGACAAGCTAACAGATGAGATAATTTCAAGTTTTGGTAAATTTTATGGAAGAAAAAAAGCAGATGAGGAAATAGAAAGTAACTTGGGAGTGGGGACAAAGGTTACTATAAAGTGCGTGGCCTCTCTGAAGAGATGATGCTGGGGCTGAGAAAGATGGAGTCATGGGAAGAGCCAGAGAAAAGGCTGGAGACATGGGGGAATGGCAAGTACTAAGACAGAAGAATGAGGAGGCTAAGTGCACACAGTGAGCAGGAAGTCAGCCAGGTAGGTTGACCCAGATCCTGTGATGTCTTTTAAGCCATTGTAAGGAGTTCGGGTTTTATCCTAAGTTTGATGGAAAACCCTTGATGTTTCTAAGAGAAGAGTTAAGGTTGTGATTTGCACATGTAAAGGATCACTCTAGCTACTGTGTAGGAAATGGACTGAAGAGGGAAAGAGCAGAGAGGCCACTTAGGAGGCTACTGAATAAATAATCCAAGTGAGAAGATAGTGGCTGGGACTAGGGTGGTGATGGTGGAGATGCAGAGAAATGGATCAACTTGGGATCTATTTCAGAGACAGACTTAGCATTAAATTAGCCACTGGAGGAGGGGTGGTAAAGCAAGGTGGGAAATCAAGGCTGATACCTTATTTTTAGGCTGAGCAAATAGATGGACAGCAGCGTTGTTTCCTGAGATGAAAAATACTGGAACAGGGGTAGATGTTGGGGGAGAGCCAATTTTCACATTGCATGTGTTGGTTTGAATGCCTGTCACACATTGATCTCCAAGTCCAGAGCCCCAAGGACAGGTCTGGGCTGAACATTTGGGAATCATCAGCACAGAGGCAGTTTTGTAAGTGTCAAGGTAGGAGGAGCTCAGCCAGAGAGAAAACGTATGTAGAGAAGAAAAGAGGGCCCAGACAGGGTCCCACACCTGCTGTGCTGAATTTAGACATGGGCTAGAGGAGAAGAAGCCAGCAGAGAAGACTGAAAAAAAGAAGACAGAGAGGTAGAAGGCAAACAAGGACATGGCAATTTCCAAATTCCAAGAGGAGCGCGCGTTTTGAAAGAGAGCACCATGTGTTTTGCAACACAGGGGTCATTAGTGACCGAAAGAAAGGTTGCAGGGCAGTGGTGGAAACAGACCAGTGTGGGGGTGAGTTAAAAAGAGATTTAGGATTGAAGAAGTAGACATGTTGCATGTAGGTATCTTCTCTAAGTGGTTTTGTGTTCAAGGGGACCAGAGCAGTGAATGGGTAGTGGAGGGATCCTTGTGATCAAAAGAGGCCTTTTCCTTTCTTCCTTTAAATGGAGATGCTGGAGTCAGTTTATAGGGCAATGACAATGATCTGGAAGGAAAGGGAGAATTAGATGCAGCAGGAAAAACTTCTGATGTGGGAATAGGGTGGATACCTCCAAAAGCACAGTGTGAAAGAGAGGATGAGATCCAAAAATAAAGAGTTTATCTTTTAATGGGTGCAGGGATGCTTTTTCCATTTGTTTACTAAGTTCTAAAGGACAGAACAGATTTGCAGTGACACCTCCCAGGCACCAGATGGTGATGTTAAGCTGCAGCCAATTCTCTGTCACCTGAGCACCTTCTTAGGAGCAAGTAGATAAAAAGCACTTTTGTCCTTCTAAGTTAGACTGGGTTGACCCCAAGGCAATTGGAATTGTAGGTGACTTTCTGGTTTGGCTCTTTTAGTGGAAGTGCAACTCCTGGATTGGAAAGAATTGAAGGTTTATACCTGTGAGGAGGACACTAACACAAAGCACAAAAAGAGTAGGGATCATTTCACAGAAAGGGGGTTGGGAGACAGTGGTTTACCTAGCACTGAAACTTGGGAGGAACCAGCTAAACACTAAATAACACTGAAATCAGGGAGGAGACTAGGGTGTTCATTAACAGGGAAACTCTGGAGCAAGTCAGTTTCTGGTGTGTTGTAGGAATTGATGGCATGAAGACAGCTTGGCCTGTGGCCTTGCAGTGATCTGCAAGTGGTGACTATACTGTCCCGGGCCAGCGGGTCCCCAGGAGCACCTCTGTGCCTGGGCAAATTGGCATCTGTGCTGTCACCATTGGTTCTCCCTTATGTGCCTTGGAATCTCTGCCCTAGTTGTACTGAAATAATCTCTTAATCATATCCTTCCTTTCTTACATCCTGGCCCCAATCTGACCTCCTGGGAGGGCATCCATTGAACAGCACAATAACCCAGCCAGCCACACCCCCTTGTTGGCTAATACTAAATATTTCTTTAAATATGTTTAGGGATGTCCGAGTGGCTCAGTCGGTTAAGCATCTGACTTGGGCTCAGGCCATGATCTCATGGTTTGTGAGTTCAAGCCCCACATCAGGCTCGCTGCTGTCAGCACAGAGCCCACTTCAGATCTTCCGTCTTCCTCTCTCTCTGCCCCTCCCTCCCTCTCTCTCTCAAAAATAAATAAACATTTAAGAACTAATAAATAAGTTTATGCACGATTTGCTGGGTGTATCCACTTCTATAAGATGGTCAGAGCCTTCCATTAACCCAACCCAAGCCTTGGAAACTGGTGTGTATTTCTTCTGTTGTGGTTAGGGCTGTTCCTATTTCCCCAAATCTTTGGAATTATCCCAAAACATCCCAGTGGCATCTTGGTTTAAAGAAACTATTTCCCCGTTATAATTTCCATGGTCTTTATGCATGCTCCGGTCTCCCTTGTTTTGAAAAACTGTCTTTGCTCCTGGGGCACCTCCAAATTACCATACTAGTTCTTGTAGTCCTGTCTTCAGTCAGCTGTAAAATGATTTTTGCCAGTCTTTGTTTTCTTCAATTACTCTTTATTCTCCTGGACTTCTCTGCATCTTTGATACTACTGACCACCTTTTCCTTCTTGAAATGGTTCCTTATTTCCCCCTTTCCCTTCCTTTCCTTTTCCTCCCTCCCCCTCCCCCCTTCCTTATTTTGGCTTGCCTGACACTGAACTAACCTGATTTTTTTCACCTCTGATCCCTTCCTCAATTGCTTTAGATGACTCCTCTTCCAGCTTCTGCCTTTAGAGAGCAAGTTACCCACGAGTCAGTCTCCTTTGGGGATTGAACCATCTCTTCAGGCTTGCCCCTGTGCTGCTGATTTCTCTCTGTGATCTGAGCCTCTTACAAGATAGACCGGCTTATGTACCT
Organism: Lynx rufus; assembly: GCF_022079265.1. Classification (NCBI taxonomy): domain Eukaryota; kingdom Metazoa; phylum Chordata; class Mammalia; order Carnivora; family Felidae; genus Lynx; species Lynx rufus. The sequence goes on from NW_025814831.1 coordinate 47,788,343, forward strand.
AATTGCCCTCTAAATGTTTCCACTGGGATATATGGCTCTCACCCCAAGTTCAATATTTCATTTTTAAAACATCTCATCTTCCCCTTGCTCCCTGAAATCATCTCCCTCCTATTTCTGTTTCTCCGCTCAGTCACCCAACTGTTCTTCCTGCCTGATGACCCAAACATAAAAACTTTGAAGCACTTATGACTTTTTTTTTTTTCAGACCTAGGTTTTAGTCCTGGTTCTCTGGCCGTCAGGTAACACACACTAAATAAGGATAATAATAAAAACTCAGGGTTGTTGTAACGAACATATAAAGTGCATACTACTTAGAATATCAAAAATGCTCAAAAGCTTTTTGATAATATCTCTTTTGGAATTCCCTCCACCCCTCAACCCCTATTACTTACCTTACCAGCCAAAGACTTTTTCTTACATCTAAGTTATGAACAGATTCCAAGCCAACTTTCTGGATTCTAGTCCCTCGCTCTTCCAATCCAGCATGCATATTTTTACTGGATTAATCTTATTTCAACATTGTTTTCATGATATTACTGCCATGCAGGGACTTAAAAAAAATTTTTTTTAAATGGTTATTTATTTTTGAGAGACAGAACCTGAGTGGGGGAGGGGCAGAGAGAGTGGGAGGCACAGAATCCAAAGCAGGCTCCAGGCTCTGAGCTGTCAGCACCGAGCCCCACGTGGAGCTCTAACCCACAACCCATGAGATCATGACCTAAGCCAAAGTTAGATGCTCAACTGAGTGAGCCACCCAGGTGCCCCCACCGTGCACTGACTTTTTAATGGCTTGCTGTTTTCTGTCTCAGAGTCTACCTACCTCATCTGGCCTCACTCTATGCCCACTCTTCCCCAGAGCATCTCCTTAGCATTTCTTCCTTTCTTCTCTGTGACCGGTGAGCATATCATGCTCATGTCTGCCTCGTGATTTCATGATTTCACACACTACTCCTCTCAGTAGGCCTGACTCCATCTACTCCTCCAGATCCAGTTAGATTTCTTTTCTTCATAAAATGTTCCATGACGTCAGTGATGACCTTCTTTTGGAGGTTATCATAGTCCTCGTAGTGGATTTGTACTTCACAATTTAGATGTTAGAGTGATAGTTTTTCTCCCTTCTGATTTTTTTTCATGAATCATTTCTTTAAATACTTGTATACAAATATTGATAATAGCCAAAAGATGGAAACATCCCAATGTCTTTTAAATGACAAAGGAAAGATATTTAGGTTGTTTCCATCTTTTGGCTATTTTTATTTGTATACAAATATTTGTGTGGACATTTGTTTTCAACTCTCTTGGTATATACCTAAGAGTACAATTGCTGGGGTATATGATACTCTGTATTTAATGTTCTGAGGAACTGCCACACTGTTTTTCCAAACAGCTAGCTATTTTGAATTCCCACCAGTAGAGGGCGGCAATTTCTCCACATCCTAGCCAACACTTGTTATTGTCTCTTTTTTATTATATCATTCTAGTGGGTATGAGGTGTTGTCTCATTGTGGTTTTGATTTGGACTTCCTTGGTGCCTAATGTTGAGTATCAATTTATGTGCTCATTGACCATTTGTATATCCTCTTTGGATAATTGTCTATTCAGATTTGCTCATTTTAATCAAGTTATTTGTCTTGTTGTTGATTTATAACAGCTCTTTATATATTCTAGATATAAGTCCCTTAAAAGATCTATGATTTACAAAATTTTTTCCCATTTTATGGGTTCTTTTCTCACATTTTTGATGCTATCTTTTGAAACTTAGGTATTTTTTTATTTTGATAAGATCCAGTTTAGTTTTTTCTTTTGTTGCATTTGCTTTGATGTCTTATCTAAGAAGCCATTGCCTAATCCAAGGTTACAACAGTTTATTCCTATGTCTTCTTCTAAGAATTTTATAGTTTAGATCTTAACTGTAGGTCTATGATCAATTTTGAGTTAATTTTTGTATACAGTGTAAGGTAGGGACCTAATTTATTCTTTTTGCATGTGGATATCTTTTATGATGTTTTAAATAGAAGCCTCCTACATTAGATGGGTGTTCCTTTAAGACCTTGTGACAGGTGTTATATGTCTACATGTCTGTCTCAGTGCCATTCACTGTACTAAATACACAGCTACTTTGTGTGAGCCTATGTATGAACTCTTCATATTTTTGTCAAGGACAGAATATTTCCCAAGATGTCATGATGTTCAAAAAAATTTTTCTAGTATCACCCAGCATGGTTTCCTATAAAAAATTGTCTGTACTCCAGAGCAGTAAATACAAGTAAGCACATTTGTTTCCCCTTGAAGTAGAGATTTCATTGCCTAAGAGCCCTCCTTTAGGTCTGTGTGGAAACATCCTCACCCCTAGAAAATCCTCCTCGATTCTAGATTTGCCAGTCCTTTTCTTGCTGTTTGCCATGACCGCCACTTCTACATATTGAAAAAAAAATGGCCTTTGCAACCTTCCTTCCCATTCTTAGCTCCCACTCCATTCCCCTTGATTTCTACTTTCTTAGTAGCTTTACCAGTATGTTCCATTTTTGGCAATCCCTGGGACAAAGAATTCTGCTCACCTGGTATTTGACAAGAATAATTCATTACATTTCATCTTGCTGGCCTCATATGGCATTTTAAAATGCATTTTTAGCCACCCTTACACATTCACACTCACACAAACCTTCTCTTAGTTTTTCCTATCACCCAACCTCTCATTCTTTCAAGCCCAGTAGATATATTTTGTGTTAACCTTTTAGAAATATAAAGCACAGTTTAAGTAGGTTCAGAGAAAAAGCTGAAGTCAGCCTGTGGATTACCAAGTCTGAGGGCTGCATTTGACGGCAGATCTGTGAGGTATCATTTGGTCTAAATCTAAGACCAGTGCTTGGTACCTTATTTGGATATTGCTGCTTTCAGTGCTTGGGCTGTTCTTCCAAACACTGGAGTTCTCGGCTACTTTTCAGCATGATGTAAGTACCACAAGTATTGCATTGTCTTAGGGCTTCTAGTGGGGGATTTCAGATAAGATTCCACACATGAATACAGTGGAAAACATTAGGTAGAAGTAAACATTTAAGAAATGCACTTGAAAGTCTCGCTTGATACACACAAAAAAAATTCCCAGTTTCAGCAATTGGAGTCTGACTCTTTCATCTTCAAAACATGCGCCAGCTTGAAATACTCAAAAAGAAGGCCGGAAGAGACCAGCTGCACCCATCCTAATCTAATTATTCCTCCAATGGTACTTAACACAGGGTCACTGCCTTCCTGTGCTCTATACTGCTCAAATATAAACTACTGGTTTTCTGCAGAAAATGTCTAAAAGAAAAGTCTCTTGTCACGCTATAATTAAGTAATTTCACATGTTAAGAAATGGAGTTGTTATTTACAGCATTAACCATCCTCCTCTGTCACTAAATGTAGGGAACGTTCACAGAAGTGTGCAGTAGTCAGAGCAATAGACACTGTGGTGGGAGGTTGTTCAGAAAGTAACTCACTGGAGAGTGAGAAAAGAACGAGAATGTGGAAACTGAGTGTTAAAAGGGTTTCTGAGACATGACAGCTTCGACCAATCTGTCTGAAGGAAAGGGAATATTCAGAAAGGACATGGATATTTTTGGTTCTGTAAAGGCGTATTTGAGAAGCAGTAGTTATTTGGAACTTACTGCAACACTTACAAAAGTCCTTAAGGTACAATTCTTAGTCTCATTCCTGGCTCCATTATAAAGCTCTATCCTTCCATTTTCCACCTGCTCCCTCCCTTTCCCTCATTTTGTGCCATTCATAATGCATGCTATCTCATAGTTCTTGCATCCTTATACCTTTCCCCAAATATTTTTAAGATAAGATGTGGAAATAAACAAACACCTAAAATGTCAAAGCCAGGATTTCTCTGATAATGAGGTTTCTCCACCGCCTACACTTTCTTTGACGTTTGTATTGATTTGATGCCAGCATGTTTTCCATTTCCTTCGTTTTCAAGCTAAATTTGTGGGCAATGCAAAGCATTTGAAGTCCCTGCTCTCAAAGAACTCATGTTTCATTTGGGGACATTAAAAAACACAAAAGGAAACCCCTGAAAATCCTGCTGTGAGTCAAATACCTATTCCATCATTGTGAATGTAATGGCATGCACAGAGAAACTGAGATGCTGGATGAAATTTAAGGTAGTGATAGAAAAGTTCTGAATGCAAAGCTTTGGGGTCTTAGAAAATGACGAAGAAAAACAATCTCCCATGATCTCAACACCCAGACGGCTTCTTAACATCCTGGTGTATTTCCTTCCAGTCTTTTTTCTCTGAATATTTGAGAATAGATAAGCTTGTGATGTTACAGCCACATGTACAGGTTTTTTTTCACCCTAACAAGTAATTCCCTATTTTAGTAACGTTTTCCTGTATATTTTTAACACCATAATTCACCCAAATATTCCCTGCTCTCTGGACATTCGTATTGCTTTCCAAGAGAATTGTCTGGAACCTCCCTCCATGAGTAGAAATAATTGGGAGAGTGGAGAGACTACCGACTTGAGGCATCAATTTCTCCATGATGACTAGCTGAAAATACTGTAGTGGTTTTCCCTATTTTTTATGCCAAACCTCTGGCATCTGAATTCCGTTGCTTTCCTTTCTCGCTTTCACGGGTCCCACCCTTTTCTTGAAGCCTCTAACCTCGTTTCCCAATTGCGTTGATGAACAAAAGGGTTATTTGCCTAGTAGGTTCCTCTTCAAAGTAATTGAAAACTGGGGTCTTTTATGGGCCTTGAGATACCTTAGCTGTGTCTTCCTGACCTGAATGTTTCAAGGCACGCGTTTGCCAACAAGGCAGGTTCCTGGATGGATGTTTCTGAATTGAATGCAACAGTAAATTGGGGAACTGGAAGTAGAGTAGGACGCAGGAGGGGACCTTTTTCTATCACTAGTCAGTCTGAACAGGTAAAGTTCTCTAGTTCTTCCCTGAACCTGCTGGCACCGTTCCTGAGCCATTAGAATTCTTTCAAGGTGTGGCCGAGGGTGGGGTAGAAGATGTTTAGCCATCTAAAAGACTTAGACTGTTACTTCTAAGCTGTGTATAAAGATACAGAAATACAAAAAGCTGGAGCAGCTGGGGAAAGTTTCTGAAAGTACTGCATCCCCCGCGTCCCCCGCCCCCCAGTGACCATCGTAAGGGTATTTGACTCGCTTCTGGCTGGAGCTTGCGAACGGGTTAACAGCGCAAACTCTTGGGAGTCCAGTAGGAGTTGCTGATTGTGCCGGACATTGCTTGCAAAGCAGTTTCTGTGGTTCGCCTCCCTCCGGGTTTTCTCATTCTTTTGTGGGATGTTCATGCAAGCTAGCTTGGCCATTTACTTCCTAAAGTTTTCACTTCCCAAACCCCTCTCTCCAGCTCCCGGAGGGTGGCACCTCTTCCCGCCCCGAGACTTCGGGACCAGCTCCAGGCGTGGGGAGGGGGCGGGGGACTTTGTTCCCTCCACACGACCTTGCCCTGGGAATTTCCTGTGGCCGTTTCTCACGGACAAGCCCACTTCTCCCGCTGGACGCACAGACACCCACCGCCACGGGCCCCGGCCAAGCCCGAGGCCCGAGCGCGGAACGCAGCGCCCGGCCGCCCACCGCGCCCCCGCGGGAGGCCGCCCGCGCTCCCCTCGCTCCCCCTCCTCAGGTCCCGCCGCCGAGAGCCCGGATGTTGGATTCAATCCCTACTCCCGGTCCTTCATTTCCATAAAAGGGCAGCGGCTCGGCGGGGCTGAGATTGCTGCGCCGCGGGCGCCCCCCGCCTCCCCCGCTCGGCTCCCCCCACCACCGCGCGCGCCGCTCCGCCCTCCCCCCCGCCCCAGCCCGGGAGTCCGCGCGGCCCCTAGCCCGCGGCGCGGCCGCGGGGGACAGTGGGGGAGGGGGCGAGGCGGTCCGGCCCGCTCGCGACTGCTCGTCCGGGCGGAGGAGGAGGGAGCAGGCGCGCCCAGCCCGAGCCGTCCGACTGAGGGGGCGGGGAGAGAGGGGTGGAGCGCCGGGAGGGAGGCTAGGGGCCGCGACGACAGGACTCCATTAGTCGCTCCAGCCGGGAGGCAGCGCTTCGCCGGCTGAGGAGGGGGTCCGGGCGCCGCCGCCCCTCGAGCCGCCGCCCCCCGCGCCTGTTGCCGCGCGAGCCCCGGGCCGGGAGCGCGAGGAGCGCGCGGTGAGAGGGGCCGGGACCCCGGCGGGGACCCGAGGGGGAGAGCGGGCGGGGAGGAGGGACGTGGGGCCGGCGGGCGGCGTCGCCCCGCGCCGCGGCGCGGCCGGCAGTACGGCAGGTGAAGCCCGCCGCGGTCCGCTAGGCGAGGGCCGCTAGGCTGGGGCCGCGCGGGGCGGGCGGGCGGCGCCGAGTCCGGCCGAGGGCCGCCGCCGGGGCGGGAGCGCGGGCGGCCGCCGGGAAGGGCGCGGGGCGCACAATCCCGCCCGCGCTCCCGCCCCGCCGCCGCGCTCCCGAGCTCGTGCGGAAACCCTCGGGGCCTCCGCCTCCTCCCGCTCCGCGGCGGACCCTGCGAATTCGGTGGGACTTGCCTTCCTTTGGGGGAGTGACGCTTACGAGAGCCATTTCCTCCGTGCTCGCAGGAAGGAGCCATGGCTCTGGACGGGATAAGGATGCCAGATGGCTGCTACGCCGATGGGACGTGGGAACTGAGCGTCCATGTGACGGACCTGAACCGCGATGTCACCCTAAGAGTGACCGGGGAAGTGCACATTGGAGGGGTGATGCTCAAGTTGGTGGAAAAACTCGGTGAGTAGCATCCCAGCCGCGGCAAGATAACGACCTCCAGACTGAGGCTGCGGGGAGGGGGAGGCGGCTGGGGGAGGGGTGGATTTTGGAAATCCTGCTTGGAATCCCGCAAACACTTTGCGAAACTCAAAGGTCTTTCAGTGTTGAAGGAAACAGACTTTTTCACCTTTGTATCTTGTTTTACGTCGTTACTGTTTGAAAATTTCATACTGTAGTGATTCCAGCCTTCCAATTAATAAACTTAATTGCGTAAACAGTTAAAATTGCGAAAACACTCTATTTCTTTGCATTCAGCGACTTCACGTTGAAAGAAATGAGAAAAGAGCGCAAGTTTATGTTGAAAGGGGGACGTTAACAGGGCTTGTGGTTATCAATAACTTGCCTTCAGTGTACCTGAATGTTGGCGACATCTGGTATTGAGGATGATGCAGAAATTCTTTGAAGTATAAACTGTACTGGAAAATGTGTAACTTCTGGTGCCAGTATGAAGGTTCTTATAGCTGTGCTACTACGTGATGGAGTGTATTAAAATGTTCCAGTCATCCACTCTTACGAGGGGTGGGGCAGTGTTTGACTATCTGTAGTCCTGCTTTAAATAAGCTATTTCGAGTGTTCAGTTGTATATTAACAAGCTCATAAAAGAATTTTGTGCTTAAAAAACAGGCATAATTAAACTAATTCGGGACTCAGTATTTGCTTGGGTACAAGTGTATATACCACATTGATTTAAAACTGACAAGGTTGAAATACTAGGGTATCCAATAATATGGACTGTAAGAAAATTCTGCTGTGCATATTTTGCTTGTGATGGAATTTTCAGTTTTAAAAATCAACTGAAATGTTTGTATAGATGATTTTATCACAAGAGAAATGCTCAGAGGTCCGACTTCCTGAGTTTAACATGCCTTTTGTGTGTCTTGCAGTTCTGATAAGGTGAGGTGTGGCACTGCCTTTGGCGGGGGGGAGGGGGTCTTTATTTAAACACAGTATTTATTCTTCAAGGCACTCTGGAAAATTAGAGAAGTGGTTATTTATCAGGAAACATATTTCTTAACTCAGGGATTGTTGTATACCTACCATGTAAATTTAGGGAAATAGTGCCCCAATGGAATTTGCAAAATAAGGCCAAAATTCATTTAAGTGGACGTTCTTTGTATCTCTGCAGGAAGTTTAATTACTGAAGGACCCAAAAGAAGCTCCTTACCAGGTAGACTCTTCCTTAGGACTGTGCATTGTTGGGCTGAGACAGAGCCCAGGAAAGCGAGCCCCCCTGAGTAGTCGTTTGAAAGTGAGATTTTTGCCCTAGTGTTAATCCAATTAACTGTTGGTTAACATTTTCCTATCTGATTGACTGCATCAATCACTGTTTGTAAAATACTTGTGAATCTTTTTTGTCCAGCACTAGTGTGGGATAATTTAAGGAAGAAAATAACAAATATAATTATTAGTGTTTCCTTTGTTTTCAAAGGAAACAAGCATTTGTGTCAGATTGCTTATATATGATCAGTGGACCTTATTAATACACTGGTTTCAATAAGAGATGTTTCTTATGAAAAAGGCGCTGTTGAAGGTGACTGAGACAGCTTACAGTTCTTGAAAGCCAGTCTTTTTCTGATGAATAAATAATGATTTCTATATTTATATTGCATTGATTAGAACTGTTTATTGCAGAATCACAGACATAAATAGAGATACAGAGAATAAACTATTTGCAGACAGAACTGATGTTAATATTGACTATAATCTGAATCTTTTCATGTTGATACTTTTTAATTTTTTACGCAGTGAAAGAAGCCCAGCAAAGTAGGAAATGCTGTGTACGTGGAAACCTTTCATTTTTCTTGAACTGAACAGTACTGATCTGTTACATTTTGACTTCCAAATAGAAAGTGCTTTTCATCATTATTCTGACTTATCTGTTTGGTAAAAGTAGAGCTAAATGATTTTTTGCTCCTGGTTTTAGGATTAGATTCTTTGAATGGTAAACTATTTTGTTACCTACTGGTACTGAGAAGAGGAGAAATTCAGTAGGGCAGGATCTAAAATTTACAAACCAGGTTAGTCAAATTGAAAAGGAACTTTCTTCAGAGTTGCTTAAAACTGCTGTGGCTTGCCTTTTGAAACATTGTGTCCCTGAAGGTTTTAAAGGGTGGACTGGGTGGACTTGTCAGCAACTACAGTAGATGAAAGAAAGCAGCTTGCAGAATCCAGATGATAAGAGGTGGATATGGCACAGGGTCATGAGTCTTGGGATTGCTGAGCAGAGATGGACATTTACCAGAATCCGACTTCTATGGCTTTGGAAGTTATGGTACCATAGAACAGAAGGTATTGCAGCTTTCACCAACATCTTCAGGTCGCAGATGCCTGTCTGGTGTTCTTCTTACTCTCATCAGAATCTGTATGAATACCAGAAGCATTAAGTTTTAAGGATTTCTTCCTGTGTAACCAGTGATAACAATTATTTCTATGGATTGATAGATTGTATGATGACTCCTCCCTTCAAAATTGTATTAAAATTCTGTATGTGGGGCTCCTGTCTGGTTCAGTCTGAAGAGCGTGTGACTCTTGATCTTGGGGTCGTGGGTTCAAGCCCCATGCTGGGTGTAGAGATTATTTAAATAAATAAATATTTTTAAAAAATAAAATAATAAAAATTTGTGCACATATGGAGTATTTTGAGAAGAGGCTTTTTATTTTTTTATATTTTTTTTAATATTTATTTTTGGAAGAGAGAGAGAGACAAAGCATGAGCAGGTGAGGGGCAGACAGAGAGGGAGACACAGAATTTGAAGCAGGCTCCAGGCTCTGAGTTGTCAGCACAGAGCCCAATGCGGGGCTTGAACTCACGGACCGCAAGATCATGACCTGAGCCGAAGTCAGATGCTTAACGAACTGAGCCACTCAGGCACCCCTAGAAGAGGCTTTTTAACTTTCATTAGATTCTCAAAGAGGTCTGTGATCAGAAACAGATCATGACACAACTCCTGGGTTTGGCCCTTGAAGGTCAGCCTTATTGTGAAGGTATAGTGTTCAGCCCAAACTTAGGCACTTCTATTAAGCAAGCTAAAAAAAACTAAATAATGCTTCCTTAGTATCGGCAACATTATTTTATTTACTTATTTATTTAAGTTTATTTATTTTGAGAGAGACTGGGGGAGAGGTAGAGAGAATCCCAAACAGGCCCCACGTTGTCACTGTAGAGCCTGACATGGGGCTTGAACACATGAACACCGAGATCATGACCTGAACTAAAACCAAGAGTCGCTGCTTAACCGATGGAGCCACCCAGGTGCCCCGATGTGGTTGGAATTTTATAAAGAACTTTCACACTTAAGTTAAGGTCATTAAACTATGATTTTTTGATGTCTGACTTTGATTCAAAGATCTGAAAAGCTTCTTTAAATCTTAGTGTAAAACTCATGTTATTCTGCACTGACCTTTTAAAAGAAAATAAAGAGTGTATGCTATGAAGAAGCGGGCTTTAGAGAATTCTATCCTGATGTCACAGAAAACTTTTTCTATCTATGACTTAGTTTAGGCTGATTTAGAGAAATAATCTCCACAGTGGTCCCCTCAGTGTTTATACCTCATTATGAAAATGAAAAATTGTTATTTTTACCTTATTATTTTTTAAAAATCCAGGTTGAAAGCTTCAAATAGAATTTTAAAAATTTATTGTACTTTTTGTTAAAAATACTTTTCAAACCTGTAGAGTGTTTTTTATTTTAAAGTCAAGAGTTAATAAGGGGTCCCTGACTGGCTCAGTCAGAAGAGCATGTGATTGTTGATATCAAGGTTGTGAATTTGAGCCCCATGTTGGGTGTAGACATTACTTAAATAAATACAACTTACAAAAACAAAAAAGTAGAGTTAATATAAAGAACATCAGGGATAAGAATTATAAAAATAAGACATCAGAATAAAATGATAAGCTAATTGTATTCAAAACTAAGTTTTGTAAGGAAGAGGCCCAATTTTATGGGATTCCCTTATGTTCCTCTGCAGATCAAGAAATACTAAAACTGTTCTACTCAGTAGTACTCAGAACTTAGTATTGAGGATTCTAAATGCCAAAGAGCTGCTTTGTTTCACTGTGTTTCAGCATCACTTTATAAATGTCTTTTCTGAACTTTTTTTTTTCTTTTCTGGATTTCTGTCTACAAGTTTGTGAGTTCCCGGGGCTCGAACTCACGAACTGAAAGAGCATGACCTGAGCTGAGGTCAAGATCAAGAGTCCGATGCTTAACCGACTGAGCCACCCAGACACCCCTAGATTGTGATTTCTGAGTTTCTTTTTGCTGTGAGTCTATGAGTAGGAAGAATGTAGAAGTGCGGTTAGATCAGGTTAAAATATAGAAGTGCGGTTAGATCAGGTTAAAATATAGAGAAAGAAAGTACAAATTGGTGGACTCAGGAATAACTAAAAAGAAATACGTGGAGTTGACCTAGAAAATTTAAGGAATGTTTCTGAATGTAGCCTTTAGAAAGAAGTCCTCCTTGCATTGAAGTGTGTTATGTTCTTGGTGTAAATAATAGTGTACATTTATGTTGGAGTTGCATGTTCAGATAGAGTTAAGTTGTGAAGTTAGTACATGTGACAAAAAAATAGATTTTAGTTAAAATAACCTTTGAAAATCTCTTAAAGTGGTTGTGAATTGTGTTATACGTTTATTGTCTCCTAGAAGTACAAAGTAGCTAGTTTTTCCTTCAGAAACTTTAAAAATAAATTTCTTTAGTTGAGCACCAGGTGAAGAGTTGGCTTACATTGTGGGATCTGTTGCACAAGAATCCTTTAAATACTAGGAGTGAAGCTTGGCAAGATGCACGGGGAGAAAGGCATGTGTTAACTGGACAGCTCCATTCTCATACTTGTGCTTAGTGCTCCTTGGGGAAGGCATGTTTGTTAGTGAAATGGTGTCTATGCTATTGAAATCCACAGTGTTTTTTCCCTGAGGGCTTATGGTTGAATTCATGGAAATAAAATAATGTACATGGTGCAACTTCACTGCAGTTATTGTGAAATATATTAAGATTACAAAAAATTGTTAAAAAAATCTTTTGGAATGGGATGGGAGAAACACTCAATGGTAAAATCATATATATTGAAATGGATTGAATTTTAGCTAAGTATGTACTATCTGACAGCATGTCTACTCTTTTTGGAATACTGTTAATGATCCATAAGAATTGGACATTGGATTTTATCTGTTTTTAGCAGATGTTAGGCTTCTTAAAATTAAGGACAGTATGTAAATTTTACTAAAAATTGCCATAGCATTAAAAAAGTATGAGCTGTTCCTCAGAAATATTATGTGTTGTTTGCTGCCATGTTTTTTAAATGAACCAATTGTTTTTTAACATGAACCCTGTTGTTTTTTAAATGAACCCTGTTGTTTTTTAAATGAACCAATACTGTTTGATTCAACTAGAGTTAGCTTACAGAGGCACTAAAAATTATGTGTCTTTTTAAATTCAGTTTCTTAACAAAAGATCTCATTGGAAATGACTAATAGCTATTTAAGAAAACTTAGAGAATATTAATGTTTTACTTTTTATCTTCAACACCTGTTGAAATTTCAATCTTATATATTCAGTAGTAATAACTGAGTACGGTATAATCTTCACCTAGGTCACCGGTTAGCATCTTGCCATTTGATTTCTCTATACACACATACATTTTTTTGAATCACTTTCAGTAAGTTGCAGATATCATAACCTTTCATTCCTGAATATTTAAAATATGTATCACCTAAGAACAAGGACTTTCTCTACGTATTATGTTACAGTTATCGAATTCAGGGAATTAAACATTGATTGAGTCGTATTGTCTAATACGCATGTCTGTTCAAATTTGCCTCTTGTTGCAGTAATGGCCTTTGGTTTTTTCCATCCAGGATTTCATTCCACGTTTAGTAGTCACTAAACTGTTCTTTACTCACTCTCCTTTAATAATACATTGTGGCTATCAAGTGTTGCTAGTATTACTAGACATTGTTAGGTATAGCTTTCCCATAATGTTGGCTGTCTTCAGGCTGTAGTAGATGCTAATGGATACCAGAGTAATAAAAAACAGCATTCTGGGGGCGCCTGGGTGGCTCAGTCGGTTAGGCGGCCGACTTCGGCTCTGGTCATGATCTCGCGGTCCGTGAGTTCGAGCCCGCGTCGGGCTCTGTGCTGACAGCTCAGAGCCTGGACCCTGTTTCAGATTCTGTGTCTCCCTCTCTCTGACCCTCCCCCATTCATGCTCTGTCTCTCTCTGTCTCAAAAATAAATAAACGTTAAAAAAAAATTAAAAAAAAACAGCATTCTGGCCCTGCCACTTAACCTGGTGTGTGTGATTTTTGAACAACTAATCTGACCTTCCAAGGGGGTTTTGATGTCTACAAAATGGAAATTAAAAAAACAAAACACTTTCTCATAGGCCTTGATGAGAATTAAAAGAGATAATATGTGCGAAAATGCGTTTATAAACTATTAGTGTTATACAAATGAGAGGGGCTGTTTTCTCTGGCATTGAGAGCCCCTGAATATACAGAATGGGGCGGGGGGGGGCAGTGGGGGGAGGAAGGGAACTGCTTTTAAAAGGAGTTAAATGTAATCTGGACTATTTAATAGGTTACAGCTTTGAAAACAGAGACTTGTACTCCTCACAGTTTAGTTTGGGGCTGCTTTGTGTTCTCACCCCCTAAACGAGAAAAATAGCTATCATTCCAGACACACACCTACCTCTTTCAAATGTAATAAAAGCTATTTAACTGCTGTTTTCTTAAGATTTCTGAAGTCAAATGGACCAATAAGTGGATGATGGTATTACAGAGATTTGAAAAATCTATAACCATGAGGTCTTCAGTAGTAAATTAATTCTTTTTATAAGAGCAATGTTTTTTTATTCAGTTATAACAAAGGAATGATATAAAATTGTTTCTTGGCACATGAAAGCATTCAGCCCGTTTAGAAACTAATGAAATTGGTTTTGGAAAAAAGTGAATGCATGCAGTATTTTTATTTAAATAATTATTTTACTGAAATAAAAACCAATAATGCTAATGCTATGGTATGTTACAAAATGGTATATATGCCCTGTATGAGTTAAGCGAATATTCTAAAGGAATATTTTTAAATGATTTTTTAAAATGGAGGTATGATGTTCTACACTGGGTTTGTGGTTACAAATTCATATCCATTATAATTCATTTGTAACGAATTATTTGCATAATTGCATTTATATTAGTTTTTTGTTGATGTTTATGTTACTGAGGTACAATTTACATTACCTTAACATTCATCCTTCTTAGTACAATGTGCTGAGCTTTAACAAATGTATGTAGTCATATAAAACTACTGTAGTCAAGATACAGGATTTATCTAGCACTCCAAGAAGTTTCCTTGTATCCTTTACAATCAGTCCATCCCCTTAACCCCAACTCCTGAAAAGCCCTGATAGTTTGCCTTTACTAGAATGTCCTATAAATGGAGCCACAGAGCATGTAGCTTTGAGTCTGGTTTCTGTCACTTAGCATAATATAAAATTTTTCTAAGTAAAAATTTTTTTTAGCATAGTACATTTAGATTCATCTATGTGTCATGAGTGTAAAAGCAGTTTTTTCTATTTCTGTGTAGTTTATTGTAGGGATGTTTACCAAGTTTATCCATTCACCAGCTAAAGGGCATTTGTGTTATCTCCAGTTTGGAGAGATTATGAATAGGGCTGCTGTAAACATTAGCATGAACATATATTTTCATTTCTCTTGGATAACTACTGAGGAGTGGGATTGCTGGGTAGTATGCTAAGCATATACTTAAATTTATAAGAAACTGCCATCTTTTCGAAAGTGACCACATTATTTTGCATGCCTGTCAGTACTGTATGAGAACTGGAAGAAAACAGTTTGAGAGTTCAGTTGCTCTGAGTCTTTCCCCAGCACTGGTGTTGTCAGGTCTTTTGTTTATATTTTTCTTAATTTTAGTCAGTCTAATAAGTATGTAGGGGTATCTCTTTATGATTTTAAATCACATTTCCTTAATGATGGGGAGCTTTTCACATGCGTTTATGCCATGTGTATATCTTTTTAGTGAAATGTCTTCATACCTTTTGCCTGTTTTTAAAAAAATTATGTTGTTATTGAGTGTTATGAGTTCTTTATGTATTTTAGATACAAGTCCTTTTTCAGATATGTGTTTTGCAGTATTTCCTCCCAGTCTACCAGTAGTCATTTCATTTTCTTAACAGTATCTTTCAAGGAGCAGAAGTTCTTAATTTTGATGAAGTCCATTTTATCAATTTTTTTCTTCTCTGGGTTGAGCCTTTTAAAGTTGTCATATGTAAGAAATCTGCCTAACCTGTGGTGTCCAATGGAAACCAATTTGTTACTAATCTACTAGAAAACTTAGTTTTAGTTACAAATACTATCATGAAGCATCTTTGAATAATCAAAGAAAAGTTTCAGAATTTAATGTTCTAGGAATGTTACAGAGGAATTAAGTCTGGGTTCTAATCTTTAATCCCACCACTTAATAGCTGTGTGATTTTTTTTTTTTTTAATCAGAGTTTTCAATGTTTCAGAATCTTAATTTCCTTATCTATACAGTATAGGTAAACACAGAATAAGCCTTCATTTAAATTTGTTTCCTTCTCTTTGTAATTTATTAGAGTTCTTTGATCATTGTTTTTCAAATGTGGTAACTCCTTCAACTAGATGATACACCATTCTAAAATAATCCTGTTGTGGATAAAAGGATCCTTATTCAGGGGTGCCTGGGTGGCTCAGGCGTCTGATTTTGGCTCAGGTCATGATCTCAAGGTTTGTGAGTTCGAGCCCCACATCAGGCTCTCTGCTGAAGCTCAGAGCCTAGATACAGCCTGCTTTGGATTCTGTGTCTCCCTCTCTCTCTGCTCCTCCCCAGCTCACGTCTGTGTCTCAGAAATAAATAAACATTAAAAATAAAATCTTTAAAAAAAAAAAAAAAAGGATCCTTATTCAAATCCTGGTCCACTCTCCTTCACTGAGAATATTATACTATTTATTCATAGTGACTTACCTAGAGTTACCTGGAAAAATGTTTTGAAAATTTTATCTTGTATTTTTTCCTCAGTTTCAATAATTCTGCTCTTAAGTGAATTATTCTGTATAAGAGAAGAAGATAAGTAGTAAATGATTAAAATGTGAGGTTACATTTGGATTTTCTTTCATGATTCATGTTTTTGGACTTGATTATCTACTATCTAATTGTATGAGGACCAGCCACCTTCAGTGTTTCCTTGGGCAACTTTATATAATTCCAAAATTAGGAAGCTGATCATCTCTAGCTCAGAGGAGATGAAATCTGTTTTATAATCTGTAGTGAATCTTTTCTCAAGTATTTAACTATCTTAGTTTTTATATTATGCTGTAACTAAAAACTATATCAAGTACTTCAAAGATGGTAATTTCAAAGCAAGTGTAATGATGATTTAGATATCTTTTTCTTTTTAATTTTTTTTAATGTTTATTTTTGGGAGAGAGAAACACAGAGTGCGAGCAGGGAGGGTCAGAGAGAGGGAGACACAGAACCTGAAGCAGGCTCCAGGCTCTGAGTTGTCAGCCCAGAGCCCAACCGTGGGGCTCAAGGCCCATGAACAGTGAGATGGGATCTGTGCTGAAGTCAGACGCTCAACCGAGTGAGCCACCCAGGCGCCCCTAGATATCTTTTTCTTAATGGAACACTCAGGTTTATGAATAAAACACCAACAAAGTGCCAGCTTTATTGATGATAGATGAAGATGTCTATTGGATAAGTGCTTCCCAGCTTAATATTCTTTAATGTAGTTGTGGAATTTCCTAATCTTTGAATTTAGAAATAACTTGGAAAAAGAGCAAATGATTGCTGTTATCAATTTACAGTTTTATGCAAGGTGTTGAGTTCTGTTGCTGTGATAGAATGCTCTTGTTGTGGAGCATAGATTGGGGTGTGGGGACAGCCTGCTGCTGTGATGGTCCTGAATTTCCTATATTCTAAATGTACAACCTTGTGCTGTGTGACCTGTCTGTGCCTCTGGCTGCTCAGCTGTAAAATGGAGTGAATAGTAACTTTATCATAGGATTATTAAAGGATTAAGTTAGTTAATGAATATGAAGTGTTTCAGAATAGACTTTGTAAATGCAGTGATGATAATAGTGATGATTGTAGTCCAGGCTCTTTTAGTGGTATGTAAATTTTTCCCTTTTACTGAGCTAGATAAATAATGATATTTTATAAATGATTGAGAATATGTCTTTTATAAAGGTAAGCCAAATAATACTTGTTCTCTACCATATTAAGAATTTATTTATTTAATGTTTATTTTTGAGAGAGACACAGACAGAGCACAAGCAGGGGAGGGCCAGAGAGAGAGGGAGACACAGAATCTGAAGCAGGCTCCAGGCTCTGAGCTGTCAGCACAGTGCCTAACGAAGGGCTTAAACCCACATACCGCAAGATTATGACCTGAGCTGAGGTTGGTCACTCACTGACTGAGCCCACCCAGGCACCCCAGGAATGTATTTTAACTTTATTGTGCTACCTTGCATCACTGTTGGTAGTATTATAAAGAAAATATGACAAGAATGTTTTAGAAGCAGGTTTTATGCACCAGTTATGCAAAATTATAGATAAATTATGCTGAACTGGAAGGTATTTACAATAAATTTAAATTCTGGTTTAGGCAAATGCTTTCATTAAAGGTAAACTTTGTTAGTTTAAGAACTTTGTCTAAGACATGACTACTTATATGTGACCTTGGCATGTTATTTAACTTCTGATTATTTAATCTTACTTAACCTTAGTTTACTTACCTGTTTCTTGGAGTTAGTATAAGAACTAAGGATGGTATTAAAAGGATTCACAGAATCCCTGGTAATTAGTAAGAGCTCAATAAAATGTTATCACCAGTTATATTTTAAATACTATGTAAACCTAAAACGTAAACTTGAATTGTAGATTGAAGTAGTCTGTCTACTTTGTTTTCACTGTATTTATGTGGTATTTGACCAGAAACACCTTATTTTCTTGCTCTTGTGAATTTTGTTGAATGATTCTGAACTTTCTGAATACGTTACCTGAAGCCAGATTGCCTAGGTTTGAATACTGGTTTCACTGTCTATCAGCTTTGTGACCTTGGGCCAAGTTATTTAACACTGCTGTGTCTTGATTTCCTTACAAGTAAAATGGGGGTAATTATATATTTCCTTATAGGTTTCTTGTGAGGATTAAGTGAATATATATGTGTAAAGTTCATAGAACGGTTCTTGGGAACCTGGTAAGTACTAGTTTGTAATAATTGTTATTTTATTGAGGATCCTGATGGACCTTTGGAATATCTCACTATTAAGTATCTTACCTTATGGGTTTAAGGAATAAATAAATGCCTTAAAGATCTTAGACAGGGAACGAAAGACTTCAGAGTGAGATGGGACATTTGTGTATAAATGTTCCTGCATGAATATACTTCTGTACACTCACACTCTATTTTTGATAGGTTATAACAGTATATAGCAGGAGACTTTGTGGGGATAGAAGAGGTACATAAACTTGACCTCATCAGTAGTAGCAGCAGCAAACATTTATGGAGGGCCAAGAATTATATTCGGTAATGGGGCATAGTCCCTGCTTAAAATGTGAGCAGCTTTCTAGTACTAAAATGAAAACAGAAGATTGCTTTGACAGTCTGGTTGTGAAATGCCAAAAAAGTAGTACAGGAAGATGATGGAGATTTAGAAGGATGAGCAATGACTGGTCTTATTTGAAGGGGGCCAGAGTGAAAAGTTAGTTAGGAAGGAAGAAAGGCATTCCAGATTGTGACTGCACTATTTATGGTGTATTGAATAATAGCTTGGAGAAGTAGGAGATAAGATTATAGAGAGGACACCTGAAAGTTCGGTAAGAAGATGATACTCTTTCCTATTATTCCTTCACTCACCCACTTAAATATTTTAAATGAGAATCTACTGAATGGTAGACATTGTACTACAAATGGGAGAGATGGGAAGTGAACAAAATTAACTCATTCTTTATTTTCACTCATTTTGTAGTCGTAGGGGCAAGACAATCTTTAAATAAGTAATTGCTATAATTTGATGAGTGTTGATAATTGAAATAGTTATGGGAGTATCTACTTGGTTACCTGACCTCTGGTATATAGGGAAGGATTTTCGGAGGCAATTACTTTTAAGTTGAAGGTGGAGTGGGAATTAGCCAGAAGAATGGCAGAGGATGTTAGCATAAGGGCATGGGTTGGAGGAAGAACAGGTTGGGAGAAGATGAGAAGTACCAGCCTGAGAGGTGGAGTGAGAGAGGGTGGCCATTTGAGGAACTGAAAGAAGTCTATTGATGAGGGAAGAGCAGTCCTGGGGAACTAGTGGCTTGACAGGCATAAGAAATAAGTGCTTAAAGTGCTTTATAAACCAGGCTTAAAAGATTTAGTGTTATATATACTAAGAGCTGTGAGATACCAGTAAAGACTTTAAACAGGGAGAGACCTCAGATTTTTTCCAATTTGAAGCTCATTCAAGTATGAATGTCAGTAACATAAGATGTAAGCAGTAAAGACCTCTTGGATTCCAAGAAATATTTATTTCAGTAGTCTAGACTCCTGTATGAGGATTTGTTAGTATTTTCTGAGATAAATTTAAAATGTCAAAGCCAATAAAATATTCTCACTAAATTACTTCTTTTTTGAACTGTAGAATGGTTAGCACCTTTGATCACCTTTAAAAGACAAATATAGTTAGTACATTTGTGAGTCAAATACTAACTGGTAAATTCAACCCTGATGTTACTGTCTTAGAATTTGTCAGATGTTGATAATTCATGAACTCCCTGGTCCAGTCTTCTAGGAATTAAGCCAAGTTGAACCAAATTAGTAGTAAGCCTTTAGGATTGGATAGAAAGTTACCCACCCACTGGAAATGAATAATTGGCATACTTTCCTCTATTTGTGGGCACTGTGTAGTTGCATGCACGGTTTATGTGATCTGATAAAGCTTCTCAACTACTTTGGGTTAGTATATTTTGTAGTATTAAGTAACAAATTGAAATTGATAGACATTATTTTGAGTTGCTGAATAACTTCAAAAGGCAATTTGTAAGCTTAGTTGATTCTGTTTTCTTTTGATGACCCAATTCCTAAATTTTCAGTCAGTGAGTTATATCAAAGAAATACCAATTTGTGACTTTTTAGTTTCTAAGTGTGTTCTGTAATTGATCAATCCATCCACTTCAGTCAGTCTTTGAAGCTTTAATGTAAAAATAATCATTTTTTAAATTTAAAGTTGGATAGGGTACTTTATTTTTTAATTCGTATTTTAAAAATGTCTATTTATTTTGAGTGCGTATGAGCAGGGGAGGGGCACAGAGAGAGAGGAGAGAGAATCCTACACAGACTCCACGCTGCCAGCACAGACCCCTATGTGGGGCTCTATCTTACAGACTGTGAGATCGTGACCTGAGCTGAAGTCAAGAGTCAGATTTTCACCAACTTAGCTACCCACTTGCCCCTTGAATGGGGTACTTTAACTGAAATATATTGGCAGTTGGGGGTGCTGAGTGACCTAGTCGGTGAAGCATCTGTTGATTTTAGCTCAGGTCTTGATCTCAGGGTTGTGTGCTCAAGCCCCATGTTGGGCATGAAGCCTACTTAAAAAAAAAAAAAAGGAGTATATTGGCAATTTGAATGATGTGTAAACTTTGAAGCAGTTTACAGCATCTGCTAACAGATTAAAACCATTTTAAAAAGAAAATGACATACCAGATAGATTTTTGGAAACCATCAGTGCTTTGTATACTTTCAGTATACACATTTCAGTTATCAGGGTTTAGGTCAGTAGCACCAGCCATCCAACAACAGGGTTCCCATTTTAGTTTCCACCATACTTTAAGAATGAATAATTGCTTGAAGTAAGAACTCCTTGTTCTTCATTATGTAAATAACAGGTGTGCATTGTGACCCAGTGACACTCATGTCACTTATTTCAGAGTCTGCCCATGGTTGGTCACTGTATATTTGTTACACAGTTCATGCATAGTCACAGTGTGTAGCAGTGTTGCCTTTTTGTCTTCCACTAATAAACTCATGACACATTTTACAAAAATGGATCATTGACAGTGGGAATTGTACAGCAAAGAAGCAAAGAGTGATAATACTGGGAGTGAAATTGGAATCACACATGGATGGGGAATTGTAGAAGAAATAGCTCACCATGGACTGTGGATGCTGTCACCATTGAGAGACCTGACATGCAGCCAAAGGGATTTAGTGAAGGCAGATAAGTTGACATAAATGAGGAAGGTGGTATGACAAGAAGGATGAAAATGTCTCAAAGTGACACAAGCAAAAAAAATTGTTATGGAAGGAACTCTCAGAGATATTTCATGACATTGAAAGTGCAAAGGATAGAATGTTGGAAGTTGACCCAAACTTAGAAGGAGTACAACGATTTGCCAAGGCATAGGTGGGCACTGTTTAAACAACTCTTGATAAATTTTTACAAAGAAATGTAGCAGTTCTCAATGTTTCTAATGTTTTAAATTACACTGCACTTAATACCAGTTTTTCTATTTTTTCATTTTCCTATTTCACCTAAAACTGACAGAGTTTTTAATCTTTGACAAAAACTTTTGTCATGGAGTAGTAACGATTTTCCATATTAAGGTTTTTTAACATGTTGCCTCTATATTACATTTATTTATTTGTTTGTTTAAAGTATTTTGAGAGAGAGACAGAGAGAGCGAGCTGGGAAGGGGCAGAGAGAGAGGGAGAGAATGAGAACCCCAAGCAGGCTCCATGCTGCTAGCATGGAGTCCGATGTGGGCTTGAATTCACAAACCATGAGACCATGACCCAAGCTGCAACCAACAGATGCCAACTGAACCACTTAGGCACCCCTGTTACACATGTTTATTGGTTTAATTCTGGGTGCCATACCCTGGGTTCAGTCTTTGAGATACAAGATGAATAAGCTCAAAGACCCTCAATTGAAGTTGTTTATTTAAAATATAATGAAGTGTAATGTCTTATTCAGGGTGCTAATATGTACCTTAACTGTTTTGACAGGAGGGTCAGTGAAGACTCAGATGGTAATATTTGAGCTGATTCTACTGTAGGACTTTATCACCTTCTGAGTGGGCAAAGAAAAAAGTATCCAGGCAAGGAGCTCTGAAAAACCTAGTTATGCCACAGACTTGGCCAAAGCAGGAGTTGTAGCTGGGGATAGCTAGAGGGATGTGGGGCACAGATGGTTAAGATTTGTGTAACCTATTAAGATCCTATAAAACACTAGCAAGAGAGGAACTTGGAAAGTTAAGTAGAGAAGTAAAATTACCAAATTTACATTTTTTATTTTTTTTTAATTTTGTAATGTTTATTTTATTTTTGAGAGAGAGAGAGACTGAGCATGAGCAGGGGAGGGGCAGAGAGAGTAGGAGACAGAATCTGAAGCAGGCTTCAGGCTCTGAGCTGTCAGCACAGAGCCCGACAGAGCCCGACGCGGGGCTTGAACTCATGAACCACGAGATCATAACCTGAGCTGAAGTCGGGCATTTAACCGAGTGAGCCACCCAGGTGCCCCCCAAATTTACATTTTATAAGGTAACTTAGTTTTGCAAAAAAATGGGATTATAGTAGTCAGGCAAGAAATGTTGAGGACTTCAACTAAGGCAATGTAAAAGGAGAGAAAGGGACAAATTCAATAGCTGCTTAAGAGGTAAGTTCCAAGAAAAACTGAAGGAGAGGAAGAAACAGAATAGGATTCGAGGAGATGTATCCAATTTCAAAGATTTAAAGGTTAGGTTAATATAATGACTATTTGCATGATCTTGGTGTAGTCTTCCCTTAATTTGTTGGATGGAGTGGAGTGGAATGGGGGACAATTACGGAGTTATGAAATATTTTCATGCTTCATTGCCAGTTTTTTTTTTTTTTTGTACCTTATTGATTAACAAAATATGTTAGCTAAGGTAGTGTTGGGACTTTCTGTCCCAACAGAAACAGTCTGTTTCTGTTTTTAATAGCTATGGAAAATCAGCAATATACTTCTTTGTAGAATATTAATGATCATATTATAGAAACTTAAGTCTTAGATGATGGTGTTGTGATGGAGTGTAGAATGCACTGCTGAGAATTATGTTGTTAAAGAGTAGTTCTGGAAGAATTAATCTTAAAATAAGATTAATTTAGACTTTTGAAGAGTCAAACCAGGAAGAGAGGAAATGACTTGGAAGGTATTCCAATTATTTTTAGATGGTAGAGTCTTAATTTATAATAACATAAATCTCAAATATAAAACCAAAAGTGATTACATAGTTTTTCTAGATTGCTTATTTGCTATTGACACCTGTTTGCGGTTTTCACTTGTTTTAAAGTTCAGCTTAATTTTGCATATTAGTGTATGCATTCTTAAAATATTTAAATAGTTGCTAACAGAAACTGTTTTGAGTTTTACAGGCATACCTCAGAGATAATTGCTGGTTTGGTTCCAGACCACTGCAATAAAGTGAATATTGCAATAAAGCAAGTCAGAAGAATTGTTTTGTTTCTCAGTGCATATACAAGTTATGTTTGCATTATGCTGTTGTCTATTAAGTATGCAGTAACAACATTATGTCTAAAAAAGCAATGTGCATACCTTAATTAAAAAGATACTTCTATTACTAAAAATGCTAACCACTATGAGCTTTCAGTAAGTCATGGTCTTTTTGCTGGTAGAGGCTCTTGCCTTGATGTTGATGGCTGCTGACTGATCAGGGTGATAATTGCTGAAATGGTGGGGTGGGTGTGGCCCCAGTTAATTTCTTAAAGAAATAATTTAAGACAACAATGAAGTTTGCCTCATTGATCGACTCTTCCTTTCATGAATGATTTCTCTGCAGCATGTGATGCTGTTTGATAGCATTTTATTCACAGTAGAACTTCTTTCAAAATTGGGAGTCCATGGTCTCAAACCCTCCTGCTGCTTTGTCAACTAAGCTTATGTCCTATTCTAAATACTTTGTTGTCCTTTTGTGTTCATCTTTAGGAGTAGATTGCACCTCAAGAAACCACTTTATTTGCTCATGCATAAGAAACAACGTTATCCATTCAAGTTTTATTACAAGATTGCAGCAATTTAGTCCTTCAGGTTCCTCTTCTAATTCTAGCTCTCTTGCTGTTTCCACGACATTTACAGTTACTTCCTCCACTGAAGTCTTGAACTCCTCATAGTCCTCCATGTGGGTTGGAATCCACTTCTTCCAAACTCCTGTTCATGTTAATATTTTGATCTCTTCCCATGAATCAGGAGTGTTCTTAATGGCATCCAGAATGGTGAATCCTCTCCGGAAGATTTTCAATTTACTTCGCCCAGGTCCATCAAAGGACTCACTATCCATGGCAGCATTAGCCTTATGAAATATATTTGTTAAATAATTAGACTTGATAATTGAAATGACACTTTGATCTATGGGCTGCAGAATGGATGGTGTGCTAGGAGGCTTGAAAACAACATTAATCTCATTGTACATCTTCATCAGAGCTCTTGGGGGACCAGGTGCATTTTCAATTAGCAGTAGTATGTTGAAAGGAATCTTTCTTTCTGAGCAGTAGGTCTCAACGTTGGGCTTAAAATATTCAGTAAATCATATTGTAAAAAGGTGTGCTGTCATCCAGGCTTTGTTCCATTTATAGAGCATAGGCAGAGTAGATTCAGCGTAATTCTTAAGGGCCCTAGGGATTTTTGGAATAGTCAATGAGCATTGGCTTCAACTTAAAGTCATCAGCTGCATAAGCCCCTAACAAGAGAGTAAGCTTGTCCTTTGAAGCTTTGAAGCCAGGCATTGACTTCTCTCTAGCTATAGCTATGAAAGTCGCAGAAGACATCTTCCAATATAAGGCTCTTTTGTTTATATTGAAAATTTGTTTAGCGTAGCCACCTTCATTAATCTTAGCTACTAAATCTTCTGATAACTTGCATCTTCTAGGTGTTTCAACTTGCATTTTTATATTCTGAAGTTGGCTTCTTAAACCTCATGAGTCACCTCTGCCAGTTTCAAACTTTTGTCAGCTTTCTCACCTCTCTCAGTCTTCATAGAATAGAAGAATTAGGGCCTTGCTCTGGATTAGGCTTTGGCTTAAGGGAATGTTGTGGGTGGTTTGATCTTCTATCCGGACCACTAAAATCTTCTTCATACCGGCAATAAGGCTGTTTTGCTTTCTCCTCATTCCTGCTTTCTCTGGAATAACACTTTCCTTTGAAGATTTTTTCCTTTGCATTTGCAAATTGGCTGTGTTGCACAAGAGACCTAGCTTTCAGCCTCTAAGTTTAATCAGTTATAGTTTTTGATTTAAAGTGGGAGATGTGCAACACTTCCTTTTACTTGAACGTTTAGAGGCCATAACTGGGCTGTTAATTGGCCTAATTTCAGTATTGTTATTGTCAGGGAATAGGGAGGCCTGAGGAGAGGGAAAGAGATGGTGGAAAGCTGGCCCGTGGAGCAGTCCGAACACATGTAACATTTATCGATTAAGTTTGCTGTCACATGAGCATGGTTTGTGGTACCCCAAAATAATTACACAATGGTAGCATCAGAGGTCACAGATCACCATAACAAATACAGTAATAATGAGAAAGTTTGAAATATTGTGAAATTTACCAAAATGTGACAGACATGAAGTGAGCAAATGCTGTTGGAAAAACGATTGCAGATAGACTTGCTTGACACACGGTTGCCACAAATGTACAATCTCTAAGAACCACAGTTATCTGTGAAGTGCAGTAAAGTGAAGCACAATAAAATGAGGTATGTTTATATTTGCTGTTATTAAATCAGTTTGAAACATTCATAATTTAAATATACATTCACATTTGGTGTTTAGAGACTGACCTGATGAGAGACTTGTGTAGTTTTGGCTGATTCTAGGCAGGACCTCCTCTATGACCAGCCCCTCCCTCTCTTGACTTACAATTTTCATGGTCTAGTTCATAATTTTCTGGTATAATTTCTTATTTTTCTTAGTATATATCTTGAATTGATTAGCTTCTTGGTAAGTGTGTGGTGGGTGATGGGGTCCATTATATATCAATAAATTGGTATTCCAATACATATGGATAGTATTAGAACAAGGAAATGGAATGGTTTGAATGACTATTTCCACATACCTCTTGGAGACCCTAATAGAGTGGCAATCTCTCTGGTGATAGGGTTTCTCTGTGCCAGGGAGGCAGTGTTTACTTTGGGCAGAACTGGATCAACCTAAATTTCGTCCCTGAACCCATTTTTTCATGCTGACTATTCAGTTGACATATCAGTTAGATATCTGTGATAACTGAATTCTGATCTCATCTCTGCTACTGAGGAACTGTGGGAGCTCAAGCAAGTCACTAATTCCACTGGAGCTGGTTTCCTTATCTACAGGAAGAATTTAGATTACGTTGAGTTTTTCTTTTCTCTCTCTCTCTCTCTCTCTCTCTCTCTCTCTCTCTCTCTCCAGGGGGATGGAGCAGAAGGAGAGAATCTTAGGTATGCTTCACGCTGGGCCTTGATATGGGACTCGATCTCATGACTGAGATCATGACCTCAGCTGAAATCAACAGTCGGATGCTTAACCGACCGAGCCACCCAGGGGCCCTGGATTGGATTGATTTCTGAGGACATTTTCAGTTCCCAGTTTACATGAGCCTCATAGCAGCTCTGTGATAACTGGTGGGGGAAAGGCACAAGCTAAACAAGTTGCGGTAAGGTCTGGTGAGGTTAGACTTCATGGAAAGTTTGTTGAACCTCTCACCAGAATTTTACTGTCTGCTGTAGCCATTTGCCTTCAAGATTTTTTGAAATGTATCCCAAAATAGTATTCTTACCAGTGCAGGTCACTTAGCTCTGGGGGAGGAAAAGCGGGTGCTAAGGAAGGGAAGGGAGGAAATACATTCCCCATATGAAGCCTATCTCACTTCTCATTGCTCCCTCTGGGAAGACCTGGTGTTTCCACTGTATTTAATAATCTTTACTTTCCTGCAGATGTCCAGTCTACCTTCTTTCTCACTCCTGAATACATATTTCCTATACAAAATGTGCAGGATAATCATCAGGATTTCACTGTGAAATGTAAATCAATCTTAACATTAGTCCTTTGACTTCAGTTTAACAGGTCCAAATCTGTTTCTCTTCTGAAAAATTTTATCTTGGTTAATGGAGTGTTGTTTAAGGTTGCCACTCTTTACCCGAAGAATACAAAAACACTAACTCATAGGGATACATGCACCCTTGAGTTTATGGCAACATTATTTACAATAGCCAGGATATGGAAGCAGCCCAGGTATCTACCAACTGATGTTTCGATAAAGAAGATGTGTGTATATATACAGTGAAATATTATTCAGCTATAAAGAAGAGTGAAATCTTGTCACTTGCGATGACATGGATGGAGCTAGAGTATAATGCTGAGTGAAATAAGTGAGTCAGAGAAAGACAAATATTTTATGATTTCACTCATGTGGAGTTTAAGAAACAAAACAAATGAGCAGAGGGGGAAAAAGAAAAACAAACCAAGAAACAGACTCTTAACTATAGAGAACAAACTGATGGTTACCAGAGGGTGGAGGGATGGGTAAAATGGATGATGGGGATTAAGGAGGCACTTGTGATGGGCACCGGGTGATTAAAATAAAAACTTAAAAAGAAAGAATGCCACTTCTGAAGTCACATTGATCTGGATTCAGAGTCTTGCTTCTGTATATACTAGCTTTATGATCTTTGGCCAAGTTATGTAACTCCTATCCTTTGGTTTTCTCATTTCTAAAACGGGGATTTTAGTAGTATTTAATGCTTAGCATTGTGTGAGAATTAAATGAGAATGTGTTAAGTTTTACCCATATATATTAAATGTTCAGTGAACAAATCTTAGTGCTTTTGTTACTGTCCACTTAATTCTCAAGCTAGGAGCTTTCTAGATTTCCTCTCCACTTTCCAACTGTCCTCTCTGATCTATAGTCATTATCATTAAGACCTGTGAGTCTAGGGGCGCCTGGGTGGCGCAGTCGGTTAAGCGTCCGACTTCAGCCAGGTCACGATCTCGCAGTCTGTGAGTTCGAGCCCCGCGTCAGGCTCTGGGCTGATGGCTCAGAGCCTGGAGCCTGTTTCCGATTCTGTGTCTCCCTCTCTCTCTGCCCCTCCCCCGTTCATGCTGTGTTTCTCTCTGTCCCAAAAATAAATAAAAAACGTTGAAAAAAAAAATTTAAAAAAAGACCTGTGAGTCTAACTTATATATGTTCATCATATTTGGCTCCTCTTCAGCTTCTGCCTTAAATCGGATCCTGCTTCCAGAACATTGCACTAAACTTCTTGCTGCCAGGCTCTTCCTTTTTCTGATTCGTTCTCCATAATCCCATCATAATTACTTTCATAAAATAATCTGATTTAGAGCCTCCATGGTCTGTAGTATAGTTCCTCTTAGCATGTGTTGGAACTCCCATGTCTCTTAAGTTCCAGGTAATATGTCACCTCTTCAGAGCCCAATTCATCTGTTTCCTTATAGTTGGTTGCATCTGTGGCATTTTGTTCTTTTACCTTTTTAGCTCATTTTACTGGTCTGTGTCCCTTACTTGGGATGGTAAGTGCCTTAGGATGGGAGGTCTTACTAATTTTACATTCCTGAGGCCTAGCTTAGTGTGGCAAATGGTAAATACTTGGAAAATGTTTATTAATTCATTTATTGATTGTGCACCTGAAGAATAATATTTTTCATCCATTTTGCTTCCTCTTTGCCTTTTAAAGGTCTGAATACTTAAAGAGACAAGAGCAAGAAGGAACATCCTAAAATCAAGGGAGGGGATCCTCAGCATCCTCACCTCTGAAAGGTGAGGAGGAAGGAGAGCTGAGGACAAAAGAATACGTGATTGAATAGTGAAATTAATATCTGATGTCCTTACATTTCAGTAGATATTAGGGATAACATCATAGAGAGAATTTTAAAACTTACTGAAGCATTAATTTTACTTGTAGACCCTGTCTTTATACATTATTGGCATTTCATTAGAAACATTAGAAGAGTTTGTATATTTATTTCAGCAGTTAGAGAGGAAAGCAGAAACTAAAACTCTTCTGTCAGTAGCTTAGTAAATGTAAGAAAACTTGGCTTAAGACAACAAATTACAGCTGGAAAAGAGGAAGGAGGCAGGTTAATTCCTGGAGTTGTGCAAAGAGGACAGGGAGAAGCCAAGGACCCTAGGTTAGCAGGAAGCCCTTATCTTCCCCATAGCTTACCAGCAGTCTTCTCTTCCCTCTCTAACCCAGATTCTGTAGATGCCACTGGTGACAGTTTTCCTTACAACATCTCAGGTTGAAGCATTGTCTACATATTTCCCCCAAAAAACTTGTGATACATGTTTAGTATGATATAATATTGTTAGTAATATACCTTGGGTTATTTTATTGTGTAACAGTCTGATTTGGAATGTAGCTATTGTTTATAATGTTTCTTTATGGTAAATGAACTTTTGGAACATAATCATTTCGTACAGTAGGGTTTGTCTTGGACAAAGTAATTCATTCTTTTTAAAGATGTGAGAAAGAAGAGGAAGTCAGTTCAGTTTGGTTTCCCCATGTCTAAGGAAATCTCCCTTGTGTTTCTGGTTAGTATAGAAGCATGTTTCAGTTCTAAAGTTGAAGACAAAATGGGTTTTTTCTTGGTGGTGTCTTCGGGGTTAATGTTTTCTTGGGGTAGTAATGAAGGGTCTTTAAAATTTTCAATATGAAGATTTATTCATTTATCAGGGATTGTGTGCCAGGCAGTGTTCTAGGTGCTAGCAATATAATGGTGGTTGAAATAGACATTGTTTTCATTTTAGTGATTATAATCTAGTAGGGAAGAAAACACTTACCCTCCCATGAACAACAAACAAAACGAATGCAAATTTTGATCATCAGTATCACACTGTACTGAAATAGAGGATAATGGAGGGACATAGGATATTGGAAGGTTTATCTTAGGGTGGTGAAAAAGCCTTCTCTGGGAACATGAAATTTAAACTAAAATTTGAAAGATGAGAGGTATTTAGACATTCAGAGTAGAATAGCATGTGCACAGCAACTGAGGCAGGAAAGAGGTTGTTAGTTCTTGGAATAAAAGGAAAGTGTGGTTGAAGCAGAGGAAGGGTAAGTAGCACAAGGTAAACTCAGAGAAGTAAATAACCCATAGTGTGTGGGGCTTTGTAGACTGTGATAAGGCATTTGGATTTTATTTTGAGTGCATTTGGAAGCTGTTAAAGTCTTTTCAGCAGGGGAATGACATGAGTGTTGAGTAGATCACCTTGGATATTATGTGGGAAGTGCTGAATGGAATCAGGAGACTGGTTAGGAGGCTGTTCTGGTGGTCAATGGAAGAGGTGATAGTGACCTGAACAAAATAAGTTCATGCCAGTGGAAACTGGAGAGTTTGGGAAGTTGAACTGAAAGGACTGCTGATAAATGTGGGGGATGGTGGGGAAAGAAGAATCCATTACCTCTAGATTCTGGCTTGAGCAACTGGGTTGGCAGTTAGTGCTATTTAGTGATAGTAGGGATTGGAGAAAATTGGGTTGTTCTGGATATACTAAGTTTGAGATGCTTGCGAAACATCCAGATGGAGATATGGGATAGGCAGTAGGTTGTATAAGCTAGTGCTCTATGCAGAAGGTTGGGCTGGAGATAAAAATTAGAAATGTTAAGTGTATAGATGCCATTTAATGCCATGGGAAGAGATACCTTAGGGGGCCAGTATAAGAAGTGTGGTTCCTAGAAGGTGGGAAGAGCAGCAGAGCATAGTTAATAGGATGGGTTTGAGATAAATAGACACTTAGACACTTCTTTTGTCATAACACAAAGGCAGAAGATCTGTACAGATTCAAATGCAAGAGGGTTTTAGATTTGGTTGGCATGTAGGTGAAATAGTTCCAGTCTGATAGTTTCTGTATTTTCTGAAGTAGAATCCATGATTATCTACCTAGAAGGAGGGAGGATAGTCATGAATTTGAGGAAGGTTGTGAAGGTTGAAATATAGCAGTGGATGAAAGAAACCTAGGATTGCCCAGTGGTGTCTTAGACCCTGATGATAATAAAATTTATAATAGAGGCATACTTTGGAGATACTTTGGATTCGGTTCTCAACCACCACAAGAAAATGAATATCCCAATAATATAGCCTAATGAAATTTTTGGTTTCCCAGTGCATATAAAGTTATGTTTACACTATAGTCTGTTAAGTGTGCAGTAGCATTATGTCTAAAAAACAGTATACATACCTTAATTTAAAAATAGTTTACTACTAAAAAATGCTATCATCTGAGCCTTCAGCAAGTCATAATCACTGATCACAGATCACTATAACAAAAATTAAAAGTTTGAAATATTGCAAGAATTACCAAACTGTAACAGAAGCAGAGTGAGCAAATGCTTTTGGAAAAATGGTGCCAGTAGATTCGCTCAAAGCTGGGTTGCCGCAAAGCAAGTACAATAAAACAAGTTGTGCCTGTAATTGTTTCAGTCAGTCTGGTTGTGAAGTGAAGGAGGGAAGATCCTCTAAGTTTGGTAGAGGAGTGATTAGGCAGTATAAGTAAATGGTGCAGTGGAAGAGTTGGAAAGTCTCATTTTGGAGGTCAAGAGGACTGTGGCCTGTGATGTGGACTGGCCTGGTCGGTTTGCATGGCTTGCTTGCAGTGGTGTCAGAGCCAGTTGTTTATTAGTAGCTTTGTTAATAGCTTACTAGGATCGAAGAGTTCTTTGCCATCGGTAAAGACAGGGTAAATTCTTGATATGCAGTAGTTATTACCACCTAATTTGGGGTTTTAAGAGGATCCCAAAACAAAAGGAAACAGCAGAAAGTGTATATAATATTTGCGCAAGTAGAAAAATATCTGTTTACAAAAAATAAGGCATGTGCCCAGCAAGTGTCTGTGTACTTATAATTTAAAATGTTGACTTAGCAAAGATTATCTAATGTAAACTTTGCTTCTGGTTTATGGAAGTTTGAGAATGCTAAACAAATTTTGTATTTCCTTCCTGAATGAATATTATTTCGTAAATATGCAACTAGAAATCTAAGCTACTTAAAAGTAACATCTTGTTTCCTGTTTATTTCAAACTGTTACTAATTAGTTACTTATTTTTAAAATGTGAGTACTTGAATAAGTTAATTCAGTTAACTTTCTATTTGGCTTTTTGTTTTTACTTTTAAACAATTAAAATTTTTAATTTTTTATTTCATCTATTATTTTTTTATACATAGTTTATTTTGAGAGAGAGAGAGAGTGCACGTGAGCAGGTGAGGCAGGAGAGGCGCAGGGAGTGAAAGAAAATCCCAAGGAGGCTCCCTGCTGTCAGCGTGGAACCTGATGCAGGGCTCAAACCCACGAACCATGAGAATGACCTGAGCCAAAATCAAGAGTCAGACACTTAACTGACTGAGCCACCTAGGTGCCCCTAAAATTTTTTTAAAATGAAAGTAAATAGTTGCGTTTTAGAATTGCATATCAAAATGGTCAAGAAGGAATTGTGGCCCTGTTAGGACAAGATTAAATAATGTGTTAATAGTGTATCCCCTTTCTCTGTTCATATTTTCTAGAGTGTAAGATAGCTGTCATTGCATAAAGAGGGACATATTTTCTGTAGCAGAAAGCATTTGAAATATTTGCATTTCTTTTGTGACTCATGGACCTGGTGAATGCCTCAAAGCCATTTGGTAGAATAAGCAATATTTGTATACTTAGCACCCCAATAATGAAACCCTAAGCCTTCTGTTCCTTAGAATATACATGTGGTGTCTTTGTAGGATAAATACTCAACTACATGAATTTGAGCATTCTGTTATAGTCAAGGAGGAAGATTTATATTGATTCAGTTAGTGTTTTAGCCGTTTGCGATTTTAATGATATGAATTTGCATGCCTAGCAAATAGTGTTATTTTTATGTGTAACAGAGCACAACATGATTGGATCTTTTAAATAAGGAAGGAATAGGGGCGTCCGGGGGCTCAGTCGGTTAGCGTCTGACTTCCACTCAGGTCATGATCTCACAGGTCATGAGTTTGAGCCCCTTATCGGGTTCTGTGCTGACAGCTCAGAGCCTGGAGCCTGCTTCAGATTTTGTGTCTCCCTCTCTCTCTCTGCCCCATCCCCACTCATGCTCTGTCTCTCTCTCTGTCTTAAAAATAAATAAAACATTTTAAAAAATTAAATAAGGAATACAGGAGTAATTCTTTCCAGAATCCTGGCAAAATGTGTGTTTTTTTAATTAATTTAAATAAAAAGCTTATTTTTAAATTCCAGTATAATTAATGTGCACTGTTATATTAGTTTCAGGTGTACAACATAGTGATTCAACAATTCTATACATTATTCAGTGTTGGCAAAATATTTTGAAAAATCAGCACATACTAATAAAATTTATTATGGAAGACCTTTATTGGGTATATGAAATTAAAAATAGTTCTTGAATTCTAAAAAATTACTAAAAAGGCAAAATTGATGAATAATGTTTTGTCCCCTAAAAAAAGAAAACAGTGACTTTATTGTATATTTTCCCTTAGGTTTTTTTTCTGAGAAGGTTTGTACTTCTGGTATGTTGCTTCTGACTATCTAGATACAAAACTTAAAATCACAGTATACCATATGTGCTAACTAACTTGGATGTAAATTTAAAAATAAAATTTTAGGGGCGCCTGGGTGGCGAAGTCGGTTAAGCGTCCGACTTCAGCCAGGTCACGATCTCGTGGTCCGTGAGTTCGAGCCCCGCGTCGGGCTCTGAGCTGATGGCTCAGAGCCTGGAGCCTGTTTCCGATTCTGTGTCTCCCTCTCTCTCTGCCCTTCCCCCGTTCATGCTCTGTCTCTCTCTGTCCCAAAATAAATAAAAAAAAGTTGAAAAAAAAAATTTAAAATAAAAAAATAAAAATAAAATTTTAAAAATTAATTAATTAAAAAAAAAGAATATGTTAAATAGGGGTGCCTGGCAGGTCAGTTTGAAGAGCATGTGACTCTTGACCTTGGGATCATGAGTTTGAGCCCCTGTACATCTATACATTGAGTGTAGACATTAAATAAATAAACTTTTCTAAAAGGGTAAAATGAATGAATGAATGAATGTTTCGGGGGGGGGGAGGCCTTTGTACCGTATTTGTAACTGATATGAAAGTTTGAATTGTGTAAAAATTTTATGAGTTGTAAAAAATTTTTTAAATT
This sequence comes from Lynx rufus, assembly GCF_022079265.1. Taxonomy (NCBI): domain Eukaryota; kingdom Metazoa; phylum Chordata; class Mammalia; order Carnivora; family Felidae; genus Lynx; species Lynx rufus. The sequence continues at coordinate 47,822,275 of NW_025814831.1, forward strand.
GAGAAAAATTATAAGAAAACATTTAATTTTTTTAAGTCATAAAAAAATAAAATCACAATATACCAAATAAAAGGAGGTGGTTACACTATACCTAGAATATAACTGAAAATTGTAACATTGGAAAAGTTGACCATTAGAACCTGGTTGAGCGTGATCTACCCCTTGAACGGTTTTATAATGCTGATAAAACAAGTCCGTTTATGGTGATGCTTGCTAACTCCTCCTATGCGTGGCAAGTACTAGGCCGATTATTCCTGTGTGTGTGTGTGTGTGTGTGTGTGTGTGTATGTGTGTGTGTGTGTGTGTGTGTTACATTCAGTTGTCTGATGCTGTGTTTGAAACACCAAGGCTGCCATTCTGAAAAATCAGAAATGTTTGTTTTGAACTTTGTGCAGGGCCTAGATTTTGATGTAGAAGGGAGTTACATACATGGAAAGTTGTTCTAAAGTTTTAGATTATGCAAGCGTTTCTTTATAAATCTAATACCACACAAAACAATAAACCATTATTTTACTAATCAATAGCATTTTCATTTCCTTTTCAGTATTTATTCAGAAGTATTTAAAGATGTCCATTTTACTTTTATAATCAGCATAGGAGCACCTGGGTGGCTCAGTCAGTTTAAGTGTCCGACTCTTAATTTCAGCTCATGTCATGATCTCACAGTCTTGGGATCAACCCCCGAGTCAGTCCATGCTGGGCATAGAGTCTGCTTAAGATTTTCTCTCTCTCCCTCTACCCCTCCCCTGAGTTCTCGTTCGTTCTCGTTCTCTCTCTCTCTCTCTCTCTCTCTCTCTCTCTCTCTTAAATAAATAAATAAATAAATAAATAAATAAATAAATAAATAAATAAAATCAACATAAAGTTTTTATGCTTCTACTCAGTCTTTAATTGGAGGAATATATAAACATATGTGATGTGTGAAATCTACCCTTGCGCACATAGTGTTTATGGCAGTTACAGTTGCATATGTTATGGTTTAACTTGTCACTGTAGAGACAAGCTGTACTGTAATGTACTAGATAACTTAAGTACTTTCAAGAGCTGTTGCACCAAGATACACTGCTTTACACACAAACACACGAAATTTGTTCAGTTTTACAGTTGGCTCTTATGCTTGCCTTGGTGAATGTTTCTCAATTGGTATAATATCATTTTTCTCAGGATTCTGATCAGTGTATAAAATTTGTCTTTGCTGCTTCTGAATAGAATAGCTATATTCTTGTGATATCCTAGGGGATATATGTAGGGCTTGACGTGTAGATATTAGTTTCAAAGTAGGATACATAGTGTAATACGAAGCCAACACCAAAGGAAGATTTTCTAGAAGGTGAGAAAACATTGTTTTGCGTATCTAAGAGAGCTCAGTCAAGTCTCTAAAAAGTTTTGAAGTCAAACTGTGACACAGTGACTGTTGAAGAACAAATTAAGGAATGATGGTCATTGTTAATGTATTTTGAGCTTCACAGGATTATTCCAGTCTCTGTTTAAATGATATGTAACAGCTTTCCCTTCTTTTTTTTTTTTTTTTCAACGTTTGTTTATTTTTGGGACAGAGAGAGACAGAGCATGAACGGGGGAGGGGCAGAGAGAGAGGGAGACACAGAATCGGAAACAGGCTCCAGGCTCTGAGCCATCAGCCCAGAGCCCGACGCGGGACTGGAACTCACGGACCGCGAGATCGTGACCTGGCTGAAGTCGGACGCTTAACCGACTGCGCCACCCAGGCGCCCCAGCTTTCCCTTCTTAAAAACAAAACTAAAAATACTCCTTGGACTTGCCATCCCTTTCTGTCCATCTGCCATCCATTATTGTGCTCCTTACTGTAACAAAATACTCAGGAAAAGCTCTCTGTATTCCTTATTACTGTTTCCTCACTGCCCAGCCATTGCACTCAGACTTTCATCATTTCCACTCCCACATTAATTTCTTACCCAGTCTCTCAGTGTCACACTCAATTTGCACACCTGTACCTCTGCATTTCTTCAAAATTATCAGTAAAGATTTTGAAACTTAACACTCCCCTGCTTAAAAACCAGTTTCTAGACACACACCAAGAATGGTTTGGGCTGTGTCCAGGCATTAGTATATTTGAATAGTTGCTCAGATAATTCTAATATCAGGCTGAAAGCCCCTGCTCTAGAGGCTTCTCTCATCCTCATAATAAATATATATACACCACTTTATAAATAAATAGACACCACTTTATAATAAATGTAATATAAATAAATATAATAAATAAAATAGTACAAATATAATAAATAAATATACACCACTTTATAACCTACAAGGCTCCTGACTAGTTCTCTGATGTCATCTCCTACCTATTGTCTTCACTGCCTCGCTCTACTATATTGGCCTTCTTCAAAGATGCCAGGACTTTGTTCTTAGTATCATTGTGTCTGTAGTACTAGAACAGTACCTCTGGCACACTGTATTTGTTTAGTGGATATTTGTTGAAGTAATATTTTATGGATGCTGTTTGTTCTTATTCTATAGTAGCAATTACCCTGTAATTAAAGCCAATTAGGTTCCTGGTGTTTAAGAATGCTACCAAAAATCCTGTTTCAACATTATGTCACAGTCTCCCAGGGTCCAGCCATCCCATCTTCCAACATGTCTACTATTTTTGCTGTCAGAATGCCTGCTTTTCTCGGTTTTTGTCTCTTGGCATGTGCATTGTTGACACTTCTGATCTTTTTTGGTGTCCTGTTTCTGCTTTTATTTTGTGTAATTTTTCTTTATTGTTAATCACATTTTCTGTGGATAAAAAAAAGAGTGCTCTTACCAGTCAATAAGATTTTCTTCTATAGGTGAACAGTCTACTCATAGGATGTCTAGTACATAATCTTTGGATCTTATCTACGTTTATTCTTGATGGATGCAGGTGGGCTGCTCCTTTGTTGTGAGAAAGGGAGGTGGAATAGATGGAGAGGGTCAGATTCTTAAAGAGGAAGATCAAGGGAGGTACCTGTTTCTGGGGTTAGAGTTTGAAGACTACTTAATGCAAAGTTGATATTTTCATCTCATCAGGGGCCTACAAAGTTTTTCTGTAGAAGTTCTGATACAAATATTTGGGGCTTTGTGAGTGTGCTCTGCCTGAGTGAATGGTGGCCAGCATGACAGCCGGAAAGTACTAGGAATTTAATGGCTCTGGGAGCAGTCTTTAACCAAGAAAGTGGTTAGATACCCCAGCTTCTCTTTTCTTAGTGGGGACAATTCTTAGGCATGTTCTGCATAATTCCTCAGAGGGTCTCTAGCACGACTGAACTCCGGTTATCCACAGCAGTCAATGAACCCTTAATAGACTTTTCTCCATCCGTCTACTGTTCTTAATCCCCTCAAGTGTGCTTCCCCTCAAAGTACTCATCTCAGGTTTGCCTTTTGGGGGAACCCAAATGATAGAAGTCTGTGTTTGCAGACTATTGCTGTAATTAGTAGGGTACGGCTTTTTCTTCCCTTCTCTCCCCAGTGGGAGATAAGGCTTCCTTAAAGGTTGACATTGGCACCAGAGTACAATATAGCAAATGGACTGAGGTATGGGGAAGAAAGTATTGTATGCCTACCTATCATTAGTTCAGTTCAGCCTTACTCACCTCGGTTCATTCTTTGCAGGTTATCTTTTTCTGCCTTAGGTTCTCTATTCAGGAAGAGAAAAGTAAACTGTCTATAACGTGTGACAATTTATCTCACAGCAAATGAAAAGGTCCCAACCTTGGTGATTTTCTGTGAGCTGGATCAGATTTGCGGTTTCTAAAAGTTAATTGACAAATCCTGTGCTGGAAAATAATTTAAGATACAAGTGAGTGCTTATAAGACAGGAGTTACATATATTTCCACAGCCAAACTTCAAATAACATGATTGGGTTTTCCCAAATTTCCCAAAATTTCAAAATGGCAATATAATCTTGCAAGTAACTATAGTTCTCCCATTAAAGTACTTACTAATGGATTTTTTTTAACACTTAGAGAATTGAAAGTGTTTTTCCACTTGTGATGTGTTTTCTTTCACAATGAGTAGTTCAATCATGTAAGTTTTACCATTAGAGAAGGTGTTTCTAGGCACATATTCAATGTGGAAATTTTATTTTTTACTACATGAGGCTTTCAGGTATACAAGTTGTGTTTTTAAAAAGTTCCATATTTGGGGTGCCTGGGTGGCCCATTTAAGTGTCTGACTCTTGATTTTGACTCAGGTTATGATCTCATTGTTTGTGCATTCGTTCGTGGGTTTGAGCCCGTGTCTGTGCTGTCAGCACAGAGCCTGCTTGGGATTCTCTGTCTCCCTCTCTCTCTCCACCCCTTTCCCGCTTGTGCTCTCTCTCTCTTTAAAAATAAATAAATAAGCCTTTTTTTTTTTAAAAAGAGTTTCATACTAGTATATGCTTTTAAGCTCGTGTTTTTAAAGTTGACCAATGCTTTTTAAAATCTGTATTAAAATGAGCTTTTTATAATAATAGCTTTTGTTTTTACTTGCAAGAATGTTATTTTCCAGGTTTTTTTCTTCCCCTGGAAGGCTTTGTTTGGCTACTCTTTTTTTGAAATATCCTGTCCCCATTTTTAGTTCCTACTTCAATGCATAAGTGATCTAAAAAGTCTCTACTTTTATTGCTATTTAAAAACTAGCTGAAGGGGTGCCTGGGTGGCTCAGTCAGTTAAGCGTCCAACTTTGGCTCAGGTCATGATCTCACGGTCTGTGAGTTCGAGCCCCATGTTGGGCTCTGTGCTGACAGCTCAGAGCCTGGAGCCTGCTTCATACTCTGTGTCTCCCTCTCTCTCTGCCCCTCCCCTGTTCATGCTCTGTTTCTCTCTGTCTCAAAAATAAATAAACGTTAAAAAAAATTATTAAAAAAAATAAAAACTAGCTGAGGTTGGATTTTATTTTGCAGGTTTTTTGTTATGATCTGCTTTATTGAGGGAAGCCAGATCTTGTGTTTATTCCTTAATTTGATTTCATCTAACATAATTGCAGAAGGCTGTAAAATAGTTTAACAGGTATTAATGTTTTCTGTTATGCTTGTATCAAAATATGGTGGAGGGAGTTGGGTCAGTGTAACTTGTAAGTTACTTGGAATGTATTTGGGACAGCCTTTATGGTTGGGACATAGTTTCTTGGGTTTTGTTGTTTTCTCTTACTCATGGGTTTTGTTTCACATGCTGTTCTTTGCCTAGGATATTCGTTTTTGTTCACTTTGATTCTGCATCTTACTTTTCAGTATTCCTTACACACTTCAGCACACATCTGCAGCCTCATAAACAAACCTCAGCCTTCTCACCTGCCCTATCAGAATAGTGTCCATTCCTCAAAGCTGGGCTCAGAACCTACCAACTCAACCTCATTAATTTTTCAGAGTCTAGTCCCCAGGGTTCTCCTTGTTCTCTGAGTGACTCTAGTGTCACTCTTCATGCTGTGTGTCCCATATTGCACCTGATGTAAGCATTATTAGTTATCCTGTATATGGCCTCAGCCACCTTGTTTATGGCCTGTCATAGGCAGAGGGTGTTTTCTCAGCTATTTATTATTTCTTTTGTACCTATCACATAAAGACACTTAGTATTTAATTAGTTGCTTGTATTAAACACCCAATTTAGTTTTCCTCTTGTAATTTCTCTTAAGGTAATCTTAGTGATTTTTTTTTAAGTGTTTTATTTATTGCTTGTTTTTTTATAGACGTAAAAAAAGATTGGTCTGACCATGCTCTCTGGTGGGAAAAGAAGAAAACTTGGCTTCTTAAAACACATTGGACCTTGGATAAGTACGGCATTCAGGCAGATGCCAAGCTTCAGTTCACCCCCCAGCACAAACTTCTCCGCCTACAACTTCCCAACATGAAGTATGTGAAGGTGAAAGTGAATTTCTCTGATAGAGTCTTCAAAGCTGTTTCTGACATCTGTAAGACTTTTAGTAAGTATTAAATTCTTCTTGAAATTATGAGTTGTGTGACATATATATGACTGATATTGACCCTTAGCTTATTTCATGGAATAGGGATTGGGGTGAGCTATCTATATTTGTATATGTGTGTTCATTTTTCACTTTATTCTTTAAAGTTTTGTATTCCTTTAAGATAAATAGTTGAGGTAAGATGGATCAGGAGGAGTCTAACATAGGCTCTTGACTTACTAGAAGTGTATCAGGTATGTATTATTATGTAACACTTCATTCTGATGACTTAATTTATTTCTTGGGAAGGAGAAGAAAAAAGGCATTATTTTCAGAGTGTAGCTTTTGCATTGTTTTCTTTCATGTAAGTCTCCTTTTGATTTTAGTGATTCAGGCAGATTGTGTCACTTCTTTCACTGAAGGTCCTGACACAGCTCTTAAGGAAATGACTATGAGTATTGTCTTCCTTAAGCAGTCTACAACTTGAACTGTCTTATAGTAATTCTCTTTATGCCTTCTGAAATGAAATGTGGATTATTTTTGGCTGACCCAGTTATGTCATGACAGAAAGTATTCAACGATCAGAGAAAATGTGAACTATTGTCATTATCACTGGTACATAATTCTGATGTAGCATAGGTTTAGGGGAGCTTTAGGACATTACTATTTTGACCTAATGACTGAAATTACAGTGTTTTTTTTATGTTTAATGGAATTTTTTGGAAAAAATAAAATACAGAAAAGTATAAGGAATTATATAAAAATTACCTAATTCCTGTTATCTTAGAATTAATACCTGAAATTTTTGCCATTTTGCAAAACTTTTTTTTAAAAAGTGATAATAATATAGGTAAACTTCTTGAGTCACATTCTCATAATTTCCCTTCACAAAGCTATCAGTATCATAAGTTACTGTGTATTCCTCTAGTACTTTTAAAAATACATTAACACACACATGCACATGAATTTATCCATATTTGTGTGTGTATATATATCCATAAACAAGATGTTACTGCCATTGCTCTGTGGGTGTTTTTGTTTTGTTTTGTTTTGTTGCAGTTTTGTATTTGTATGCACGAGTTTCTCAAGTGGTTGGTTATACAGTAGTCCCCCAATTTTGTGCCCCGGTAGAAGAATGAAACCACAGATAGTTGTACCTCTATATATACTATGCTTTTTCCTATACATACATACCTTTGATAAAGTTTAATTTATAAATCAGGCACAATAAGAGATTAATAATAGATAAGAAAGTAGAACAGTTATAAAGATATACTGCAATAAATGTCCTATGAATTGGTTTCTCTCTCAAGATATCTTATTGTCCTGTATTTTCACTTGTGATGAGAAAATGCCTACATGATGAGATGAAGTGTGGCAAATGATGTAGGCATTGTGACATAGAGTTAGGCTACTACTGACCTTCTGATGATACGTCAGAAGAAGGATCATCTGCTTCAGACCACAGTTAACTGAAAGCGTGGAAAATAAAATCATGAGTAAGGGGGCAGACTGCTGTACCAATTTACATTCCAACCATCAACATATGAAAATCCATTGTCCCAAAATGTCACTAACACTTGAATATTGTTGGATTTTAGTGTTTGGTTCTTTGAGTGAAAAAATAACGGTATTTCATTTTAATTTATAAAGCTAAGTATGTTTTCGTATCTGTATTAGCCATCTAAAGTTCTTGTGTTTTAAAAAACTAGAGGAGGGGAACCTGGGTGGCTCAGTCAGTTGAGTGTCCAACTCTTGACATGCTCAGGTCATGATCCTGGGGTCGTGGGATCAAGCCCCATGTAGGGGGCTCTGTGTTGAGTGTGGAGCCTGCTTAGTATTCTTTCTCTCCTCCTCTGCCCCTCGCTCGTGTGCTCTCTCTCTAAAATAAAAATTAAAAAAAAAAAGGGAAAAACCTTTAGTTTTTAGAGCAGTTTTAGGTTCATAGCAAAATTGAACAGAAAGTACAGAGGGTTCCCATTTACCCTGTGTCCCCACACATGTACAACCTCCTGCTGTCAACATCCCACACCAGAGTGGCACGGTTGATAAGCCTACACTGGACACATCATTATCATCTAGAGTTCAGGGCTTACACTAGGATTCACTCTTGGTATTATACAGTCTGTGCGTTTGGACAAATGCATAATGCCATTTGTCTATCATAGTATCATGCAGAGCAGTTTCACTGCCCTAAAAATCCTCTGTGCTCTGTCTATTCATCCTTCTCTCTCTCCCAACCCCTAGCAGCCACTAATCTCTTTATAGTTATTTCATAGTTTTGCCTTTTCTAGAATATCCTACAATTGGAGTCATTCACTAGGTAGTCTCTTCAGATTGCTTCCTTTGTATAGTAATATGCGTTTAAGTTTCCTCCGTATCTTTTCATGGCTTGATAGCTTATTTCTCTTTAGCAGTGAGTAATATCCCATTATCTGGATGTACCACACTTTATTTCTCCACTTATCTACTGAAGAGTATCTTAGATATTTTCCAAGTTTTGTAGTTAGTAAGTAAAGCTGCTATAAACATTTGTGTGGAGGCTTTTGTATGGACCTATGTTTTCAACTCCTTTGGGTAAACCCTAAGGAGTGTGATTGTTGGATCACATGGTAAAAATAGGTTTAGTTGTTTAAGAAGCCACCAAACTGTCTTCCAGAGTAGCTGTACCATTTTGCATTTGTGCCAGCAATGAGTAAGAGTTCTTATTGTTCTGAATCCTCACCAGCATTTGGTGGTATCAGTGTTCTGGATTGTGGCCATTTTGATAAATGTGCAGTGACTCCACTTATCTACTGAAGAGTATCTTAGATATTTTCCAAGTTTTGTAGTTAGTAAGTAAAGCTGCTATAAACATTTGTGTGGAGGCTTTTGTATGGACCTATGTTTTCAACTCCTTTGGGTAAACCCTAAGGAGTGTGATTGTTGGATCACATGGTAAAAATAGGTTTAGTTGTTTAAGAAGCCACCAAACTGTCTTCCAGAGTAGCTGTACCATTTTGCATTTGTGCCAGCAATGAGTAAGAGTTCTTATTGTTCTGAATCCTCACCAGCATTTGGTGGTATCAGTGTTCTGGATTGTGGCCATTTTGATAAATGTGCAGTGACATTTTATTGTTTTAATTTTTATTTCCCTGATGACATAAGATGTGGAGCATCTTTTCATATGCTCATTTGCCATATGTACATCTTCTTTGGTGAGGTGTCTGTTAAGGTCTTTGGCTTTTTTTTTTTTTTTTTTTTTTTTTGAGTGAGAGACAGAGCATGAGCAGGGGAGGGACAGAGAGAGAGAGAGAAGGAGACACAGAATCCGAAGCAGGCTAAAGGCTCTGAGCTGTCAGCACAGAGCCCAACAACATGGGGCTCCAACTCATGAACTGAGAGATCATGACCTGAGCCAAAGCCGGACACTCAACCAACTGAGCCACCCAGGCGCCCCCTTTGGCCTATTTTTTAATCAGGTTGTTTTCTTATTGTTGAATTTTAAGAGTTGGTGTATTTTGGATAACAGTACTTTATTAGATATTCCACTGTCTGGTTTGTCTTTCCATTCTCTGACAGTTTCTTTCAGAGAACAGAAAATTTTAATTTTAATGAAGTCTAGCTTATCAGTTATTTCTTTCATGGATCATGCCTTTGTCATCATATCTAAAAAGTCATCAGTAAACCAAAGGTCATCTAGATTTTTTTCTATGTTACTTAGGGGTTTTATAGTTTTTCATTGTACACTTAGGACTGTGATCCATTTTGAGTTAATTTTTGTGAAGGGTGTAAGGTCTGGGTCTAAATTATTTTTTACTCACGGATGTCCAATTGTTCTAGCATCATATATTGAAAAATTATCTTTCCTCCATTGTGTTGCCTTTGCTCTTTTGTCAAAGAACAGTTGATTGTATTTATATAGGTCTATTTCTGGGCACTATATTTCTGTTCCACTGATCTATTCGCTTTTTTTTTTTTTTCCAGTAGCACCCTATCTTGATTATGTTACTTTTATAGTGTGTCTCCAGGTCATGTAGCATCAGTCTTCCAACTTTGTTCTTCTCTCTTGATATGGTGTTGACTATTCTGGGTCTTTCGCCTTTCCACATAAACCTTAGAATTAGTTTGTTGGTATTCATAAAATAACTTCCTGGGATTTTGATTGCATTGAATCTGTAGATCAAGTTGAGAAGAGCTGACATCTTAATATTGTGTGTTCATATCCATGAAAATGGAACATCTCTCCATTTATTTATTTCTTGATTTCTTTCATCACAGTTTTGTAGTTTTCCTCATTTAGATCTTATACATATTTTGTTTGATTTATACGCAAGTACTTCTTTTTGTGTATGTTAATGTAAATAGTATCATGTTTTAGGGGCACCTGGGTGGCTCAGTTGGTTGAGCATCCGACTTTGGCTCAGGTCATGATCTCACGGTTCATGAGTTCAGGCCTCACATTGGGTTCCGTGCTGACAGCTCAGAGCCTGGAGCCTGCTTTGGTTTCTGTGTCTCCCTCTCTCTCTCTGCCCCTCTGCTGCATGCTCTCTGTCTCTCTGTCTCTGTCTCAACAATGAGTAAATATTTAAAAATTTTTAAAAAATACTTAAGAAAATAGTATCATGTTTTATATTTCAGATTCCACTTGTTCATTGCTGGTATATAGGAAGGCAGTTTACTTTTGTACCTTTACTATGTGTCCTTCAACCTTGCTATAATTATTTGAGGAGTTTTTGTTGATGCATTCAGATTTTCTATAGGGATGGTGATCATACCTGTGAATAAAGACAGTCTTCTCCGTCCCAGTCTGTATACCTTTTTTTCGCTGTTCTTATTGCATTAGCTAGTACTTCAAGTAAGATATTGAAAGGCAGTGGTAAGAGAGATATCATTGCCTTGCTCTTGATCTTAGTGGGAAAACTTCCAACTTTATCACCATTAAGTGTGTCCTTAGCTAAAAGGTTTTTGTAGGTATTCTTTATCAGGTTGAGAAATGTGCCTCTATGCTCATTTACTGAGATTTTAATCATGAATGGGTATTAGACCTTGTCTTTTTTTTTTTTTCTTACATCTTTTGGTATAATCATGTGATTTTTTTTTTAAATTTAGTCTTTTGATGAGATGAATTATGTTGATTTTTGGATGTTGAACCACCCTTGTATGGTTGGCATAAATCCCACTGGGTCACAATGTATAATTCTTTTTATGCATTGTTGGAATCTACTTGCTAATATTTTGTTGAAGATTTTTGCATAGACATTAGCCTATTATAGTTTACTTATAATGCCTTTGGTTTTTGGTATTAGAGTAATGCTGGCCTCATAGAATGATTAATCGGTCTACATACATGAAACTAGAGTCCCACAAAGAATGGGAGTTGGGGAAAGGGACACAAATTATTTGAAGAACTGATGGTTTAAACCATAACCCACCATAAACCCACAGATCTAAGAAATGCAATGATCCTAGAACAGAATAAACCTAAAGAAAACTATGCCAGGATACATCAGAATTAAATTGCCGAAAACCAGAATAAGGATAAATTCCTCAAAGGCTAACAGAGAAAACATACAGAAGAACAAATAAAAGAACAGTAACAGACTTCTCTGAAATTACGTGAACCAGAAGACAATAGGAAGGCATCTGAAAATTATTGCAGGAAGAAACCTAGGATTATTTACCCAACTGCAAAATCTTTTTAAAATGAAGACAAAAATTGAGACTTCTGTAGACAAAAGGTGAAAGACATCACCAGCAGACCTGAACCATGAAAAGGTTATAGCAAGTTTTCAGATAGAAGAAAAAGGATACCAAATGAAAAGTATTTTCATTAATTAGACTGTTTCTGCTTCTGTTAGTTTCTTTTTTTCCCCTTTAATAGCTAGTAAGGGGTTGTATTTTCCTGCCTCTTTTATATTGAGTTAAAGTCAAAAAGGACTTACAGGGTTGGGGAGGGGGGAATGGGTTAAATAGGTGATGGATATTAAGGAGGGCACTTGTGACGAGTACCAGGTATGTATGTAACTGATGAATCACTAAATTCTGTTCCTGAAACTAATACTACACTTTATGTTAACTAACACTAATTTTAAAACGTGAAAAAGAAAAAATGGCTTATAAAATCACTTTTCTGCCCTCTTTCTCCCCAGCTCCTGTTCACATTAGTGCCACTTTCTACTCTTTTATTGTTTCTGACTTTTGGTTCCATAATTCTTTTTTTTATTTTTTTATTTTTTAAATGTTTATTTATTTTTGAGAGACAGACAGAATGTGAGTGGGGGAAGGGCAGAGAGAGGGAGACACAGAATCTGAATCCACCTGCAGGCTCTGAGCTGTCAGCACATAGCCAGCCCAGCGCTGGGCTCGAACTCACAGACCACAAGAGCATGACCTGAGCTGAAGTTGGATGCTTAACCTACTTAGCCACCCAGGTGCCCCTGATTCCATAATTCTAAATAATATACCATTATTTCTTGATTTTATCAGCTTTAGATATCTGTTCACTTCTTTTTGCTGTAATGTTTCTTTTCCCCCTTATCATAACTATTATAATTTTTGACTAAATAATTACTATTTACATTATTTCAACCAGGTATATATTTTTACTTGGTGAACCAAAGTGTGTACTTTATCCTCTCATATGCCTTCTTGTTTATCATTTGCTTAGTTTTCAACCTGTATCAGTTGCTGATTCTTCTGTATTCTACATTCTCTATGATATCATCTACTCCTTCCTTCCTCCCTCCCCCACCCCCCCTTTTTTTCCCTAGACAAACTCTGAAGCCGCTCAGTACTCCTGCTCCAATCTGAAGTGGATGTTTTCTAGTCTCAAGTATGTAGTCTTGGCTCCAGGACTTCCCTTTACCATCGTCCAGGCACAATGTCTTCTCCTCTCTCATATTTAATCCTTGCATTTTCCCCAGTATTGATTTGTTCACTTATTTTGGTGGACTGTATCATCTGCACAGTAAGAAAAAAGTGAATGGGATATAAATTTTTGAGATGTTAACATTATTTTGTCCTTTGATAGAATTGTTGGTTTGAAAGTTATTTTTCCTCAAAATTGGGAAGTGTTATTAAGTTGTGTGTTGGCTTTCAGTGTTGCTAGTAATAGTCCTGATGGTGTTCTTAATTTTTATTTTCATCCTTTTGTAAACTGTTTTTCCCCTTCTGGAAACTAATTTCACGATCTTTTCTTTTCTCTGCCATGTTGAAATTTCATGGTAATATGCCCTAATTCTTCTTTTTTATTTTCTCTGTTCTCTCTGTTACTAGTAATTGATTAGGCATTGTTGTTGGATTGATTCTTTTACCTGACTTAACATGTCTTCTATTGGATTTTTTATTGTGACTATCAAATTAAAATTTCCAATGTTTTCTATTTTATCTGGATGTTTGTTACTCAGGTATTCATGAATACACTTAAGATTTGTGGATTTTACGTAAGTTAAACCTCAAAAAGAAAAAAAGAATTAAAACAAAAAGGACTCCCTCTCCCACTGTTAATACCCAAGATCTTTCTTTTTTTTTTTTTTTTTAAAGTTTTTGAGTATAGTTGACACAATGTTAATTTCAGGTGTACAACATAGTGATTCAACACGTTTATACATGATGCTATTTTATCCCCCACTACTGTTCACATATTTTACCCATCCCTCCCAACCCCCTGCCCTCTGGCGACCATCAGTTTGTTCTCTGTATTTATTAGGTCTGATTCTGATTTTTGTTTGTTTATTGATTTGGTTTTTTTTAGATTCCACATATGTGTGAAATCATATGGTATTTGTACTTTCTCAGACCTATTTCACTTAGCATAATGTTGCAAATGGATGATCTCATCCTTTTTATGGCTGCATAATATTCTGTGTGTGTGTGTGTGTGTGTGTGTGTGTGTGTGTACACAGATATATAATGTGTAATATATATGCATACACACTCCACATCTTCCTTATCTGTTTATCTATCAGTGGATGTAGGTTGCTTCCATATCTTGGCTATTGTAAGTAATGCTGCAGATAAACATAGGGGTGTATATATCTTCTCAAGTTAGTGTTTTCATTTTTCTTGGGTAAATACCCTGTAGTGGAATTATTGGATCATATGGTAGTTCTATTTTTTATTTTTTGAGGAAACTCCATACTGATTTCCACAGTGAGTATACTAATTTACATTCCCACCAACAGTGCATGAGGGTTCCTTGTTCTCCATATCCTTGCTAACACTTGTTGTTTGTCTTTTTGATTTTAGCCATTCTGACTAGGTGTTCGTGATATCTCATTGTGGTTTTGATTTGCATTTCCCTGGAGATTAGTGACGTTGAGCATCTTTCCATGCATCTTTAGGCCATTTGTATGTCTTTGGAAAAGGTCTATTCGAATGGTTTTCTGCCCATTTTTTAATTGGATTGTTTTTTGGTGTTGAATTATATGAGTTCTTTATATATTTTGGATGTTAACCCCTCATTGGATAAATCATTTGCAAATACCTTCTCCCTTTCGGTAGGTTGCCTTTTTGTTTTGTTGATGGTTTCTTTTGCTGTGGAAAGCTTTTTATTTTGGTGTAGTCTCATTTTTGCTTTTGTTTCTCTTGCTTCACGTTGCTATGGTCATTGTCAGAGAATGCCTGCATTGTCTTCTAGGATTTTTATGGTTTCAGATCTCACGTTTAGGTCTTTAATTCATTTTGAGTTTATTTTTGTGTTAGAAAGTAGTCCAGTTTTATTATTTTTACATGTAGCTATCCAGTTTTCCCAGCACCATTTATTGAAGAGGCTGCCCCCCCCCCTTTTGCTTCCTTTTTCACAGATTAATTGACCATATGAGCATGGGTTTATTTCTGGGTTCTCTATTCCATTGATCAGTGCATCTGTTTTTATGCCAGTACCATAGTGTGTTGATTACTACAGCTTTGTAGTGTATCTTGAAATCTGGAATTGTGATACCTTCAGCTTTGTTTTTCTTTCTCAAGATTGTTTTGGCCATTTAGGGTCTTCTGTGGTTACATACAAATTTTAGTACTATTTGTTCTATTTTTGTGAAAATGATGTTGGCATTTTAATAGAGGTTACATTGACTCTTTAGATTGTTTTGGGTAGTATGGACATTTTAGCAATATTAATTCTTCCAGTCTGTGAGCATGGAGTATCTTCCCATTTGTTTGTGTCATCTTCAGTTTCTTTCATCAGTACTGTATAGTTTTCAGAGTATAGGTCTTTCACCTCTTTGGTTAAGTTTATTCCTAGGTATTTTATTCTTTTTGGTGCAATTATTAGGTAGAGTTGTTTTCTTAATTTCTCTTTCTGTTATTTCATTATTGAGATATATATAGAAACACTACTGATTTCTGGGTATTAATTTTGTATCCTACAGTTTTACTGATTACCTCTAGTAGTTGTGTGTCAAAGTCATTATGATTTTCTGTGTATAGTGTCATGCCATCTGCAAATAGTGACAGTTTAACCTCTTCTGTACCCAGTATGGATGCCTCTTATTTTTGATTGCTGTTTCTAGAACTTCTAGTACTCTGTTGAATAAAAGTGGTGAGAGTAGACATCCTTGTCTTGTTCCCGATCTTAGAGGAAAAGCTCTCAGTTTTTTGCCACTGAGTATAATATTAGTTATAGGTTTTTCATAGATGGCCTTTATTATGTTGAGGTATGTTGTCTCTACACTCACTTTGTTGAGAGTTGTATCATGAATGGATGTTGAATTTTGCCAAATGCTTTTTCCACAGCAGTTGAGATGATTATATGATTTTTATCCTTTGCTTTGTTGATGTGGTGTATCATGTTGATTGATTTGTGAATATTGAACCATCCTTGCATCCCCATAATAAATCCCACTTGATCATGGGGAATGATCCTTTTAATGTATTGTTGAAAGTAGTTTTTGTTGAGGAGTTTTGCATCTGTTCATCAGTGATAGTGGTCTGTAGTTTTCTTTTTTTTTGTGGTGTCTTTGTTTTTGGTATCTGTGTAATGTGGCGTCATAGAATATATTTGGAACCTTTCTCTCTATTTTTGGAATACTCTGAGTAGAATAGGTATTAACTCTTTTTTAAATATTTCATAGAATTCATTCACGAATCCATCTGGTCCTGACTTTTATTTTTTGGTAGGTTTTTGGTAGGTTTTATTTTTTGTTACAGGTAGTCTGTTCAGATTTTCTGTTTCTTCCTGATTCAGTTTTAGAAGATAGTATTTTCCTGGGAATTATCTATTTCTTCTAGGTTGTTTGTTGGCCTATAATTTTAGTATTCTCTCATAATTCTTTGCATTTCTACTGTATTGGTTGTTACCTCTCCTCTTTTATTTCTGCTTTTATTTGGGTCCTTTCTCTCTTTTTCTTGATGCGTCTGTCTAAGGGTTTATCAATTTTGTTTATCTTTTCAGAGAACCACCTCTTTGTTTCATTGATTTTTGTTTTGTTTTCTTTTGTTTTAGGCTCTATGTCATTTATATCTGCTCTCATTTTTATTTCCTTCCTTCTACTCACCTTGTGCTTTGTTCTTCTTTTTCTAGTTCCTTTATGTGTAAGATTAGATTGTTTGACTTTTTTTATTTCTTGAGGTATATATTAGTATATATTTCCCTCTTTGAACTGCTTTCACTGCATCTCCTAAGATCTTTCTTAATCTTTAGCTGTTCTTTATAACATGCTATTCATCTGTCATAGATGTCATTGTCTTACTAAGAACTATATTTAAGAAGGTTTTGTTTTGTTCTTCTATTTTCTGCATTATCTCTGGTTTCACAAGTTGTTTTTCTTTTCATTAGGTCTTTTTCATGTTAGAAGCTCTGTGCGTTCATTCCATTGCTGCCATAACAAATTTTACCATAACCTTAGCAGCTTAAAACAACACAAATTTATTAGCTCATGGTTCCCATAGGTTAAGAGTCTGGGCACAGTGTGGCTCAGCTGGCTCTTCTAGTTTTATAAAGCTGAAAGTAAGGTGTTAGCAGGGCTGTGTTCCTTCCTGAAGTCTCTGAGAAAGAATTCTTCATGGTGGAATTTGGTTCTATGTGACTGTAGAGACCAGGGTTTCCCCTAGTTATCTGTGAGAGGTCATTCTCAGCTTCTAGAGTCCTCCCAAATTCCTTAACAGGTGGCTTTCTTCCTCCATTTTCAGAGTCAGCAATAGCAAGTCTAGTCCTTACTCTTCACATCTGTCTGGCCCTCCCTTCTGGCTCCTCTTTCCTGTGCTTCACTCTACTGCCTTCCTCTTCTGTTTGGCTGACCTTCTATGATTACATTGGACCCACAGAAAGAATCCGGATAATCTCCCTTAAATCAGATGATTAGTAGTCTTCATTCCATTTGCAGTCTCTTCTCAGCAGTCTCTAGATTAGTGTATGATTGTGTATAACCAGGGACAGAAATTTTAAGGAGTTATCTCTAGAATTGTAACCCTCCACAGACTCCTTTATCAAATGTCTATCAATCATTGATTGTCCATTCATATACTTAATAATGGGGCACTACAAATACAAATAGGTTTAGCTTGTCACCCCTCTGTAGGATATTTAGCTACCGAGTAAGCTTTATCAAATGTCACTATCTAAAAGATTTTTCCCTAGGGCTGTTTAGATTCTCTTCTAAGAAATCCTAAAGGGCATGTATCTAGGAGGTAAGTTTAATCCATTATGGGACCGGATTCATTTTTCATGTCTGTTTTCAGTGCTTGATGTTTGGTACTGTGAGTCAGCGTATTTCCCATTGGTATCTCCTTTTGCAAACCCCTTAATTTTATTTTTCTCCACTTTGTTACATCATTGACTACTTTCCCAATCTGGCTTATGTCTCCCCAAGTTTTTCTGACTTTTTTATGTGCTGTTTTCTCCCATTCTTTTTGTTCTTATAAGTACATGTTTTATATGTATGTGTGTATGTATGTGTGTATATATATATATATATATATATATATATTTTTTTTTTTTTTTTGTATGATTTTGGAGAGTAGTGAGAATTAATGCACCAGCTCAATACAGATGTGTAACAAGAAAGTCTCAAGACAAAATATCTCCTAGTCCTCCAGGTATATTTTAGTTAAGTATAAACTTTAATTAGTTAAGCTCTTCACCTGGCCCACTTTTACATGTGATTCAGATTTCAAAATTCACCAGTTTAGTCTTTCTTGATGCAAGACACAGTAAGTAAATCAGTCCTAAATTCCTGTATGAATGAGATCATTAGTGTCTTATGTGGAGGGTGTAGGTTTACTTTGCTTTTTCATTATAACGAAATGAAAAAAACCACCTTCACGTATAGCCAGTGGCTACCCTGTTTTAATGTTTTTTGAGATATAATTGACATATAACATTAGTTTCAGATATATAAAATAATGATATTTGAATACATTGTAAAATGATCACCTCAGTAAGTCTAGTTAACATCCATCACTAGAGTTTTTATAAAACAAGCTGCTGGAAGCCCTGAGTCACTGAGAGTGTATGGGGTATGGCCAAAGCGTGTATTATGAGTATTATTTTTAACTTCACAAGCAATTGTCCTGGACACATATGGTTATGATTTTCTTATATGCTTATGACCTTTTTATATACTTATGACTGAGCAGAAAGCTAGTTATACTTAACAAGATTCATTCTTCTAATAACATTAATAGCTGGTTTGTGAACTGGACAGGAAATGACCTAGGAACAAAAATCTCAAAGGATGACTCATGTAGTGTAGTGATTCTCAAGCAGAAGGGACATGCCAGAAACATTTGGAATGCCTTTTCAAATTAAACATGCTTGCCTTCCCCTCTTCCACTAAACCTATGGTGAATTGTGACAGAGGCATGTCCTATCTCTCAGGTGTGACTCATTGTATGTTCTTCTAGACTTTTCACCCTCTACCAGCACATGATTTACTTTGAGGGAACCAATGGGTGGAGAGATAGGTTACCATCACCACCCTGCCCCCACTTGATACTGAAGTAGTGTAGTCAACTGATTATTTAGAAGCTTGGGATTGTCTAATGCCTTTGTTTTCTCCCACCATGGCAGTGATGGCATTTAGAGCTGAGGGTATACTGAGAACTGAAAATGCAACTCATAAGTGATTTGGTCCCTTAGCATGTTAAATCTTGTTTCTTTTAAAAGTACTCTAGAAAATGGTGATTCAGTTCTATTAATAAGATAACTGTGGCTCAAAAGATACACTTGAAATATCTTAAGAATTTCTGAATCTACATAATCATAGCAATTAGTGCTAATCCATTAAACTTCAAAAACAGCATTGGAAGATAAGTTGATAAACTTTATACCTTGAATATATAAGAATGAAGAGAATCTGATTTTTAACTGGGTAACTTTAGCTAAACAATATGCTGCAATATTTCTAACTTTAAAAAGAAATCAGCTATGCCTGGAAGCTTCTAAGAAAGTGACAGAGTTTGGGGCACCTGGGTGGTTCAGTTAGTTAAGCATCCGACTCTTGGATTTTGGCTCAGGTCATGTTCTCACGGCTCCTGAGTTTAAGCCCCACCTCTGGCCCTAGTTGACAACATGGAGCCTGCTTGGGATTTTCTCCCTCTCTCTGTTTCTCCCCTACTTGTACTCACTCTCTCCCTCTCTAGATAAAGAGAGAACTTAAGGAACAAGCATTTATTTTTAACATGGTTTCTGCCGCTTAGTACTTAAAATGTACTTCCCCCAAATTTAGTAATAATTAAAGAACAGTTGTGTTCACCTATTCTCTTGTAACATGTCTGTTCAGGACAGTTTTTCTGGTAATTCTGTTTTTGTATTTCAGAAAAACATTCCCCAGAAAATAGCCTGTTAATACAGAATAAAACAAAAACATGACTTGGACCAGAGTGTTCCTAAGAGTAAAATTCAAATAACCAACAGAGTAACCAAAAAACCATATAGTTACTAAAAGATTTTTTTGGACTTATTTTTTAAACATGGGATACAGTATATATAAAATACATCTTTCAAAAAAAGAAAGTCCAGTGTGGTTTGCAGTTTACATACAGATTAACTTTGATTTGAAGACTCCTAATAGAAACGTGAGCAAAGGAAATATAAATGGCTGAAAACTCTTGATGTTCAACATGACTAGTAAATAAATAAATGTCAATTAAAACAAGGAAATACACTGTTTTTCCAGTTTGCATATAAACTGGAATGCCCAGTTTAAAATAACTCATATGCCCATCTTGTTCCACTTTTGCCTTAAAATTATTATAACCTTTGATCTGGTAATTCCACTCTAGTGAATTCTTGAAGTAATAAAATGTGGAAAAATATGTACACAGGTATTTGTAAAGTCATTATTTATCATGGGTTCAGTATTAGAAGAATCATTAAATTATACTGCATTTACACAGTGGAATTTTATACATCTATTAAAATAATCACTTATATACATAGTCATACTCCATTTTTCAAGAATAGGTTTTAAGTGACTCAACCACTTTTATAATTTTCAAATTTCTACCATAATTGTATATTTTTTAATAGAGAAAATTAAAGAAAAAAATTAATACCTAATAGGAAGTACTTGTTATGTGCCAGGCTCCGTATCAATCATTTAATTTTCACAGCCACCTCCTGAGGTACTGTTATTTCACAGGTGAGAAAACTCAGACGCTGGCAGGCTGAGTAGCTTGTCCACAGTCACAGTTAATAAGTAGTAGAACTGAGATCAGGATTCGGTTAGCTGGGCTGTGCGCTTGTGACTCAGATTATGTCTCACCAGCTCTACACCTGTCTGCTCCGTTCCTAGTTTCGGGTCCCCTACAAACAAAAAGCTTCCTGACTTTGTAATACTGGATTGAATCTAATGGATATTGTGAGCTCCTGAAGGTACAAACTGCCACGTATAAAACTCTGATCCAGTAACTTAGCAGTCTGTAACATCACAGGTTATGCGGTCCTTTTGTATTTCGTCGTCTGTTCTACTCAGACCCTGACATACAGTGAGCATAGTGCTGCCAGATACATAGACCGGTCCTCCTCCTTTCTGCTCCATTTTTCATTTTCGTTTGTTCTTGGCTCTCCTCTTTACACTCTTTATTTTTTAATTAATCTAATTTTGGTATAATTGGTGTACAATAAACTGTACCCACTTAAAGTATACAATTTGAGGATACAGTAGTCAAGATAGAGAATATTGGCATTAGCTCTCAAACTTTAGTCAGGCAACCATTTATTTGCTCCATCACTAGAGATTTGTTGTCATTTTTTGCAATTTTATGTATGGAATTATGTAGGATATATGCTTTTCTAGTTGGCTTCTTCCACTTAGTGTAATGATTTTGAGATACATTCATGTTATTGTAGGTATCAGTTTTCCCTTTTTACTCACGAGTTGTGCTCCAAAGTGTGAGTAGTATTCCACTGATCTGAAAATACCACATTTTGTTTATCAATTTGGGTTATTTCCAGTTTTGGCTTTTATGAGTAAAGCTGTTACATATGTGCTTTTAATTTCTTCAGTTAGTACCTCAAAGTGGAATGGTTGGGTTGTGTGTTTAACTTTATAAGAAACTGCCAAACAGTATTGAGAAATGTTTCCCATTCCCTCCAGCTGAGTATGAGAGCTTCAGTTCCTTCCCCACATCTTCACCAACACTGGGTATTATCAATCTTATTAATGTTGGCTACTCT
Organism: Lynx rufus; assembly: GCF_022079265.1. NCBI lineage: Eukaryota > Metazoa > Chordata > Mammalia > Carnivora > Felidae > Lynx > Lynx rufus. Next base: position 47,843,757 of record NW_025814831.1, read on the forward strand.
GTGGGCACATAATGTCTCACAGTTTTAACTTGCATTTCACTGACCGATAATGTTGAGTATTTCTGTGCTTCCTGACCATTATATATTCTTTGGTGAAGTGCTCATCCGAATCTTTGGCCCATTAGTCTGCTTATTATTGAGCTGTATAAATTTTAAGTACAAGTCCTTTGTCAAATATATGTAATATGTTTTGTGAATATTTTCTCTCAATATACAGCTTGCCTTTTTTTAACAGTATTCTTCAAAGAGCAGATTTTTTTTATGTTTTTATTTTATTTTTGAGAGAGAGAGTGTGATCAGTGGAGGAACAGAGAGAGAGGGAGACAGAATCTGAAGCAGGCCCCAGGCTCTGAGCTGTCAGCACAGAGTCTGAGGCGAAAACTCACAGACTGCAAGATCATGACCTGAGCTGAAGTCGGACGCTCAAACGACTGAGCCACCCAGGCACCCCTATTTGTTTTTTAATAAAGGACAATTTCTTGTGGAATGTGTGTGTTCTATGTAAGAAATCTTTGTCTACTTTTTTAAAGTCTGTGATCCATTTAATGTATGACTCTCTCATTCAGCACTGTTTATTGAAAAAAGATTTTCTTTTCCTCTTGAATTGCCATGGCACCTTTGTCCAAGATAATTGACTACTTATATGTGGGTCTGCTTCTGGTTCCTCTTCATATATACATGTTATCATGTAGCTAATAATTGCACTGTCTTAACTGCAGTAGCTATATGATATTGGGTAGTGTAAGTTCTCCAACTTTAGTCTTTTAAAAATTGCTTGGACTATGCTAGGATTGTTTTCATATCCATACGAATTTTAGAATCAACTTGTCATCTTGTATAAAAGATCAAGTTGGAATTTTGACAAAGATTGAATCTTTAGCTCAATTTAGGTAAAACTGACTTCTTAACAATTCTTGCAACAATTTATGGACAGGGTATGTAACATAATATTCTATATCTATTTATATGGGCTGTTAATTCTTTTTGTTACTGTCATTTAGCCATTTTTTCCTCTTACCAGATTCTTCACATGAAAATGAGTAAGATAAACACAAATTTATAGCCATTTGATACAAGGCAGAAAAGTTTGAATTGATTAAAACTTTCAGAGTTGGTAATGATACGAAAGTACTTAAATTTACTTCATGTGTCATGTGTAACTTACAACATACAGAATGAATGATGGCTACCATGTACTAGAAAGGTTTGTTTTTTTATTGAGGTATAGTTGACATAAAATATCATATTTGTATCAAGTATGCAACATACTGAATCAACACATGTATACACTGCAAAATGATCACCACAGGGCACTTACTATCTGTCACCATACAAAATTAATATAATATTATGGACTATATTCCCCATGCTGCATATTATATCCCCATGACTTACTTATTTTATAACTGGAAGTTTGTACTTCTTGATCCTCCTTCACCCATTGCACCCCCCTAACTCCCCTCTCTGCTGGCAAACACGAGTTTGTTTTCTGTATCACTGCATCTTGGTTTTGTTTTGTTTTGTTTTTTACATTCCACAGACAAGTAAAATTGTGGTATTTGTCTTTCTCTGACTTAATTGCACTTAGCATAATATCCTCTAGGTCCATCCATGTTGTTGCAAATGGCAAGATTTCATTCTTTTTTTGTGGTTGAGTAATATTCCAGAGTGTGGTGTGTGTGTGTGTGTGTGTGTGTTTATACACACGCCACATCTTCTTTATCCATTTATCTATCAGTGGACATTTAGCTTGCTTCCATATCTTGGCTATGGTAAATAATGCTGCAGTGAACAGCTACCTTTTTGAATTAGTGTTTTCATTATCCTTGGATAGATACCCAGTAGTGGAACTGCCAGATCATGTCATAGTTCTAAGTTGTTAAGGGACCTCTGTATTGTTTTCCATAGTGGCTGCACCAGTTTACATTCCTAAACAGTGCATAAGGTTTCCCTTTTCTCCCTATTCTCTCCAACACGTATTATTTCTTGTCTTTTTGATAATAACCATTCTGACAGGTGTAAGGTGATATCTCATTGTGATTTATAGTTGCATTTCCCTGATGATTAGTGGTGTTGAGCATCTTTTCATGTGCCTTTTGGCCATCTGTGTATCTTTGGGAAGATGTCTGTTCAGATCCTCTAATTGGATTTTTTTTTGTTATTGAGTTGTATGAGTTGTTTATTTATTTTGGATATTAACCCCTTATTGGATATATGATGTACAAATATCTTCTCCTATTCAGTAGTTGCCTTCTGGTTCTATTGGTTTCCTTTGCTGTGCAGAAGCTTTTTAGTTTGATGCAGTCTCATTTGTTTATTTGTCCTTCTGTTTTTCTTGCCTTTGGTGTCAGGTCCAAAAAAATATTTCTAAGACTGATGTCAAAGAGCTTATTACCATATGTTTTCTTCTAGGAATTTTATGGTTTTAGTTCTTACATTCAAGTCTTCAAGCACTTTTAAGTTAATTTTCATATATGGTCCAGTTTCATTCTTTTCAGTATAGCTGACCAGTTTTCCCAGCATCATTTATTGAGGAGACTATTCTTTCCCATTGTATATTATTAGTTCCTTTGTCATAAATTAATTGACCGTATATATGTGTGTGTGTGTGTGTGTGTGTGTGTGTGTAGTTCTGGGCTCTTTATTTTGTTCCATTGATTTATATGTCTGTTTTTGTGCTAACACTGTACTGTTTTGATTACTACAGCTTTGTGGTAAAGTTTTTGAGACCACATGTGCATGAGTGGGGGAGGGGCCGGGGAGAGAGAGAAAGAAAGAGGGAGGGAGGGAGAATCCCAAGCAGGCTCCATGCTGAGTGTGGAGCCCAGCGTCAGGCTCCTGTCTCACAACCATGAAGTCATGACCTGATCTGAAATCAAGCGTTGGATGCTTAACCAATTGAGCCATCCAGGTACCCCTGTAGTATAGTTTAAAATCGAGCAGCATGCACCTGCAGGTTTGTTTTTCTTTCTATAGATTGTTTTGGCTGTTCAAGGTCTTCTTTGGTTCCATACAGATTTTGGAATTATTTGTTCTAGTTCTGTGAAAAGTATCGTTAGACTTTTATAGGGATTGCATTAAACCTGCAGATTGCTTTGAGTAATATAGCCATTTTAATAATACCTATTCTTCCGATCCACAAACACCATATCTTTCCATTTGTTTGTGTCTTTATTTTTTTCATCAACTCCTCGTTTTCAGTGTACAGTTCTTTCACTTTCTTGGTATAGTTTATTCCATAGTATTTTACTTAAATGGGATTGGTTTTCTTGATGTCTCTTTCTCAATTTGTTATTTATGTATAAAAACACAATAGGCTTTTATACCCTGAAACTTCACTCAGTTTTATTAGCTCCAACAGTTTTTTTTTTTTATTATTAATGTTTGTTTATTTTTGAAGAAGAGAGAGAGTGTGAGCAGGGGAGGGGCAGAGAGAGAGGGAAACACAGAATCCAAAGCAGGCTCCAGGCTCTGAGCTGTCAGCACAGAGCCCAGTGCGGGGCTTGAACTCACAAACTGTGAGATCATGACCTGAGCTGAAGTTGGATGCTTAACTGACTGAGCCACCCAGGCACCCCAGTTCCAACAGCTTTTTGATGGGGTAGTTAAGGCTTTCTATATATACTAACATGTCATCTGCAAATGGTGACAATTTTACTTCTTTTCAATTGGTATGTTTTTATTTCTTTTTCTTGCCTAATTGCTATGGCTAGGATATAAATTTTAATTTTTTATGGTTTTAAAATGTTTAAAAAATAAATATGTAAATAAGAGTTCTAATATTTTCTTTCTGTACTCTAGCAGATTGTTTTCTTTCCAATTCAAGGTTACTATTTTATTACATAGCTATGAATTGAATGCTTTGGTAGATTATTTTTAGAAGTGCCATACTTTAGTGTTTTGCGTGGCAGTAATGTCTGGCCCAACACAAACACATATGTACACAGAAGGAAATTATGAATTCTTATATTGGAGTGGATTAATAGATGAATTTATCAGATATAAAGTGTTTAAATTTTACACTATGCTAGTAAAATAATCTTTTTTCTTATTTTAACAGATATCAGACACCCTGAAGAACTTTCTCTCTTGAAAAAACCCAGAGATCCAACAAAGAAAAAAAAGAAAAAGCTAGATGACCAGTCTGAAGATGAGGCACTTGAATTAGAGGGGCCTCTTATCACTCCTGGATCAGGTGAGACTTTGACTGAGCAAAGGCTCAGTGTGAGAACCATAGATGTGTCTGTATACTTATGTCTTTCTGACAAATGGATTACAAAGGTCAGAAGAGTAGTCAAGTTTAAAAAACTCACCTTCAGCATTTTTTTCTCTCAATCATGAAATCACCACCAGGGAGGGTCTGTCATGTGTAGATCATGTCAGGTGTTAGTAGTTGCATCAATAAAAAGGAAGGCTGGTTCTCTGCTCAGGAATAGTCAAAAAGGGGCAGTGCCTTAAGTGGGCTCAGTTCTTTGCACTGCAGAAACCAGCAGTTTTGTAGTATTTAGCTCTTTTTTTCCTGTATTCTTTGAAAACCACGATTACTTAGTTAAGATATTACTTTTGCCAGGTTACTTAAAACTTTTGTGCTTTGCATATGCTGATCCCTTTGCCTTTCCACCTTTTTCCTTTATTAAGGCTTTGCTCCTTTAAGAAGCTTTCTCAAATTTCCTTCCATTACCTCCCCAACCTGAGTTAGGCATCCTTCTATCTTAAGTCACTGGACTTTTCTGTGTTTGGTATTATATTGCATATTTTTACCTAATAATTGTGAGTTCCTTGCATGATGGAACTGTCTCTCACGTGTTTGTTACCAGAACCTAACTCAATTATGTGGCATCTAGCAGGAGCATAGGCAGTGTCTTTTGGGTAGCTAGATGACCAATTAAATTACATGGTTCTTCAGTTCTGGGCATATGCAGAGACTGGACATTATAGTTACCATAATGAACTGAATTAGTTAAATCACTTTATTCTTGGTTTTTAAAAATTCTGGGGTGATAACAATAATGAAAACAAACAATTTAGTGCTTAGTGTATGCCCATTTTATACATTATGCTCATGTAAATTTACTTTAGCATATTTTATTTGAGGAAACTCACTTAATTCTCACTACAGCTCATTGCAGATTATATTATTACTCATTTTAAGGTTGAAGAAATGGCACAATAAGGTTAGGAATGTCTAAGGATATGTAACTTGTAACTTTTATGTCTTTATACGTGTACTGATTGGCACTTAGGAGATACCAAAAAATAAGACCATTCTTATAAGTTTATAGGCTAATTGAAAAACATGGTTACTGTACTTTAGGAGGTAATATATAAATGTTGTAGCAAATAGTGTTACAGGAATTCGGAAGGCAAAACAATTCCAAATAGGGTATATTTAGTTATAGGTTGGGAAACTGAGTTTGTGACTTCAGCTTTTAAAAAGTTCCACTGACTAGGATTTTGATGGTAAGAAACAGCAATCCAAGCAGAATGATATTGACAAGGAACACTTTGGCAAAAGAATAGTACACAATGTGAATAATCCAGCTGAGCCAATTCACGGGGAAAGACCTCCAAGGAACTTCAGGATCACACTGGAGGGTATTTAATGTCAGGCTGAGGAATTTAGACAGTGTATTATAGAGTCATGTTACAAAATAAATAATTTTAGAATATCAAACTTATATCCAGTCATATGTGGAGGAGGGAATAAAGGGAATAGAGTTGTTACTAGTGGCAAGAAGCCTACAGATTGAGGAGGTAGTGTGTCTTTCATTAGAGTAAGGTTAATTCTAAAATTTGATTTATGCATGGTGATTTATATTGCTGAAGGCATCTGACAGTAGACATCATCCCTGCTTTCAGTTTATAGTGAATGTAAGTGGGACTAGGTAATGTGGGTTCATTTTTGTTTTTTGTTTTGTTTTGTTTGAGGTGTTACATACAGTAAACTGGAGAGATTTTAAATTACAGATGAATATTTACAGATGTATACTCCATCTAGTTTATATGCTTTTTTGATTTGTCAGCACCTTAGTTGATTATTGGACCAAATACTGAAAAATATGGTCACTTGCATACTGTGTCTGTAATAAATAGCACAGGTCGATGTATCTCAATACATGACATCTTCAGGATGTCAGACACTATGCTTCACAAGAATTTCTCTATGGCAGGTATGGTAAGGATTAGATAGACTCTTCAGGCTCGGTTTAATACTGCATACTTTTTGAATTATGAGCATCTCAGTGTGAGCATGGTCAATAATTCTATATATACTCGATAAATGATAACTGTTATTTAATACATGCTTTATCATTTGATCCTCAAAAATCCCTGTGATTTTGGTGGTATTATCCTCATTTTACTTAAAAGGAAAGAACCCGACAAGAGTTACATGATTTGCCCAAGCTTATAATAAGGGGCAGAGCTAGAATTCAAATCCAGACTTGCTGGCTCCCAACATTCATGTTTCTAAGCATTACATAATATCATCTCTCCACTTACAATATTTGAAATAAATATTGTGAATAGTAATAGGAATGTTTGGTAAAATATTAACACGTAAATTATACTTCAGCAAGGCTACGTTTTTTTAAAAAAATAATGTTCCAAGATTTAAGTATCATGAGTGAATTGATTCCCAGACTTTAGTCAAATTCTTACACAGAATTATAAAATTTTATGAGTTTTTAAATGCCTTGCTCATACAGCTATGCTCAGATGGCATGTTCTTGAGTGCTTCACCACTTCCTAGCCGTAAGAAGGAAAATAGCAGATCTCTAATTTCCTATGAGGGAGGGAACACACTGAACTAGCCTGATCCCGGGTCTGGGGAAGAGTTTTTCCAAGTAAGAATTAACTTTACAGTATAGTACTGACTTAACAGATTACTAATTTAAGATTTACTATGTAAATAGAAATAGAAATAGAAAATTATCTCATTAGAAACTTTTCTTAAAAATTTTAGCTCTCTCCCCGGTATCTCACCACTGTGTCGGTGCAGGTAGGGGATTGAGCTCGAGCTAGCTCGAATAAAGGCTCTTTTGCTTTTGCATCAGGGGGAAAAAAAAAAAATTTAAAGGCAGCTTAGAGAAAGGAAAATTCTGGGTCCTAAAATATACAGAAATTAATCAATACTTCACTAGTTTGGCACTGTTAGGAAAATCACTTAAGCAAGGTGCCATTTTTCCTATTTGGAGCTTGCCATTTTAAGCACTAAGATACTTAATTTTTTTTAATTTTTATTTTTTTAGCAAACTAAATTATTAAATTTGTTCAAACAATAGCTGCCTTTTTCTGAAAATATTTATTAAAATATGTAGGAAAGGCTTTATTGTAACTAAAAGTGCCCAAATATAATAGGTCCTATGCTATAATAGTAATATTTACAGTATATTTTCAGAAAAAAATGACAACAGACTAAATGCAGAAAACATCACATTTTTAACACTTGATATTTCCATTGATTCTTCATGTTCTGCAATTGTAAGATAATTTCACATGTTTAGTTTTCTTCCTATTCCAGGAGATTTGTGTTGAAATTTTTTTTCACTATTAAAAACAAGTGATTGTCTGTGGGACCTTTTCAGCTTTGTATGCCGGTTTTGGAACCAGATCTGGATTCTCTTCTTCTAGGTTCAGTTTTTGAGCTTAGTCTTCTCCAATATCAATGCCAGGATAGCAGTTTACTCTGAAGACATTTTCCAACACTTCAATCTGGTTTTGAGTTAACAGCCTCTATCCCAACTCAGCTTTTTTTTCAAAGAGCCTTTTTGAGGCTGAAAAGTAATTTTCATATTTCAAAAATCTTTCTTCTGGCACTGGGTGATCCACAGTACAAGGGAAATGAGCTCTCATTAGGAAGGCTCAGATGTGTAGACACAGGTGAACATCTTTTGTTGAGGAGCCACAGGTGTCTGCCCAAGCCTGTGGGGTTTCATTGATGGAACACAGTCTTTCTTCTGGTCCAATCCTAAAATGTTTCCAATTAAAAAGGAGTAGTGTGAGGGTTTGCTTTCACCAAGCCAAGCACCTTCTTTGAGGCTGGGAGACATCCTCGCATGGGCTGCAAGGACAGCTCTGGCTTTTGCTTGCCTCTTGGCTGACTCTGCACCATGTGTACAGGGCTGAAGTCTTCATGTAGTTCACTTTATGGTTCCCCAAGGTATTTTTTTAAACTGTTCTTTAATTATAAAAATAATGCATGCTGAGTGTAAAAATTCAAATATTATAGAATTATGTATTCATTTTTGTTTTTAATGAAAGTGGGACTGTGTTATACATTTGTGTTTTTTTTCATACTAGCAAAATACATTTATTATTTTATAATGATAAAAGAAGGAGAGTAAAGATTTCTTTTTGGTGTATACCAGAGTTAAGGGCAGGAGGAGGATAAGGGGATTAATAGCATTTTTATGTACTTTGATGACAATAGAAAGTTAACAATACCAACTGGTTGCCATAAAACTTATCATAGCTCCCCCAAAACACATATATAAAGGATCATAGTTTTAAAATCTGTTAAAGTAAAAAATACACACTCAGAAATAACGCTTATTTCCTCTTTAATATAAAATTGTAAACATTTATTTACACAAAGCAAACGTGTCTAACAAAATCCGAGCACCCTTTTCTGGTGAGTCATGGCTCCTGGAAGAGGGATTTGCACTGAAGCGGAGTCTCCTGCTCTGACTACCCAAAAACCAGATTCATAAATAAAGCCACGGGCAGCTCCCGAGGGGTTGGGGGTGGGGTGTTAAACATTTGTAACTTGTGTTTTCTCACGTGGTAATAATGTACTCATGGATCTTATCTTCCTTTAATTACAGAATTCATACAGTCTCGTTATAAAAAAAATTCCAATAGTATAGAAAATGAACTGAAGGTGAAAATTCTGCTTCAACTTATTCCCTTGCTCCTCCCTCTTAAGAAGTAGCCATTTCTTGATTGCTGTGTGACTGTGTTGTAGACAGTTGGAGCACAACTCGCCAGTACCTTTTCTATGTGATACACTTGCATGTCTCATTTTGTTTTTATAACGTGAATGGTAGCCTAGTATGTATTATGTATTGTTCTTCCGTTGGAGTTTTTCCATTAAACAGTGTTTTGGTGATCTTTCTGTGTTGGAGTAAAAGGCCTCCCCAGTTTAGTATAAATAGTGCCAAAACTTTCCATGTAGAAGATGTATATTGAACTGTTTCTCTACTCCAAAAAGTTCCCAGAAATTCAAATATATTCCAAAAAAGAGTGTAAAAGTAATAGTTTTACACTCCCATCAACAGTACATGAAAATGCCCCTTTTCCGGGGCGCCTGGGTGGCGCAGTCGGTTAAGCGTCCGACTTCAGCCAGGTCATGATCTCGCGGTCCGTGAGTTCGAGCCCCGCGTCGGGCTCTGGGCTGATGGCTCAGAGCCTGGAGCCTGTTTCCGATTCTGTGTCTCCCTCTCTCTCTGCCCCTCCCCCGTTCATGCTCTGTTTCTCTCTGTCCCAAAAAAAATAAACGTTGAAAAAAAAAAATTAAAAAAAAAAAAAGAAAATGCCCCTTTTCCTACCTTCTGTCTTATATTAAATGTTGTAAATCTTTACTGAATTTTGCTAATATGACAATAAATAGTATCTCAGAATTACATTTTTAATTTCCCTGATAAACACTAGTATGAATAATAGTTGAATAATGTACATTAGACATTACATTTTTTTCTATTAGTTTCAAATCATGGACTTTATCCATTTTATTTATATTTTTGTTTTAGTGATACACTAATCTTTTGGTATCTTAGATATTTTCCCTATACTGGCATTGTTTAAATCTTCTTTGTGGTCTTTTTTACTGTGCCAAAGTTTTACATTTTTACGTAGTCAAATTTGTTGTTTATAGTTCGGGGTTTTTCACTCTTGGTTAAGAAAATCTTCACAAGTATTATAACAATTCTTCTACATTTCCTTTTTATGCTTTTATGTAATTATTTCATATTTATATATTTTAACTCCTGTAATGTCAACATTTTTATTTTTTTATTTTTTATTTTTTATTTTTTTCAATATATGAAATTTATTGTCAAATTGGTTTCCATACAACACCCAGTGCTCATCCCAAAAGGTGCCCTCCTCAATACCCAATCACCCACCCTCCCCTCCCTCCCACCCCCCATCAACCCTCAGTTTGTTCTCGTTTTTTAAGAGTCTCTTATGCTTTGGCTCTCTCCCACTCTAACCTCTTTTTTTTTTTTTTTTTTTCTTTTTCCTTCCCCTCCTCCATGGATTTCTGTTAAGTTTCTCAGGATCCACATATGAGTGAAAACATATGGTATCTGTCTTTCTCTGCCTGACTTATTTCACTTAGCATAACACTCTCCAGTTCCATCCACGTTGCTACAAAGGGCCATATTTCATTCTTTCTCATGGCCATGTAGTACTCCATTGTGTATATAAACCACAATTTCTTTATCCATTCATCAGTTGATGGACATTTAGGCTCCTTCCATAATTTGGCTATTGTTGAGAGTGCTGCTATGAACATTGGGGTACAAGTGCCCCTATGCATCAGTACTCCTGTATCCCTTGGGTAAATTCCTAGCAGTGCTATTGCTGGGTCATAGGGTAGGTCTATTTTTAATTTTCTGAGGAACCTCCACACTGCTTTCCAGAGCGGTTGCACTTTAATTTACCTGAAATTTGTTTTCTAAGTATGGTATGAGATTGATATTTTGATGAGAAATTATCTAAAATGTATTAAATTCTTTAGTACTCTCTTTTAAAAAAGAATGTATAAGAATATAATTTATAGTAACCAAGTTATGAGACAAATTCTAAAGTTACATAGGGTTTTTAATGTTTATAGTAAGTGGCCCTAAAATGTAGTGCTTGTTGAACTCTGTCTCCTCCTTACTGTTTTTGTTATCATACCACAAAATTCAGCAAACTCCCATTTTATTGCTGACTAAATATGTTGCTTCATCTTGCCCTGTAATAGCTTTCTGCTTCAAGTAAGTTTTATTTATTTATTTTTTTCAAATATGTTTAAATCGGGCAATCAGGAATCACAGGGTAGTTGGGATTGTCACTGAACTGAGACTTAGAAGGAGTGTAAAATGCACATATATCCTCTGTCCCAGCAGTGTTGATAGAATTAGGAAATAGGTACAAACACAACTGTTGCAAGGCATTTGTTTGCAGTAGCAGTGGTGAAGTCAAAATTCTAAACAAATAAATGCACACCAATTGGAAATGGCTTAAATAAGTTATGGTGCCCAGGAGGCAGTGTGTATAGCTTCAGTCAGACTGGCTGATTTATAGCTTGGCTCTGAAACTTAATAGCTTTTGACATTGGACAAGTTACCTAATCTCTCTGTGACTCCATTTGCTCCTCTATAATGAGAATAATAGGATTGTTGGAAACACTAAATGAGTTATGACTGTGGAGTGCCTAACAGAATAAGAATAGGAACAACGAAGTGATCAAATATGAAGTGTAGAATATACAAAGTATAGGAAATTGAGCGGGAAGAGAATCGATTGGGTGGCTGATTCCATTAAATGTTGTGCGACTTAGGGGAATATATTTCGTTTTAGAAACTTCATGAAGAAAATTGTCAATTCTAACTTTAATTCTGAATCGTAATTACAGTCCATCATACTAGGAATGAATTTTCAATATTCTGACATTCCTAGTAAAGGGTTTATTTTGCTAGATCTTTGAAATACACAATGAGAAGATTTTGCCTAGAAGATAGTGTTTTCCTATCCCTTATACATATATGCTCTAGCAGGATTATTCTTTGCCAAGCTGAGCTGGAGTAATGTTTTCAGCCCCCCCCCCCCCCCGCCGCCTTTTTTTTTAAATGTTTTTAATGTTTATTTATTTTTGATAGAGGGAGAGTGCAAGCAGGGGACGGCAGAGAGAAAGGGGGACACAGAATCTGAAGTGGGCTCTAGGCTCTGAGCTGTCAGCACAGAGCCCGATGTGAAGCTTGAGCTCATGAACCGTGAGATCATGACCTGAGCCGAAGTCGGACGCTCAACTGACTGAGCCATCCAGGCACCCGTTTTCAGCCCTTTTAATAAGTATGGGTGCCCAAGTAGTAACCCTTTCACAAAATGCCGTTGTAGTTTTAAAGTTATAGCTTTTAAGGATATCACTCACTATTCCAGTGTTCTTTAAAGCTAAAAAGGAGAGTTGACAGCCTTCTTTGTTGCTTATTTAACAACATTTAGATTCTGCAAGTTGCTTTAGTCACTAACATTGAAGAATACCTACTGGGGACATCAAATCAGATACCCTGTGGCTAGCAAGATTTTTTTTTTTTTCCTTTGTGTTCTTTTCCTAGACTAGGTCATGACAACTACAAAAATCTCTAGCATGGTCACCAATTTTTCATAGGTAATTTTTTCTATCATTGTATTGGGGTGAGGTGGTAGGGAGGGATTGTTAGAGTGGAAAGGAAATTCCTAAACATATTTCTAAATTAGGTAAGGGAAACAGCCATTCTCTTTCCATCATCCATTAACAGTGTTGATACTTATTTACACATTTTTTAATTACGAAGACAAAATATAATGAACAGAGTTAGGACTTCAAGGGAAGGTGCTTTTACTTAATGCCATTGTGAACTTTTTGTTTTTTAAGTCTTAATTTTATCTCCTTAATTTTTATAATTTAGATGATAGAGGATATATTGTCAGTTGATTTAATTCAAGTTTTTATTTATGTAGCCGCTACTTTGTGTCTGGCCTACTGAACACTGAGGAATTAGAAGATACAATATCCCTGCCTTCAGGGGCTTAATTATAAAATGTATCTTTGTTAGCAAAATTTTATCTACCCCTTTGCTTTAATACTTTATTTATAAATCTGTTGGAACCAGTTTGGCTTTCAATAAGAAAACATTAACACAAAATTGTTCTCTTAATTTATGTGCATTTATTCAATTACATTGAGTTCTTAGAACAAGGTATGGATTTCAAAGGGTGATAAAAGTGGATATGTTTGTCCCTGGACACTTAAGCACAATTTCATTCTTTTGATTGGACAAAAACATTTATTTTACAGTTAGGTTACAGTTTCTAAGATTCTTTACTCTTAAATTCATTTGAAATACTTAACTTTAGTTTATGATTCATATTAGGAAAAAATCTGTTGTGTTCTTTTTCCCATTTCCTTTTCCTTTTCATTCTTTGTTTCTGTCTTCTATTGTTGCCTTTCCTTTATCTTCTGAATTCCTTTCTTTCCTTTCCTATAGGCACTGATGTTCTTTACATTGGCCCTCTGAAAGGTGAGCCTTGCCACAATTAAAAACAAAAACTTGGTCTGTCTGCTTCAGCTATATCCTTAACTTGTCTTCCTTCTAATTCTCTTGAACTGATTTTTTCCCCCAGATTTTCTGCCAACTTAATTATATTCTTTTGACCTTGTTATTACATGTTCTAATGTTATACAAGTAGAGTTAAAGTTAATTTTACATGTTTTCAAGACAGGTAAAATAATGCACTAAGCTTTCCTTCCAGAATGAAGCTTTTGTTTCACAATTTGCTTTATATCATCGTAGTATGTATTACTGAAAACTAAGATTCTGTGCTTCATACTTACTACCTGTTTTTCATGTTATTTATTAGGAAGTATATATTCAAGCCCAGGACTTTATAGTAAAACAATGACCCCCACTTACGACGCTCATGATGGAAGCCCCTTGTCACCAACTTCTGCTTGGTTCGGTGACAGTGCTTTGTCAGAAGGCAACCCTGGTATACTTGCTGTCAGTCAGCCAATCACATCACCGGAAATCTTGGCAAAAATGTTCAAGCCCCAGGCTCTTCTTGACAAAGCAAAAATCAACCAAGGGTAAGTTTTAAAATGCAGATATGTTGAAGAATTTCTTTCTCCAGTGAGAGGTAGAGATACTTTATTAATCTTGTCTTGCTTTGTTCTAATGCCCTCGTTAATCTGTCCAGGTGGCTTGATTCCTCAAGATCTCTCATGGAACAGGATGTGAAGGAAAATGAGGCCTTGCTTCTCCGATTCAAGTATTACAGCTTTTTTGATTTGAATCCAAAGGTACCGAGGGTTTTAGAGGGATCTTCTTTTTTTTCTTTTTGTTTTGTTCATTTGGATGTTTGGTTTTTGCAGTTAGTGGGGTTAGGAATCATTTATATATAGCAAGTCTGAATAATATTAAAAGCCTAAGCTTTAGACAAAGGCATCTATATTTGAAATAATTCTATTGTGTTAGTAAGTCGGAAGCATAATTAAACCTTTTTCTTTTTTGTTAAAATAATTGAACTTTTGGTTGATTTGTATTTTTAAAAGCACTAGCTTGGTACTACAGAATTGGTAAAGTTAGTTTTAGGGTTGTTTTTGTTTTGTTTTGTTTTTTTAACACTTCTCTTCAGCTGTGCTTTTTGTAAAAGAAGATTTTTCTGAAATAGTACCTTTTAAATGACTTTCAGATTTCTAATTATAAATCAAAAGATGTTGCTTAAAAATTCTTTAAGCCTACATTTCTTCCTATTTAATAGCCAAACTTTGTAATATGTTTTTAGTATCAAATGATTGTATCACTTTGCTTTTCCTAGAAGAGTTAAATTTGCTATGAAATCTCAAGTATTTTTCCCTAGAATACATATGGCACAGAGATTTGGATCTTTTGCTTCCTTATTTATCATCCTTGGGAGGAAGGGAACCTCTCTTGACTACCTCTCATCCTTTTCATGTCTAGATTAGTGTCTAGATTTTCATGTATATAGTTTTCATTTTTTATTATGTGCTTAAGTAATTCTTTATTGTAACTGTAAAAGGTATATATTGGAACTATAAAAATAATTTTAGTCCCTTTTAGGTCATATCATGTCTCATTTTAGGAAAACCAAAGTTGTTTTAGGAACATAGTTACATTTGCTGGGGAAGGGGATGCTATGTATTGTTAAGACATTACTATTAATTTTTCTTAATGTAACTAAATGGATAATTCAGCAATATATAAATAAATCTTCTCCGCAAGTACAAATATGTACTCTCTTATTTCAGATTCTTAAAATAATTGCTCTTTACAAGGACCTGACACTTTGTCTAAGCATGCTTTACCCTAGTGAATAAGATGTTCCCTAAAATAATTTACTCTCTGATTATAACATTTTAGTGTGGCAGGTTGCAGTACCAACACTGAAAAGCAGTCACTTTTACCCTTTAAATGTCTTTCAAATCAGATTCATTTTCTTAAGAACTCTGGAATATCTGATGATTGTTTCCCTGTAAAATAACACAGAATCTATTTCTAATATTGGATAATAATGTTTTGGACATCTCAGTGTTATTTTTAATGGAAAATTAGATGTGGGTATATATAGACATACTTAACCCTGTAAGTATCGTTCTCATTATTGAGTATTTGATACTAAATAAAAATCCCAGGAAAAAAATGTATATTAAAACTTTTTTTTTCCAAGCGTTGAACGTGAATATTCAGTTTTCAAGTTATTTTATGTTAAAGGTGATGTATTACAAAAGGATTATGTCTCTTTTGCTGCAGTATGATGCAATCAGAATCAATCAGCTTTATGAGCAGGCCAAATGGGCTATTCTCCTAGAAGAAATTGAATGCACAGAAGAAGAAATGATGATGTTTGCAGCCCTGCAGGTAGTGGAGAGTATTGGTAAATGGGACTTTTCAATGGAAAGGATAGGGGATTATTTTTAAATAGTAAAGTTGCATTGTAATTTCAGTAGCATTTTGATAGTGTTTGCTTTTTGCTGTGTTGAAAATGAATATACACTTAGAAGGCAAAGTAAATACATGAATTTAACTTTTTGTCTTTTCAGAGTTTAGTGGTATATACTTCAGCTATTTTTTTTGTATCCTATAGAAGAAAACTATTCTCCCACCCCAGATATATATTAGTTTAAAACTACCCCATTTTGCTTTAGAAATAAGATCTACGTTGAAAATCCCATTTCTAAAATGAAGCTTATTACTTGCATAATTTCCTAAGTAGCTGGGGCTGATAATATTTTTAAGTAGCTATAGAAAAAATAATACATTTTAAAGGTGATAAATTTTAATGGACTACTGAAACAAAACATAAATTAGTTTTCAGAATGATAATCCTTAAGGTGTAGATAGGGGCACCTGGGTGGCTCAGTCGGTTAAGTGTCTGACTCTTGATTTCAGCTCAGGTCATGATCTCACAGTTCATGAGATCGAGCTCCACTTCAGGCTCTGCGCTGACAGTGCGAGCCTCCTTGGGATTCTGTCTCTCCTCTCTCTGCACTTCCCTTGCTCACAGGCACACGGCGCTCCCTCTCTCTCTCAAAATACACACATTTAAAAAAAATTTTTTTTAAGTAGGTAATGTTTTCCTTAGATTAAACCAGTGTTTTCTCAACTGTAGTTCTTGCATACCAACTTTTTAAGAATACAGTAGTGCTTATATTTTCAAAAATTTCCCCCTTTAGTAAAATAACATTAGGGAGGCATCCACAGATCTGCCTTCTTAGAGACACTGGGATCCAGCTGACCACAGATTAGTCATTCTTACAGTTCACATAGTTGAATGAGGCTTTGGTGAATGTTCTCAGATTATGGTAGAATTCTGGTTTTGCCAGAAGTCCTGACAAAATTAGTGTTCTTTAAGTACAGGAAGCAAAGTTGACATTTACTTATTAAAAGCTTTCACTGTAAAAAGGATTTTATTTTCTTCTCTTTAGAACACCAATAAAAATGCTCCCAGTCTTCCAAATGCTTTTATGCATCCAGGAAGGTTTTCTGGTTAAGACTTAAAAAATTGTCCTATTTACAATGGAAGAAAAGCTCATTTCTCCTTAGTTTATATGATAAAAGAAGGGAGTCGAAACAAAGCTTAAACAAGGAAAATCTTTGATGGCAGATAAATTAGTTTAGGTAGAGACTTGTTTAATCAGCTAGTTAAGAATCTTCTGTTGTGTTTTTGGATAATTCAGACTGTCTGAAGAATTTCGTGAATTAAATTCTGGAGTAATTTTGTTCAAAGTATCTCACTTGGTTTATAGTTTTCTACCTACATCTTTCTCACTTAGAATATAGGCTTATAATTTTCTAGTGACGGTTTGGCCAATGACAGAAGAGTAGTACATATAAAATGTATATGGGGGAAAATCACAGACTTTTATTACATAGTATTTATCTTTTTATTATAAAAATAATGCACTTTTTAAAAAACCAACAGATACAGACGTACCTATGAGCGCATAGTAGGTGCTCAAAAAAAATTTGCTGAGTGAGAATATAGTTGACCCTTGAACAACACAGGCTTGAACTGCGTGGGTCCACTTACGTGCAGATTTTCTTCGATAAATACATTACAGTAAATGTATTTTCCTTACATTTTTTTCTCTAACTTTATTGTAAGAATAAGTATATACATAGATAACATACAAAATATATGTTAATTGTTTCTTATTGATAAAGTTCTGGTCAAGAGCAGACTATTATTAGTAAGGTTTTGGGAGAGTCAGTGCCCCTAGCCTCCATGTTGTCCAAGGGTCAGATAGACACACACAGTTGTATTTTCACAGAAATAGGATCATTTCATAGCTTTCCCTCACCCAGTGTACAGTAGACAGTCCATTTTAGTGCAGTAGAAAACACTTCAAGACCTGAATTTTAATTTGTGGACACAATGTCCCAAAGCATCACTCTCCTGAACCATTTTAGAATCTAGATTTATTATTATTTTTTTATGTTTATTTTTGAGAGAGGGAGGGGGAGAGAAAGAGGGAGACACAGAATCTGAAGCAGGCTCCAAGCTGTCAGCACAGAGCCCAGCCTGGGGCTCGAACCTACAAACCGTGAGATTATGACATGAGTCAAAGTCGGACACTTAACTGATTAAGCCACCGAGGTGCCCCTAGAATCTAGATTCTATAAGAGAATTTTGGACTACAAATCCTGAGTTCTTAGAAGCCTTCCCAGAAACTGAACCAAAGGCTCTAAGAATCCATCCAGTACAGAAGGGGGAAACTTTGAAAAAATGGGAAAGAAATGCCTATTCTTGGGGCGCCTGGGTGGCGCAGTCGGTTAAGCGTCCAACTTCAGCCAGGTCACGATCTCGCGGTCCGTGAGTTCGAGCCCCGCGTCAGGCTCTGGGCTGATGGCTCAGAGCCTGGAGCCTGTTTCCGATTCTGTGTCTCCCTCTCTCTCTGCCCCTCCCCCGTTCATGCTCTGTCTCTCTCTGTCCCAAAAAAAATAAAATAAAAACGTTGAAAAAAAAAATTTAAAAAAAAAAGAAATGCCTATTCTTTTTATTTTAGACAGTCTGCACTCTGAACTTGGGGCTTCTGGTTCCCTGTGTAACGTAAATCTACAATAGTAAAAGGAAACAAAGTAAGGAGGAGTGGATCAAAAACAGAAAGGTTAATAACTCTGTTTTTAAAGTATTTGGGTCTGAGTCTGTATTGTAACATTTAAAAGATAACCGATGCACCTCTGAAAGCAAAGCTGGGGTTTTATGACCATTCCCATTCATAGCCAGGGTTTCTCCAGTATAACTTAAAAGGACTTTCTGCATCAGAATCACCTAAGTCACTTAATAAAAATGCAGATTCTGGGCTGGACTCCAGATTTGCTAAATTAAAATCTCTGTGGGGTGAACCTAAGAATATGTATTTTTAACCAACTCTCTTGACGATTCTTAATGTTACCAACATTTGAGGCAACTTCCTGAGGGCCTCAACCTACCACATTCTCCATGATTTGTGAACATGGAAGTTTCTATCACTGGAGGCATCTCATTTCAGCACAGCTGAAGGTATAGCCAGAGACTATTCATTATCAATTCACTAATCTTAAAATACAGAGGAACACTGACAGTTGGCCTCAGATTAGTTCATTCAGTGTTCCCATGAATAGATCCTATTCAATGAATGAATACTTTAGAAATTTGGAGTGCTACTTAATGCTTTGAAAGGAAACTGATTAGGGGCACCTAGGTGGCTCAGTCGGTTAAGTGTCAACTCTTGATTTCAGCTCAGGTCTTGATCTCATGATTCATGGTTCAAGCCCTAGTTCGTGGGTTCAAGCCCCACATCGGGTTCTGCATTGACATCGTGCAGCCTGCTGGAGATTCTGTCTTCCTCTCTCTGCTCCTCCCCTGCTCGTGCTCACACACGCACGTTCTCTCTCTCTCAAAATAAATAAACTTAAAAAAAAAAAAAGAGAGGTAACTGATTAAATGATTCAAAAGTTCTACTTACCTTTGTGTGAAACCTCTGTAAGGTTTAGCATCAGAATCTAATAGATTATTAATATTTGTTCTAAGTGACTGACCTCAATATATTTAAAATCATTACTAGTTTTTCTTTATGCAAAGATTTTTCTAGCTGCATAAGGAGTATTTACCACTACTCTGGTATATATACACAAATATGCATGTGTGTGTGTTCACATATAAATGTAATCCATCTTATCATTGTTACGTAACTGAGATATAAACATCATCTTCCTCTGATCATGTTTTCAGCACTGAATTGAGGCTGGGGGGCCTGGGGAAGAAGGGCTTTAGCTTTCAACTCATTTTCTTCTGCAGGGTAATAATAGTAACACAAGGTAATCAATGTTAATATATTTTTACAAAAGAGCTGATGCATATTCTGTTAATTCATTCAGTATTCATTGGTTCTAGGACCTGTTCTAGACACACGGAATACTGCAGTGGGGAGAAAAGAGTAAAAAATCTCTGCTCATGTGGAGCTTAGTGGACAACCTGTTAACTCTAAGTCCTAGGGCTTCCCAAACTAAATCATTTTTATATATCCTGGATAAATATTTATTGGGATGTTTAGGACACTGATTGTAGGTGCACTGCCATTTATTTTCCTATTCTAGTTCTTGGACACTATATCTTTTAAGTTAGGTGATGAAAAAGCTTTCAATATAGATGCGAATAGTGATCTCATTTTAAAGTTTTACTAGTTAGAACAGACATTTAAATAAAATATCATTTCCGTTTTCAGTATCACATCAATAAGCTGTCAATCATGACATCAGAGAATCATTTGAACAACAGTGACAAAGAAGTAGACGAAGTTGATGCTGCTCTTTCAGACCTGGAGATCACTTTGGAAGGAGGGAAAACATCAACAATTTTGGTATGGTGAATCTTTTTCCCTACTAGTTTAGTTTGAATTCTTACCTTTTTGTGGATTTAATGCTTTAGAGAACACAGGTGTTGACTTACCAGAAACTTTCAGGGAAAATTTTTAAATTAATATTCTAGTCTCTAGGATACAGTAAAGATAGATCTTGAGATATCTGCACGTTCTCTCACAAGCAGTGGAAGAACATTTCTGCAGAGGAAAAGGTAGAGTGAAGTCATGGTAACATCCATTCAGTGAGCTTCACATTTAAAATGTTACAAAAAGAGAAAAGCAGATCTTGGGAAAAATTTTAAATGCTAAGTTTAGTTTTAAAGCTTAGGAATTAGTTGTTACAGAAGAAACACTGACCTAAGGGTTGTTAGGATTTTATAAAATTTTCATGTGCAGATGTAAACAATTTTAGCTGAATTAGAATAATATGTTCTTATAGGTTATATGAACTGCCTTTATTAGCTTTGTATGCCACTTAAAAATGACTTTGTGGAGTGCCTGGGTGGCTCAGTTGGTTAGACTTTTGGTTTCAGCTCTGTCATGATCTCATGGTTCGTAGGATCGAGCCTCACATTGGGGTCTGCGCTGACAGCGTGGAGCCTGCTTGGGATCCTCTCTCTCTCTCTCTCTCTCTCCCTCTCCCTCTCCCTCTCCCTCTCTCTCTCTCTCTCTCTCTCTCTCACAAAACAAACTTTAAAAAAAATGGCTTTGTACGTATGACCATACATTATGATTGTACTTTTAAAACCTTAATAATCTGTATGTTATGTAATTTTGTTTATTGAATAAACTGATACTTGATGGCAGATACTAAATATTAGAGTTTCAAATTTCAAGAAAAATCAGAAAAAAAAATGATTTAATTCTTTCCCTAGGGTGACATCACTTCTATTCCTGAACTTGCTGACTATATTAAAGTTTTTAAGTAAGTACAAAAGGGGAGGAATTCCAAATATTAATGAATGACAAGTATCAATTTTGTAGTCACATTCATGTTGGAATTTACTTTAGCATATGCATTATGAATTATGAGAGAAAATAACCATCTTTACCAAATTAAAATTGCAGTACTCATGAGTTGTTTTATCTGATAAACATTTTTCTTAAAGGGGAAAAGCAAAGATTATGTAACCTAGATTGCATCATGTAGACTGAAACATACAGTGGCATTTTAGTATAAAACATCCCCTCCGGGTGAAAGCAGGACATAATGAACTATTACTGCCAGCAGTTATTTCCTTGTTCAGAGCCCCAGATTCTATTGAATTTTATTCATTTGTTCAAGGCATATTTTATAATAAGGTTTTTGTGTATCTTATCTAGACTTTTATCAATCTGGGCACAGTCCACAGAATCTAGGCATTAAAGCAGAAAAGGGAGAAAGGAGAGGAGGTGATATGGAATAGAAGGTGTGAAGCCATTATGGAATAAACCGTTTACTGTAGCTAAACATATAACAGCTTACCGTATGGAAAGTTTCTAAGATAAGGGCATGATATCAGATGCCGCTCCCTACCCCCTTTCTTCTCGCATTTCACACCTTTACTTACCCACTCTCTGTCATGATTACTGTCATCTTCGTGTTGGCCTTGGGTGGCAAGTTGAAGCACCATTCAGTTACACCCTGAGAGAGACCAGTACCCTCGTTCAGAGAGGCTCCAAAGGCAGCCTTGCACACACTCAGGAATCTGCTGGTGATTATAGGACCTAGGAGCTTTCCGATTGGTGACATTTACTTCACCTTTTGTTTCTTGTCCTTTCCATGTGACCTGCTAGTGTTAGAGATGGCTACCACTGACAGAAATACTAGATTGTTGGTCCTCCTTTCTCCTCTACCCATTCACTGTTTGAGATCTTCCTGAGTAGATTGATCGAGAGGGGACAAATCCAATAACAGCAACATTGAATATAACATGCTGGCCCAAGGGAACTTAGTTGAATATATGTAAAACTTGGCCTCAGACTTTTAATGTTTTGAAACTTTGCTGCTAAAACATACTGTTGATAAAGTTATTTCAAAAGTGGTTTTTCTCTTAATTCTGTTTGACATGTAGGCCAAAAAAACTGACTCTAAAAGGTTACAAGCAATATTGGTGCACCTTTAAAGATACATCTATTTCTTGCTATAAGAGCAAAGAAGAATCCAGTGGCACACCAGCTCATCAGATGAACCTAAGAGGTAAGGAAAGCCTTGGAGTGACCAGTGTTGATGGAGAAACTTTCTGTTGGCTAACAGTCAGTAAACTTCGCTTTGCAGGGTGGGGCAGGGGTGTGTTTCTCAGCAGATACATTACTCCTTTATGGTACTTTTTTAGGTCTAGATTCTTTTTTTTGGTACATAGTTTTTGTCACAATTTTAAGCATTCCATTTCCCACAAATATTTCGTTGTAATCTCTTTGTACAGTCTTCATTTGAAGTGATTCCACTTTTCTTCTCGTCAAGTAAATCTGTGGTGCCTCTTTTCTCATCCTCAGCATTAGGTCATTCAGGTTTTCTTCATTCTCATCCGTGTTGTAGTCCTCTCCGTTTTTGCTGGCTTTTCCCTTCCTCATCAGCATCCTACTCTTCTTCCTGACTTTCACTGATGATAAGCTGGTCCCCCTCACGACCCCCAGTCTCTTTTTGGCTCCGCAATGGGGCAGCAGGCACCTATGGGGTTTGGCCAACTTCTTAACCCTCCCACAACACCTCTTCCTGAACATTTTCGTTCGACACTCTGCTCTCAGTTTGGCTCCTGGGGTAGCCCCAGGATACCCCTCTGAGGCTCCTCCTCGTCAACAACCTGAATCTCTTTGGTTTCCTCTTGTCTCTTCAAATCCAAAGCTGTCACTAAGGGGCTGGTATTTGAGGCACATGTTATTGGACATGTTTCTACTCCCTTGTGGCAACCTTGTTTGCTGTGGCCTGAGTTGCTCCTGGCTGAGGACTCAGAGCTACTGGCTTTGGTCTTTTTTTTCCCATTTCACTCCCCACTTGGGTGACTTCTTTGGTTCTTCACACTGCTCCTTCACTTCTTTTATCTGACTGATGCAGTGGTTCAGGCAGAAGGAGAATTTCCTGTCCAGGTTGGTCTGGTTCTTCTACGGCTAGAGGACATCTTGCTGCCTCCTGCCGTGATTTTTCTGCAGGGTGTTGCAGATTGTTGATCACCACTTCACTTATGGGGATACTCACTAAAACCATTTGGCTCACTTCCAGCGAGAACTGCTCTCCTATGTGCCCACACCACACTCCCTGCACCCTTGGCACCAGCATGCTTGGTGGATTGTCGTCTCACTGTTCCACACTCTTACAGCAAAGGCTAGAAAACTAAAATACATTTTCTGGACTTGTTTGCAGTGAGATTTTTATTCCAATCAGATGCATTCATGTAAGACTTCAATTCCCAACTAAGTTATGGGGCTGGAGAGGCAGAATTGAGAAAGGAGCATGGTGTTTCCAGGCTTATTTAGTAAATAAGCCCTATGATTTTAGAAAAATAGCCCATTTGGAAATGAGAGTGTTCTCCATGCCTTTGGACTTTGGACTAGATGTTCTCTAAGGCCTTTGGAGATATAAAATGAAAAGTTCTAAAAACAAATTCAGTTCAAATACTGATTGAATTCCTGTGCCCCAGCTGTGCTAGATCCTGGAGACATGAGCAGGAACAGGTTACAGACCCACCCCTCTGGGTGTTTAGAGCATTTGGGAGATAAACAGTGACAATTTGGGCAATGAATAGTACTTTAAACAGTAACAGGTCCAAGGAGGAGCAAAGATAAGGGTGTGTGCTGTCTCAGTGTTCAGCGATGGTGGGGAATATCCTGGCAGAAATAATGCCAGAGTTAGATCCAGTGTCTAATTCAAGGCCCATGGAAGGAAGGAGAATTGGTAAAAACCTTGTGGCAGAGACTGGTATGCAGAAATTCCTGGAGAAAAGCATCAGCAACCACAGGGGGTTTTGTGCTGTTGGAATGTAGAGTTCAAGGCAGAGGATGAATGCTTCCTAGTGGCTACTGAATCTGATTTCTACATAGATGAGGGACAACAGCTGAAGAAATCGGCATGTTTTGGAGGATAAAAATGTTAGGGATTGTTTTTTAAACTGGCAGCAATGAAGTGTCACTGAGAAAGTATTAACATGAAAATAATGGGATCCATCCAATTATATTGGCTACAGTATACAGGAATAATTTTAGAACAGTGACAATGATCCAGATTAAGGTGATCAATATGGATGGAGAAAAGGGTTCAAGTTCAGAAGATCCTGAGAAAGCCCAGTCAGCAAGCATCCTGAGTGATTGATTTGGGAGAGGCTTATGGGGAGGGACTTATTTCTGGCTCGTACAAGTTGGATGGATAGAGTTGAGAATATAGAAGAGCTTATTTCAGGGAGAAGGACAGTGAGTTTAATTTTGGGTTATTTTAAATTTGAAGTGCCTGTGGGGTAGCTGTTGGAGGTAACTTGTAGGCCACTGGATCACGGGAGATCCACACTGCAGATACTGATGGTATCAGTTTTAGCGTTAATGATAAATGGCAGCCATTAGAATGGTTGTCTATAATATGAAAAGGCTAAGAACAGAACCCTGCAGAACACCTGTGTTTGAGATACAGGGCAGATTAGAGGAAGGGAAACAAAAAATGCTTACAGAGACCATGGAAATGAGACATGGTGGGAACTAAGATAAAAGTTGTTTCAAAAAGGACAGCATAATCACTGGCATCAAATACTACAGAAAAGTAAGATAAAGATTGTGAAGCCGACATAGCATTTAGCCACATTGGAGGTGGTTGGTGGCCTTGATGCCGAACAGATTGGAGCGGATTTCAGTGGCCTTTTGAGTATGGGCGCCAAAGTACAGTCACTGAGAAGTAAATAGGAAACAAAGATAGTTTTTTGATGAACCTTACCTATAATAAGGAGGGAGGAAAGAGGGCAGTAACAGCAGAGAGAGGTATAAGGTGGAGGAGGAAGGCATTTGGTTTCAAGATTGGAGAGACTCAAGGAAGTGAAATGCTGATGGAAACATCACACTAGAAATAGAGAAGTAGTGTCTGGGAGAGGAAGAGGATCTCTGTGATGGAGCAAGGTTCCTGGGATGGCAGAAAACATCCCACTTGGGATCAGAGAGATGCCATCCCACTGTGGGAGTGAGGGCAGCAAGCTTTATCGGCTGTGGTGGTAGGAAGCTGTGTGACTACTTCTCATGGCTTTCTTGGAAAAAAGATATGAAGTTGTCCCCTGAGAGTGAGCGGCATCGGAGGCCTGAGAAGATTTGAGATAAACATTGTTGAGAGTGTCTGAAAACACAGGATGCAAGTGTTGAGGGCCAGGTAGAGTTTGGGAATCCATGAATTTCTGGTGAAACCTATCTGCTTGGTTTTGTGGTTTTTCTCCCCCTCCCCTCCTTAGAGTGCTCAGCAGCCTATTTTAGGCAAGTAAAAGTGAGGTGGTTGGATGGAGCCAGGGTTAAGGTCTTGGTTAATGTGTATTAATGGAAATACGGTGAGTCTAGGGAGTTGGATGTGATAGCTGGTGAGTGGTGTCCAGGCTGGACTCAGGAAAAGGAAGAAGTGAAAACATGATGGGGAGAAGGTGTCAGGGCTGCAGGACTCAGAGAGTTTGAAGACTGCGGTTAGAACGTGTCAGAGGAGCAGCAATTGGGCTACAGTGAAGCGTGGCACGTTGCCATGGTCGTAGGTACCCGAGGTGGCACGGAGTGAATATTGTCTGAGATGTGTGGCCTGACAGGTGCCTCTGCGCCTACAGTAGCACCTGAGTTACAACTCACTATGCCTCGCCAAGCTTTTTAGGTTTTTTTGGTGTATTACTTTTAAAAGAGACATGATTATGGGATTGTGTACTTTTAAGTCTGCTTCAGTGAGTAATGAAATCTGCAAAAGAACTATCTTCAAACATCTCCTCTTTGTGTTACCTTTACAGATTAAATGCAAACTTTCTGATAGTTTGTAATCCTTGTACAGAAAGAGGTAAATGCTGTAGCTAATATTTTTTAAAAGAAAGCAAACAGGGAGAAAGTCCACTAAATTCATGATAGGTGTTTCTGGAAAGGAGAAGAGGATCTTCCATTTATCTAAAATGTTCTGTTTCTTGGGGCGCCTGGGTGACTCAGTCGTTTCAGCGTCTGACTCTGGATTTCAGGTCACGATCTCACGGTTCACCGGATCAAGCCACCGTCCGGCTCGACAGTTGGGCTCTGCGCTAACAGTGTGGAGCCCGCTTGAGATTCTCTCTGCCCTTCCCCTGCATGCGCGTGTGGTGCCCACTCCCTCTTATCAGAGTGCATAAACATTTAAAAAAGTACAATATTCTGTTGTTTTCAATACAGTGCTTTGTATTTGTTCTTTCTTTGTGGTAGATGTAGAGGGCTTTATTATCTTGTTCCTTATACTCTCCGTACAGAGAGATGTTGCTCCGGTACACAGAGCAAAGTGACCACAGGCCCTGCTAACAGTCTAGGAGCCTACTTGATGGTCTTAAGACACATTGAGGGTGATAACTGGAATACCGTTTAGAAAGCTCTGACATGTCTGTTATCTTCTTTATCCTTACAGCATTCCTGTGAGGTAGAGTTTTAAGGTTGGGAAATTTGGGTTTAGAGATGTTCCACAAATGGGCAGTAATTAAGTGACAGAGAAGTGTGGAACAAGGTCAGATTGCAGGGTGCCTCTCCACTATGTTACACTGGTTACTACTTGTTTATGCCAGCCATTATCCTGCCATCTAACTGAGTGTATGTTCAGCCCACCTGTGTGCCCTTCTGTAAAGCTGCTAGCTAATGCTTCACAGAAAAGGCATCATAAAAGTCCTTTATTCTTGGGGCTTCTGGCCAGTAGAGCAGGCAACTCTTGATCTCAGGGCCATGAGTTCAAGCCCCACAGTGGGCAAAGAGGTTACTTTTAAAAAGTCGCTTATTCTTACCAAAATGTTATCCCTATACATTTAGCAACTTAAAAGTCCCAAATACCTTGAGATTTAAGGAACTGAATGATATTAAAACAGCACAATATCAAACTTGTGGGGTCGTGTTTTTTGGTAATATCCTTTTAACAGGACCCTTTCCTTCTCTTCAATGAAGTTTTATGAGGACCACAAACTGCATTATACCCCTTTTCTACACTAGATCTCTTTTGCTCCACCTCAAACAATTGGGCGATAAAACCTTGCTTCCCAGTTTAAAGATTCCAAAACAGCAAAATTCAGCATGTTAAGATACCATAAAATGAGAGCTACCTATAGCGGCTTGTGATTTCTTAAAGGTAAATTTGACCATTTTAATAATTTTTTTATTACAGGATGTGAAGTTACCCCAGATGTAAACATTTCAGGCCAAAAATTTAACATTAAACTCCTGATTCCAGTTGCAGAGGGCATGAATGAAATCTGGCTTCGTTGTGACAATGTAAGTTTTCCAATTAAAAGTGTGAACTTCAGTTTTCTTCAGTTCCCTAGTGAGTTGACCAGTCGTCCTTACATTTTCTACTTAAAGGACCCATCATGTGATACATTTCATATTTCAGTATTTCTTTTCAACAGGAAAAACAGTATGCACACTGGATGGCAGCCTGCAGATTAGCCTCCAAAGGCAAGACCATGGCAGACAGTTCTTACAACTTAGAAGTTCAAAATATTCTTTCCTTCCTGAAGATGCAGCATTTAAACCCAGATCCTCAGTTAATACCAGAGCAGATCACAACTGATATAAATCCTGAATGTTTGGTGTCCCCTCGCTATCTAAAAAAGTACAAGAACAAGCAGGTATTTGATTCATTTCATTTCATCTCTTTTCTTCTCGTATGATTTTGTACATGTACTGTAAATTTAGTTTCCCCTGTTAAAACTTTGTGGCTTTAATGATGGTCTGAATTTCGTATCAGGTGGCTGGAATATAAAATAGGATGTGGATGGCCTTCAGTCAGTTAAGTCATTTTAAAAAATGTTTATCATTTTAATAGGACAGATCATAAGGTAAAATAGTAGGAAGCATATTTATTCTAAACAACCTAAGGAAACCGCTCTGTTAACAGGGTGTTCTTTCAGGGAATTGAAATGGTGTGGATGCTTTGAATTCCTTAATTCATGCAGTTTTATTCCTTATATATGTGTGGTATAAAGCACAGCCAGCATTTCCCGGCAAAGTGTAGAACAACTTCTCACTGTCAAAATGGACTTTTCCAGCTTTGGAGATAAACTTTACAATGGTAGAAATAGTCTACATTTTAACATCGTCTTTTCTTAACAGTCAAAAACCTAAACCAAGATTTGCGTGATGTGACAGAGTTTGGTAAATTTTGATTGAAATTCACTGCTTTTGTTCACTTTGTTTAGAATTCCTTTCCTGGAAATTAATACCATAAAAGGATTGCTATTTAGGAAAATGGTTCTTCAGTACAACATAAAAGGTTCTTTGCAGGGGAATTTCGTTTGGGATAGCCCCCAGTATTCTCTACACAAAACATCATGCCATAAAAGGCAAAGGCTTCAGTGTGAGGTGGGGTGAAGAAGGCCTTTAAAATAAATACTTCATTTCTATCTAGTTTGATTTTTATCTGTTAAAGAATAATTTTAAAACATTACTGGGAGGGCCCAATAAAATACCCAGAACACTTACTAATTCTTAACTTTAAATATAATGTTTATCATATGTGTTTGAAATTACTTAGCTGGAAATGTTCAGAAGGTTAATTACCAAGTATTTGTCTTTAAGTTTCAGAGGTTGTGTAAGCTACATGGAAATTGTTTATCCCACAGTCCCTACAATGTGGGAGTAGTGAGGAATGGAGGAAATGCTGCCCTGGGGAGATTTGTGGAATGTAGATTGTAAGTTAAAAAGGGAAAGTGAATCAAGTACTAATTTTATTTTTTTATTCTTCGTTATTTCATTTAAAAATTACTTGTAAAAAAAAAAATCCTTGTTTCTGAAAGTGGATTCATTTGCCTTCAAAGGCAAGGAACAGTTTCAAATCTTAGCAAGCTTCTTTCACTGTGAGGTACCAGGAAAAAAAGATCTTCAAGTCTAACTGTGAAGACTGCCAAATGTTGGCTTAGCTGTCAGAGATGGGTACTGAATTGTTTTCTCAGAAGCCTCTCAAATGATTTTCACTTTTAAAAGATAGTTTTCCAACCCTGATTTCTCAACTAGATTGTCAAGTGAAAATTCTCTGGGGGACAGAAA
Organism: Lynx rufus; assembly: GCF_022079265.1. Classification (NCBI taxonomy): domain Eukaryota; kingdom Metazoa; phylum Chordata; class Mammalia; order Carnivora; family Felidae; genus Lynx; species Lynx rufus. The sequence continues at coordinate 47,873,047 of NW_025814831.1, forward strand.
CAGTGACTATTTGTCTTCAACTGGTGGGGTGGCAGTATGTGTGGTCTGTGGTTAAGGATTCTTCCAGCCTTGTCTTCCACGTTGGCATTTTATCAAACACACATTCTTTTGTAATCCTTCTTTCCCTGACTAAATTTATGGGTTGTTCCCAGAAGGTAGAGACCATGTATTGCCCTGACACCTAGAAAGTGCTGATTGGCAGAAGTTTAGTTGCTTATTGTGTGTCACATGCTGTACTCGTCGTTGGACATAGGGCTTAATAGTTAAACTATATAGTACAGTGGTGTTCAGGAGTCCAGTAGGATGAGGTCCAGGCCATGGGGTCCTTTATTCCTATCAGGGCATAAGGTTTTCCTTTGGGCCCACCAATATAGAGAATTTGTTATATTTAATCTACTTTAAATCCCCAAAACTGTATATTATTTAAACTTGTTATATATATATATATATATATATCCTTATATGACTGTGACTCCCAAACTGCATTTTTACATTTTAAAGAAAAGAGTTGTTGGGTATTTTATCCATGTTAATACAAATTGAAATAGACTACTGTGTGTATAGCCACCATTCCTAGTGTAGTATATAGCATCTCTTCATTTTCCCTTCCAGGAAAAAGGATGCAAAAAACAGATGGTAATTGAGGGGGGTTGCTTTTCTTGTGTAAATAAAGAAACAGTAAGGTCACTGCACTTATTTTATGCCTTCAACTTATTTCTGCAAAGTGGTGCATGGGTCATATTATCTGACTCAATCTGAAAACATTAAAGGTTTTTGAATGTTAATTTTGATTTCCTACTAAAATTATTAGCTCTGCCCTAACCAGTAAGAACTGGTAAATGAGCAGGGAAAAGGGTATTTGCTCTTTTTTATTTTTTTCCCTACAAATTTCTACCCATAATTTTAGTAACACTTAACAATCTAAAATAATATGGAAGTGTTTCTCAGTATTCAAAGTGGAAAGTAATCGCTGCTTTCTCGTTTTCATTTTCATGCTTGCATTTACTTTGCTTGGTTTCTACCTGAAGTAATTTTTTTTGCATGGTTTTTGGCTGGAATTTTGGTTTGCAGGTTACCGCAACTTTTTCTTTGCTTCATTGCCATTTTTTCTGATTGCCTTTTTTTTTCTTTCTGCTTCCTTTTTCTTTCCTCGCATTGCCATCTACAGCCAGGCTATATAAGAGATTTGGTAAGTTCTCCATATTTAAAAAAGAAAAGGAAAGAAAATAAATACATAAAATATTTAAAGCCCTAGCTACAGTTCCCCCACCCCCCCCCACCCCATCGCCTTCATGGATTTCCACTCTTTGTGGGAGTAGTCATCCCAAAGTGAGTATAATTTAAAAGTTAACTTTCCTAATGATACCTTTAGAAATTAAAAAAATCTTTATGGTGGTTTCAAGTATTAAAGGTGCTAATAAATAGTCCACTACGAATTTATATTGCGGGTACTCATTCTGATATTGTGTTTTGGTGCTAAATTTAAAACCTGTCATGTACAGGATTAGAACATACCGTTTTATAAAAGCAAAATATGTGTGTGTCCTTGGAATATGTTTTGGGAGTGGCAGTTATTACTCCTGAAAGTACTTTTTGTTTCTGGATATATGGAAACTGAAATCAAAAAGAAATACATCAAGGTTTATTTTGAAGAGTCATTATTTAACTAAAATTCCTAAATGTGGCTTCAGAAATTTCCTAATTCCAACTCTTAGAGGTAATTGTGGGGTGGGGCACAGTTGGTTACTTTTGTTTTGCTCCTGCAATGAAAGAATATTGTCTGATGGTAAAGGTGATGTTTAATCATGTTTAGATAACAGCAAGAATCTTGGAGGCCCATCAGAATGTAGCTCAGATGAGTCTAATTGAAGCCAAGATGAGATTTATTCAAGCATGGCAGTCATTACCAGAATTTGGCATCACACACTTTATTGCAAGGTCAGTGGTTCTGCTACTAAACATCTATGTATAAATCTTAATGTGTACGTTTTTACTTAATCTATTTCAATTAAACATTTAAAGTACCTGCTGAGATCCATTAAGCAATTTTACAGTAAAGAATATCAAAATGTATTTTCTATTCTTGTAATTTTTACTTTAAAAATTCAAAATGATTGGGCTGCCTGGGTGGCTCAGTCAGTTGAGTGTCTAGCTCTTAATTTCGGCTCAGGTCATGATCCCAGGATTATGGGATCAAGCCCGGCATCGGGCTCCACGCTCAGCATGAAGCCTGCTTAAGATTTTCTCTCCCTCTGCCCCTCGCCCCCACTTGTGCATTCTCTCTCTCCCCCCAAAAAACTCAAAATGATAGCATTTCTATTTTTACTTATATAAGAATATCACTTTTTTGAGAGTTAAAGAGCACATCTTAAAAACAGGGGCTCAGTTGGTTAAGCACTCAACTTTGACTCGGGTCATGATCTCACGGTTTGTGAGTTTGAGTCCTGCATCGGATGAGCCCCACTTTTCTTTTTCTGCCCCTCGCTTCACTTGCACCCTCTACTAAAAAAGAAAAACAGAGCAACATTCCTCCCACCCCCAACGTGTTTTTAAACATTTATTATGTTTTAATACTATAGGTTCCAAGGAGGAAAAAAAGAAGAACTTATTGGAATTGCATATAACAGACTGATTAGGATGGATGCCAGCACAGGAGACGCAATTAAAACATGGCGTTTCAGTAACATGAAACAGTGGAATGTGAACTGGGAAATAAAAATGGTAAGCTAGGGGTGGGCACCTGGGTGGTTCAGTCAGTTAAAGCATCCGACTCATGGTTTTGGCCCAGGTCATGATCTCAAGGTTTGTAAGACGTAGGTCCTGCATTGGGCTCTGCAGTGTTAGCACACAGTCTGCTTGGGATTCACTCTCTCCCTTCCTGCCCCAACCCTGCTCATGCGCACACTCTCAAAATAAATAAATAAATGGCGAGCTATAACGATGTTACTTGAATTAATATATAGCCCTTCTGGGGCACCTGGGTGGCTCAGTCGGTTAAGTGTCCGACTTCCGCTTAGGTCATGATCTCACAGTTCACAAGTTCAAGCCCCACGTTGGGCTCTGTGCTGACAGCTCAGAGCCTGGAGCCTGCTTCAGATTCTGTGGCCCCCTCTCTCTCTGCCCCTTGCTCTCAAAAATGAATAAACTTCAAGAAAAAAAATTTTTAAATATATATATAGCCCTTCTAAAACTTAAGAATTAAGACCTATAAATTCTATAGATTGTTTGCACCATTACCTCTTAAAGTATAAAACATGGTTGGTTATTCATTTCCCACTTAAACTTGCCTAGTTCATAACTAGCCCAGTTATTAGCAGCTGCTGTTTATTGAATGCCTACTCTGTGCCAGTCATGATGCTAGATGCTTTTGTATTTCTAAATCTCACCACAGCCTTGTGCGGGATAGTTGGATTGTCCCTACCTTACAAATGAGGACACTCACATTTAGAGGCCTGTGGGCCATGATTGCTATGACCACACACTTAGTCACAGAATCAGGATTCAAAGTCAGATGCTCAGGGGATCTAAAACCTGGCACAGCTACTACTGTATATCATGCTGCCCCCAGACTTGAAGTACATAAATATCATTTAAACAGTCTTTTACTGATAAGCTGTGTGTTTTAGGGACATTGGGTTTGTTGTAGCACTTCCTATTACTGCATCGAATAATAGGTTACTTTTCTGTGGTTAACCTTGATCCAGAAGCAGATAACCCATCCTCCTCCTGATATATTGTAGGAGCCTAACACTATGTCACAGCACCTACGTCATTTACCTTCATCGCGTCATATAGGCATTTTGTCATTTCTCATTATCACAGGGGCGAGTACAGTACAGAAAGGTATGTTGAGAGAGAGAGACCATGTTCCCATAACTTGGTTATAGTATATTGTCATAATTCTGTTATTGTTAATCTCTTACAGTATCTAACTTACAAATTAAACTTTATCATAGGTATATCTGTAAAGGAAAGAAAAGCATAGTGTATGTAGGGTTCAGTACTATCCATGGTTTCAGGCATCCACTTAGGGTCCTGAAATATATTCCCCATGGATAAGAGGGGTTGTTACTGTATTCAAACATGATACCTAAAGGTTAAGTATCTGAAGCAAATATTAAATTAAATGCAGGAAGTAGGTTTTCTCTCAGGCCTTGAAGAGAGACATTCTCATTAATTGAATCACCAGAGACCATTTGGGAACATAATGACCTAAACCCTTTGCATTCAGTCTTCCTTTTCAGAACATGAAAACTAAAAAGGAGTCGGGGAGGGGCTAGTCAACTTGTATTCTTTTGGAACTGAAGGCATTATTAGTTTAGGATTAAAAAAAATTGAGGGTCGACAAATAGTCTTGTGATAGGGCAGACATTAAACAGCACAGTAGCGTCACTTGTGCCTAACCATGTGGAGTTTTACTGAGACTGACAGTTCTTTGTCTTTGTTCCAGGTCACGGTAGAGTTTGCAGATGAAGTACGATTGTCCTTCATATGTACCGAAGTAGATTGCAAAGTGGTTCACGAATTCATTGGTGGCTACATATTTCTCTCAACGCGTGCGAAAGACCAAAATGAGAGTTTAGATGAAGAGATGTTCTACAAACTTACCAGTGGCTGGGTGTGAATAGAAATATTGTGTAATGAAACTCCATGGCCATAACAATATTTAACTTTGAAAGCTGTTGTTTGTTATATGCTGCTTAATAAAGTAAGCTTGAAATTTATCATTTTATCATGAAAACTTTTTTGCCTTACCAGACCAGTTAATATGTGCACTAACAAGCACGACTATTAATCTGCTATCATGATACAATATATGGACATGAATATGGCACACATTCCTTAGGGCCAGGAATTGAAAACGAAAGTAGTGGGCAAGTCAGGAACAAAACATCACTGATTTAAGCTAGCCAAACTAAGAAACTCAAGCCATCTACTTTAAAGCTATCCAGGGCTTAAACTATATGAAGTCTATTTATCATGTTTAATGCATGTGTTTTAATGTATGTTTAATTTGATCATGTGTTTTAAAAATGCCTCCTTTCTGGTAGCTATTGATTCCCCATCCCTCACTCCCATCCCCAAATAAATCAGGCCTGTGGAAGATGCCTGATATTCAATAATGTTATTGTTTGACCTTGAAGGAAAATGCTATCGGTCCCTTATGCTTGGTTTGTTTTTGTCCTTGAATAAGCATGTATGTATATTGTCTTGTGTTTTGACTTTCACACCCTGTTGTATTACAACACTTTTAGTATTCACCAGCATATTCACTGTCTGCCTAAAATAATGCAACTTTTGCATTACAATATGAAGTAAAGGTCTATGAAGTATGCATTTTGTGTAACTAATGTACAAACACAAATTTTATAAATTGTACAGTTTTTTAAAAAACTACTCACAACTAGCAAATGTCTTAGATGTAGCATCTTTGCATTAATTAAATGCTTTTAAAAATATAATTAATGTGCAGTTTTCATATCTGCTAAATTAAGAATGACTTCATTATAGTCATGATTTGCCACAATGTCCTTAACTCTAATGCCTGGACTGGCCATGTTCTTGTCTTTTGCGCTGTTACAGTCGGCATTGGTGCTATAGTCAAAATTCCTAGGTCACATAACCCAAGAGGGGGCCGGGAGGGGTGGATTACCAGTATTGTCCAATAATCCATGGTTTAAAGACTGTATAAATGCATTTTATTTTAAATAAAAGCAAGATCTTTTATTTATGTTTCTTTTTGTACTTTGTGTTTTTACTGTTTCCATAGCATTAACCGTAGAAATGAACTCTTGCCTTTGGGAAGAACTTTGCCTACCTCTTGTGTTAGGAGAACAACTTGCTGGTATCCAGAGTATCACCAGATAGTTGATACTTAATCTCTAGGACAGATTCTTCCACCCCATTTTTTGTTCTACTACTTAAAAATGAACCGCATAATATTTAAATATTAGATTGTATAAACAGAAATATGACAAATGAACAGACATTGTTGCCTCGGGCAGAATTTGTTTTAAACGGCAAAATAACTCCTGGTCTAAAAGACCACAACTCACATGTATGAATCTGCTCCCTGGTGTTAATGCTAATTATATCATTCAGATGCAAAACTTCAGTCCTGGACTTTTTCCCTTTATCTGCATTTGATCAGGCCAAGTCTGGTTGGTTTTTCCCTCAGGCAATCTTTTGTCACTGCTATCATGGACACCTGAATTCAGGTCTTTGTCCTGGGCCTGCCAGGATGCCATGGCCTCTAGAAGCAAAGCTCCTATCACCTTCTCCATGGCTTTTCTTTGTACTCTAAGGCCAGGTCATAACAATCCTTGTTCCAAATATAAGGGCTTCTTCCCATTAAAACAACATTTAAATAATGTATCTCCTTTTCTCATCTTAAATACAGGTCACCAACTTGTATAGTCACTTGGTAAAAGCCCTGAGGTAGATTTAGACGAAGGCATACTCAAGTCCCTTAGAGTCTTAAGGCCTCTGTACAAGTGAGAATAGCCTCTCTCCTGATGGCTGATTTTTCTGTCTCTCGGTTTTGCCCCACTTGCCATACTGGCAATTTTGACATTAATTGAGTCCCAGCACAGCACTGGCTATATGCCACCCTGATGACCTTGGTTGATTATAGTATAACAGCCAAAGTCCCCAGGCAGGTGCTAAGAGGTCTCCTATCGTCTGTATCCCAGCCCGCATTTTTCTCATCTTCCAACAGCCTTCATCCCAAATTGGGTGGCCCACGTTCTCTGGACACACTTTACACTCGCCCATCTCCATGACGTTCCACAGACTTTCTTCCAGTCTCCCACCTGTTCAGATCCCATCTTTCTGGGGTTTTAGAAATTTTAGAAAGAGCTCCAGGGTTCTCTCTTCCATAAACACTTCTAAGTTTCCTTGCAGCCAAAAATTTTCTTACTCGTGAACAGCCACTAAATTTGGTCCTTTTTGGAACTTAAGAGCAATCATCATTATTATTGCCCATAATAATAAGCTACTCCCTTAAGGACTGGGTCTGAGCCTCATCGTTTCTACCTAGGATCAGTTAACACATATTTGTTTATTGAATATAATGATGGCTATTTTGGAAATCAAGGAATTAATACAACTTAGAATTCTTACAGCATCAGCATGATTCAGTATGAAGGAAACAAACATAGTTCTTGCACACCAGTTACATGTGAGGAGACATGCTAAATACTTCCATATACACAGTCTCTTCTAAAGAATCATACAACCCATCCTCATTTTCTAGATGAGAGGCCAAGTGACCTGTTCACAGTCTCCCAGCTATAATTAATTAGTGCGAAGGCAGAGCTAGAAGTGGGACCCAGATTTCCTTCCTACGCAGTAAACACTTCACAGATCTTGAGGAACTCCATTGGTAGTAGTCCCACTACAGAAATGACATCAGTCCGTGAAAAGAACACTGGCCAGGGTTTCCAGAGACATAGTTTTAGGTTTCTGCTGTGTGGCTCAGTTTCATGTAAACATGAAGGCACTGGGGACAGGAGAACTACGAAGCTCTCTTCGAACTCTATTTCTCCTAAATCAGCAAGTTAGAGACCTGCCGATGATGTAGTTAATCAGTAATTTTAACTTGGTACAGATTATTTTTTACATAACCTTGAACTTCAAAGGTCAGGGACGTAGAGACATGAACTTAGTTTTTTCAGCTTTACCAAGGTAAAGCTGGCAGAACTGTAAGGTATTTAAAGTGGACATGTGGTGATTATATATATATATATATATATATATACACACACACACACACACACACACATTATGAAAGGATGGGCATTAATTAACACATTACCAGAGACACCAACTAGAGACACAAACTTTGTAGAAGGAAAGTCTCTTGGCAGTTCTGCTCTTAGACAAAAAAGCAACATTGTGGCAAATTGTACGTTTTTATGTTTAACATAGTTTTTGTTCTTTTTTTTATGTTAAAAGACTTTACAAATCAAAACCACAATGAGATACCACCTCACACCTGTCAGAATGGCTAGATTCAAAAATACAAGAAACAAGTGTTGGTGAGGATATGGAGAAAAAGGAACTCTTCGGGCACTATTGGTGGGAATGCAAACTAGCTCAACTGCTGTGGAAAACCATATGGAGGTTCCTCCAAAATTTTAAAATAGAAATCCCATATGATCCAGTAATTCCACTACTGGGTACTTACCCAAAGAAAATAAAAACAATATTTTAAAACAATTTTGACCTTTATGTTTATTGCATCATTACTTACAATAGCCAAGCTGTGGAAGCAACCAAAGTGTCCATCCATAGATGAATGGATGAAGAACATGCAGTAGACACACACACACACACGAGTATCACTGAGCCATAAAAAGGGATGACATCTTGGCTTTTGCGACAGCATGGACGGACCTACAGAGTATAATGCTAAATGAAGTCAGAGAAAGACAAATACCATATGATTTCAGTCACATGTGGACTCTAAAAAACAAAGGAAATGAATAAACAAGCAGAAACAGACCCATAAATACAGAGAACAGACTGATGGCTGCCAGAGGGGAGGGGGGTGAGGGATGGGCGAAATGGGTGAAGGAGAGTAGGAGAGACAGGCTTCCAGTTATGCAGTGAGACACGAGGATAAAGGGTGTGGCATAGGGACTACAGTCCGGTGGTACTGAAACAGCACTGCATGGTGACAGCAGCTACACTGTGGTGAGCACAGCATAATGGATAGACTTGCCAAGTCACCGTGTTGTACACCTGAAGCTAAGACAGCATCGTGTGTCAACCACACTTCAAAAAAAAAAAAAAAAAAAGCCTTATTAAGGTGCTTTTAATTCATTACCAGTTGCTGATGTGATGGGATCAGACCAACCTGGGTTTCTGACCTTTAATTTATCTGGAAGAAATCCCACACACAGTTAAAGACAAATGTTTAAAGTACTCAACACTATACCTACACTGATTATAGTACTTTCCCAGTGAAATGTTAGGTTTTGTAACGCAAAACTGGTTCTGATCCTCTAAGACGCAGTCCTATACCATACCTTTCATAACCGTTTCTACCCTATAGACTTTTGACAAGGTCTGCTGCTGGTTTTAGAATAATCACTTAAAACGTGGTAACATCTTCACGGCTTTGAGAATTCCTAAGAGAACAGGGCTTTCTGAATTCAGCCCTTTGTGACAGCATCATCACTAATCCTTACTGAAGCCTTTCCTGCACACATAACGCTGCTAACTGCCATCCGTGCTCTGCTTTGTTCCAAAAAAAAAAAATCCTGTCACACCCACCTCCCCAAACGTTTGTGCAGCTATTGCAGCCATTCCCTCTTTTTGCGGCTCTCCGGCACTGCTGTGGCAAGGACGAGCTGTGCCGTGTGGGCACAGACCTAAGAGACGTGGTACGATAATAATTCGGTCAATTCTTAATCTGCTGATAAAGGTCCAGTCATCTCTACACAGTAATATCCAGGAAGAAGTTGTTTACCGAAAGCTCCGAGCTCTTCGACAAATTAACTGCGTCTTCGTCTCTTTGAATGGCTTCGGTTTGGCAGCTCAAGAATGGGGGAGGTGGTAGAGAGTGACAGGAAATGGGAAATTTTCAATCTGAGTAAAAGGAATGAAATTCTCAGAGTGGACTGCAGAGCCACCCAGAACAGGAAACAGAGTAGCAAAAAAAGCCTTATCTGGTGACCTTATTTCCCACTGTGCTGATTCTTCTCTGGCTTTCTCTGCTTTATTTAATAAACAATACAAAGTTTCCCAGGCTGAATGTGTACATGAAAATCCTCTATTCCTTTATTAAACAGTTACCAGTACGCATACGCTCAACTCCTAGTTGAGTTTCCCTTTTGATATTTGGGCACAGGCCTACATATTGCTAAAAAATATAAGCACTTAAAATAATTTGAGACCATTATCTCACGGAATCTAATTATAGTCTCATGTGGCTTCATTGGCCAGGCATTATCTGTATTACTGCTCAGGGAAGTGGTCCAAGTCCAATGTTAATTAAATTTATGATAAAAACAGCACAACCAACCAAACAAGTTTAACATACCTGTATTAATATGGTTTGTAGATACTGAATGATAAAGAAAACACTTTTTATGAGCACAAATTCTCATGTCAAATCTAAATTTTGTGAATTTTATTTTTATGACCAGAATAAAATTCAGGTAAACACATTTACTCTCAGGTTTACTGAGCAGACCATTTAAACCTTATTTCTGTCTGCCTTGCCTAATTATAAATTCAGTTAGCTCTTCGAAGGAACATTCGGAAAACACATTTCTTCTAATCCAGAAGAGCAAAGGGCCAATAGCCAAAACACTCCTAACAACCAACAGGCGAAGAGGGGACAAACCTCACCGGATGGCAAGAAGTCACATCACACTGGACTCACAGTGTAGTGTTGGCTCCGGGGTGAGTGAAATAACCAGAGTCCAAACAGAGACTCTAGGAACAAACTTGCACACGTATGGAAACTGGCTTTCTGAGAGCCAGTCTTGCAGATCAGCATGAAATAGGAGGATTTCCCCATGAATGGTGCTGCTGATTATCTCTATGAAACAAAGGAATTTGGAGCACTACCTCGTACGTGTACAGAGTGTCCAAATCCATTCCAAATGAATTGCAGACTTAAACGTCAAAGAAAAACTGTAAAACTTTTAAAAGATGACAGTAGAGAGCATACTTATGTGACACTGAGAAAAGAGTTTGTGTATGAACAAGGCACCAAGAAGTACAAGCTAACTGTATCAAAATGAGAACTATAAAGATATAAAATGTAAAAAGGCAAATCAAATTGGGAGAAGGTATTTGTAACACATAATGGACAGAGGGTTACCATCTAGAACAGAAATACACACGGCTGCTCAGTGATGAAGCCAAAAGAAAAAGGGACAAAACACTGGAATGGGTACTTCTTGAAAGAGGAAAACTGAATGGCAAGTCTACAAAAACTGTTCAATTTCACTAGTATTCTAGAAAATGGGAGAAAAATACAAATTTTAAATACATGTAAAATGTTTCACGCGTACCAGATTAGCAAAATTTTCAAAGTCTGACAATGGTTGGTATTGGTTGGGACGTGGAACCACTAGAATACTTATTGTTGATTTGAGTATAAATCTGAACCAAACACTTCAGAAATATTTTGACATCATCTGATAAAATTAAAGGTATATCCTATGACCTTGCGATCCCATCCTAGGTATGTACATACCCTGGAGAGAAAGTCTTGCGTGTACATATCAGGAGACACGCACAGGAATTAGTGCATAGCAGAACTACTTATGATAACAAAACCCTGGAAACAATCAAATGTCCATCAGAGTAGAATAAATTCTAAGACAGCTGTAAAATGGAATCAAAATAGCAGTGAATAAGTTCCAATACACGAACAACGTGGATGAATCTCAACCCAGTGCTGAACCAAAAGTTTTGCTGCAGAACACACAGTATGATTAAAGTTGAAAAAATGTGCAAGATTACTGAAACACACACACACACACACACACACACACACACAAGGAAGTGGCAAATATTTTCTTCTTGTATTGGAGAGTAAAAGCTGCATTTTTAAAAGATAGATTGTTGGTGGGTTCTAAAGTTCAGCGTGACACGAAAAATCACTGTGACCTAATGGGAATACGGGGGTCTTGCTCTTAACCACTGAAAAGCTGCCACTGCTTTTGGTGTACTTTCCTAGGTCTGGACTAGATCAACACATGAGTCTGGCCCCTGCTGCCAAGTGAATCGCTAATTGGCTATTTGGCTGCCCTAGTTTAAGAATGGAGCTAATGAGCCCAGGGTCAGGGTTTCAGTCCCCTTGTGGTCCAGCTGGCTTTGCTCTGTTTCATGCTCACAGGCCACACCATTATTCTGTAAATGTGCAGGGTTAGTCACAAGAGGGCCTGGGTAAGAAGAGAAGAACAGATCTATCAGCTCAACTAGATAATCAACTTTAAGCTCAAGGCTCTGGTCAGTATACGCATGACAGTGTCATTACTCATAAGCAGTTGTGAAGATGTCAACCCAAATCGTATTAAACCATCTGGGTCATAGCAGAGGAGCCAAGGAACTTAAGGATACCTTCTCTCACTGCCTGGATTAGTATAGAAGACGTCCCTGTACTTGAGAAAGCGCTTCTATAGAGGCTGACTCTATGAGAGAGGAATTCTGAATGAGATGTTGATTCTCCAGAAATTAGGCTCTCATGATTTGAGAGTGCCTTATAAATGTATGAACATGAAGTCAACGGGATGGGAAATGTAGATAAGAACCATTGCTACAGAGCAGAACAATCTCGAAAATGCCTGGAGTCTATTTTGATTTGTTTGTTTTGAAAATGCCCCTGGTTCATACAGAAAGTACCAGATAAGGAGTGATTACAGGTAGGTAAAATGGTCAGAAGGCTTTTCTGAAAAAATCAGGAAAGCTATTTCAGGGCAGCTTCAGTGAGAAAGGGAAAGGCATGCAGTATCATGGACTAAGTGAGACCTATATATATGTTTTCCCACAAGGGGACATTTTGAAAAGCCACCATTTGTTCTGGGGTGGACAGGACCAGTTGATCTGTAGCAAAGATGGGGAAAAGGAAGCTAGCCCTTTAAAAATAGCCTCAACAGGAAAGAAACCCACTTAACAAGAGCACAGAATAGACAGCAAACAGCCTGTTTTGAGGTCATCTCAGGTTTGACTTTTATTCCTAAATCTCCAACTCAAGAAATAATTTTCTATAATCAGCCTATGTCTTCACATAAATTTTGCAAAAGCTTCAGTTTCAGGTATTCTCAAAAGAGGCCCTGCTGTCTTGTCCTAAATGTGTTATCTTTCTTTTTTGATTGGGCGTTAGTCTCATTTTAGTGCTCCAAGTATTTGGCATCTGGTGGGAATTTAGAAACTTCCTTTTGCTTTCTCATAAATTTTGTTGAAAGCAACCACATAACGAAGAGCAAATACTTTCTACTTCCTCTTAGCGGGAAGCTGGAACTGAGTTCCTTGTGATGCCCTGTCCAGACCTTGCTGTACCATAGATGGAGGTCTACAGTGTCAACTTGACTCGACACATGCCCAGAATTCCTCCTATGAAGATCTTTAAAGAGGGAACTGGACAGATGTTTTCTTTAATTGTCACTGGTCAAGACAAATGTGTGGAATGAAGATCTTCTAGTTTTGTTTGCTTTTTTTTTTTTTTAAGGCAAACCACATGAATTAACATTGTTTCCTCTAGTCCCAAGAACTGCTTGAGATCAAACCATGTTGATCTCTAAACAAAAAATGACTTCTAAACCTACGAGATTTGATTATAAACCTTGCCCTTGATTTATATTCTAAGAAATTATGCTAAGAGCTGTGCTCCATAAAAGCCCAGGGCATAGTCTTTTGCAATCTGTTAGGCAACTATTTTTAAAAGGGGGTGGGAGGGAGAGATGTGTATAATAACTGTTTGGCACATAATTAATTGAGTTATGTCTCTAAGTAAGAGGTCAAAAATCCCGGGAGGCCAGTCAGTTCATTTTGTTCTGAGGTCTGCACATTCAGATGTGCTCCTCAGTGAGGCAGGTAAAGCTGATCCATGGTTGGCTATTCTTTTGAGAAAAAGGAAGACACGTTTCTGGAGAGGTGAAAAACAAAGTGCGTTGCCAAAGCTGAAGATGGAGAAGTAGAAGGCAAGGAGCTATTATCTGTTTAATAAATCTAGTATCTTGAGCACTCAGAAGAAGAATAGTATATTAAGGGCCCAGAGATAAAAAGACTCTTATAATCATGCGAGATGGCACATTTACATGAGAAGTCTGGTATGTGCCACATGGCCATTTGTGACTAACTGCCAAGGGAGCAATGGAGGTGATAAGTGCTCATGGGTCACAGAACGCTGGGGGCCAGAGCAGCCCCAGAAAACTGCCTGATAGGGACCACAGCAAATGGGGCTTGAAGGATGTGCAAAGAAGTGCAGGGGGAGGGCAAGAAGGCAGGAGGGTTGGAAGGGCAGTGAGAAAATGCCAATCCTAACGTGAGGAAGCAGTAAGTGCTCAATAAATATTTGTGAAAATACTTAATCGCTAAACTTTTTTAAAATTTTTAATCCCTGAATATTTTGTCCCTCAAAAAGTGATTTTTTTTTTTTTTAGAAAAAGCAACTGATTAAAATACTTAAACAGACAGATCCTGTGAAGTAATTTAGTATGTGTTTGAATTATTCAAGTGAAGCTAAATTAAGCCAACCGTTTCAAAAGTACAGACAGGGAAGCCAGAATGTGACGGAGACAAGTAAGCTACTGAAAATCATCTACAGGAAAGACAGAAGTGTGAAGGGTCGGCTATAACTTTAATTAGCATCAATTCTTATATTATTGAAAAGCAGTGGAGGAACAAAGATGAGAAAGCAACAAAAAAAGTTTTACAAAAGTATAAGATAAAGGAGTTTAACATATTGAAGCTTCCAAGAACAAGATGTCATGGAACACCCATGGGAAGGCCAATTTCCATTTTAAAAGATGCTCCTTACATTTGGGGATGAGGAACGGGGAGGGCCAGAAACAGACATGAGCACGTGAGCACGTCCTCAGGGGAGGTCTGAAGGGAAGGAGAGAAGTCACCCCCATCCGGCAAGACTGCTGAAGCGTGGGAATCTCGGCAACACGGTGAGGGGTGTGCGGAGAACTTCGACCCTGAGCAGATGTGCCTAAATCTGCTTTTCTGAAACAAAATATATTGCGGTGCTCAGAGAAACTTCCGTAAGGGATTTGGAAACATTCTCACCACAACTAAGGCTTTAAAGCCAGCTCCTTCTGGCAAATTCCATTTAGGTCCTCTAAAGAAAAATGACACCAACAAGCAAACACTATAACCAACACTATTTAAAGCAAGAAAGAGAGACCAGTGGAGCCCTTCCCATCAGACAAGGCCCATACTCATGACCTCCAGGGGAGGTCCCTGGGTCCCCACAAGCTACTTATTATTTTCCAAGTATCTCCCAGCCCTAGAACTACAAGGGCAGTGCTCAGTCTTACCTCCCAGGGCCTATGAAATATTCCTCTAATGAATGAGGGAGAGAATTCCAGCTACACAGAAAAGGATTAGCCTTTAGCAATGTGAAAACATGGAGGTGAAAGTTGCTAAGGGAAGAAACTCAGAGGGAATCTTACGTACCTCAGGCCTGAGATTGAATATGGTTATATGCTTGCTTTTTGTATTAGCCAGCTGGGGATTATTTATTTTGCTATTTTTAGGTCCAAAAATCTTAGACTTCTCTCCCTACCACTAGCTGTTTTGAAGTAGAAAACGGAGCCAATTTAAATACTAGCCCAAGCAAAACATCCCAGAGACAGGTGTCCTCAAAAGAAACAAATAATACAAATTCAAAAAACAAACAAACAAGAAAACAAGATTTCAGGATCATCTGTGTTATTGTTCTTTGAGTTTTATGTTAGGGATTTGTAGAGGGTCTCATGGAGATAAAGTTTTTTAAACCTGAAGCAGAAGAGTTCACTGCAAGGGCAAGAACCCTTTTTAATTTCTTCTCAGACACACCTTCCCCAGCGTGACTTCATTGTGTTGATTCCCCAAATAGTAGGCACAGTCCCATTCAAATTAAATAGAAAACAAATTAAATAAGAATAAATTTTGTTAGCGTGATCTCTGCCACATTTTCCCTCCTCTAGTAATAGTAACCAACATTTATTGTGCAAGAACTTGGCAAAATACTTTACACATATTTCATCTCCTTGAAGCCTCACAAAGGGACTTGGGCTATGGAGAAATCAAGGAATTTTCTCAAAGCCACACAGCTAATAAATGGTTCCAAACGCTTGTGATCTTAAGCCACTGTTGTTCTGCTCCATTAATATGGATAATCGAATATTACCCAAGTACAACAGCAAGAACAATCCATGATCCATCCATCCAATTAACTTTTTATATTAAAAAAAAGTTTTTTTTTAATGTTTATTTATTTTTGAGAGAGAGAGAGACAGAGAGAGAGTGCAGGAGGGCAGAGAGAGAAGGAGACACAGAATCCAAAGTAGGCTCCAGGCTCTAATCTGTCAGCACAGAGCCGGACACGGGCTCAAACCCACGAACTGAGAGATCATAACCTGAGCTGAAGTCAGAATGCTTAACCGACTGAGCCACCCAGGCACCCCAACTTTTTATATTTTATAAACATGTTTTAAAACTTTCATTATTAAAAATTTCAAACATTAATAAAAGTAAATGAAATAGAACTCCCATGCACCCATCACACAATTTTAACAATTACCAATATCCTCCTGTTCCTGCACCATTTTTACCTCTACCAACTCCTCACTCAATTATTATCGTTCTACAGCTTTTTGAGGTAAAAATATACATATGCTGAAATGCACAAATAGCTGTACCATTTGACAAATGGATACCTGTATGTAAACCACACTACCCTTATGATTCAGAACATTTCCATCCCCCCAGAAAGTGCCCCCATGTCCCTTCTCATCAAATCCCACCCTCAGAGGAAACCACTGCTTTTGCTTTTTGGTTTTTTTCTACCTTATTTTTTTTGCCTCTTCTAGAATTTCCATAAGTGGAATCACACTGAATGTCCTCTTATATCTGGTTTCTTTTGCTCAGCATATTTTTGAGATCTATCCAATGTTGTTGAATATATCACTAGTTCATTCCTAGTATGAATACAACACAATCTGTCTATCCATTCTCTATTGATCCACTTTGGGGGTGTTTCCATTCTGGAATTATTATAAATACAGCTACTGGGAACATCCTTGTACAAGCCTTCTTGTGAACATGTAGTTCATTTCTCTGAGGAGTGGAATTTCTAAGTCAAAAGGCAGGTAAAATTGCTAATCTGAGAAACACAAGAAATGAACATAGGGGAAGGGAAGAAAAAATAAGATAAAACACAGAGGGAAGCAAACCAGAAGAGGCTCTTCAATACAGAGGACAAACTGAGGGTTGCTGGAGGGGAGGTGGGTGAGGGGATGGGTTAAATGGGTGATGGGCATGAAATAGACCACAGTAATGAAAAGTTTAAAAATGTAATATGATGACCTCTCAGTCACCTACCTCTAGCTTAAAGAATTTATAACACATTATTCCAGATTCATTTGTACTGCACTTTGGACCGCAAGAGAAGACAATACAGCACAGCAGATTTACTTTCTTACATTCTGCTTAGGTTTGTTAAGCCTGTGGATGAGAAGTAAATACACTAGAAGCCTTTATTTCATTCCTTTAAAAGAAAAAAAAAAAGAAGGGCATTTTTTAAGATGAGCACTGGGGGTCATATGCAAGAGATGAATCACTGGGTTCTACTCCTGAAGCCAAGACTATACTATATGCTAACTAACTTGAATTTAAATTAAAAAAAAAAAAAAAGGATAGGTAAAACTGCTAAACTTTTTCCCAAAGTTACTACTTTATATTTCCACTGGTAATATATAAAAGTTGCTTACAGCTTCACCAGCATTTGCTGTTGTCAGTCTTTTCGATTTTAGCTATTTTAATGTGTGTGTGGCATGAGCTCATTGTGGTTTTAATTTGCATTTCTCTGATGACTAATGCCGTTGAACATCTTTTCATGTGCTTACTGACCATTCATATATTCTCCTTTGTGAAACGTTGGTTTGAGGCTTTTTTCCATCTTTTAAAAAGTGGATTGTTTTTATTACTGAGTTACACAGTTATATATATATATTCAGGATATAAGGATATAAGTCCTTTATTAGATTAGATAACATTTTGACACTCCTTCCAGGCTATATATTGCTTATTTATTTTTAATAGTGTTTTTGATAAAAATATTTAATTTTGAAGAAGTATAATTTATAAATTTTTCTTTTATGGTTATTGCTTTCTGAGTCCTATCTAAAAATAGTTGCCTATCCCTAGTTTTTGAATGTATTCTCTTACGTTTTCTTTCTAGAGCATTATAATTTTAGATTTAGGTCTAGGATCTATCTTAAATGAAGTTTTGTATATGATGTGAGGTATTGGTCAAAGTTCATTTTCTTAATGTGGTTATCCAGTTATTCCGGCACCATTTGTTGAAAACACTATTGTTTCCTCATTGAATTACCTTGCTTGCCCCTTTGACAAAAATCAGTTGCCCAGTAAGTGACCGTCTATTTCTGTCCTCATACCACACTTTTCTCTCCTCTGACGGCACCACACTGCTTTGACTATTGTAGCATTATACTGTAAATCTTGACTCAGATAACTTAAGTTATCTAGATTTATTCTTCTCAAAAACTGTTTTGCAAGTCTAGATCCTTTGCATTTCCGTAGAGAGTTTAGAATCACATCCTGTCAATTTCTACCTTAAAATCCCTGCTGGAATTAAGATTGAGATTGTATTCAATCTCTACGCTACTTTGGGGAGAACTGACATTTTGACAATATTGAGCCCTCCAATCCATGATTATGGTATCTCTTTCTGTTTATTAGAATCTTTTTTTTTTTTTTTTTGGCAAGACTGGGCCTCTTTCACAGAAACAAAATTATTATTTTTTTTAATAAACAGCTTAGTTGAGACATAATTAATACACAAAAAACTGCACATATTTAATGTGCAGAATTTGATGAGTTGGGACATATGATATACCCATGCTGCCACATTGGAATCTTACAAGAAAAATGTTATCAAAAATATCACCAGGTTAAAGATGCTTCTATTCCATTCTACTCTACTCAAAAACTTATTAGCTACTGTATTATTTCAGTCAAAGATTACCTCAAATAACAGTAATAATTCCAAACAAGGAAAACCATATTCCTCAAAACACAAAGGAACTATATGAGCTAATCAAGCAAGATGACCATTACTGTGTTAAAGTACGTTTTTCTTTGTTGTATACATTTTTTTCAGGGAAGGTCATATAGGCTATCTAAGAGTAGGGGATATTAGTCACTAGATTTGTGGTCCTGAAGTTGGACAACATAAGTTAAAAACAAAAACAAACAAAGAAACAAACAATAAAGAAAGTAGATGCCAGCTAAAAGATAATGGAAAGTGGAAACCCCAGCTTCCTCATAATAGCACAAGACAGCCTGTCATTAGCTTCTGAAACACAGTCAAGTGTGATTTGTTAGAGGAAAAGCGTTGGCTAGAGTGATATGTGGTATCTTATACTCTGTTGTCATAAGCCCACTCCCGTATAACAGTACAAAGACCAAGAAGTGACAGAGAAGTAGTTCCATAATAGAAGAGGGGAAAACCTTAGTAGCAAACTAAGAAAGAGTGTGTTTGGCCTTCGTGGTACTTTTTCTGAGACTTACATCCAGCAGTGGTGAAGTCTTCTACGGCCACATTAATGAGACTAAGGTGTTAATGACATACAAACTTTGAATGTGATCTGGGTACACCTTTTCCTTGGTGAATAAAAGGTATTTTAGAGATAACTGAACCAAGTTTAAAACTGCTTTTCTCTAGTGTGTAGTAGAGATGATTTTGGCTAGAAACAGAAGCTTAAAGGACAGAATGCCACTCTTTAAAAATTTTAAAAACATTCTAATTCTTGAAATGTAGGAATGTAACTATTAAAATATCCAGGGGCACCTGAGTGGTTCCGTCGTTAAGCATCTGACTTTGGCTCAGGTCACGATCTCACTGTCCATGAGTTCGAGTCCCATGTCAGGTGAGCTTGAGCCATGCTTTGGGTGAGACCTGCTTCTCTTTCTCTCTCCCCCCCTCCTCTCTCCCCCTCTCCCCCTCTCCCTCTCTTCCCCTCCTGGGATTCTCTCTCTGCACCTCTCTCACTTGCACCTTCCCTCTCTCAAAAAATAAAATAAAATAAAATAAAATAAAATAAAATAAAATAAAATAAAATATCCAGTACTCACCAGCTTCAGTATATCTACTATTTAAATATGCATAATCAACTCAAATTAGAATCATTACAAAATCATAACAAATCCTAAAGAGAGAAATGTGTGTGAGTGTGTGTGTGTTGGAGGTAGAGGCGAGGGTCACAGAAAGAAAATCCTCTGTTAGTTATTTGCAGGCTAATAACTAAAAGAAAAAACTAATAACTAAAAGAAATGCTGCCAGGCCTGGAGAAACATGAGCTATTGCTTTAAAATAAACATAAAAGAGACGGGTCTAGGTCATGCACATGCACATCAATGGATTACTCATGCTCACTTCCAGAACCTCTCCCTGACATAGCTGTGAAGTAGGCAAAATTTATCTTTAGATTTTCCCACTTCCCCTTCTGGGCTACGGTTTTCTCTTGGCTCAATGCCTCATGCTGCCCAGGGTAGCACGAAACCCAGGCCTGCCCTCCTTGGAATGTGGCCTTTTCCTTAAAGTAGTGTTTTTCCTTCTCCCCAAACCTCCAATAAAGTTTAAGTTAAAATTCCCTTCTTCTCAGTTAATCAACTGTGAGGAATGTAATGTTGTAAATGAATTCACACTGGTGTGTAAATGACTAATGTTTTTTATTCCTCCCACATGTACTGGCATTCTAAAGGTTTGTTAGACTAAAGGAATATATTCGTTAGGAGGAAAGCCCAATCTGTAGGATACCCAACGAAGAAAATTTGGAGAGGTCTGCGTTTCCTCAAACCATACAAGTACATCAGACTGGCAGAATCCTTCATAGGGCCAGGCCTTGTCATACATAATAAAGGTAAAGTCACTACCTCCCACTGACTTTCTAACAAAAGGCTGGTGAAAAACTGTGGTGGATACATAGATTTTGAAAACCTATTGAAAAGTGAAATGCACAACTAAAAGTGACACAATTCTAGCAGTTTCCTCTCCTCAACATGAGATAAAACTGAATGATCAATCACAAGGGCGCCAAGAGCATTCAATGGGGAAAAGACAGCCTTCAACACATGGTGCTGGGAAAAATGAATATCCACATGCAAAAAAAATGAAATTGCACTCATACCTTACACTATATACAAAAACTAACTCAAATGGATCAAACACCTGGGGCGCCTGAGAGGCTCAGTCAGTAAAGCGTCCAACTTCTGTTCAGGTCATGATCTCACAGTTTGTGAGTTTGAGCCCCACATCAGGCTCTCTGCTGTCAGCACAGAGCCCTCTTCGGATCCTCTGTCTGCTCCGCCCCCAACCGGCTCTGCCCCTCCCTTCTCCTCTCTCAAAAATAAATAAACATTCTAAAAAATGGATGAAAAACCTAAACATGAGACCTAAAACTATAAAACTCTTAGCAGAAAATACAAGGCAAAATCTTCATGACATTGAATTTGGCAATGAATTCTTTGAGATGACACCAAAACACAGACAACAAAAAATAGATAAATTGGACTTCGTCAAAATTTAAAACCTTTATATATCAAAAGATACTATCAACAGAGTGAAAAGGAAACCTACAGAATGAGAAAATATTCGCAAATCATATGTCTGATAAGGAATTAATATCCAGAATATACAAAAAATTCCTACAGTCACCACCAACAAAAAACGCAAACAATTTAAAAATAGGCAAAGGGCTTGAGCAGACATTTCTCCAAAACAGATCTATAAATGGCATATATAATCACATGAAAAGATGCTCAACATCATTGATCATCAGGGAAACACAAATCAAAACCACCAGGACATACCACTTTACACCCATCAGGAGGGCTACTAGAAAAAAAAAACAAAAGAGAGAAAGAAAGAAAAGAACAAATATTGATGAGGATATAGAGAAACTGGAACTCTTGTGTATTGCTAGTGGGAATGTAAAATGGGGCAGACACTGTGGAAAACAGTACGATGGTTCCTCAAGAAATTAAAAAAATTACCAAACGATCCAGCAATTCCATTTCTAGTATATACACCCCCAAAATTAAAAGGACTGAAACAGATATTTTTACATCTGTTTGCAGCAGCATTATTCACAATAGCCAAAAGCTGGAAGCAATTCAAGTGTCCTTTGACAGATGAATGTATAAACAAAATATGGTGTGTATGTGTATGATAAAGGTGTATATATATGTGTGTGTGTGTATATATATATATATATATATAAAGGTAAAGTGTATATGTGTATATGTGTATACATATATATATATACACACACACACACATACACATACAATGGAATATTACTCAGCCCTAAAAAGGAAGGAAATTTTGACACATGCTACAACATGAATGAATCTTGAAGACATTATGCTAAGTGAAATAAGCCAGTCACAACCTAGAGTAGTCAAATTCATAGACACAGAAAGTAGAATGAGAGTTTCCAGGGACTAAGGGGAAGGGGGAATTAGGAGTTTAGTGTTAAATACTTTAGGGTGATGGAAAAGTTCTGGAAATGGATAGTGGTGAATGTGAATGTACTTTCATGCCACTGAACTGCGTACTCAAAATGAAAAAAAATTTTTTAGGTTAAAATAAATTTTATGCCATGTATATCTTACCACACACACAGAAATTGAACAAGCCTTTGAGGTGATTACAAACAAGATCAAGTTTGTAATCTAAAAATGTTTGTCCAATTCAAAAAAATACATTAGCCTAGTAAAAGGTGATCTGATTCTTCTCTTTTGACTCTGGGACATGCAACAATAAAGACTTCCAAGTCTCCCTGGACCTAGTTGGCTTTTTTTTTTTTTAATGTTTGTTTATTTTTGAGAGAGAGAGAGAGAGAGACACAGAGTGTGAGCAGGGAAGGGGCAGAGAGAGAGGGAGACAGAATCCGAAGCAGGCTTCAGGCTCCGAGCTGGAGGCACATAGCCTGACATGAGGCTCAAACCCATGGACCTCGAGATCATGACTTGAGCCAAAGTGAGAAGCTTAATCGACTGAGCCACCCAGGCACCCCTGGCTTTTTGTTTGTTTGTTTAAGTATAATTAACATACAGTGTTATATTAGTTTCAGGTGTACAATATAATCATTCAACATTTCTACACATTAGGGTGCCTTGCTGGCTCCGTCGATAAAGCATGTGGTTCTCAATTATGGGGTCATAAGTTTGAGTCCCACGTTGGGTGGAGAATTTACTTTAAAAAATAAATAAATAAAATCTAAAAACAAAACAAACAAAAACCCACTTCTACACATTACTCAGTCCTCATCTTGATCCCCTTTATTTCACCCATCCCTCTACCCACCTCCCCTCCGGTAACCACCAGTTTCTTCTCTGCATTTAAGAGTCGGTTTTGTTGTTTTTGTTTTTGTTTTTAATGATTGTTTATTTTTGAGGGACAGACAGAGGGAGAGAGGATGAGTGGGGGAAAGGCAGAGAGAGACGGAGACACAGAATCCGAAGCAGGCTCCAGGCTCTGAGCTGTCAGCACAGAGCCCGATATGGGGCTCAAACTCACAAACCGTTAAGATCATGACCTGAGCCGAAGTCAGACGCTTAACCAACTGAGTCACCCAGGTGCCCCAAGAGTCTGTTTTTTTGTCTTTGTTTTGTTTCTTACATTCCACATATGAGTGAAATCATATGGTATTTGTCTTGCTCTAGCATTATAACCTCTAGGTATATGCACATTAGCAAGATCTCATTATTTTTTATGGCAAGATCTCATTATTTTTTATGTTTGAGTAATTTTCTCTCTCTCTCCTTCTCTATATATGTATATATATACATACACATATACATACATCTTCTTTACCCATTCATCTATTGATGGACAAAGGTTGTTTCCGTATATTGGCTATTGTAAATAAAACAACAATTAACATATGGGTGCATAGATCTTTTCTAATTAGTGTTTTTGTTTTCTTTGGGCAAATACTCTGGAATGGGATTACTGGATGATACGGCAATTCTATTTTTAATTTATTGAGAACCTCCATACTGTTTTCCACAGTGGCTGCACCAATTTACATTCCCACCAAAGGTGCATGAGGGTTCCATTTTCTCCATATCCTCATCAACACTTGTTATTTCTTGTCTTTTTTATTCTAGCCATTCTGACAGGTGTAAGGTGATATTTCATTGTGGTTTTTGCATTTCCCTGATGATTAGTGATATTGAATATCTTTTCATGTGTCTCTTGGCCATCCTTACAACTTTTTCTGAAAAATATCTATTCAGGGCCACTGCCTACTTTTAATTCAGACTATTCAGTTTTTTGGTGTTGAGTTGTACAACTTCTTTATATATTTTAAACATTAACTTCTTTTGCATATACAATTTGCAAATATTTTCTCCCGTTCAGTACACTGCCTTTTTGTTGATGGTTTCCTTTGCTGTGCAAAAGCTTTTTATTTTGGTGCAGTCCCAATAGTTTAATTTTGCTTTTGCTTCCCTTGCTTGAGGAGCTGTTTCCAGAAAACGGTGTCTATGGCCAATGACAAAAAATTATTGCCTATGTTTTCTTCTAGGAATTTTATGGTTTCAGGTTTCACATTTAGGTCTTCAATCCACTTTGAGTTTATTTCTGTGTGTAGTGTAAGAGTGGTCCAACTACTGGACAGCTACATGCAAAAGAATGAAACTAAATTACTTTCTTACAGCATATACAAAAATAATCTCTGGATCTAGTTTAACAGCAAATTGTTTGGCTGGACTAGATGGGGTGGGCCATAGTGAGCAGAAGGTCTGTAAGGTCTGGCTGGCCCAGCTGTTGACCCTGCTCCCCACTGCGGCATTTGTGGCCACCCTTCAAAAGAGAAGAACTGGGCCCTCTCATAGCAACCCTGTGTGAATTAGCTCCCAACTACAAGTCTGAGAGTGCTTTTCTCGGCTCCCAGATTAACTTTACCAGAGCCCTTCCTTGAACGCTTTCTGTAGTGGACAACCAAATTTAGTATGCATGACAAAGACTCTCTTTGACGAAACTTTAGTCAGGCTCCTCTAAGACCTTTTCTCGACAAAACCTCAGCCTCCAGTCTCCACCCTTATCCTTGCTGGGATGGTGTTCCTTATCCCCCCACTTTTTATGTGTCTGTCCTTGTCCTACCTTTGGCAAGAATCCTGTTAAGGTGGTTTGGCAAGTTCCCCCATCCTCAATGTCTCCTCTTGGTAATTTTCCATCCACTGACCTCTTCTCTCTGCTCCTTGGCTATTAATCTCCAGCTGTCTTTATTGTATTTGGAGCACTCTCTCTCTCTAACCCCTATAGCAATGCTTTTACCACAAGAGTCCTGAATGAAGTCTTCTTTACTATTTGAACAAAAATAAATCTTAAAATAATTTTTAAAGTATTTAAGTTAAATTTTAAAATTTAGAATAATTTTTCAGAATAATTTTTTAACACAGGAGACTTAAAAGTTTTAAAAAATTAGCATTTCATAATAATCCCACAGGAATCACAGTTACTGGCAAAGTCACCAATAATTTATCCAATCATCTAATTGCATTCTGGTAAATAAAAGCCAATAGTGGTGAGTCCTAGGTTCATAATCTTCTAAAAGCTAGAAAATTTAATGATCATATTTGAACTCTCTTGGGAGAATGGAAAAGAAATTATTCATGGTGATTTAAAAAGCAATACCTAAGGCTTGAAATACTGTTGCAGGCAATCCAAACCCTACACCCACTTATTAGCTCCACCAGTCTACCCCACCCCAGATCCAACACACTTTTACCCACTCACCCACCCTATACCCCCAGCCTGGGCAAAGCACAAACACCTGCTGCTCTTGTTCTGAAATGGGCATCGATTACCAGCTTTTCCCTCCCACTCTGTAGGATCCCTAGACACATGCCCTGGTTCTCCAGGGCTGTGGCACTAGGCCATGGCACTCTGAGAAAGTGGAGGAGGCTGCTGAAGCTGTAGGTGACATGGGATGCGGGTGCAATGCGATCCTGTCTGTACTTAGACAAGAAAATGCCCGAGACATTCGAGTGTGTGTCTACATGACTCATTGGAGGAGTTGTCTCTTTGGGAGGAAGTAGGGAGCAGCCTCCCCAAATTCCATGTAGATACATTAAGGGGTGGAAAGCCACTTGGAAGAAGCAGGAAGCCAAAGGCCAGAACTTATCCCTGGCACATGACTGCTTCTGCATTCAGCTGGTACAGACTCATTTAGAAGGAGACAATTTATTCTCTTTACCCAGTGAGAAAGAAGTCTGTCTTTGTCCTTTATCAAGGTGTCGCAGGGAAGCCTGAGTGGCTGTCACTAACTGAAAATAATCGCCTTTCGTTTGCACCACATCTAAACTCCTGTATGGTAAATAACGGAAAATAGTTTAGAGATGTGTCTGGAAATGTTTGTTTCATCAGAGATGTTTTACACTTAGTATTAGATCTTCCTTTGAACCAAGGCCATTTGGGTTTCCCAAGTAAGGGGTGTTGGATAAGTGAGCCACCTGTCTTAATAAACTTTATTTTTAAACTTCCTGACCCTGGTTATAGGCCCCACAATTAGGTGGTTTCTAAATGAGAATGGTATTAAGTTTTTTAAAATGGCAATCATTTGATTCATCAAGTTTTCTAAGTAAAACAACAAAAAAGTTTTTATATTCACAGAAGTAACATCTACTACTTTGGGGATTCCTGACTGGTAAATCAGCTAATTTTAATCACCTAAACATTTACAACCCTCCCTACACGCCAACCCTCCCTACACCCCTAGAATAAATTAAATTCTAATTTAATTTTCTTCCTGTTTTAAAAAAAGTAAGTTATGTTCACTGCTCACAGATTATGCCTTTAAATAAATTAAAAAAAAATCTAATAATTCAGAAGTCTCCTTAACTGTGTTCTTTCTGCTCTGTTGTCCAAAGACATTTTTCTAAAGTATGACATGAGCCATCTCTATATATATCTGCAGTAAAAACAATGCCAAGACAGTGAGTCAGCCAAAGTGAAGATGTTACATGATATACTATATGACTTCCATTTTTGGACCAAAAGGTACCATGACAGTGATTTTAACTAGACCATATGACATTGCATAAAAATGCATTTCAAAATGAAGAATTCTTTTCTTAGTTATCTGTATTACATCATGCGATCTTTTGTTCCCAATGAATTATTTTAATGTTATCTGTCTTTATATATCTTATGGGTTTTTCCCCATCGAATAGTATTTTCAACTAATAGTAATTTAATCAAATGTTCCCCTCTGTGAGAGAAAGAAAGAAAGAAAGAAAGAAAGAAAGAAAGAAAGAAAGAAAGAAAGAAAGAAAGAAAGAAAGAAAAGCCAGAGGTTACTATGGGCTAAATCTAGCTTAATTATATTAGTTTTTTAGGAAATATATTAAATAATACTGAAGAGAACATACTTTAGAAAAGCCTGTTCCCAGTGACTTGAATGTCTTCTCATTAATTTTTTAAAAAACTCAAGCTCTTAGTTTTCTTTTATGTTATGAATTAATTAACTGAAAAGTATATCTGGTTTTAATTCCCAAGCCCAGCTCAATTCAGAAAAGCTCTTTAGTCATAGAACTTCAGACACAGGGTCTGTCTTATGCACTGACTGTGCCCAGGGCAAACAGGAAAACTTAGATTAGCAAAGTGTATTAGAGAAGAGAGGACCATCAAGCTGATTAGTCAGGCATTATTATGGTATGTGTTTTCTAGTCAGAATTTTGTGTGATCCTAATGAAGTCCTAGAAAGAAAATTACATTGTATATTGATTTATCTCTGACTCTGAGTTCTGTTAAAACCAGCATTAGCTGAACAACTTTGCATCAAATTCATAGAAATTTGATGGCACCTATGTCATACAAGACAAAGAAAGGCTAAGGAAATGTTCCAGAATAGAGAAACACGGTAACTTGATCCTTTACTAAAGAAAAAATGCTTGGGGCACCTGGATGGCTCAGTTGGTTTAACGTCTGGTTCTTGGTTTCAGCTGAGGTCATGATCTTGCATTTTGTGGGTTCTAGCTCCGTATCAGGCTCTGTGCTGGTGGTGCTGAGCCTGCTTGGGATTCTCTCTCTCCCCCTCCCCTGTTTGCTCTCTCTCTCTCGAAATAAATAAATAAACTTTAAAAAAATGCTTTAAAAGACAATATTAGACCAAAGAATACAATTGAAATACAGATCATGGAATACTTATAAGTACTTATAATACTTATATCAATATTAAATTTACTTGTGTTGATAACTGTATTATATTAGTAAGAGAATATCCCTATTCTTAGGAAATACACTGAAGCATTTAGAAGTGAAGAGTTATGGTATACACAGGTATATACTCTCAAATGATTCAGAAAAAGAAATTGTGTGTGTGTGTTTGTAGGGAGAGAGACAATGCATGCACAACGATAAAATTAAATGGATAAAGTAGATGAAGCCAAGTAGAGTGTATCTGGGTTTTCCCAGTATTATTCTTACTCTTGTAACATTTCTGTAAGTTTGAAATTATTTCCAAATAAAATTATTTTTAAAAATCAATGAGGCATAGGGTGCCTGGATGGCAAGAGCATCTGACTCTTGGTTTTGGCTAAGGGCATGATCTCAGGGTCATGGGATTGAGCCCTGCATCGGGCTCTGTGCTGAGCGTGAAGCCTGCTTTAGATTCTCCCGCTCCCCCTGTCTTTCTCCCCACTCTCATGTTCTCTCTCTTTAAAAAAAAAATTCAGGGATGCCTGAGTGGCTCAGTCGGTTGAGCATCCAACTTCGGCTCAGGTCATGATCTCCCAGCTCGTGAGTTTGAGCCCTGCATCGGGCTCTGTGCTGACGGCTCAGAGCCTGGAGCCTGTTTCGGATTCTGTGTCTCCCTCTCTCTCTGACCCTCCCCTGTTCATGCTCTGTCTCTCTCTGTCTCAAAAACAAATAAACGTTAAAAAAAATTTTTTTTTTCTTTAATTCAATGAGGCATGAGTTTAATACAGTTTGGAGACAGGAACAATGGCTGACTGGTTAAGTTCTTTAAGGCTCCTGAAGGCATTATCACTATCAGGCAAACTGATAGCTAGATATTTTCTTCAAAGGATTACTATAAAAATAATACAGCCCACTGAAATCTCTTACAATCATATCTATCCTTTAATGTAGATTTTTCATGCTTGTATTAGTCACAGTTCTCCAGAAAAACAGAACCAGTAGGAGAGAATGAGATTTTACAGAATTGACTCATGTGATACTGGGGGCTGACAAATCCAAAATCTGAGGGCAGGCAGGCAGGTGACAGGCTAGAGATTCAGGGGAGAGTTGATACTGCAGTCTGGAATCTGATCCACAGAGCAGCAGGGTGGAAATTCAGGCAGGGTTTCTATGTTCCAGTCTTGAGAACTTCAGTCTTTGCTCTTCTAGCCTTCAACTAACTGGATGAGGCCCACTCACATAATCTGCTTTACTCAATGTCTACTGATTTAAGTGTTAATCACATCTATAAAATACCTTCACAGAAACATCTGGACTGGTATGTCCAAACAACTGGGTGTCACAGCCTAGCCCAATTGACACATAAATTAACTGTCACAGTACTCAAAACAGGAAGTTCAGTGATCATCATTGTTTAATCCACTATGGGAAAATGGAGATAAAGCCGAGAATGTTGTCTTCAAGAAAAGTAAATTGTAGAAACCAACCTGTCCTAAGTACCCATGAAATAACTATAGAATAATTTTAAATGACAGAATGAAGCCTCACCACCCAGCTACAGAGCATAAGATTCAAGGCAGGTGAGAAGGACCTGGGCAGGGGTTGGGCTCAGAGACAAAGTAGGGCAGGATTTAAGGGTAAGAAGGTTTACACTAGGGGGATTAGATGGGAGTTTCTTCCAGATGAACTCAATTAACTCTCTTCTTTTCCCAGCCTTTTTACTTTTGGAGAGTTTTAAAACAAAGAAACAAAACAAGCCTTCAGTAAGTAGCATTATGTTATAGGGCTTAATAACCCTACTAAATGAGCATCCTTGGTTAAAATACCCAGCAGATTTATAGCAAACTTTCATACTATAAAGAGCTACAGCATTGAAAGCTTGGTTTAAAGTTTTCTAACTGTCTTAATTAGTTAAATATGTAGGAAACTTTTGCTTACCTTTAATATGAAAGCCACGGAACTCAATTTTTCTAATTCAGTATTTTTTAGTCTGTAAAAGTTTTGGGCTTTTGAAACTATATTATGGACCAATTATTTCAAGACTGTGTGGTTTTCTTAATTGAAAATCCAAGCATAATTTTTAAAAAGAAGCTAATCACTATATCTAATTACTAAAAAAGTTTAAGCACTGACATTATTTCATTTAAATACAACTTTTAAAAATAATGACTCCCAGATGGACAGGAAGTTACCATTAGAACAGCTGGCAGTGAAAGAAGCTTATGTTATTAAAGAAGCCCTCTTTAGAATCTCAGTTTAATCTTTTTTATTTTTTATTTATTATTTTTTAATACATTTTTAAATGTTTATTATATTTTGAGAGAGAGAGAGAGAGCACGCAGGGGAGGGGCAGAGAGAGGGAGACAGAGGATCCAAAGCAGGCTCTGCACTGACGAGAGCCTGATGTCAGGCTCAAACTCATGAAGAATTTTGAGATCATGACTTAAGCTGAAGTGGGACGCTTAACCAACTGAGCCATCCAGGTGCCCCTAATCTTTTTTTTTTTTTTAAACGTATATTTTGAGGAAAGGAGGGGGAGAGAGAGAGGAAGAGGAGAGAGGGAGAGAGAGAATCCCAGGCAGGATCCGCACAGTCAGCACAGAGCCCAATGTGAAGCTCGAACTCACAAACCGTGAGATCATAACCTGAGCTAAAATCAAGAGATGCTTAACCGACTGAGCCACCCAGGCGCCCCTCAGCTTAGTCTATGTTAACTTTCCCCAAACTACATCTGCAAACTCAATCTTAAAAATATCAGGAAAAATTTTGGAATCCCAGGCCTGGGACTCCTTTTTATATTGTTGTTAACGCTAATGAGACAGAAATAAAGAGAAATAAAATTTTGTGTCTCTATGGGAAACATCAAACCCTCATTAAAATCTGCAGCTATTTAATGAGTCAATGGGACTCTTCAAGAGGTCTTCTTACATTACTTGTGCATGTGCAAATAGAGTCAAGCTTTGCCCTACCCACTGCCTTGCATGTATTATTAATAAGCATTTAGTGTCTTCCAAAACTCATTTATTACATGCTTTCTGGATGCTAAACTTCACATAAATGTTGAGCCTAAATGAGTTAAGTAGATGAGCTATAAGACCAGGCGCACACAGGAAGTTCACAGGGAGCTTTCCGAGATGCCTCAGAGAGCAGTGCAGAAGCTTCTCCACAGGCGCTCTTCCACGTGGCAGGCCTAGAAGTCACAGTGGCCTGGTTTTCATGGACTCAGAAAGTGGCATGTGTCAGAAAATAAGGCTGTATTTGACACTCTAACTGTACTCCCTTTCCCCTCTTCTGATGCCATTTTTGCTCTGGTTCTCCCTTCTCTGGCTTCTCTCTCCTAGGAGAGGGCTCTCTTCCCCTCATTGCACACACTCTCCCAGGGTTCAGTCATCCATGCTGTCACTTCAACGTCCTCTAAAAGGCTGGCTGGTGACCTCCAAATCTCCAGTTCAGCTCAGACCACTCCTCTACAGTGCCAGTCCAGCACAGATACCACTTGAGTGTCTCTTAAATGTTTCAAAGACATCTCAAATGCACCATGTCCAGGGCAGAACTCATTATGATCCTCTCCCACTGTCCCCCCAGCTGCCAATATCCTCTACTAACCCATCCACTGCGGCACCATGATGGACTCAGTTCTGAAAGTCCTCCCACTGCCCCTCCTGCCCTCTCACAGGCCAGCACAGATACCTAGTCAGTCACCTAAGGGTCCCTCAAGTCTACCCCATAAATACTTGTTGAACCTGTCTAATCCTTTCTCTCTCATGCCTTTGTCTAAGACCTCACCATTCTCTGTCTGGATTACTTTGATTACCTGACAATGTTCTTCTAAGTCCAGTTGTGGCCCTAGCAATCAGGCCTCTACACCAAAAGGTCTTTCTAAAATGCAGTTGCTTTTAGTGGTTCCCTATTACTGCCAAGATAAAGTCCTGAAAAGAAAAGAAAAGAAAAGAAAAGAAAAGAAAAGAAAAGAAAAGAAAAGAAAAGAAAAGAAAAGAAAAACACAGAAAGCGTGTGTATGTGTACATGTGTGTATATATAGGTGCGTGTGTATGTAAATGTAATGTAAGCACTGGATCTCTAAAGACAGGCCGCCATCTACTTCTCAAGGCAAAGAGTACAGGTTAGGTGCACAGACTCTGAAGTTTGAATGTCTAGGTGCAAATTTGAATTTTGTAATTTATGAGTTATGTGAACTTGGGAAAGTTGTTCAACATGTTGATGCCTCCTTACCTATATTACTTATCCAGTGCTGCCTAACAAATCACCTCATAACTTAGAAGTTTAAAACAACACACACTTGTGCCAGAGTTGTATGGAGATCAGGAATTAGGGAGGGGGCTTAGCTAGGTAGTTTGGGCTCAGGATTTCTCATAAGGTTGCAGTCAAGGCTTGGGGCCGCAGTCATTTGAAGGCTTGGCTGGGGATAGAGGATCTTTCTGAATGGCTCCCACACATGGCAGATGGCAGGAGGCTGCAGTTCCATAATGGCCACTGGCAGGAGGGCTCATTTTCTTGCCATGTGGGCCTCTCCATAGGGTTGCTTATGTGTCCTCAACACATGGCAGCTGGCTTCCTCCAGAGTGAATGATAGAGAGCAAGGAGGTCATAATGCCTTTTATGACTTAGTGTCAGAAGTCACACATCGTCAGGGGTGTCTGGGTGGGTCAGTCAGTTAAGCGACTGACTTTGATTTCAGCTCAGTCATTATTTCATGGTTCGTGAGTTCGAGCCTTGCATCAGGCTCTGTGCTGAAAGTGCTCTCTGCCCCTCCCCTGCTTGTGTTCTCTCTCTCTCAAAACAAATAAATAAACTTTAAAAAAAAAAAGTCACAAATCGTCACCTCTGCCATATTTTATTAAGTAGAAGGAAGCCATTAACTAGCCCACAATCAAGGGAAGAGGAATTGGGGTCTACATCTTCAAAGGAAGTGTATCAAAGAATTTGTGGGCATATTTTAATGCTACCACAATGTCGTCCTCTGTAAAATGGAGATAATAATAGTAACTATTTCATGGAATTATACGAGGATTAAATAAGCTAATACATGCTAAGTGTTCAGCATGGTGCACTGCACATGGCAAAAACTCAGTAAGTATTAGCTATTGCTATCATTCCCAAGTTTATTTCTCCTCATCCCTCCCTCATCAACTCCCTCACAGATCCTGTCTCCTGGCCTTTCTGAATACTTGCTATCCCCTAAATAAGTGAAGCCAATACCTCTGCTCTGCCTTTCTCGAAGACCCTCCTATCCCATATCTTTCTTCAACCCTTAGCGGGTCCTTCTCAGAGCAGCTTCCTAGAACCTCTCAGGCTGGCTAGGTGCTCTGCAGCTCAGCCAGACACTTCCTACATACACCTTTCTCTCTCACTCAACCTTGATGGCAAGTGTATCTTTCCCTGGTAATCATCCCCTCCTCAGGCAGGTCTTCCTTGACATTCCCAGGCAGAGCCACCAGCTCCCTCCCATGAGACCTCTTCAAACTTCAAACATGTTTGTTTGTGCATCTTTACATTGCAATTGTCTTTGTCTCCCACTAACACTGAGAGCTTTCCTTCATCTTTGTAGTTTTGGGCATAAGCATAACACCCAGGAAACAGTGAGTGCCCAACAGATAATTTGTTGAACACATGGATAAGTATCTAAAACTTGAGAGAATACTTTTCATGTGCAGAGGAAGAGGAATCACAAAAATATCAACAAAATAGGTCAAGTATACTGTAAATCTCACTAGGCAAGCTGTGGCCAAACATGATCATGCTATACTACCTATCTGGGATGCTCAGAATTCTGTTTTCTCAGAGTCTGACTTTTGTCTTCAGCACTAATTAATATAAACTAAGTTTAAGATGATAGATTTATGTTATAAGCTAATACCATGACTATGTTTATGAACTATGAATAGCTCAAAGAACTGAGAGAACATAAAGCCTGTTCATTTTTTACAGTTTACAATGCAAGGCATAGAAATATCCCCTATACTTATTTTCATTATCTCTTATTTAAAAGTGTAATTATTTCACTATTATTGCCTTTAAATGTAGTTGTTTA
Source organism: Lynx rufus (assembly GCF_022079265.1). NCBI lineage: Eukaryota > Metazoa > Chordata > Mammalia > Carnivora > Felidae > Lynx > Lynx rufus. Next base: position 47,907,006 of record NW_025814831.1, read on the forward strand.
AGAAGGCACCCAGAAAGAAATATGTTTCCCTGTAAACACACTGATGGCCAAAAACTATAGTATGATTCAGATCAAAAAAATACTTTAAAAATAGGCACAAAGTAAATCTTGACCTGAAATCTACTTTTCAACAGCAACTCAAACACAAATAGGCAAACTGAGAGACATCACAAATTGTCTTACCATTAAAGTGTGGTACATTTGCTAACCTAGGAGTGAATAAAGAAAATGTGAAATGTGAAGATGCTAATGTATCATTCAAGGTGTTAGGATGTGGATGCCCTGGACTCCTGTCAGAGGAAATGTACAGAAGCATCTTTCTTACAGTTTCACTGGGAGCCGCACCAAAGTTGTAGTTTGAACTTGACTTACTATACACTATGAGTGCTCCTTGTTCTCCTAAAGTTAGATTTCTTCCCATTTTTGAAAAGTGTGCTTTTAAAGCATCTGTGGTGGTTTTTAAGGGCCAAAGTTAAGCTCAATAACGTTGGATTAACTGGCAGTGGAAGAGGTATTTTTGGATGAAGCACCTTGTCTGGTGTCCCCTCAAATCATGCCTTGTGGTAGGTAGCCAACTATGTATTCCCGCCCATGTTAAGGCAGGCCCTGGATGGGGAGGATTAGAGTACACACTAGTTTCTGCCAACATTTCCCTGGGCAAAACAAAGGAATATCTGCACATATGGCTGTTGTACTCTTCCAGATGTCTTCATGGCTGTGGCTGACACGAGGCATTATTTTAGGAGCTCAGTAGCAGCTTCCATGCCCCTTGATCAAACACTTAAGCACTGTCTTTATCTGAGTAACTAAGAAAATGGAAGCCAACAGTACCTCTAAATTATGGGATCTGGGATCAAATTTGAGAGACAAGGGTCCAGGAGTTTCCTTACTGTAGATGCTGTTATGAAGGAATGCTGTGAGCAGCAAAACATTTCAAAATCAGAAGGTATCTTAAGTGGATGGGAGCTACATGCCCCAGACTTTCTAATGTAAGCACAATTTCAAATATTCTCCTCCTCTGTCAGTTCATCAGGCCACCACTGTAATTTTATAGGCAAAGAAGCTGAGGATAAATAATTTGCCAAAGATGACACATGTAATTAATGCCAGATGGAAATGTTAAAGCATTCATTCCTCACTGTCCTGCAAACCAATCCCCAGGACAAAAGTCAAGGTCTCTTGCAGTTTAATTCTAGACTCTTTTCACTACATAACACTGAATATGTTTTTTATGAGTTGCATCATTACAAGACAATTTTAATTACAAAGAGAAGTTTCAGATGAGCCAACATTTTTTTTTTTCCTAGAACAAGAATGAATGGTTTTAAGTTGGGGATTGGGAGCTAGCAGGTGGCTTCTTCAATTAAACTGAGCAGCTTTCAGTAACCAATTTAAGAATGAACTAAGGAGCAGCTAGCAAGACTGCTCCTTATTATGAATGTATTAACACTGTTAGAAAAGTTTCTTAGTTAGAAGACTTAATATGAATTATAATGCACAAAAATAGATTTTAAAATTGAGTCAACAAAAACCATAGGCTAAAACAAAGAAGAGAGAAATAAAATCTTGAAGAAGAAAAGTGGACAACATATATTAAGGGAGGTGTGTTTAGACATGATGATCATTTAAAATGACCTTTATTTTTTTTTTTATGAAGTTTATTGACAAATTGGTTTCCATACAACACCCAGTGCTTATCCCAAAAGGTGCCCTCCTCAATACCCATCACCCACCCGCCCCTCCCTCCCACCCCCCATCAACCCTCAGTTTGTTCTCAGTTTTTAACAGTCTCTTATGCTTTGGCTCTCTCCCACTCTAACGTCCTTTTTTTTTTTTTTTTTCCTTCCCCTCCCCCATGGAAAAAAATAAAAAAATAAAAAAAAAAATAAAATGACCTTTAGGGGGCACCTGGGTGGCTTAGTCAGTTAAGTGTCCAACTTCGGCTTAGGTCATGATCTCGGGGCTCCTGAGTTCAAGCCCCACATCGGGCTCTGTGCTGACAGCTCAGAGCCTGGAACATGCTTCAGATTCTTTGTCTCCCTCTCTGTCTGTTCCTCCCCTGCTCATGCTCTGTCTCTCTCTCAAAAATAACTAAACATAAAAAAATAATAATAAAATGAACTTTAGACTTTGGGGTTTAGAAACTTTCTCAATTTATTTTATTTCTTTTTTTTTTTTTTTTGAGAGAGAGAGAGAGAGAGAGCATGCATGAGCAGAGAAAGGGGCAGAGGGACAGAGAGAGAGAGAGAGAGAGAGAGAGAGAGAGAGAGAATCTTAAGTAGTCTCCATGTTCAGGCCAGACCCTGGGATCACAACCTGAGCAGAAACAAAGAGTCAGACGCTCAACTGACTTTTCTCAGTCTTATTCAAAGAGTTAAAAGGGAGAGTGAGTCAGCTATAATTATTCTGCCTCTGGGAAATAACACTGTAGGGTTTCCTCATTCTGACTACAAGTACAAGGGAGCAAACCAGGAAGACAGAGAATCTCCCGGCCTCAGATGATCTACAGAGTGACAAGTTTCAAAATCATTTAAAATGCTACTTAACTGGGAGGCCTGGCTGGCTCAGTCAGTAGAGTATGCAACTCTTGATCTTGGGGTTGTGAGTTCAAGCCCCATGCTGGGCCTAGAGCTTACTTTCAATGAATGAATGAATGCTACTTATTTCTTAAAAAAAAAAAAAAATCTGTCTATAAATGTACTTAGTATACTTTTGTAAAAAGTATAATTAACTTGAAAAGTAGGGACAAAATAGAAAAGTACTAATTTTTCTCACATCTGGAAAAACCTCTGTTAGTGTTTTTCATTCTTTTTCTCCAAGTATGGTTAATGTTTTTATATAACTGAGGAAACACCAGATTTGTAGATTTTAACCTCCTATTTAATTCAGTAAAATATTATGTATATATTCTTATGTCAGTTAAAATTATTTGCAAGCAGTCTGTAAATGGCTGCCTAAAATCATAACCACACCCTAATTTAGCAAATGATTTTCTTATTTATATATGCCATTAATAATGCTGTGATCAATATCTTTGTATATAACTCACTGTCCACATTTCTTATTATCCCTCCAGGCAAGAGCCCAGAGGCTGAACTACTAAACATCAGAGTTTGAACAATTTAAGGTTCCTCATAACATATGTCAAATTAACTTTCAGAAAAGTGGTACCAATTTACACTCCCACTGACAAGGGGGCGAGGTGTCTATTTTACCATTGCCTAAATTTCTCTGAGGATAATCATAGAATTTTTGCTGATCTAGAAGAAATAAGGAGTGCCACACTGCTGTTTTAGTTTTGTTTTGATTGTTAGGGAGTTGTGGTTTTTTTGTTTTGTTTGTGTTTTTTGTTGTTTGTTTGTTTGTTTGTTTGTTTGTTTGTTTTGAGAGAGAGAAAGACAGGGAGAGCAGGGAGGGGCAAAAAGAGAGGGAGAGGGAATCCCAAGCAGGTTCCATGACCAGCATGGGGCCTGAGGCTGGTCTTGACCCCAGGACCCATAACCCTGAGATCATGACCTGACCCAAAATGAAGAGTCAGAGACTTAAAGGACTGAGCCACCCAGGCACCCCAGTGAGTTTTATTATTATTATTATTATTATTATTATTATTATTAAGAATTTGTGTTTCCTTTTAAATGAATTACCTCTTTAAACATGCTCTTTCACCACTGGGAGTTCCTCTTTGGTAAAATAATTTAGATGTATGCATAATGATAGCCTATCATCTTTTTTTATAATCTATTTTCATTTAAGTTAGGCAAATTTTCTTTTAGAACTTTCTAAAGAAGACTTCGTGAATCAGTAAAATAAACTCTTAAACATGTCACAGCAGTAGAATACTGTTTGAATTAATTATGGAATGACTAATTTTTCTCTAATAAATCATACATTAAAAATTTTACAAAAGAGGCTATAGTCTTGCATCTGCCTCTAACCAGAATTTTTACTTTATCTTCTTTAAATTTTTTTGTAACATTTTATTTATTTTTGAGACAGGGAGAGACAGAGCATGAACAGGGGAGGGTCAGAGAGAGGGAGACACAGAATCCGAAACAGGCTCCAGGCTCTGAGCTGTCAGCACAGAGCCCGACGCGGGGCTCGAACCCACGGACCGTGAGATCATGACCTGAGCCGAAGCCGGCTGCTCAACCGACTGAGCCACCCAGGCGCCCCCAGAATTTTTACTTTAAACAGGACAAAATTTCAATGAGTCTCTGTTTGTTTATCTGTAAAATAAGATGCATAATCTTTAGCAAGCTTTCCAACTTCGAAACTAGGCAGGCTTGTGCTTACATAATGCAATACATAGCACCACCTACAGGTAAAAAGAAACAGTTTTCTACATTTTCCCTTAGTTAAAAATGAATCTTCAGTCTTCAGCAAAATATCAGGTTGATGAATTTTGTATTAGCAGAAGCTGCCTGAGCAAATATATCATAATTTTAATAGTCTTGGTCAGACAGGATAAACATTTTTAATGAATCTGTCATAGACTCTGCAGAAGTTTTTAGTGCCTGTTATAAACTGAGCTCATTTTTTCCTACCATCACTTTTTTAGGGGATCAATCATTTTTTCGGGCATTGCTTGAGAAAGTCAATGACACTCTCTTAAGTCTGACTTGAAGGACTTACTATTGTGTTATATTGCAGTAAACAATATATATTTGGCATGGTAGATACATTCTTTACTTACTATTTGGAGCTTTGTGGACTTGATGAAAACCACAGTCAAAAAACAATTTCTGTATGATTACATGTATAATGTTACTCCCTGCCTTCAACTTCAGGGAAAAGAATGCCTGAGTTGTTAATGAGGGTAGCATCAGAAAATCCCAGTGGTGGTGCCCTGCATTTGCTTGGGGCTTGAAGAAAAATTTAATCTATGGGAAGGTCTTAAGTCAATGGATGTCTAGTTGCTGTTAACATCTAGATTACTGTGACAGCTTTGTTTCTAAGCTGATATTAGCTACAGCTTCCTCTTTATAAGTCCCTTTGGAACTGTACTATTTTCAATTGTAACTTCTAAATTGTTCTGAGTGTGTTCTTCACCTTCATCATGTTTAACCCCCCAATAAAACTGTAAACTCACCAAGTGAAACTGTATCTTCTGATAATCGTGGCTCCACACTCCCCTGACCCCCTGGTTTGCTATAATGTAATAGTTTGTGTGGACTAAGTGAAAGTACCTTGCTAGTGACTGTGAAGACACAATTCCTCTGGCAAAGGTGAATGTACAAGGTAAAACAGAGTTCAGGCAAATAAAAGTTAAATTACTGTGACAAAGTTCAGGAACAATGTTGCCTCAGATCTGCATTTACCCTTGATTGAGGTAACTTAGATTTAAAAGAAAAACAACATGGGAATGCAAGCTGGTGCAGCCACTCTGGAAAACAGTACGGAGGTTCCTCAAAGAACTACCCTACGACCCAGAAATTGCACTACTAGGCAGTTATCCATGGGATACAGGTATGCTGTTTCAAAGGGACACATGCACCCCCATGTTTATAGCAGCACTATCAACAATAGCCAAAGTATGGAAAGAGCCCAAATGTCCATCAATGGATGAATGGATAAAGAAGATGTGGTATATATATACAACGGAATATTACTCGGCAATCAAAAAGAATGAAATCTTGCCATTTGCAACTACGTGGATGGAACTGGAGGGTATTATACGAAGTGAAATTAGTCAGAGAAAGACAAAAATCATATGACTTCACTCATATGAGGACTTTAAGATACAGAACAGATGGGGCGCCTGGGTGGCGCAGTCGGTTAAGCGTCCGACTTCAGCCAGGTCACGATCTCGCGGTCCGGGAGTTCGAGCCCCGCGTCAGGCTCTGGGCTGATGGCTCGGAGCCTGGAGCCTGTTTCCGATTCTGTGTCTCCCTCTCTCTCTGCTCCTCCCCCGTTCATGCTCTGTCTCTCTCTGTCCCAAAAATAAATAAACGTTGAAAAAAAAAATTAAAAAAAAAAAGATACAGAACAGATGAACATAAGGGAAGGGAAACAAAAATAATATAAAAACAGGGAGGGGAACAAAACAGAAGAGACTCATAAATATGGAGAACAAACTGAGGGTTACTGGAGGGGTTGTGGGAGGGGGGATGGGCTAAATGGGTAAGGGGCACTAAGGAAGCTAATCCTGAAATATCGTTGCACTATATGCTAACTAATTTGGATGTAAATTTTAAAAAATAAAAAATAAAATTAAAAAAAAAGAAAAAAAAATAAACAAAGGAAAACAACAAAATCCTTCCTGAAACAGTCTTAAATTTGTATGGTCTCTAATTTCTAACTCATATTTTGGGGGATAGATTCCCTTTGGGGGAATTACTTAATTGTAAATTATTCTTAACAGGGGAGAAAAAGGAACTAAACGTTTTTCCCAACTTTTATGCTGGAAGTTTTCAAACCTCCCGAAAAGCTGAAAGAACAGTATGATGGACATCCATAACCCACCACCAACATGAAACCATTGTTAATGTTCTTCTTTATATGACTATATTTATTTCTGAAACACTGAAACTAAGCTGCAGATATCATGATGCTTCACCCCAAATACTTCCTCAAGCATCATTTATGGTCAAGGATGTTCTCTTTCATAATCCCATTGTTGTTGCCACACTGAAGAAAATGAACAATAATGCTTTCATAAACATATCCATTTGGACTCTAAATGTTCATAATTGACCCAAGAATGTCATCCTTTTGAGCTGTTTGTTTGCTATTTGAGAGCTAATCAAGATTCATACATTTCATATAGTTCATGTTGTCTTTCAAGCACTCATGTTTTGGGCACTTACTATGTCCCAGGTTACACAGACCTTCCTATTTAATTTTTATAAGAAAATATGAGAGAAGTGTTTGTTGTTATGCAAAATGGTGATAAAGTGCTTACTTCTGAACACTCTGATGTATTTGTTATTCACCATCATATTTTCAGAATCTAACACAGAGCCTTGAACATACTAGATACTAACATATAGATAGCTGTGGAATAAATGAAACATGGTGTGCTTGTCCATTCCAATGGAAAAACTACAATAGAAACATGATGGTAAATTACATAATCTGCTGTGATAAAACACTGAGGCAGAGGTAACTCTCATTCACACTCACTGGCCTTTCTGGGCACTTTGGTGGAAACAACTGAACAGTCCACCATCAGCTGTCTGAAGCAACCAGGATAACAATTATAATTCAGGCCAACTTGAATCTACTCAATATATACATTTTTTTGTTCTATTAAAAATGGTTTTTTTAATCCCCACCTTCCGATGATGTTTACTTATTTATTTGTTTATTATTGATTCTTAAATGTTTATTTATGTTTGGAGAAGGAGAGGCAGAGAATCCGAAGCAGGTCTGTGCTGCAAGCAGAGAGCCTGATGCAGGGCTCGAACTCACCAACCGTGAGTGACACCATGACCTGAGCTGAAATCATCACCTGAGCCGAGATCATGACCTGAGCCGAAGTCAGACGTTTAACCAAGTGAGCCACCCAGGAAAAGTGTCTCCTTTGTTTTACCAGGCTACAAGTTTTAGCAAATTTGACCACAAGTGATTTAAAGGAAGCCAAAAGCAAATGCCATGTTTAGAATCCAGGACATTTCTGTTTTGTTTTTTTTTTTTTTTCTTTTCCCTTCCCTTCTCTTCTTTCTCTTTTCTTTTCTTTTCAAGATTTTATTTTTAAGTAATCTCTATACCCAACATGGGCTCAAACTTACAACCCTGAGATCAAGACTTACATGCTCTACTGACTCAGCCAGCCAGGTCCCCCTAATCTAAGCCATTTCTTTTTTTCTTTTTTAGGTCACAGAATTTTGAGACCCAGATCCACATAAAGATATAGAAATAAAGAGGAATAATATTTTAATCTTTGTGAGTTATGACAGGCCAATCTTTACAGGATATACACAGAACCCTGCAAAGGAGCTAACAGAGGGCACTGAACGCAGCCTCATTTTGGTAAACATTCTGATAAGTATCATCTGGCAAGAACGTACATCATTTATGTCTTGACTGGGTTACAATGTGCTCTGATTTTTTTTTCCTGTGTCTTTTAGAATCTCAGAGACACATTTGTCAAAGAACTGTTTTAGAAAAGATGACTAATCATGATTTTTACTATGAATACTGTAATATCCATGACATGTAATGAAGAATCTGAAATAACTCATAGTTTCCATGATAAATATTAATTACACCAATCTTGTGCAGAAATATATAGTTCTGCCTTCCAGTTGTTAAAATAAGCCAGCTTTCTAAGTCACCCACCAGCATTTAAGGTGAACAATGGAGTCATTCAGCTTGGTGTGATATCTTTTTGGTTTTCTATGAAGGGAAATAATTTAAACCTGAATTCAAAGAAATTTCCACCAGTCCCCTCCCTGAGTTAGCATGTATCCAAAAGAGCAATTTTCAGTTACTTCTCTGTGTGACTAGTTTTCATAAAAGGCTAGTAGTATTAATAAGACTATTTGCAAAATTTCCTTTTTTTTTCAGCCATCCCTCTTTACAGACTGAGAAAGTAACGACATGCATTCTCGGTGGGTAGGGTATTTTCAGGAAGGATGCAGGGGGGCAGGTACCTTCAGAGTATGTTCAGGTTTTGGTGGCAGCCTTTTCCACTCCTGCAGGTGTTGTAGCCTGCCATAAATTTGGCCTCATTACACAGATAGCTGCCATAAATTTGGCCTCAATTCACAGAAATCCATACTTTTTTATCCAGTGAATGATGTACACACTAAAACATGGACCTCTGTTGAAGACTGCATCACCAGCAATCAAACATTTTTCAAATTACCATGTCTTCAGAAGTATTTAAAATGCAGAGAACAAAGACCAATAAAGGACCAAACTTCATTAATAATCATGAAGAAGGCCCTTAGTATTTTTTAAGTAAAGCATTGTACTCAACAAACAATAACTAATTTCCTTTTAATAAACTAGAATATAAATGTCATGAGAACACAGACTGTTTGGATTGTTACAACATTCACAATGCCAGCATATAGTAGGCATTCAATAAATATACTAAGTGGGTATGTCAAATGTTTCAACTCTTGAGACAGCTGTTAGACTCTGTGGAGGTCAATGGACCACAGTTGATGATTCAGCCTAAGCAGTGCCACGAAGTGGATGCTTTCTGATCCATATAGCTATAGCCTGTGGCATCTTCAGCAATCAAGAAGAAACAACACATGTGAACTGAACCCAACAGGACCTGAATTAAGAATTATTTTCAAGCCATAGGGGTGCTCCTACGTGGCTCAGTTGGTTAAGCATCCGAGTCTTGATTTCGGTGCAGGTCATGATCCCAGGGTTGTGGGATTGAGCCCTGGGTTTGGGCTCCATGCTGAGCATGGAGCCTGCTTGAGATTCTGTCTTTCTCTCCCTTTGCCCCTTTCCCCAACTTACACTTTCTCTAAATAGAAAAATAAAAATTTAATTTAAAAAGAATTTCTTTTAAGCCGTAATAACTAATACTGTTTCCGGTATAAGAATAGAAAAATTGGGGGTGCCTGGGTGGCTCAGTTGGTTGGGCATCTGACTTCAACTCAGGTCATGATCTCGTGGTCTGTGAGTTTGAGCCCCACATCGAGCCCTGTGCTGACAGCTCAGAGCCTGGAGCCTACATAAGATTCTGTGTCTCCCTCTCTCTCTCTCTCTGACCCTCCCCCACTCATACTCTGTCTCTCTCCCTCTCTCTCAAAAATAAAGATTAAAAAAAAAAAAAAAGGAATAGAAAAATGGGGCACCTGGGTGGCTCAATCAGAGCCTGCTTAGGATTCTGCCTCTCCTTCTGTCTCTGCCCCTTCCCTGCTCATGGGTGTATGCTCGCGCACTCTCTCTCTCCCAAAATAAATAAATAAACTTAAAAAAAAAGACTAAAAACATACCATAACTCCTAAGTAAAGGGGAAAATATAGAATGATTATTCAAAAAACCTTAATGAATCCAAAAGAATTCAATAAAATAGAGAAAAAGAAATTAGACAAATATAAATCGCAAAGTAGAATAATAGATTTAAACCTAAATATATGAGAAATGACATTAAATGACAATGGGGATTAAATGCTTCATAAAAGGTAAGATTGCCAGACTAGATAAAATTAAAACCCAATTATATTCTCTTTGAAAGAAAGACATCAAAAAAAAAAAAATAAGGCAGAGAGAAGTTTAAAATAAAAGAAGGGTAAAATTCATATATCATGCAGATTTTAACCAAAAGATGGCTAGTATGGCATATTAATATGAGACATAATAAACTTTAAGTCAAAAAGCACTGCTAGAGAGATTAAGAGGTTAAAAATTTTCATGAACTCCAGTCTTAGATGGCTTATTAGCAGCTAGAAAAAGAACAAACAAAACCCAAACCCAGCAACCCAGCAAAAGGAGGAAACAATAAAGATTAGAGCAGAAATAAAAGATATAGAAACTAAAAAACAGAACAGATCAATGAAACCCAGGAGCTGATTCTTTGAAAAGAACACCAAATTGATAAAGACGAGAAATAACAACCAACACCACAGAAATACAAACAATTGAGAAGAGAATATTATGAAAAAGTACATGCCAACAAGTGGGCAACACAGAAGAAATGGGTAAATTCCTAGAAACATATAACCTCCCAAAACAGAATCAGGAAGAAATAGAAAATTTGAACAGACCAATTACCACCAATGAAAACTGAATCGGTAATCAAAAAACTCCCAGAAAACGGTGCCTGGGTGGTTCAATCAGTTAAGCGTCCAACTTCGGCTCAGGTCATGATCTCGTGGTTCGTGAAGTGGAGCCCTACATCAGGTGAGCTCGAGCCCTGCTTCTGCCTCCTCATTCTCATTCTCTCTCTCTCTCTCTCTCTCTCTCTCTCTCTCTCTCCTCTGCCCCTTGTAGGATTCTCTCTCTTCCCCCCCTCTCTGTCCCTCACTCACTTGCGCTCGCTCTTTCTCAAAAATTAATGATAATAATAAAAAACTCCCCCCCCAAAAAAATTTCAGGACCAGACGGCTATACAGGTGAATTCTACCAAACATTTAAAAAAGGGTTAATAGCTATTCTTCTCAAACTTTTCCAAAAAACAGAAGAGGAAGAAAACCTTCCAAATTAATTCCATGAGGCCAGCATTACCGATTCCAAAATCAGATAAAGACACCACACACAAAAAACAGAAGTGTAGGCCAATATCTCTGATGAACATAAATGCAAAAATATTCAATAAAATATTGGCAAATGGAAACCAACAGTACATTTAAAAAAATCACTCACCATGACCAAGTGAGATTAATTCCTGGAATGCAAGGGTGGTTCATTACTCACAAATCAATATGATACATCATATCAGTAAGAGAAAGAATAAGAACCATATGATCATTTCAATAGATGCAGAAAAATCATTTGACAAGTACCACACCCATTCATGATAAAACCCTCAACAAAGTAGGTTTAGAAGGAACATATCTCAACATAATAAAGGCCATATATGAAAAACCCATAGCTAACATCACACTCAAGGGTGAAAAACTGAGAGCTTTTCCTCCAAGGTCAGGAACAAGATAAGGATGTCCACTCTCAGTACTTCTATTCAACATAGTACTAGAAGTCCTAGACACAGCAGTCAGACAATAGAAAGGAGCAAAAGGCATCCAAATTGGTAAGGAAGAAGTAAAACTTCCACTATTCCAGATGACATAATGCTATAGATAGAAAACCCTAAAGACTACACTGAAAAACTGCTAGAAGTGATAAATGAATTCAGTAAAGTGACAGGATACAAAATCAATGTTCAGAAATCTGTTGCATTTCTATACACTAATAATGATGCAGCAGAAATAGAAATTAAGAAAACAATGCCATTTATAATTACAGCAAAAATAACAAAATCCCTAAGAATAAACCTAACCTAACAGGTAAAAGACCTGTACTCTAAAAATTATAAAACACTAATGAAAGAAATTGAAAATGACACAAAGAAATGGAAAGACATTCCATGCTTATGAATTAGAAGAACAAATATCATTAAAATGTCCATACTATCCAGAGGTACCTGGATGGCTCTGTCAGTGGAGTATGTGACTCTTGATCTCAGGGTTGTGAGTTCAAGTCCCAAGTTAGGTGTGGAGATTACTTAAAAAAAATCTTTAAAAAAATGTCCATACTGCCCAAAGCAATCTACACACTTAATGCAATCCCGATCAAAATATCAAAAGCATTTTTCACAGAACTAGAACAAACAATCCTAAAATTTGTGTGGAACTGCAAAAAACCCCAAATAGCCAAGCAATCTTGAAAAACAAAAACAAAACTGGAAGTATCACATTCCAGACTTCAAGCTATATTACAAAGCTATAATAATCAAAACAGGATGTCACTGGCACTAAATTAGACATGTAGAGCAAGAGAACAGTATAGAAAGCCCAGAAATAAACCCACAATTATATGGTCAATTAATCTTCAACAATGGAGGCAAGAATATGCAATGGGAAAAAGTATCTTCAATATGGGAAAACTGTATAGCTACATTCAAAAGAATGACACTAGATCACTTTCTTATGCCAAACACAAAAATAAACTCAAAATGGATTAAGACCTATAGGTGAGACCTGAAACCATAAACATCCTAGCAGAGAATGCAGCAGTAATTCTCTGATGTTAGTCGTAGCAACATCTTTCTAGATATGTCTCCTGAGACAAGTGAAACAAAAGCAAAAATAAACTATTGGGACTACATCAAAATAAAAAGCTCTGTACAGTGAAAGAAACAAAACTAAAAGGCAACCTTCTGAATGGGAGAAAATATCTGCAAATGACATCCAATAAAGGGTGAATAATCAAAATATATAAAGAATTGATACAATTCAACACCAAAACAAAAAACAAAAAAATCCAATTTAAAAATGGGTGGAAGGGGCACCCGGGTGGCTCCGTTGGTTAAACGTCCAGTTTAGGTTCAGAACATGATCTCACAGTTCGTGAGTTGGAGCTCCGTGTTGGGCTCTGGGCTGACAGCTCAGAGCCTGGAGTCTGCTTCAGATTCTGTATCTCCCTCTCTCTCTGCCCCTCCCCTGTTTGCACTCTGTCTCTCAAAAATAAACATTAAAAAAAAATTTTTAGTAAAAAATAAAAATGGGGAGAAGACATGAACAGACATTTCTCCAAAGAAGATACACAAATGGTCGACAGACACATGAAAAGATACTCAATAGCACTCATCATTAGGGAAAATGCAAATCAAAACTATAATAAGATATGGCCTCACACCTTGGTCCGACTGGCTAAACTCAAAAACATAGGAAACAACAAGTGTTGGTGAGGATGTGGAGAAAAAGGAACCCTTCTGCACTGTTGATGGGAATACAAAGTGGTGCAGCCACTGTGGAAAACAGTATGGAGATTCCTTAAAGAATTACAGATAGGGACACCCAGGTGGTTCAGTCGGTTAAGCGTCCGACTTCAGCTCACGTCGTGATCTCACGGTTTCTGAGTTCGAGCCCTGCATCGGGCTCTGTGCTGACAGCTCGGGGCCTGGATCCTGCTTCAGATTCTGTGTCTCCTTCTCTCTCTGCCCCTCCCCAACTTGTGCTCTGTCTCTCTATGTCTCTCAAAAAATAAATAAGTGTAAAAAGAAAATTAAAAAAAAAAAAAGAATTACAGATAGAACTACCCCATGGCCCAGTAATCACACTACTTAGGTATTTACCCCAAGCACACAAAAACACTAATTCAAAGGTTTACAAGCACCTCTATGTTTACTGCAGCATTATTTACATTAGCCAAATTATAGTAGCAACCTAAGTGTCCACTGGTAGATAAACAGATAAAAAAGATGTTATATATATATACATATATATGTGTGTACACACACACACACACACACACACACACACACCCCACACACAAATGGAATATTAGTCATGAAAAAAGAATGAAATCTTGTCATTTACAACAACATGGATGGATCTAAAGGGTATAATGCTAAGTGAAATAAGCCAATCAGAGAAAGACAAATACCATATGATTTCACTCATATGTGTAATTTAAGAAACAAAACAATGGAATAAAGGGAAAAAAAGAGACAAACCAAAAAACAGACTCTTAACTATAGGAGACAGAGTATACTTATTTTTTATTAAGTTTTTAATTTTAATTCCAGTATAGTTAATATACAGTGTCCTATTAGTTTCAGATGTATAATATATAGTGATTGAACAATTCTATACATTACTCAGTGCTCATCATGGAAAGTGTACTTTTTAATCCCCATCACTTATTCCACCCATCCCTGTCCCCCCCCACCCCATTCCCCTCTGGTAACCATCAGTTTGTTCTCTATAGTTAAGAGTCTGTTTCCATAGCTAGATAGCTAGATAGCTACCTATAGGTAGATAAATATAGATATATGTATCTATATAGATAGATATCCATCTCACATCTTCTTTATCCATTCATCTATTAATGGACACTTGGGCTGGTCCCATAATTTGGTTATTGTAAATCATGCTGCAAAAAACATAGGGGTGCATGCATCCCTTCAAATTAGTGTTTCTGTATTCTTTGGGTAAACACCCAGTAGTTTGATTACTGGATCGTAGGGTAGTCCTATTTTTAACCTTTTGAGGAAGCTCCCTACTGTTTTCCACAGTGGCTGCACCACTGTGTATTCCCATCAACAGTGAAGGATGGTTCCCCTTTCTCTACATCCTCAGCAACACTTACTGTTCCTTGTGTTTTTGAAAAGGACACTTATCTTGATGAGCACTGAGTAATATATGGAATTGTTGAATCACTATATTGTACACCTGAAATGAATATAACACTGTATGTTAACTACACTGGAATTAAAATTTAAAAAAAAATTTTAAGTTTATTCATTTCAAGAGAGACAGAGAGAGTGAGCAGAGGAGGGGCAGAGAGAGAGGGAGAGAGAGAATCCCAAGCAGGCTCTGCACTGTCAGCGTGGAGCCTGATGTGGGGCTCAAACCTACAAAACGCCAAGATCATGAACTGAGCCGATACCAAGAGTTGGAAGCTTACCCGCCTGAGCCACCCACGTGCCCCTGGAATTAAAAATTTTTTTAAATCTCAGCTATCTACAAATAGAAAGGAACATCTATTCAGTAGTTAATTAGACCTCTTAAAAAGTGAAGTAGGGCAAGGATACACACACACACACACACACGCACACACACACGCACATATGGATTGAAATTAAACAAACTGTGGGCACCTCGCTGGCTCAGTCAGAAGAGCATGAGGCTCTTGATTTTGGGGTCGTATATTTGAGCCCCACTTTAAGTGTAGAGACTACTTAAATAAGAAATAAACTTAAAAAACAATGAAACAAAACTATGATTATTCCATATTTGAAAATGATATCTAAGTAATTCAAAATAATTAATACTTTAATTACTGGATAGAAAAATCAACATACAAAGTTGCTGCTTAGTAAAATCAATCTACAATATTTTTTTCCTTCATACTAGCAACTAGCAGGTAGAAAATAAAAATTTTAAAAGGATACCCTTTGCAATGGAATAAAAGTATGAAGACTTGGGAACAATGCTAACTCTAAATGTTAGATGGTATGCAGAGAATTTATGGAGAGAATTTTAATAGTTTATTTAAAATTGCAAAGAAGGGGCGCCTGGGTGGCGCAGTCGGTTAAGCGTCCGACTTCAGCCAGGTCACGATCTCACGGTCCATGGGTTCGAGCCCCGCGTCGGGCTCTGGGCTGATGGCCCAGAGCCTGGAGCCTGTTTCCGATTCTGTGTCTCCCTCTCTCTCTGCCCCTCCCCCGTTCATGCTCTGTCTCGCTCTGTCCCAAAAATAAAAATAAAAAAAAAAACGTTTAAAAAAAAATAAATAAAATTGCAAAGAAGACCTAAATATACAGGGATTGGAAGACTCAACATTGTCAAGATGTTGAGCTCCATTACTGATCCTGAAGAAGGAGCTGGTATGGAACTTGCTCTCCAATGGTAAACAATTAGAAACCTGGACAAAATATATGAGACAACTGTTTTTGGACAACTACCGGAGGCTGTAAGCTGCACATTCTCAGAGCACAGAGAGGACTCTGAGATGTTCAAATTGTACCCAGCCAGAACAGAGACCTCACTGAGTGACAGGGCAATCAGAGGGGTAAAGGTGGAATATTAAAACTAAACTAGCCTGTAAGCAAAGGCTATTCTAGGCATACTCTAACAAAGCTGAAAATAATCCTTGAAAATATCAAGTTGATCCACAACTACCCTAATAACCTGTGTGCAAAAATAAATTTCAAAACTGAAAAAAAGACAACAAAATGCAAATACTTAACAACATAACATTTGGAACATCTGATATCAAATAAAAAATCACTAGACATAGAAAAAAGAAAAAAGTTTAAACCACAAAAGGACGTGAAAATGATATGTGATATAAAACACGTGTATTCAAAATATACTAAATATTACATATAATATTCACATATACATAATATACACACATATAACATACATGTTTTATATGCACATACACATTTTTTGTTCCAACCCTTTTCACTTTACACTTAACTTCAGTGCCAATGTCACTAGATTTCCTGATAATACAAAAGTGATCTCTCCGTCTACATAAAATTTTTTCTCCATGTTTTACAATTAAAAACAACAAAAATGCCAGTGAGTATGAAAAGGTACATTTTACAAATTTTGTTTATTCATGTGTATCAAAACCTTTAAGAGAGAAAGAAAGAAAGGAAAGAAAGGAAAGAAAGGAAAGAAAGGAAAGAAAGGAAAGAAAGGAGGAAGGAAGGAAGGAAGGAAGGAAGGAAGGAAGGAAGGAAGGAAGGAAGGAAGGAAGGAAGGAAAAAGGGCAAAAGGGGCACCTGGGTGGCTCAGGTGAGCATCCAACTTTGGCTCAGGTCATGATGTCACCTTCATGAGTTTGAGCCCTGCATCAGGTTCTCTGCTATCAGCGCAATGCCCACTTCAGATCCTCTGTCTCCCTCTCTCTCTTCACCTCCCCCACTCAAGTGCTCTCCCTCTCTCAAAAATAAACAAACATACAAAAAATTTTTTTAAAAAGCAAAACTTTTTTCTCCCTATATTTTCTTTGGCTTTAGCTACTCCTAGTACATTATCCTGTATCCCAAGGTTTTGCATGCAGTGTAGGCTGTAACAGTCTCTCATCAGATCATGAGAACCATTGTTAAATATTTAGGAATTCTGCAATATGATTGCTAAACTTTTGGGACCTTGAAGCCAGCCATTTTATTGGAAGGGTTGACCCTACAGAAATTGACCAACAGTACAAATCAGGGGTTTATTTCATCATGCTGCTGTTCCTGTACAATGCTGGTGTGCTAGTACACAATGCTGTTTTTTCTAGTTTAAAAAAAAGCACCCCTAAGAGAGTCAGCAAACTATGACCTACAGGTCAAATCTGGCCTGCCACATGTTTTTGTAAGTAAAGTTTTATTGGAATCCAGCATGTTTATATATTGTCAATGGCTGTTTTTGTGCTCTAACAGCAGAGTTGAGTAGTCCTGACAGAGATCACAAAGCCTAAAATATTTACTACCTGGCTCTTTCATGACAAAGAAATAGCAAACAAAAACTATATTGAGCAGAGGTAATAGACATGCCAAACAATAATAAATTATGCTTGAATAGAATTCATCAGAAACATGCATCTTAGAAAAGTGCTTTTTACATACTCTTATATACACAAAGCCTAAAATGTTACAACCATTTATTTTTTTTTATACTCTAAGATGTCTAACAACAGTATACATTTCATAGACTAACTCCATTTATATTAAAAGGGTAAAACACAGGAGCACCTGGGTGGTTCAGTCCGTTAAGCATCTGACTATGGCTCAGGTCATGACCTCATAGTTCATGAGTTCGAGCCCTGCACTGGGCACTCTGCTGTCAGTGCTGAACCCACTTCGGATCCTCTGCCTTCTTTTCTCTCTGCCCTTCACCCACTCATGTTCTCTCTCACTCTCTCTCTCAAAAATAAACATTTAAATAAAAGGGTAAAAAATAGTATTTATATTTATGCATAAATATTTTAGAGAAAATACACAAGAAACTGGCAAAATTAGTTGCCCCTGAAAAGAGGAACTGGACAGAGTTTAAAGGAGAGTTTTCATTGAATATGCTTTTGTATTTCTTGCATTTTAATTTTTTTTTTCAACGTTTATTTATTTTTGGGACAGAGAGAGACAGAGCATGAGCGGGGGAGGGGCAGAGAGAGAGGGAGACACAGAATCGGAAACAGGCTCCAGGCTCCGAGCCATCAGCCCAGAGCCTGACGCGGGGCTCGAACTCACGGACCGCGAGATCGTGACCTGGCTGAAGTCGGACGCTTAACCGACTGCGCCACCCAGGCGCCCCTGTATTTCTTGCATTTTAAACCATGTATTTGTATGACCTATTTAAAAAATAAATAACATTTTTTAAAAGTATTGGCTAAGATGAGATTTAGGAATTTCAATCCTTTCTTCTATGAGGCATCTGATATAATAGAAAGAACATTGTTTATGGGAGTTAAAAAAAAGAAAAAAAAAAGACATGTTTCCAAAACTTGGTCTGCTACTTGCTAGTTTTGTGATGTTGGCCACGCTCCTTAAGTTAGCTGAATCTCAGCTTGGACATTAATAAAATCAGTATAACAAAAGGTACTTTGTGAGGATTAGATATTATATAAAACTGCCTTGTACTTACTAAATGGTAGCTATTATTCTGTGGATTTCAATTATCCCTGCTATCCATTACCACCAATTATGTGTTGGATATTGATTAAAGGGAACCTAAGGTATGAATGAGGTCTAAGAGAGTCTTAATTTACAGATATCAACTAACCCTGTGAGGGAAAACCAGGATTTTAAAAATTGTATTCAGGTGCTTCTTAGGTTTTCAAGTGCAAAAGTTCAAGGGTTTTTTAAGGCTTCTTGAGGACTTGCCCAAGAGATCAAGCAATCAATAGCATTTAATAATGGCCTAAGTCCACAATGCAATTTCATATTGGTTCTCCCTCCTCTGCTTCATTTCTCTTTTCCTATCCCTGTTTCTTGGAACTGCTTGCCTTAATAATAGCACATAAGTCTTTTGCCTCAGGTTATGTATACTTTTTGAGGAAACTCAAGCTAAGACAAGGGCCTGCCTAATTCTACTGAAGAGAGCCTGGGACTGTGTAGCAGATACTGTTGGTGCCCTATCCATATGTCTTCAGGCCTGAATATTAGCAGCGCTTGCTTTCTTGACTGCCAGCATTTGCATCTGTGCTCTGTTAGAGGGCTTTCTTTACCACCCTCAGTATTTTCTCCCACTATATGAGATGTCTTTTAATTTCTTTTTGCCTATTTATTTTGAGAGAGAGAGAAAGTGCACACGCTCCCTCAAAAGCAAAGGAGGGACAGAAAGAGAGAGAGAGAGAGAGAGAGAGAGAGAGAATGAACCTCAAGCAGGCTCTGTGCTGTCTGTACAGAGCCCAAGGCAGGGATTAGTCTCACAAACCGTGAGATCACGACCCAAGCCAAAAATCAAGAGTCACGGCTTAACTGACTAAGCCACCCAGGCACTCTCCCCCTCCCCTGCTTTTTTTTAAGATTTAATTATTTTAAAGTTATTTCTATACCCAATATGAGGCTCAGACTCACAACCTGAGATCAAGGGTCACAAACTCCCCCAACTGAGCCAACCAGGCACTCCTGTCCTTTACTTTCTTGATGGTATAGCTTCTTCCACAAAAGTTTTTCATTTTGATGAAATCCAATTTTTCAAATTTTCTTTTCTGTCACTTGTCTTTTGGGGTTGTATCTCAGAGATCACTGCCTAACCCAAGTTCACTAAGATTTACCCCTATGTTTTCTTCTAGTAGTTTTAAATGTGTGTGTGTTGCGGGGGGCGGGGGGGGGGTGTTCCTTGCTTTTGTTTTGTTTTTAGAGCAAGTGAAATCAGGGGAGGGAGAGAGAATCTAAACCAGGCTCCATGCCCAGCACAATCCCAATGTGGGGTTCGACATCACTACCATAAGATCATGACCTGAGCCAAAATAAAGAGTCGGATGTTTAACTAACTAAGCCACTCAGTTATCCCTCTTGCAGTTCTATAGTGGGTTTTTTTTTGGGGGGGGGGGTTTGTTTTGTTTTTTAACATTTAGGTATATGATCCATTTTTAGTTAATTTTTGTGTAAGGTTCCGGTAGGAATCCAATTTCATTCTTTCATGTGTGGATATTCAGTTGTCCCAGGACCAGTTTTTGAAAAGATAATTTTTTCTCCATTGAATTATTTTGGCACCCTTGTGAAAAATCAATTGACCATAAATGGAAGAGTTTATATCTGGATTCTCCATTTTATTCCAGTGATCTATGTCTTTCCTCATGCCATCACCACAGTATCTTCATCACTGTAGTTTTGTACTAGGTTTGAAATTGGGAAGTGTGAATCCTCCAAATTTGGACTTCTTTTTCAAGACTGTTTTGGCTATCATCTTTGTTTTTTGATTTATACTTTGTGAATCTCCTTTAAGAAATCTTTTTGGACTGTGGCGCCTAGATAGCTCAGTCAGTTAAATGTCTGCTTCAGCTCAGGTTATGATCTCACAGTTGGTGACTTCAAGCCTGGCGTCGGGCTCAGTGCTGACAGTTCAGAGCCTGGAGCTTGCTTCAGGTTCTGAGTCTCCCTCTCTCTCTGCCCCTCCCCGCCCCCAAACTCACTCACTCTCTCACTCTCTCTCTCAAAAATAAACATTAAAAAAAAAAAAGAAAGAAATCCATTTGGACTCCAAAGCCATAAAATATTTTTCTATATGGTTTTCAAGAAACTTTATCAAAAGGCGGTCATAAGAGGGAAGTATATAGCAATCCAGGCCTTCCTAAAGAAGGAAGAAAGGTCTCAGATACACAACCTAACTTTACACCTTAAAGAGCTGGAAAAAGAACAGCAAATAAACCCCAAACCAGCAGAAGACAGGAAATAATAAGGACCAGAGCAGAAATCAATGCTATCAAAACCAAAAAACAACAACAACAACAACAACAACAAACAGTAGAACAGATCAATGAAACCAGATGCTGGTTCTTTGAAAGAATTAACAAAACTGATAAAACCTAGCCAGTTTGATCAAAAAGAAAAAGGAAAGGACCCAAATAAATAAAATCAACAATGAAAGAGGAGAGATCACAACCAACACAACAGAAATACAAACAATAATAAGAGAATATTATGAGCAGTTATATGCCAATAAAATGGGCAATCTGGAAGAAATGGACAAATTCCTAGAAACATATAAACTACAAAAATTGAAATGGGAAGTAACAGAAAATTTGAACAGACCCATAACCAGTAGAGAAATCGAATTAGTAACCAAAAATCTCCCAAAAAACAAGAATCCAGGACCAGATGGCTTTCTAGAGGAATCCTATCAAACATTTTTTTAAATATTTTTTTAACTTGTTTTATTTTTTATTTTTTAAAATTTACATCCAAATTAGTTAGCATAGAGTGTAACAATGATTTCAGGAGTAGATTCCTCAGTGCCTCTTACCCATTTAGCCCATCCCCCCTCCACAACCCCTCCAGTAACCCTCCGTTTGTTCTCCATATTTATGAGTCTCTTCTGTTTTGTCTCCCTCCCTGTTTTTATATTTTTGTTTCCCTTCCCTTATGTTCATCTGTTTTCTCTCTTAAAGTCCTCATATGAGTGAAGTCATATGATTTTTGTCTTTCTCTGATTGACTAATTTCACTTCGTATAATACCCTCCAGTTCCATCCACGTAGTTGCAAATGGCAAGATTTCATTCTTTTTGACTGCCGAGTAATACTCCATTGTATATGTATACCACATCTTCTTTATCCATTCATCCATCGATGGACATTTGGGCTCTTTCCATACTTTGGCTATTATTGATAGTGCTGCTATAAACATGGGAGTGCATGTGTCCCTTCGAAGCAGCACACCTGTATCCCGTGGATAACTGCCTAGTAGTGCAATTGCTGGGTTGTAGGGCAGTTCTATTTTTAGTTTTTTGAGGAACCTCCATACTGTTTTCTAGAGTGGCTGCACCAGCTCACATTCCCACCTATCAAACATTTAAAGAAGAGTTAGCACCTACTCTCCTGAAGCTGTTCCAAAAAATAGAAATGGAAGGAAAACTTCCAAACTCTTTCTATGAAGCCAGCGATTCTAAAACCAGACAAAGACCACTGAAAAGGAGAACTATAGACCAATTTCCCTGATGAACGTGGATGCAAAAATCCGCAGCAAGATACTAGCCAACCAGGTCTAACAATACATTAAAAAAATTATTCACCCTGATCAAGTGAGATTTACACCTGGGATGCAGGGCTGGTTCAATATCCACAAAATAATCAATGTGATACATCACACCAATAAAAGAAAGGAAAAGAACCGCATGATCCTCTCAATAGATGCAGAGAAAGCATTGACAAAATATAGCACCCTTTCTTGATAAAAACCCTCAAGAAAGTAGGGATAAAGGGATCATACCACAAGATCATAAGAGCCATATATGAAAGATCCACCACTAATATCATCCTCAATGGAGAAAAACTGAGAGCTTTCCCCCTAAGGTCAGGAACAAGACAGGCATGTCCACCCTCGCCACTGTTATTCAACATAGTATTGGAAGACTTAGCCTCAGCAATCAGAAAACACAAAGAAATAAAAGGCATCCAAATCAGCCAGGAGGAGGTCAAAGTTTCACTCTTCACAGATGACATGATATTCTATATGCAAAACCCAAAAGACTCCACCAAAAAACTGCTAGAACTGATCCATGAATTCAGCAAAGTCACAGGATATGAATAAAATCAATGCACAGAAATCAGTTGCATTCCTATACACCAACAATAAAGAAAGAGAAAGAGAAATCAAGGAATGAATCCCATTTACAATTGCACCAAAAACCATAAAATACCTAGGAATAAATCTAACCAACAAGGCGAAAAATCTATACACTGGAAACTATAGAAAGCTTATGAAGGAAACTGAAGAAGTAACAAAAAATGGGAAAACATTCCATGCTCCTAGATAGGAAGAACAAATATTGTTAAAATGTCAATACTACCCAAAGTAATCTACATATTCAGTGAAATATCTATCAAAATAACACCAGCATTCTTCACAGAACTCAAACAAACAATCCTAACATTTGTATGGAACCAGAAAAGACCCCGAATAGCCAAAGCGATCTTGAAAAAGAAAACCAAAGCTGGAGGTATCACAATCCCGGACTTCAAGCTGTACTGCAAAGCTGTAATCATCATGACAGTATGGTACTGGCACAAAAACAGACACTCAGATCAATGGAACAGAATAGAGAACCCAGAAATGGACCCACAAACGTATGGCCAACTAATCTTTGACAAAGCAGGAAAGAATATCCAGTGGAATAAAGACCGTCTCTTCAGCAAATGGCGCTGGGAAAACTGGAGAGTGACATGCAGAAAAATGAACTTGGCCCACTTTCTTATGCCATACACAAAAATGAACTCAAAATGGATGAAAGACCCAATGTAAGACAGGAAGTCATCAAAATCCTCAAAGAGAAAGCAGGCAAAAACCTCTTTGAACTTGTCCGCAGCAACTTCTTACTCAACACGTCTCCAGAGGCAAGGAAACAAAAGCAAAAATGAACTACTGGGACCTCATCAAAATAAAAAGCTTCTGCACAGCGAAGGAAACAATCAGCAAAACTAAAAGGCAACCGACAGAATGGGAGAAGATATTTGCAAATGACATATCAGATGAAGGGTTAGTATCCAGAATCTATAAAGAACTTATCAAACTCAACACCCAAAAAACAAATAATCCAGTGAAGAAATGGGCAAAAGACATGAATAGACACTTCTCCCAGGAAGACATCCAGATGGCCAACCGACACATAAAAAATGCTCAACATCACTCATCATCAGGGAAATACAAATCAAGACCACAATGAGATACCACCTCACCCCTGTCAGAATGGCTGACATTAACAACTCAGGCAACAACAGATGTTGGCAAGGATGCTGAGAAAGAGGATCTCTTTTGCACTGCTGGTGGGAATGCAAGCTGGTGCAGCCACTCTGGAAAACAGTATGGATGTTCCTCAAAAAATTAAAAATAGAACTACCCTATGACCCAGCAATTGCACTACTAGGCATTTATCCACGGGATCCTGGGGCATATGTACCCTAATGTTTATAGCAGCACTATCAACAACAGCCAAAGTATGAAAAGAGCCCAAACGTCCACCGATGGATGAATGGATAAAGAAGATGTGGTATATATACACAATGGAGTATTACTCGGCAATCAAAAACAATGAAATCTTGCCATTTGCAACTACATGGATGGAACTGAAGGGTATTATGCTAAGCGAAATTAGAGAAAGACATACCATATGACCATTCTCATATGAGGACTTCAAGATACCAAACAGATGAACATTAAGGGAGGGAAGCAAAAATAATATAAAAACAGGGACAGGGACAAAACATAAGAGATTCTTAAATATAGAGAACAAACAGAGGGTTACTGGAGGGGTTGTGGGAGGGGAATGGGCTAAATGGGTAAGGGGAATTAAGGAATCCACTCCTGAAATGCACCATATGCTAACTAACTTGGATGTAAATTAAAAAATAAATACATTATTAATAAAAAAAGAAGTTTTATCATTTGCCCCTCTCATTCCAATCATCGATCTATTTGGAATTTATTCTAGTGCATGATAAGAGGTAGGGGTTTAATGTCATGCTTTTAAACTGTATTAACACTTTTTTTAAGTCCATTTTTTCTTTCACTGATCCACAAAAAAAAATCTGTCACAAATCAAGTTTCCATATAGGTGTGGTTCTGTTTGGGTACCCTGTTCTATTCTATTGGTCACTTTTTCTATCCTTAAACCAGTAACACTATCTTAAAATTACTATACGTTTTTTTTCTTTTTTTTTTTTTTTTGGTGTTTATTCATCTTAGAGAAGAGAGACAGAGCACAGGTCAGGGAGCAGCAGAGAGAGAGGGAGACACAGAATATTAAGCAGGCTCCAGGCTCTGAGCTGTCAGCACAGAGCCGGATGTGGGGCTCAAACCCACGAGCCTTGAGATCATGACCTGAGCCGAACAAAGTTGGATGCTTAGCCAACTGACCCACCCAGGCGTCCCTTTTTTTTTAAAACATTTTTTATTTGTCACCATTAAATATCTAAATTTTAAACAGGTTTTATAGAACTTTAGTACCAGTCTCATCCCCAGTAACTTTTCCAGAACCACTACCTTCACCATGAAGCTCCATGTGCTTTCCCAAATCAAACACAGGCTTCTTCAGCATTTTTACATTTTTAACAAAGACAGCATAGAGTGGATAATGAGATTGACAAGACTTTTCTATGTCTTTTCCAAAGCTGTCTGGAATCAATTTATTGACCACCTCTTTCAAGTCATTTATCTGCATCTCCCACATCATGATCTCCATCATCTTTTTCTGAATTTTGGTGGACCTGTTGGTGCTGAGCATAAGAGGTCTTCTAAATCTGATTGTTACATTTTTTAGTAAAACCAATACAGAATAGATGAAGCAAATAAACATCAGTAGTCTTGATATCAACATGGGCTTCAATCAGGGTCTGCCATTTTTGACCAAGGAGCACATTTTGTCACAGATAAGATCCATGCCATGGAACTTAGGCAGTTTTTGCCCTGAACATCCTCAAAAATTATCTTGAATTTCTGAATACAACTTTCTGCAGATCAACAAGGCTCACTTCAAAAACACGACCCTTGAGGCCATCAGATGTGATTTTGGTTCCTTGAGTTCTCGTGGACTAGTGTTTTTCCAATATTTCTTATACTGAACATAGCTGGTGCTTTCACATCATACCAATCCTTCTTAGAAAATGGATCAACCACTTTCTTCTTGGCTTCCTTTCTGCCACCTTTTGTAAGGTGCTTGTTCTTGCCAACGGCCATGACAAGGTTCAAGGAGCCAAAAGGCTCAGTTACTATAGCTTTTTAATAAGGTAACCTCTATGGCAAATCTCCCCATCTTATTCTTCTTCATATTTATGGCTCTTACATATAAATTATAGATATAGTTTAACAAGTTACACACACACACACACACACACACACACACACACACGTTTCATTTGGATTTTGATTGATATTGCATTGAATTTATAGATCATTTTGGGAAGACATTATTTTAAGAAAACAACATTGAGTTTTATAATCAATAAACATAATTCATTTACTTATATTGAGCCAGTGTTGCAGAGTTCCAGGGGTATCTTTCTCACCACAAGATCCACTTAGATCTTTTCTCCTTTATGCTACTTGTTCCTAAGCTTAAGGAGAATGCTTTCAATATATCAAATTAAGGGGGCGCCTGGGTGGCTCAGTCGGTTAAGCGGCTGACTTCGGCTCAGGTCATGATTTCACAGTCCTTGAGTTCGAGCCCCGCGTCGGGCTCTGTGCTGACAGCTCAGAGCCTGGAGCCTGTTTCAGATTCTGTGTCTCCCTCTCTCTGACCCTCCCCCGTTCATGCTCTGTCTCTCTCTGTCTCAAAAATAAATAAACGTTAAAAAAAAATTAAAAAAAAAAAAAGAATAACGTTAGCTCTTGTATTTGGAAGGTAACCTTTATCTGGTTAGAATGGTCTCTTTTATTCCTTTATTAAGAAGTTTTTTCAAAAAATCATAACTGCGTTGAATTTTATCAAGCATGTTTTGTTTTTAATAGTAAACTAATCCTGGATTTGTGAGATATAACCATCCTGGTAATGATGTATTATTTCCTTTACATACTGTCATATTCCATTTTCTTTTTTTTTTCTTTGTTTTTAAAGTTTGTATTTATTTATTGGAGAGAGACCTACACCACACATCAGAAAGTGCCCTCATTCAGAAAGGGAAGGCAAACATTAAGGTCACCTTACATGTT
The DNA here is from genome assembly GCF_022079265.1 of Lynx rufus. NCBI lineage: Eukaryota > Metazoa > Chordata > Mammalia > Carnivora > Felidae > Lynx > Lynx rufus. The sequence goes on from NW_025814831.1 coordinate 47,933,946, forward strand.
TCCCTTATTTTAAGGATCATTTCCCTGTGCTATCATCTACTGTCTGAAAACAGTTGCTTCACATATTTTGCTACTTTTAAAGTTATTGGTGACACAAGGTGAAGTCCAATACCAGTTACTCCATCATGTCTAGAAGCAGCAATCTCCATCATTTTTTAATATGCAATATTTTTATCTTTCAGTTTAAAGATCTTCAAATTTCTATTATTTTATCATTGATTCATTAATACATTTTAGTATCTAAACATAAGAACTTTAATATTTAAAAAAATTTTTTTAATGTTTATTTATTTTTGACAGAGAGAGAGACAGAGCATGAGCATGGGAGGGGCAGAGAGAGAGGGAAACACAGAATCTGAAGCAGGCTCCAGGCTCTGAGCTGTCAGCACAGAGCCTGACGCGGGGCTCAAACTCACGGACCGTAAGATCATGACCTGAGCCGAAGTCGGATGCTCAACCGACTGAGCCACCCTGGTGCCCCAGAACTTTAATATTTTTTTAATGTTTATTTTTGAGAGAGAGAGAGAGAGTGCGGGGGATGGGTAGAGAGAGGGGAGAATAGAGGATCCAAAGTGGGCTCCACGCTGACAGCAGAGAGCCAGATGCAGGGCTTGAATTCACCAACTGCGAGATCATGACCTGAGCCAAAGTTGGACACTTAACTGACTGAGCTACCCAGGCGCCCCAAAATATACGAACTTTTATAATTATTTTTTCAGTACAGATTTTTCATTTTATCCCACTGTGATCAAAGAATGCAATATGTATGACACCAGTCCTTTGAAATTTGTTCAGACTTCCTTTATAGCCCAATATATGGTTACAAATATTATCAAAAGTATTCCACTTGAAAGAACATGTATTCTGCAGTTTTTCTGTGGAGCATTCTGTATATGTCCATTGAATCAAGCATATTAATTTGTTTCGTTCAAGTTTTCAACAATCTTGCTAACTTTGCTTTTTTGTGTGCTTGATGTAACACTGAGAAATAGCTGTTGAAATCTCTCATTATAATTATGGAATTTGTCTCTAACTCCCTGTTGTTCCTGGTGATTTGATCCTTTTATCATCTCTAGTGATCCTCTTTAATTGCTTTTTGCTTTAAAATCTCACATTTTCTGATATTAATAGATTTATACTAGCTTTATTTCACTCAGTATTTACCTAATATATATTTTCTACTACTTTATTTTCAATTTTTCTATATTCTTATTTTTTAGCTGTATCTTTTGTGAAGACTGAAAAACATCTGTAGACATTCATCAAAACATCTGTTTCATTACTATGAAACAGGTGTTCCTCAGCAATATTTGGCAATAATGGCTTGTGATTAAAAATGCTTCTTCCTTCATGATAGTTTTGTTGTTGTTGTTGTTAAGTTTTGGAAATGGTACAACACAGGGAAGATTAGTAGCTGGAGGGAAGGAAGTTATTGAGTTATTATAACCCAATGGAGAAAAAAAAATATGTAAGAAATAAAGAAAATTCAAGCTGCGGGAATGATCTTCAGACGACATCAGATCCTACGTGAGAGATGTTAGGATAAAAGAAAAGAAGAAGTTATGGTTTTATAATCTATAAGAAAGAGGAGAAAAAGAAAAAGAAAAAAAAGAAAGAAAGAGGAGGCTTTAAATCATGCAATTTAAAGCTGGAACCAGTATAACACCCAAGACCTGGCCTAAAAGGATCTGAAATGCCCAAGAAAAGGACTGAAAAGGACCACTGAAAGGATATAAATATCATCCATAATTTAAAAAGACTTAAGGATCAAGTTATGAGTATGATTTTGATGAGAACCTGTATTTGCATATCTATGTATAATCTCTATCCTGAGATTTTTGTATTCTAAAGGGCTTATTGTGTATGCTATGTACTGGTCAACTATGATTCATGATTCTCCTTCCCAAACCTTCTCTTCCTCCAGTATTCCTTATTTAAATAATGACATCCACCCATTTCCTTAAGCCAGAAATCTGGAAGTCATCCTTGATTCATCTTTCCCTCACAATCAAATCCTATTGATTTTGTCTTTTAAATATCTTTTGAATCAGTCCACTTTTTCCTCTTCCTCTTTGCCAACTCCCTAATTCATTTCCTCCAATTGTCTTCTGTTTACCCACATGTATTATTTGTGGGCCATCCTTTCCTCCATTCTTCACATAGTGCCTAGAATGATCTTTTAAAAATGCAAGTGATTATGTTACTTCCCTGTTTAAACATATAAAACAGAAAACAAAAATCCTCAATGGCTTCCCATTACTCTCAGAATAAAGACCAAACAATAAAGACTCCAAGATCTGGATTTTGTCTCTCTACATTGTAGCATATTGGCTTTCCTTTCAGTACCTCAAAATCAGTGCTATTCCTTCTGCCTAAATCACTTTCCCCTATACTCTTTACTTAGCCAACTCCTCCTCAGTTTTCTTGTTTTAGCTTTGATGTCTCTAAAACCCAATCTGATCTAAAATAGGTTACCTAATCCCCTGCTGAAAACTCCCATAGCACCCCGTACTATTTTTGCATAAACTCAGTGCATTTGTAACTACTTATAGTGATGGTCTCCCTTCCTCTATTATCAGTTCCATGAGAATTGGAACTGTTTTATCCTTCTTTGTATCTCCAGTCCCTAGCTGACACACGGTAAGATCTTAATATTTGGTAAATGACGAACTCACTAAAAGAATGAATGAATAAATGATGATTGAGCACAGAATGCGTGCTAGGTAGGACAGAGCAGTGTAAAGTACCTCTAGTAATTAGGTAGAAATATAAGGAAATTCTCCTTTCAGAGGAGGATTAGCAATTAACATGGGCACATTGTTTCAAGGGCACCATGAATGGTTGTATTATTATTCTTTATTTTTCCCTTTGCTCAAGTTTCTGCTGAGAAGAACGAGGCTCATGAAATGGTATACTCAAAACATACCAATAAAATGGTGAAGGAGGGTAACCTGTGTCTCTATTTTTTCAGATGAGGGAATTGAGGTTCAGACATCAAAATTATTGGTTTATGGTCTAAAAGTAGTTTGGTAACCTGTGAATTATGATGACGCCATGGTTTCTGTGTTTGACAATGAGAAATGGCCACTTTTCGGAAACTGTTTTAATGATTAGATAAGGCCTATGATTAGACAGTCTGATACCGAAAAAAATAATCATTCTGAATCTTAAAAATATTTCTAATTTAATGTCAGCATAAGGTAGTAATCCTTCCTTCCTAAGGTAATGATATTCTCAAAACAGAGATTCTGCCTCATATAAAATAGATAACTAGAGTGAACTAAATTATGAAAACAAAACTTTTTATGCATATTTCCAAGTTATCTCTGTCATGGAAGTACAATTTGTAATCTCTTTTCTCTGGCCACAGCTTTTCCAACATAGCTTCCCAACAGTGTCATGCATTTTCTTCTAAACATTATGTTCTAACTGTGTGACTAACACTGACAAATTTGTCTGTAACAAACGTCTTCCTCGACCAGCCTGTCACCACTTCCCCTAAATACAGGGTGGTTCTAAATGAGTGATCCTTCAGATACACTCCTCATTGGTATCTGGGCGTTACCTCACAATCTGGCCAAATAACTTTTATAAAGTTCAGTAAACTCTTTGGGCTGAACAAGACTGATTTCATTTTTTGCTTCAACCATAATCATCTAATTGTTCAGACTCTCGGTCATCTTAAGGAAAAAGTGATAGAAGTTACTCAAAATGTTTGTGCAATGTAGCCTAGTTGTATGGCAACAGAAAGTAAATCACTGAAAAAACAAATTTTTTAATGAAAGAATCATGCTAAGTATGTGACTAAGAAATGTCTCTATTCAAACTGTATTTCACATCCAGCCAATTACTTGAAAAAAATACTTAAAGTATTTTATTTTTTAATGTCTATTTATTTTTGAGAGAGAGAGACAGAGCATGAGCAGGGAAGGGGCAGAGAGAGAGAGACACACACACACAGAATCTGAAGCAGGCTCCAGGCTCTGAGCTGTCCGCACAGAGCCTGATGCGGGCTCAAACCCATCAACTGCGAGATCATGACCTGAGCTAAAGTTGGAAGCTTAACCAGCTGAGCCACCCAGGTGCCCCAATACTCAAAGTATTTTTAAACCGGTTCTCTAATACTCCAAACTTTTAAATTGCTTGTGGATATATTTTGTGTGGCTTATTTATTAACTTTTCTCATTCTCGACACAGCAAAATGCTTTGAGAGTTATTAACAATTGAGATATTTTTAAAAAGTCATCACTAAGTTTTACTTCTCAATCTGTAACTTTTATAGGGAATTTACTATACGTCTAATCACTTTAAAGGGAATGATAGGAGGGATAAAAAGTAAGATACAGTTAAAAGTTTAACAAGTAATTGGAAACATAAGACTAACACACAACACAATTATGCAGTGAGAAACAGCAATAATCAAGTGCTGGATTGTATGGCAGTTAGTGAGGCTACATAGAAACAAGTTAAAGCTTTGTTTCTAAGGAGGTAAACTGGTAAACCTTTATTTTTTTTTAAGAAATTGACAATATTTATTATATTTTTTATCTGATTTTTCTTTTCCAAAATGTGGCTATAAAATCTGATTATCAGCTTTATAACGAGCTTTACTTTTCATTTTTAATTATTTTCATAATTTTAAACATATACAAAATTTTAAACATATACAAAAATAGGAAAATGCATCTTCATGTTCACATCACCAAGCCACATGTATAGTTTTATTTTCTTAGGATGTTCTCTCCATAAAGATATTCACAAGATATTTCTCACACCTTTCAGAATTTAACTCAAATCACCTCACAAAGACCTTCAGTGACCACTCTAATTAAAACTGTACCACCCAAACTCCCTCTGCCTCTTCCCTTTCTTTTTTCTTGCCGTAACATTTATCACCTTCTAACATATTATACTTAAAAAATATTTTATTTCTTATCTGTTTGCAATCCAATAAATTTCATGAAGATAGGGTTTATTAAATGTCTTCTTCATTCCCATTACCCAGAACAAGGCCTACTACAAAGAAGTGCTCAATAAATAGTCAACAAATTAATACATATTGACATGGGGAGATGTTCATGATATATATTAAAAAAAAAAAAAAAAAAAAAAGAACTGGGGAATCTACACCTTCCCAGCCAGTGGTAGCAACTGCAGAACTGCAGTAGACCATCTGTCTAGACAAGACAGTTGAGGAGAAGGGAGCAAGTGGAAGGGGGGCGGGGGGGGCTAGCTTGGCCTGCACTCCAGACCTCAGGAACGTTATTGTGCGTTGAACGGCTGATTTTGGAAGACTATTGCCCAGAAGAAAAGTTGTTTGGTTTTCACAAGCCAAAGATGTACCAAAGTATACACGGCTGCTGTATTTGCAGAGCTAAGTCCTCCAGTTCTCGATTCACTGACAGTAAACGCTATGAAAAGGACTTCCAGAGCTGTTTTGGGTTGCACGAGACTTGTTCAGGAGACATCTGTAATGCCTGTGTCCTGCTTGTGAAAAGACGGAAGAAATTGCCAGCAGGATTAAAAAAAAAAAAAAAAACTGGAATCATGTGGTAGATGCAAGGGCAGGACCCAGTCTGAAGACAACATTGAAACCAAAGAAAGTGAAAACTCTATCTGGAAACAGGATAAAAAGCAACCAGATCAGTAAACTACAGAAGGAATTTAAATGTCACAATTCTGATGCTCACAGTACCACCTCAAGTGCCTTTCCAGCTCAGTCTCCTTGTTACAGTAACAAGTCAGATGGTGGCTCAGATACAGAGATGGCTTCTGGCTCTAACAGAACGCCAGTTTTTTTCCTTTTTAGGTCTCACATACTGGAAAAGACAGAAAATACGTTGCAGGATTATCTATAAAGGCCGTTTTGGAGAAGTTCTCATTGACACACATCTATTCAAGCCTTGCTGCAGCAATAAGAAAGCAGCTGCTGAGAAGCCGGAGGAGCAGGGGCCAGAGCCTCTGCCCATCTCCACTCAGGAGTGGTGACTGAGATTTAGGTAGAAGGGGAACAAAAAAACAATTTAAATTTTGGAAAGAAAACAAAGCAACAAAACCCTCCTATTTTTAACTTGGATACCTGCTATTCTCCAAAAGACACTTTCTAGAATAGTTTTGAATGGGTTGTTATTTCTCCTCCAGTTCCACAAACTCTGAAGCCAGTGTCTAGCTTACTAAAAGAAAAAAAGTATACATAATATTTAAGATGTTGAGTATTTCATAGGAAAGCTGAATGATGCTGTAAAGTGCTCTTTAAGTCTTTTTTTTTTTTTAATCCCCTTTTAATGAATGAAACTAGGGGAATTTCAGAGGACAGAGACGGGATTTATTGTATGATAAACATATGTAGTTTTAGTCTTTCTATATTAGAAGCAGTGGTTGGGGCATTTTTAAGATGACTGGCTGTGCTTGTTTTCCTTCATGATAATAAATTTGTCATAACTCAGTAACACGGACTTGCCCCAAGAGGTAGTTGTTAATAATTTAAGGTCTTGCCAAGGTTCTGATGATTCAAACCTGTACTACTGAATATTAAGCAGGACAAAGCTCTCTGGTGCAAATACCTTGAAGGAGTAATTTCTAAACATACAGAGAGGTAACTTGAGTGTATATGTTGCATCCTCTGTCACCTCCCTCCGTATTGATTTTTGATAAAGATTTTAATCTATATTGAAACTTCTTTTTTTTTTTATTTAAAAAAAAATTTTTTTTTCAACGTTTATTTATTTTTGGGACAGAGAGAGACAGAGCATGAACGGGGGAGGGGCAGAGAGAGAGGGAGACACAGAACCGGAAACAGGCTCCAGGCTCCGAGCCATCAGCCCAGAGCCCGACGCGGGGCTGGAACTCACGGACCGCGAGATAGTGACCTGGCTGAAGTCGGACGCCTAACCGACTGCGCCACCCAGGCGGCCCTCTATATTGAAACTTCTAAAGCAGAATCAAAGCTCCTCTGGGGAAATGTCAAGTTTTAGGATGAGGAATCCTAAATAAAGAGTACCAAAGCATTACCGCACGGTAGAGATCACATTCTATTAAAAATGTTAAAGGGGCGCCTGGGTGGCGCAGTTGGTTAAGCGTCCGACTTCAGCCAGGTCACGATCTCGCGGTCCGTGAGTTCCAGCCCCGCGTCGGGCTCTGGGCTGATGGCTCGGAGCCTGGAGCCTGTTTCCGGTTCTGTGTCTCCCTCTCTCTCTGCCCCTCCCCCGTTCATGCTCTGTCTCTCTCTGTCCCAAAAATAAATAAACGTTGAAAAAAAAATGTTAAGTTATCTAAAAAAAAATGTGCAAATCGTCAGGATGGCACACACAAAAAACAAAGGTTAATGCTTCTTGGGGCACATTTCTTAGAGGGCTTGCCTAGTGTGTAAATAATTGCCTTTGTGTTACACGACTGGCGACTTCATTGAAAATCTGCACAATTCAGTTTTAGCTCTGGATTACTTCAGTTGACCTCTGTGAAGGTTTTGTCTGTGTAGAGTGGTTGTTTGATTTTAACCTGTTAGGGTTTGGGTTTTTTGTTTTGTTTTTTTTTTTCCACTCTATATTAAAGTAAAATTCTAAAAGAAAAGAGGTGTGTGTTAATGCTGAGTGGGCTGGTTTAGGTTTGACTTCTTTCAGTCAGGCTTTGTGAACATTGAGATGTCAGATGATGCATCCTGAAGATGGAGCTCTTCAATTCAAAAATCTTCATTTGAAGGCTTTTTACTTGAACCCAAACCAAAGTACTCTCAGTGCCTCTTTTCTAAACGTTCAGGAATAACCTATCACCGGTTCAGACTTTTCATAATCAGGGAGGATCATTTGCCTACCCTATAACAACATGACTCAGTGCTTATTTTTTTCTACACTTAATATATTTTTTATTTTTTTTAATTTTATTTTTTATTTTTTAAAATTTATATCCAAAGCAGTTAGCATATAGTGCAACAATGATTTCAGGGGTAGATTCCTTAGTGCCCTTTACCCATTTAGCCCACCCCCCCTCCCACAACCCCTCCAGAAACCCTCAGTTTGTTCTCTATATTTATGAGTCTCTTCTGTTTTGTCCCCCTCCCTGTTTTTATATTTGTTTCCCTTCCCATATGTTCATCTCTTTTGTCTCTTAAAGTCCTCAGATGAGTGAAGTCATATGATTTTTGTCTTTCTCTAATTTCACTTAGCATAATACCCTCTAGTTCCATCCACGTAGTTGCAAATGGCAAGATTTCATTCTCTTTGATTGCCAAGTAATACTCCGTTATATATATATACATATATATATACGTATATATATATATATACATATATATATATATACGTATATATATATGTGTATGTATATATATATATATATATATATATATATATATATATACACACACCACATCTTCTTTATCCATTCATCCATCGATGGAAATTTGGGCTCTTGCCATACTTTGGCTGTTGTTGATAGTGTTGCTATAAACATGGGGGTGCATGTGTCCCTTCGAAACAGCACACCTGTATCCCGTGGATAACTGCCTAGTAGGGCAATTGCTGGGTCATAGGGTAGTTCTATTTTTAATTTTTTGAGAAACCTCCATACTGTTTTCCAGATTGGCTGCACCAGCTTGCATTCCCACCAGAACTGAAAAAGAGATCCTCTTTCTCAGCATCCTTGCCAACATCCGTTGTTGCCTGAGTTGTTAATGTTAGCCGTTCTGACAGGGGTGAGGTGGTATCTCATTGTGGTCTTGATTTGTATTTCCCTGATGATGAGTGATGTTGAGCACTTTTTCATGTGTCGGTTGGCCATCTGGATATCTTCCTTGGAGAAGTGTCTTTTAATGTCTTTTGCCCATTTCTTCACTGGATTATTTGTTTTTTGGGTGTTGAGTTTGATAAGTTCTTTATAGATTGAGTTCTTTACGTATTGAGTAAGAAGTTGCTGTGGCCAAGATCAAAGAAGTTTTTGCCTGCTTTCTCCTTGAGGATTTTGATGGCTTCCTGTCTTACATTTAGGTCTTTCATCCATTTTGAGTTTACTTTTGTGTATGGTGTAAGAAAGTGGCCCAGGTTCATTCTTCTGCATGTCGCTGTCCAGTTTTCCCAGCACCACTTGAAGAGACGGTCTTTATTCCATTGGATATTCTTTCCTGCTTTGTCAAAGATTAGTTGGCCATACGTTTGTGGGTCCATTTCTGGGTTCTCTATTCTGTTCCATTGATCTGAGTGTCCGTTCTTGTGCCAGCAGTGCTTATTTTTAAAACTGGATTTTAAAAATTAGTATAAATAACAGTAAGGAGTGAGCCACTTTTTATGGGCACCCTATAGTTTTATAGTCCTTAATCCAAACTTAAAATTTTATATTTCTTCCTTATGGCAAAAACTACAAGCCACCATATGCACAGATTACACCGTGAGTTGGGTTGGCTCTCCCACAGCCTCTGAGGTAAATTATAAGAGTCCCAGCCATTATCATCTTCCTCCTCTTGTTTCAAAAAAATTTTTTTGTACATTTTGGCTACAGTATTGGTGTTAGAATATACCATAATATGGATCATCTCTACCTCTGTATTTATTTATCTATTACTAGACCTCAACCAAGGCCTTCTTTTTCCCCTTCCACCTCTTTGCCTGTAGGATGTACTGTATGTAGTCATGCACTTTGTATTAATATATTAGAAATCTACCAATCTGTTTTGTACTTTTTATACTGTTGGATAACTATAATCAAAACTTTTACTAGGGTATTGAATAAATTTAGTCTTACTATGAAATAAAAAAAAAACCTGCAACACAGTTTGGATAATATTATGCCATACTGGGGAGTAGGGGGAGGAATGTCCTTGCCACAGGTTGTAGCACTCACCAAAATATTCTGCACTCCCCTTTCACATGTCACACCTGACTTGCAGCAGGGCAGAGCCATGGTTACTAGTTATGACTAATAAATTGTAAATGGAAGTAGAGTATGTCAATTATGGGCTGAGGCAGTAAAAAATCCATGTGTGATTTTATAGTCTCTTTATGGTGAATTAAAGCACAATGTATTACAGAGTGTGGCCACAACATGGTCGAACCTCCATTAGCTGGGGCCCCTGACTGACTACATGGAGAAAACACCCTGCTAATCTGTGTAAGAAATGCAGCATTAGCAAGAAATTTTTGTTGTGTTAAGCCACTGAGATTTGGATGGATTGTTTGTTATTGCAATATAATCTAGCTTATCTTGACCAATACACATACACAAACTAGCATTTATCAAGCACTTACTATATGCTAGTAATTATGCTGAACACTTTTCATCTTATCTATTAAACCCTCACAAAACCTTGTAGGACAGTACTATTATGCTGAAATGAGGAAACTGAGGCAGTGTGAGGACAAATAACTTGTCCAAGGTGGCCAGCTAAATGGAAAAGCTGGAAATGGAACCCAGGCAGTCTGAATGAAGATCTACCAAACTATTAACATAATATTATTAACAGGAATATTAACATAATCCTTGAGAGCAGGATTATGGGGAATGGTCACTCTTTGTTCTGTGTTTCTGTAATGTTACAGATTTTAAAACAACCATTCATTACCTTTGCAGTAAGCAATAAACAAATAAATGGGTACACAAACTATATGTTAGATACTTAAAAGACTGAATTCAGAGATGGAAGTCAAGTGACACCGGAGAATGGTATAATCAAGGAATGCCTAAAAATGACTCTCTGCCACCCATAGCCATACCTAGTTTTATAGGTGAATTCCAGCAAGTAAGGTGAATCATAATATATTTCACAATAAAATTGGCTTAGTTTCTGCGCAGGGGCAGGAGGAGATACCCATATATATTTTAACTTTCAGCAAGGAAGGAGTTAATAAAATAGGCTGTGCCAACAGCAGGATGAATGTTGTGGTTCTAGGAATGTCTTCCAGTATTTAAGAGCACTCTTCAAAAGAAAAGTAATTATAATAAAACAATTCTTTATACCTAAAAGTGGCCTCATTAAATGCACATTTTAAATGTTCCACTCAATCATATTTAAACAAAATATATATGGCAAAATATATTATAATAAAGTGTACATGTGCTTATTCTGGCTGCCCTGGATCTGCTTTTGAAAATTCAACAATGTCTGACTCTGGACAGGAGGAAACTGAAAGACCAAAATACAGTTTCCCCAGACTCTGGGCAGCTGGCTGTTCTTGGCTGCCTAGCCTCACTTGGCCTCTATTGTTTTTTGAGCCTGGTTGGTTCTCCAGCCTTCCCATTGATTCTATAAACTAACAATCCTTCCACAGTTGGTTTCTATTGCTTGGAAGCAGGAAGCTGACTACCAAGCAGTAGATATAGGCAACTGTATAATGTGAAGACACAGCACCTACGAAAAAATGAGCCACTTTTGAAGGTCTGAACAAGACATATGTTGTTATCTATAACATGTTAATAAATACACTTCACAGTTCGATTAGATTTGAGATGTTTTACATACAACCACATTTCTCCTAGGTTTGATCCTTTGCTTCCCTTCCAGGAATTGCTGTCATATCCGAGTGTCCCTAACTCCACACATAAATAGCCCTGTGCTTTATCACCAGTCATGTTTCTTTTATAACATCACACTTTCAAAAAAGTGTCATTATGTAACATGATCTACTCAACAGTAAAAATGCTATAAAGTTTTGGTTTAACATTATAAAAAATAAATTACTGAACTATCTTATTAGGTTAAGTTTAAAAGTCTATAAAATATAACACAGCCTCACCTATAACAAAATGAAAACCACCTGAGTTTCATTTGTCTTATGGAAATAATAATGCCTGTCTTATCTCCCAGTATTAACATAAGGATCAAATAATTTATGAACATTAATATGTTTAAGGTATGTACCATATTTCATCAAATCTTAAGATACATCTACTGTAAGACCTATCATTAGTTTATATACCACAAAAAAAGAAACAATACGGCCAATTAAAAACTATAACACATACTTTCTTAACACTTAGAAATTCTATTTCAAAACCTAGCAAAAGAGACATTTATGTAAGTAGACATAGATTGTTATATATAATTCTTGTGCAAATATTACAAGAAAAATATGAATGAAATAAATGGGTTAAGGTATTCTTAACAGTTTTCATTGAACCCAACACTCCCAAATCATTTCTCAACTCAATCACTGATAGCATGTTTTTCCACATAATATCATGATCTTTGCCAGCAGAAACATTGATGATATAGCATTTCTTATAAGAATCCACAAACTGTTTTTCTGGTTCAAGACAATGACAAAAGAGAACCTTAAAGTCACCTCCTTTCACAGAAACACTGAATCTTCAGCTACATACAGAACAATCCCCTCTGAAAGAAATCTAGGAACTAGCTGAGTGACTCTTACACATCAGGCAAGTGAGAAAAAAACTCCCACTGAAATGAGTAGGAAAGCCTCAGACACAATCTTATCCCTGGAGCAGCAACACACAACTAGGAGGGAGCTCACAACTCCCAGCTTCTCTCTGAGGAGAGAAGGGCTTGGACACCAGAGCTGGCACCACAACTTTTAAGACTTCTACCTGAGAAATGGACTCACAAAACATCTAGCTCTGAAAGCCAACAGGGACTTACATCCACGAGATCCACAGTCTATAGTGAACTAATAGTTCTTACAGGATTTGTGTGGACTCACCATGGCTTGGCCCTCAGAGCCCAGCGCAGAGGGAGCAGACTGAATCATGCCCAGTTTCCCCACGAAAGAAGCTATTGCTTACCTTTAAAGCTTTGGCTTGAGGGGCAGGTTTCTAATTTAAAACACTTCTGGAGGCCAACTGCAATATTCTCCAGAAACCACAGAGACTGGTAGGGACATCTTCCTGTTCTCCCTCTGCCTCACTCCAGGTAGGTCATCAGTATATCCCAAAAAGGAGCTCGTCCACATGTCTGGTGCCCCAGTTTTTGCAGCTGCTCCCAGAGGAAGCCCTCTAATGGGGCTTATGTTTGCAGGTACCACAAGACTGTAAGAGAGAAACCATTCTTAAGGAGGTATCCATCCCTCACTGCACACTGCAGAGGCAGCAGATTGACACGCAACCTTTTTGTGAAAGAGGCCTATTAGTTTATCTCTCAATAGCTGTGACCTGTGGGGCAGGCTTCTATCATAACACACATCTAGAGGCCCATTGCCATCGTCTCCAGAAACCAGGAACGCCAGCAGGCACCATCTTTGTGCTCTCCCTTTGTCCCACTCCACGTTACCAACGCCTTTGAGAAAGGAGCTTATGCGTAACGGGTGCCACCCTGGCTTTTGTGGCTGCCCCCCAGAGGACACATCTCTTGATAACCTGGCACTGGTAGCCAGTGGGACTCGTGTTCATGGATTCAGTGGGTTGGTAGCAAACAAAGAAACAATTCTTAACTGTCTATCCCCCTCAGGGCTTGATGTGCAGAGGGAGCAGACAGAAACACACATCTCCCAGTCTGCCCCTGAAGGAGGTATATTTACATACTTAATTTAATTAATTTTTTTTTTTTGAGAGTGAGAGAGCATGAGCAGGGGAGGGGCAAAGAGAGAGGGAGAGAGAGAATCTTTTTTTTTTTAATGTTTATTTATTTATTTTCAGAGATGGGGGGAAGAGCAGAGAGAGGGAGAACAAGAATCTTGAGCAGGCCCTGCACTGTCAGTGTGGAGCCCAATGCAGGGTCGACCCACAGACCATGAGATCATGACCTGAGCCGAAATCAACAGTCTGACGCTTAAATGAATGAGCCACCCAGGTGCTCCAAGAGGTATATTTACATACTTTAAAAAGAAGTGGCTCAATGATGAAAATACCCAAATCTGAGTATCAGAGGCCTTCCAATCTACCTGATGCATGATCTTTGTAGTTCTGAGAAGCAAAAGTAATTTAAAACAATAAGGGCTTATGTCTAGAGTTAGGAATGCATGCGTGTGTGGATGTGTGTTCATAAAAGTGACAGTAAAATAGTGAGAACTTGTTGATGGATGAGTAAGATATCTGTGGGGGTCATTATGTATCTGTATGAAAGACTAATCAGCTCTAATCAATGATGAAAAGGTTTTAATACAGACCTTTATAACTACAAGGGTTTCTACACTTTCTCTGAGCTCAAAATGAAAAATTTTTGAAAGAAAGTTAAAAAGATGCTCCCTGAGTGTCTGCTTCTAATCTGTCTGCATTTAGTGCTGACTGAGATCTTCCCCTTTGGGACAATGAGAAATATTGGCACACCCTCAACTACTGGAAGCCACTAAGAACATAGAAGGCCATTTGGACAACCACAAAATTTTGAGAGAAAACCACAAGGAAGTCAGGATTGAATAATAAGGTTCATTGCCTAAATGAGACCACCTCTTCAAGACCGAGAAACGTGGTTGTTTTATCTAATGCACAGAAAATCAACAGAAAGAGTCAAGAAAAATGAATAGAGGAATATGTTCCAAACAAAACAACAAACTAAAACCTCAGAAAAATTCCTTAATGAAAGAGAGATAAGTGATGTACCTGACAAGAAGTTCAAAACAATGGTCATAAAGACCACTTGCTGAGGTCAGGAAAACAATGCATGAACAAAGTGAGAATTTCAACAGGAGATGAAAAATATAAGAAAGTACCAAACAGAAATCACATAGCTGAAGAATTTAATAATTGAACTGAAAAATTCAATAGAAGGTTTTTTTTTACATTTATTTATTTTTGAGAGACACAGAGAGACAGAGCACAAGTGGGGGAGGGACAGAGATAGAAGGAGACACAGAATCTGAGATGTCAGCTCTGAAATGTCAGTACAGAGCCCGATGCAGGGCTCGAACTCACAAACTGTGAGATCGTGACCTGAGCAAAAGTCCAATGCTTGACCGACTAAGCCACCCAGGTGCCCCTCAATAGAAAGTTTTAATAGCAGATGAAGTGAAAGAAAGAAAAAATCAGCACACTCTAAGATAGGGCAGTAGAATTCATCCAAAAAGAGGAGCAAAAAGAAAAATAAAATAGGTTAAGGGACTAATAGGACAACATCAAGAGGCCCAACATTATAGGGGTCCCAGAAGGAGAAGAGAAAGGGGCAGAAAAAAGTCTTTAAAGAAGTAATGGCTGAAAACTTCCCTAACCTGAGAAAGGAAACAGACATCCAGATCCAGGAAGTTCGAAAGAAGATGAATTCAAAGAGACCCACACCAAGACACAGTATAATTAAATTATCAAAAGTTAAAGACAAGGACAAAATATTAAAAACAGCAAGAGAAAGACAACTTGTTATGTATAAGGAAACACCCATAAGACTATCAACAAATGTTTTCAACAAATTCTTGCAAGTCAGAAAGGAGTGGCATGATATATTCGCTGAGCTGAAAGAAAAAATCTGCCAACCAAAAATACTCTACCTGGCAAAAAAAAAATCCTTCAAAATTGAAGGAAAGAAAAAGAGTTTTCCAGACAAGCAAAAGCTGGAGGAGTTCAGCACCATTACACCGAATCCACAAGAAATGTTAAAGGAATTTCTTTAAGCTGAAATGAAAGGGGGCTAATTAGTAACAGGAAAACATATGAGAGTATAAATTTCATTGGTAAAGGTAAATATATGGTTAAGTTCACAATAATTTAATGTAATGGTGGTAGGTTAATCATTTATAAAACTAGTATGAAGGTTAAAAGACAAAAGTAGTGAAAAATAACTATAATTACAATAATTTGTTAATGGATACACAGACAAAAAATATAAATTGTTAAATCAAAAACATAAAAGGGGGGCAGTAAAAATGTAGAGCTTTATAATTAAGTTGGACTTAAGAGTTGTTGTCAACTTGAGGCTCTTGGGTAGCTCACTCAATTAGGCATCCAACTTCAGGTCAGGTCATGATTTCACTGTTGGTTTGTGGGTTCAAGCCCTGCATTGGGCTCTGTGCTGACAGCTCAGAGCCTGGAGCCTGCTTTGAATTCTGGGTCTCTCTCTCTCTCTCTCTCTCTCTACTCTTCCCCGGCTTGTGTTCTCTTTCTGTCTCTCAAAAATAAATAAATATTTTTTAAAAAAATTTTAAGTTATTATCAACTTAAAATAGACAGTTATAAATATGTTTTATGTAAGCCATGCTGTAACCACAAAGCAAAACCTATACTAGATTCATAAAAGATAAAGGAAAAGGAATCTAAGCATACCAATACAGAAAATCATCCAATCACAAACGAAGAGAACACAAGAAAAAGGAACAAAGGAATTAGAAAACGATGAACACAATGGTAAGTCCATACCTATCAATAATTACTTTAAACGTAAATGGACTAAATTCTCCTATTAAAAGGCACAGAGTGGCTGAAGAGATTTTAAATATATAAATATCCCAACTATATGCTGCCTATAAGAGACTCATTTCAACTTTAAGAACACACACAGGGAAGGGAAGGTATGGGAAAAGACAGTGTATACAAATGGAAATCAAATGACAGCTAAAGTAGCTATACTTGTATGAGGAAAAAACAGACTTTAAGACAAACCTGTAATAAGAGACAAAGAAGTTAATTATATAGGGGCACCTGGGTGGCTCAATTGGTTAAGCATCTGACTTCAGCTCAGGTCATGATCTTGTGGTTCATGAGTTCGAGGCCTGCTTTGGGCTCTGTGCTGACAGCTCAGAGCCTGGAGCCTGCTTTGGATTCTGTGTCTCCCTCTCTCTCTCTGGCCCTCCCCTTCTATCTCTCTCGCAAAAATAAATAGACATTAAAAAAATTTTTTATGATTTTTATGATTAAAAATTTTCTAATGATAAAGGGGTCAATCCAGTAAGATGACGGAACATTTGTAAATTTACATACACCCAACATAGAGGCACCTAAATATATAAAGCAAATATTAACAGACCTAAAAGGAGAAATAAACAGCAATCCAATAATAGTAGGAGACTGCAATACCTCACTGTCATCATTGGATAGATCATCCAGACAGAAAATCAATAAAGAAACATAGGACTTAAACAACATGTTAGACCAGGTGGTCTTAACAGACATTTATAGAACATTCCATCCAAAAGCAGCAGAATAAACATTTTTCCCAAGCACACATGGGACATTCTCCAGGGTAGATCACAAAATAAATCTTAATAAATTTAAAAGACTGAAATAATATCAAGCATTTTTTCCCAAACACAATGGTATGAAACTAGAAAACAATTACAAGAAGAAAACTGGAAAACTGACAAGTTATGTGGAGATTAAACAACATGCTACCAAACAACCAATAGGTCAAAAAAGAAATAAAAATAGAAATCAAATTTTGAGACAAATGAAAATGAGAATATAACATACCAAAATTTATAGGATGCAGCAAAAGTAGTTTTAAGAGGGAAGTTCACAGTGATAAATACCTATATTAAGAAATAAGAAAGATCTCAAATAAACCACCCAACTTTATACCTTATGAAACTAAAAAAAGAATTAAGCCCTAAGTTAATAGAGGGAAGGAACTAACAAATATCAGAGCAGAAATAAATGAAGCAGAGACTAAAAAAATCAGTAGAAAAGATCAATGAAACCAAGAGCTGGTTTTTGAAAAGATAAACATTTAGCTAGACTCACCAAGGAAAAAACAGAGAGAAAACTCAAAATAAAATCAGATATTAAAGAGATGTCACAATTGACACAATGGAAATACAAATAAGAGAGTATTATGAACAACTTCATACCAACAAACTAGACAATGTAGAAGAAATGAATACATTCCTACAAACATACAACCTACAAAGACTGAATCATGAAAAAAGAGAAAATCTGAACAGACTAATTACTAGTAAGGAGATTGAATCAGTAATCAGAAACCGCCAACAAACAAAAGTCCAGATGGCTTCCCTGGTGAATTCTATCAAATGTTTAAAGAATTAATACAAATCCTTCTCAAACTCTTCCAAAAAATTGAAGAGGAGGGAACACTTCCAAACTTATTTTATGAGGCCAGCATTAAATATCAAAACCAGATAAAGGCACTAAAACAAAAGGAAAATACAGACTAATATCCCTGATGAACACAGATGTAAAAATCCTCAACAAAATATTAGCAAACTGAATTCAATAATACATTAAAAGGATGCAGCAAAAGCATTTGACAAAACACAACATCCATTCATGATAAAAACTCTCAACAGAGTACAGAGAGAAAATACCTAAACATACTAAAGACAATATACAATGAGCCCACAGCTAACAGCATACTCAATTGTGAAAAACTGAAAGCTTTTCTTATAAGATCAGGAACAAGACAAGGATGTCTACCCTCACCACTTTTATTTAAAATAGTACTGGGAGTCCTAGCTAGAGCAATGATGCAAGATAAAGTAATAAGCATCCAAATCAGAAAGTATACTGTCTCTACATGCAGATGACATGATACTATATATAGAAAACCCTAAAAACTTCACCAAAAAAAAACCTCATTAGAATAATAAGTTGTAGGATACAAAATCAATATACAAAAATGAGTTGAGTCTCTATACACTAATAACAAACTATCTAAAAGAGAAATTAAGAATACAGTTCCATTTACAATTGTTTCAAAAGAATAAAATGCCTACTCTAAGACATTGATGAAATAAATTGAAGTCACAAATGGAAAGATATTCCATGCTCATGGACTAGAAGAATTAATATTGTTAAAATGTCCATTCTACCCAAAGTAATCTACAGATTCAATGCAATCCTTATCAAAATTCCAATGGCATTTTTTCACAGAAATGGAAAAAACAATTCTAAAATTTGTAACAGAACCACAAAAGATCCCAAATAGCCAAAGCAACTCTGAGAAAGAGGAACAATTCTGCGGGCATCACACCTCCTGATTTCAAACTATATTACAAAGCTATAATAATGAAAACGGTATGGTATTGGCATAAACACAGCCACATAAATCAGTGAAATAGAACAGAGCCCAGAAATAAACCCATGCATATATGGTCAATTTATGACAAAGGAGCCAAGAATATACAATAAGTAAGGAATAACATAGCAGAGGAAAGGGCTCAATAAATGACATGTGAAACATGCTTGACAGTACTAACAGCAGGATGAAAGAGGCAAGAAGAACAAAATAGTGACCTAGAAAACAGAGTAATGGAAGCTAATCAAGCTGAACAAAAGAAAGAGAAAAGAATAATGCAAAATGAGAATAGACTTAGGGAACTCAGTGATTCCATCAAATTTAATAACATTCACATTAGAGGAGTACCAGAAGAAGAAGAGAGAGAAAAGGGGGGCAGAAAATTTATTTGAAGAAATAATAGCTGAAAACTGTCCTAACCTGGGAAAGGAAATACATATATAGATCCAGGAGGCACAAAGATATACCAGGAGGCACAGAGGACCCTCAACGAAATTAACAAAAGCAGATCCACACCAAATCATATTATAATTAAAGTGGCAAAATATACTGATAAAGAAAAAATTATTAAAGCAGAAAGACAAAAGGAGATAGTTACATACAAGGGAAACCCCATAGGCTATCAGAGGACTTTTCAGCAGACACCTTCCAAGCCACAAAAGAGTGGCATGTTTTATTCAACATGCTGGGGGAAAAAATCATCTGCAAGGCTATCATTCAGAAGAGAGACAGAGAGAGAAAGAGAGAGAGAGAGAGAGAGAGAGAGATTCCCAGACAAACAAAAATTAAAGGAGTTCGTGATGAGTAAAGCAGCCCGGCAAGAACTATTAAAGACACTCTTCAAGTAGAGACCAAAAGTGACAGTACAAAGGTAAGAAACACAAACACAGTAAAAATGAATATTTTTATAAAATATCAGCCAAGGTACTCACAAAATAAAAAGATGTAATATATGACACCATATACTTAAAACGTAGGGAGAAGAGGAGTAAGAATGGGTTCAAACTTAAATGACCATCAACTTAATGTAGACTGCTATATACAAAAGAGGTTATATACAAACCTAATGGTAATCATATGTCAAAAGCCACTAAAATATGCAAAGAATAAAGAGAAAGAAATCCAAATGTATCACAAACAAACAGTAAACCAGGAAAAAGAGAAAGACCAGAAAGGATCAGAGAAAATCTTCAGAAACAGCCATAAAACAAGAAATAAAATGGCAATAAATACATATCTATCAATAATTACTTCAAATGTAAATGGACTAAATGCTCCACTCAAAAGACATACAGTGACAGATGGATAAAAAAACAAAACCCATCCATATACTGCCTACAAGAGACTCATTTTAGTCCTAAAGACACCTGCAAATTCAAAGTGAGGGGATGGAGAAACATCTAACATGCAAACAGATGTCAAAAGAAAGCCAGTGTAGCAATACTTATATCAGACAAACTAGACTTTAAAACAAACACAATAACAAGAGACAAAGAAGGACACTATATAATAATAAAGGGGACAATCCTACAGGAAGATATGACAATTGTAAATATTTATGCACCCAACACAGAGGCACCCACATACATAAAACTGTTAATAACAAACATAAAGGAACTAATCTGATAATAACACAATAATGGTAGGGAACATTAACACGCTACTTACATCAATGGACAGATCATCTAAACAGAAAATCAATAAGGAAACAATGGCTTTGAATGACACACTGGAACAGAACATTCCATCCTAAAACTCCAGAATACACATTCTTTTCAAGTGCACATAGAACATTCTCCAGAACAGATCACACAATAGCCCACAAAACAAGCTTCAACGATTTCAAAAAGATTAAAATCATACCATGCATCTTTTCTGACCATAATGAATAGAAGTCAACCACAAGAAAATATCTGGAAGACCACAAATACATGGAGGTTAAATAACATGCTACTAAACAACGAATGCATCAACCAGAAATAAAAGCAGAAATTAAAAAGTACATGGATACTGGGGCCCCTGGGTGGCTCAGTCGGTTGAGCATCCAACTTTGGCTCAGGTCATGATTTCACGGCTCATGAGTTCAAGCCTCACATCAGGCTCTGTGCTGATAGCTCAGAGACTGGAGTCTGCTTTGGATTCTGTGTCCCTCTTTCACTGTGCCCCTCCCTTGCCCATGCTCCTTCTCTCTCTCTCTCTCTCTCTCTCTCTCTCTCTCTCTCTCTCTCTTTCTGTCTCTCTCTCAAGAATAAATAAAACATTAAAAAAAATTTAAAACAAGGTACATGGATACAAAAATGAATACACAATGGGTCATAATCCTTGGGATGCAGCAAAAGCAATTCTAAGAGGGAAGTTTACATGTCAACAAACTAGACATCTAGAAGAAATAAATAAATTCCTCAAAACCTCCCAATATGTAATGAGGAAGAAATAGAAAATTTGAACAGACCAGTTTCCATCAATGAAGTTAAATCAGTAATCAAAAAACTCCCAACAAAAAAAAGTTCAGGACCAGATGGCTTCAAATCCTACCAAATATTTATTTATTTATTTATTATCATATTTATTTTTTCCAACTGTCCCT
This sequence comes from Lynx rufus, assembly GCF_022079265.1. Lineage (NCBI taxonomy): Eukaryota > Metazoa > Chordata > Mammalia > Carnivora > Felidae > Lynx > Lynx rufus. Next base: position 47,955,365 of record NW_025814831.1, read on the forward strand.
GCAAGAGGTTTTATGTATTCTATTTTACAGAAGAGGAACCCGAGACTCAGAGAGGCAAGATAACTTTTCCAGGGTTGCTCAGGTTACAGTTAGAATTATAAGTCAGATCTAGATAACTAGGCAAAGCATCAGCTTTTTTTCTTTTATTATTATTTTTTTAAATATGAAATTTACTGTCAAATTCGTTTCCATACAACACCCAGTGCTCATCCCAACAGGTGCCTTTCTCAATACCCATCACCCACCCTCCCCCCCCTCCACCATCAACCCTGTTTGTTCTGTTTTGTTTTTTAATTTTTTTTAACGTTTATTTATTTTTGAGACAGAGAGAGACAGAGCATGAATGGAGGAGGGTCAGAGAGAGGGAGACACAGAATCGGAAACATGCTCCAGGCTCTGAGCTGTCAGCACAGAGCCGGACGCGGGGCTCGAACTCACGGACCGCGAGATCATGACCTGAGCCGAAGTCGGCCGCTTAACCGACTGAGCCACCCAGGCGCCCCTGTTCTCAGTTTTTAAGGGTCTCTTATGTTTTGGCTCCCTTCCTCTCTAACCTTTTCTTTTTTCCTTCCCCTCCCTCATGGTCTTCTGTTAAGTTTCTCAGGGTCCACATAAGAGTAAAAACATACGGTATCTTTCTCTGTATGACTTATTTCACTTAGCATAACACTCCAGCTCCATCCGCGTTGCTACAAAAGGCCACATTTCATTCTTTCTCATTGCCATGTAGTATTCCATTGTGTGTATAAACCACAATTTATTTATCCATTCATCAGTTGATGGACATTTAGGCTCTTTCCATAATTTGGCTATTGTTGAGAGTGCTGCTATAAACATTGGGGCACAAGTGCCCCTATGCATCAGTACTCCTGTATCCCTTGGGTAAATTCCTAGCAGTGCTACTGCTGGGTCATAGGGTAGGTCTATTTTTAATTTTCTGAGGAACCTCCACACTGTTTTCCAGAGCGGCTGCACCGTTTGCTTCCCACCAACAGTGCAAGAGGGTTCCCATTTCTCCACAACCTCACCAGCATCTGATTTGTTCATTTTAGCCACTCTGACTGGCGTGAGGTAGTATCTCAGTGTGGTTTTGATTTGTATTTCCCTGATGAGGAGCAACGTTGAGCACTTTTCATGTGCCTGTTGGCCATCTGGATGTCTTCTTTAGAGAAGTGTCTATTCATTTTTCTATTCATATTCAGTTTACTGCCCATTTCTTCATTGGATTATTTGTTTTTCAGGTGTGGAGTTTGGTGAGTTCTTTATAGATTTTGGATACTAGCCCTTTGTCCGATATGTCATTTGCAAATATCTTTTCTCATTCTGTTGGTTGCCTTTTAGTTTTGTTAATTGTTTCCTTTGCAGTGCAGAAGCCTTTTATCTTCATGAGGTCCCAATAGTTCATTTTTGCTTTTAATTCCCTTGCCTTTGGGGATGTGTCAAGTAAGAAATTGCTACGGCTGAGGTCAGAGAGGTTTTTTTCCTGCTTTCTCCTCTAGGGTTTTGATGATTTCCTGTCTCACATTCAGGTCCTTTATCCATTTTGAGTTTATTTTTGTGAATGGTGTAAGAAAGTGGTCTAGTTTCATGCTTCTGCATGTTGCTGTCCAGTTCTCCCAGCACCATTTGTTAAAGAGACTGTCTTTTTTCCATTGGATATTCTTCCTGCTTTGTCACAGATTAGTTGGCCATACTTTTGTGGGTCTAATTTTGGGTTTCTATTCTATTCCATTGGTCTATGTGTCTGTTTTCATGCCAATACCATGCTGTCTTGATGATTACAGCTTTGTAGTAGAGGCTAAAGTCTGGGATTGTGAAGCTTCCCGCTTTGGTCTTCTTCTTCAATATTTCTTTGGCTATTCGGGGCCTTTTATGGTTCCATACCAATTTTAGGATTGCTTGTTCTAGCTTCAAGAAGGCTGCTGGTGCCATTTTGACTGGGATTGCATTGAATGTGTAGATAGCTTTGGGTAGTATTGACATTTTAACAATATTTATTCTTCCAACTCATGAGCACAGAATGTTTTTCCATTTCTTTATATCTTCTTCAATTTCCTTCATAAGCTTTCTATAGTTTTCAGCATACAGATCTTTTACATCTTTGGTTAGGCTTATTCCTAGGTATTTTATGCTTCTTGGTGCAATTGTGAATGGGATCAGTTTCTTTATTTGTCTTTCTGTTGCTTCATTATTAGTGTATAAGAATGCAACTGATTTCTGTACATTGATTTTGTATCCTGAGATTTTGCTGAATTCATGTATCAGTTCCAGCAGACTTTTGGTGGAGTCTATAGGGTTTTCCATGTATGATATGTCATCTGCAAAAAGGGAAAGCTTGACTTCCTCTTTGCCAATTTTGATGCCTTTGATTTCCTTTTGTTGTCTGACTGCAGATGCTAGAACTTCCAACACTATATTAAACAACAGCGTTGGGAGTGGACATCCCTGTCGTGTTTCTGATCTCAGGGGGAAAGCTCTCAGTTTCTCCTCATTGAGGATGATGTTAGCTGTGGGCTTTTCATAAATGGCTTTTATGATGTTTAAGTATGTTCCTTCTATCCCAACTTTCTCGAGGGTTTTTATTAAGAAAGGATGCTGAGGGGCGCCTAGGTGGCGCAGTCAGTTAAGCGTCCGACTTCAGCCAGGTCAGGATCTCGCAGTCCGTGGGTTCGAGCCCCGCGTCGGGCTCTGGGCTGATGGCTCAGAGCCTGGAGCCTGTTTCCGATTCTGTGTCTCCCTCTCTCTCTGCCCCTCCCCCGTTCATGCTCTGTCTCGCTCTGTCCCAAAAATAAATAAAAAACGTTGAAAAAAATTTAAAAAAAAAAAAAAAAAGAAAGGATGCTGAATTTTGTCAAATGCTTTTTCTGCATCAATTGACAGGGTCATATGGTTCTTTTCTTTTATTAATGTGTTGTATCACATTGATTTGCAAATGTTGAACCAGCCCTGCAGCCCAGGAATGAATCCCACTTGATCATGGTGAATAATTCTTTTTATATGCTGTTGAATTCGATTTGCTAGTATCTTATTGAGAATTTTGGCATCCATATTCATCAGGGATATTTGTCTGTATTTCTCTTTTTTTACTGGGTCTGTGTCTGGTTTAGAAATCAAAGTAATACTGGCTTCATAGAATGAGTCTGGAAGTTTTCCTTCCCTTTCTATTTTTTGGAATAGCTTGAGAAGGATAGGTATTATCTCTGCTTTAAACGTCTGGTAGAACCCCGCTGGGAAGCCATCTGGTCTGGACTCTTATTTGTTGGGAGATTTTTGATAACCGATTCAATTTCCTCACTGGTTATGGGTCTGTTCAAGCTTTCTATTTCCTCCTGATTGAGTTTTGGAAGTGTGTGGGTATTTAGGAATTTGTCCATTTCTTCCAGGTTGTCCAGTTTGTTGGCATATAATTTTTCATAGTATTCCCTGATAATTGCTGTATTTCTGAGGGATTGGTTGTAATAATTCCATTTTAATTCATGATTTTATCTATTTGGGTCATCTCCCTTTTCTTTTTGAGAAGCCTGGCTAGAGGTTTATCAATTTTGTTTATTTTTTCAAAATCCCAACTCTTGGTTTCATTGATCTGCTCTACAGTTTTTTTTAGATTCTATATTGTTTATTTCTGCTCTGATCTTTATTATTTCTCTTCTTCTGCTGGGTTTGGGGTGTCTTTGCTTTTCTGCTTTTATTTCCTTTAGGTGTGCTGTTAGATTTTGTATTTGGGATTTTTCTTGTTTCTTGAGATAGGCCTGGATTGCAATGTATTTTCCTCTCAGGACTGCCTTTGCTGCACCCCAAAGCATTTGGATTGTTGTATTTTCATTTTCATTTGTTTCCATATATTGTTTAATTTCTTCTCTAATTGCCTGGTGGACCCATTCATTCTTTAGTAGGGTGTTCTTTAACCTCCATGCTTTTGGAGGTTTTCCAGACTTTTTCCTGTGGTTGATTTCAAGCTCCATGGCATTGTGGTCTGAAAGTATGCATGGTATGATCTCAATTCTTGTATACTTATGAAGGGCTGTTTTGTGACCCAGTATGTGATCTATCTTGGAGAATGTTCCATGTGCACTCGAGAAGAAAGTGGGATGCAGAGTTCTAAATACATCTGTCAAGTCCATCTGATACAATGTATTATTCAGGGCCCTTGTTTCTTTATTAACCCTGTGTCTAGATGATCTAGCCATTATTGTAAGTGGGGTATTAAAGTTCCCTGAAGTTACCATATTTTTATCAATAAGATTGCTTATGTTTGTGATTATTTTCTATATTTGGGTGCCTCCGAATTTGGTGGCTAGACATTTATAATTGTTAGCTTTTCCTGATGGATAGATTCTGTAATTATTATATAATGCCCTTCTTCATCTCTTGTTACAGCCTTTAATTTAAAGTCTAGTTTGTCTGATATAGTAAGGCTACTCCAGCTTTCTTTTGACTTCCAGTAGCATGATAGATAGTTCTCCATCCCCTCACTTTCAATCTGAAGGTGTCCTCAGGTCTAAAGTGAGTGTCTTGTAGACCGCAAATAGATGGGTGTTGTTTTTTTTATCCATTCTGATACCCTATGTCTTTTGGTTGGAGCATTTAGCCCATTTACATTTAGTGTTATTATTGAAAGATATGGGTTTAAAGTCATTGTGATGTCTGTAAGTTTCATGCTTGTAGTGATGTCTCTGGTACTCTGTGGTCCTTGCAACATTTCACTCACAGAATCTCCCTTAGGATCTCTTGTAGGGCTGGTTTAGTGGTGATGAATTCCTTCAGTTTTTGTTTGTTTGGGAACACCTTTATATCTCCTTCTCTTCTGAATGACAGACTTGCTGGATAAAGGATTCTCAGCTGCATATTTTTTCTGTTCATCACATTGAAGATTTCCTGCCATTCCTTTCTGGCCTGCCAAGTTTCAGTAGATAGGTCTGTCACTAGTCTTATCGGTCTCCCTTTATATAGAGTTAGAGTATGTTTATCCCTAGCTGCTTTCAGAATTTTCTCTTTATGCTTGTATTTTGCCAGTTTCACTATGATATGTCATGCAGAAGATCAATTCAAGTTACGTGTGAAGGGAGCTCTCTGTGCGTCTTGGATTTCAATGCCGTTTTCCTTCCCCAGATCAGGGAAGTTCTCAGCTATGATTTGTACAAGTACACCTTCAGCCCCTTTCTCTCTCTCTTCCTCTTCTGGAATTCCTATTACATGGATATTGTTGTGTTTGATTGCATCACTTAGTTCTCTAATTCTCCCCTCATACTCTTGGATTTTTTTTATCTCTCTTTTTCTCAGCTTCCTCTTTTTCCATAATTTTATCTTCTAATTCACCTATTCTCTCCTCTGCCTTTTCAATGCGAGCTGTGGTCACCTCCATTTTATTTTGCACCTCATTTATACCATTTTTTAGCTCCTCCTGTTTCTTTTCTTTCTTTTTATTTATTTATTTTTTTTTAGCTTACACAAAGGCAGTTTATTACCAGAAAACAATAATTTGAGGAATCCTGTTCACAGACGGCGACCACAGCGACCCCGCTTCCTGTGGGTGTTATCGGAGGGGATGGGGGTGACATCCTCAATCCACCCAATCTTCATTCCTGAGCGGGCAAGGGCTCTGAGGGCCGACTAGGCCCCAGGTCTGGGGGTCTTGGTTCTATTTCCTCCTGTGGCCCGGAGTTTGATGTGGACAGTGGTGATGCCCAGCTCCTTGCACCTGTGGGCTACATCCTGGGCGGCCAACATGGCAGCGTAGGGAGAGGACTCATCTCACTCAGCCTTCATCTTTATCCCACCAGTCACACGGCAGATGGTTTCTTTGCCAGAAAGATCGGTGACATGGACAAAAGTGTCACTGAAGGATGCAAAGATGTGGCACACGCCAAACACATTTTCTCCTTCAGCTACCTGAGGCCCAAGGCTCATGACCTGTTCTTCTTTCTTTTCTCTCCTCTTTCGAGGTGCCATTTCTGCACATCTTCCCTAGACTCCGCAACCAGAAAGCCTCCTGTTTCTTAGTCCCTTGATCTGTGTAGCAATAGATTCTTTGCTGTCCTCTATACTTTTTTCAAGTCCAGTGATTAATTTTATGACTATTATTTTAAATTCATGTTTTGTTATGTTGCTTAAATCGTTTTTGATCAATTCGTTAGCTGTCGCTACTTCCTGGAGTTTCTTTTGAGGAGAATTCTATCATTTTATCATTTCGGATAGTCCCTGGAGTGGCGCAGAACTGCAGGGCACTTCCCCTGGGCTGTCCGGAGTAACTTGGGTTGGTGGGCGGGGCCGCAGTCAGACCCCATGTCTGTTCCCAGCCCACGGCTGGGGCCACAGTCAGACTGGTGTGAACCTTATCTTCCCCTCTCCCAGGGGCAGGACTCACTGTGGAGTGGTGTGGCCCGTCTGGGCTACTTGCACACTGCCAGGCTTGTGGTGCTGCTTTGATGGGATCTGGCGTACTAACCAGGGTGGATCCGCAAGGTGCATGGGGGTGGGAGGGGCAGGCTTGGCTCGCTTTGCCATTGGTGGTCCCCTGTGGGAGGGGCCCTGTGGCACCAGGAGGGAGGCAGACCCATCGGAGGGATGGATCCACAGAAGCACAGCATTGGGTGTTTGCATGGTGCAAGCAAGTTCGGTGAGGTGAACTGGTTCCCTTTGGGGTTTCGGCTGGGGGATGGGAGAGGGAGATGGCGCTGGCCAGCGCCTTTGTTCCCCTGCTGAGCTGAGCTCTGTCGACCGGAGCTCAACACCTCTCCCTCCCAGTGTCCTCTTGCCCTCCTGCTCTCTGACTAGAGCTGTTGACTTATAACATTCCAGATGTTAAGTCCCGCTGGCTGTCAGAATTCACTCCTTCCGGCCCCTCTGCTTTTGCAAGCCAGACTCGGGGGCTCTGCCTTGCCTGGCGGGCTGCTCCTCCACTGCCCCAGCTCTCTCCCACCAGTCCAGGTAGCACACACCACCTCTCCGCCCTTCCTACCCTCTTCCGTGGGCCTCTCGTCTATACTTGGCTCCAGAGAGTCCGTTTTGTTAGTCTTCTGGTGGTTTTCTGGGTTGTTTAGGCAGATGTGGGTGGAATCTAAGTGATCAGCAGGACAAGGTGAGCAAGCGTCCTCCTATGCCACCATCTCAAGCTTCCTCTCCTATTTTTTAATTAATTAATTAATTTTGAGAGGAAGGGAGGGGCAGAGAGAGAGGGAGAAAGAGAATCCTAAGCAGGCTCCATGCCCAGTGTGAAGCCCAACACGAGGCTCAATCTCACAACCATGAGATCATGACCTGAGCTGGACACTTAACTGACTGAGCCACCCAGGCACCCCTCTATCAAACACTTAAAGAGGAGTTAATATCTCTTCTTCTCAGACTATTGCAAAAAATAGAAAAGGAAGGAAAATTTCCAAATTCGTTCTATGAGGCCAGTGTTACCCTGATACCAAAACCAGATAAAGACACCCCCCCCAAAAAAAGAACTATAGGCCAATATCTCTGATGAACATAGATGCAAAAATGTTCAACAAAATAACAGCAAACTGAATCCAAGAATACATTTAAAAAAATCTTTCACCACAATCAAGTGAGATTTATTCTTGGGAAAGAGTGGCTCAATATTTGCACATCAATCAATGTGATACATCACATAGGAGAAAGGACAAGAACCATATAATCATTTGAATAGATGCAGAAAAAGCATTTGACAAGTGCCACATCCATTCATGATAAAAACCCTCAACAAAGTAGATTTAGAGGGAACATATCTCAACATAATAAAGGCAATATATGAAAAACCCATAGATAACATTATACCCAAGGGTGAAAAACTGAGAGCTTTTCCCATAAGGTCAGGAAGAAGACAAGGATGTCCACTTTCACCACTTCTATTTAACACATTACTGGAAGTCCTAGCCATAGCAATCAGACAAGACAAAGGAATAAAAAGCATCCAAATTGGAAAGGAAGAAGTGAAACTTCCACTACTTGCAAATGACATGATACTACTATATATAGAAAACCCAAAAGACTCCACCAAAAACCTCCTAGAACTGATAAATAAATTCAGTAAAGTTACACGATGCAAAATCAACATACAGAAATTGGTTGCATTTCTATATACCAATAATGAGCCAGCAGAAAGTGATATTAAGAAAACAACCCATTTAGGGGTGCCTGGCTGGCTCTGGCAGCAAAGCATGTGACTCTTAACCTCAGAGTCATGAATTCAGGCCCCACATTGGGCATGGAGTCTACTTAATTAAAAAAAAAATTTTTTTAAGAGAAAACAGTCCCATTTACAATTGTACCAAAACTAATGAGATATCTAGGAATAAAACTAACCAAAGAGGTGAAAGACCTGTACTCTGAAAACTACAAAACACTGATGAAAGAAATGGAAGACAACACAAAGAAATGGAAAGACATTTCAAGCTTATGGATTAGAAGAACAAATACGGTTAAAATGTCCATACTACCCAAAGCAATCTACATATTTAATGCAATCCCTAGCAAAATCCTAACAGCATTTTTCACAGAACTAGAATAATCCTAAAATTTGTGTGGAACCACAAAAGACCCAGCCAGCCAAAGCAATCTTGAAAAGGAAAAGTAAAGCTGGAGACATCACAATTCTGGACTTCAAGTTATATTACAAAGATGGAGTACTCAAAACAGTATGGTACTGAGGCAAAAAGAGACACAAAGATCAGTGGAACAGAATAGAAAATCCAGAAGTAAACCCACAATCATATGGTCAATTAATCTTTGACAAAGCAGGGAAGAATATCCAATAGGAAAAAAGACAGTCTCTTCAACAAGTGGTGTTGGGAAAACTGGACAGCAACATGCCAAAGAAAGAATGTGCACCACTTTCTAATACTATATGCAAAAATCAATTCAAAATGGATTGACGGCCTAAATGTGAGATCTGAAACCATAAAAATCCTAGAATACAGGCAGTAGCCTCTTTGACATCATCTGTAGCAACTTTTTCCTAAACAGATCCCCTGAGGCAAGGGAAACAAAAGCAAAAATAAACTATTGGGACTACATCAAAATAAAAAGGTTCTGCACAGTGAAAGAAACAATCAATAAAACTAAAAGGCAACTTACTGAATGGGAGAAGATATTTACAAATGACATATCCAATAAAGGGCTAGTATTCAAATATATAAAGAACTTATACAACTCAACACCAAAAAACAAATAATCCATGTAAAACATGGGCAGAAGACATGAACAGACAGTTCTCCAAAGAAGACATCCAGATGGCTAATAGACACATGAAAAGATGCTCAACACCACTTACCATCAGGAAAATGCAAATCAAAACTACAAGAGATATCACCTCACATGTCAGAATGGTTAAAATCAACAACAGAAGAAACAACAGGTACAGGTAAGGATGTGGAGAAAAAGGAACTCTCTTGCACCATTGGTGGGAATGTAAACTGGTGCAGCCACTATGTAAAACAGTATGAAAGTTCCTCAAAAAGTTAAAAATAGAACTACTCCATAATACAGCCATTGCAGTCCTGGATATTTACCCAAAGAATACAAAAATACTAATTCAAAAAGATATAGCACCTCATGTTCATTGCAGCATTATTTACAAGAGCCAAGATATGATAGCAGTCCAAGCGTCCATCGATTAATAAATGGATAAAGAAGATGTGATGTATGTATACAACGGAATATTATTCAGCCATAAAAAGAATGAAATTTTGCCATTTACAACAATATGGATGGAGCTAGAGAGTATAACGTTAAGCAAAATAAGTCAGTCAAAGAAAGAAATACCATTTGATTTCCCTCATGTGTGGAATTTAAGAAACAAAACAAAGGAGCATGGGGGTGGAGGAAGAGAGAGAAAGAAACAAACCAAGAAACAGACTCTTAACTATAAAGCACTGATGGTTATCAGTTCCACTGCAACTATGTAACCACCATTGGTTAAACAGATTATGGGGATTAAGGATCGCACTTGCTGTGATGAGGACCAGGTGGTGAATGGAATTGTGGAATCACTATATTGTACACCTGAAACCAATATAACAATGTATGTTAACTAGAATGAAAAAACTTAAAAAAAAAACTGTTCTAAACAACACAAAACAAAAACAAAAACATGTTCCTCAAAAATATTTAAATAGAAATTACCATATGGCCCAGCAATTTCACTTCTGGATATTTATCCAAAGAAAATTAAACCACCAGCTAGAAAAGATATATACACCCACATGTTCATAGCAGCATTACTAACAATAGCCAAGACATGGGAAAAATTTAAGTGTCCATTGTTAGATGAATGTATAAAGAAGTTTGTTTATATATACATATATAGAAATACAAATAGTGGAATATTATTCCACAATAAAAAAGGGAATCCTGTCATTTACAACAACTCAGATGGAGCTTTAATACATTACGGTAAGTGAAACAAGTCAGAAAGAGAAAGACAAATACTCTATGATCTCACTTATATGTTCTATCTAACAAAACGAACAAATAAATTCACGGATATAGAGAAAAAATTAGTAGTTGCCAGAGGTAGGGTGTGGGGAGCAAAATGACTGAAAGGGTCAAAAGGCACAAACTTCCAGTTATAAGTTAAATTACACCTGGAGATACAACGTAGGCATGATGACTATAGCCAACAATATTGTATATTTGAAAGTTGCTAAGAGGGTAAATGTTAAAAGTTCTCATCATACACCAAAAAACAAACCCAAATTTGTAACTATGTATGGTGAGGAATGTTAATTGAACTTACTGAAGTAATCATTTTGCAATACACACATATATAAAATCCTTGTTATGTTATACATGAGTTATATCTCAATTGAAAAAACAAAATAGGGGCACCTGTGTGGCTTAGTCAGTTGAGCGTCCAATTCTTGATTTTTGTTCAGGTCATGATCCCAGGATCCTGGGATCAAGCCCCGCGTTGGACTCCATGCAGAGCAAGAAACCTGCTTGAGACTCACTCTCTCTCTCTCTCTCTCTCTCTCTCTCTCTCTCTCTCTCTCTCCCGCTGCCCCTGTCCCTCACTTGCTTGCTTGCTCACTCGCTCTCTCTCAAATACAATTTAAAAATAAAAAACAAATAAAAATCACTAGAGAACACACCAATGATTCCATTAAACTAGAAGTTGAGATTGTCACCTGGCTACCTCATTGCAAGTAAACCAACAGGCAAAGGAGGAGGCTAGAGTGTGCTGGCTAGAGTGACTATTAAGGAGAAATCGTATTCCTGTGGCACAAAAGGGATAAGGAGGAATATGTGTGAATGCGGGAGATCTTTTGGGGTACCTCTCAGAACTGTGTTCTGTGATAAATTGTGTAACTGATTGCTATACTTTTTGCTAAAGTGTAAAATTTACAGTATTTTGTTGCTCAGAAGAAATTCATCGAAAACATAGGGCCAAAAGTGTGATAAAGAAACAAGGATCTATGTTTAAGATTTGTGGTGTTTCTTTTTACGTCTTATACATTTTTCCTATGCAAAACGGTAAAAAGAAGGATGGATACAGAAATGTGGATGCCAACAGCCACACAGACGTTTGAAGGTGTGAGAATACATGAACCAGTAAAAGTGTTAACTTAAACTTAAATCTCACAAATAAGCAGAAAATATCATTTCTAGCAGACTATATACAGTGTTCTTCAAACAGTATTAAGAATAAAATACTTTGCAATTCCAGTAAGTTGAAATTTATGGTATAAGGCAAGGAAGGGGTGCAAGTAGCTATATGACTTTGGTAAATTACTTCTCTGAACCTCAGTTCCCTAACCCGTAAAATGAGGACATCTGTTTTGGAAATGGGAACTCAAAAGTCCTTTTTTTCTTTTCTAATCCAGGGTTTCTCCACCTCAGCATCTCCACTAACTCTCCAATGTTGTCGTGGGTCCCTGCTGTGTATTTTACGTTTAACAGCCTAGGTGGTCTCTACCCTCTGGCAGATAACAGTGACATCTCTCCCACAGACAGGCTGAAAAACTCCAGACATCGCCAACTGTCTCCTGGCAGGCGAAACCGCCACAGCTGAGAACCGGTGTCTTAACCCTGTGGTTCATCCAAAAAGGATCTGAAAGGACTGCAGTGGCCCCACTTCACGGAGGTGACTCAGAAAACGGGATGAGGAGCTTCCAGCTGCCACCCAGTCGCCCAAGTCCTAATTAAATGCACTATTAAGAGAAGGGGCAACAAGGGGCAACGGCAGAGGGCAAGAGGCCGAGCCTCCGGGTTCCGAGAATGCAAAAGGCCCACACTATCACCACTTACGGTGCTTCGCTGACTCCTAAGCAGAGTTATTTCCCGAGAAGCCGAGAGCTGGAGGCCGCGGGCATGACCGCACGGAGCGAGCCCGGGTGGGGCCCCCGCGCCGCCGGGAGGCGGAGTCCCCGCGGGGGCGGTCCTCGCCGCGCCCCACGTGCGAAAGCCCGCCGCACGCCCCGCCCCGGCCCGCCCCTCGCCCTCGGAGCACCTCCGCCCGCCTGCGCGAGGCCCTGCGTAAGCGGCCCGGGGTGGGGCGGAGGCGTTGGCGGCGTTGCCACGTCCCGGTGGCGGCTCGCGCAGGGGCGGCCGCGACGGCAACCGTGGCGCGGGAGGTGGAGGAGGAGGTGGGGCTGGCGCTGAAGCCGGATCCGGATCCGGTGCTGTGTGCCCGGGTGGGTGAGAGTCCAACGGGCCTGGAGAGGAGCGCCGACCGCGAGGCCTCCACGGGTGAGGGAGGCTGGGGGCCGGGGAGCGAGAGCCGGGCCGCGCCTGGTGTCCAGGGGGCCGTCGTGGGCCTGCCTTCACATTTATCAAACAGGTGTGACCGCTGTCCCCGGGCGAGGAGAGCTAGGCCCGGGTGGGAGGTGTTTGTTCCGGGAGCCGCGCATTTAGCCTCGCCAGGTGGGTGCACATGTGGTGGTGGAGTGCGGTTCGGAGCAAGTTGAGCGCGCCTGGGTCAGAGAGAGGTTAGGGATGAGGGCTAGTGGTCCAGCCATACAGTGGTGGACACAGGGTCTGGGGTCGAAACTAACTCTTCGCTCACCAGATTTTTAACGTGGGGGATCGAGACAGCTGCTCACAGCCCTTGCTGCCATCAATTTTGAAGGGGCACGAATGCCCCGACCCCCCTTTTCCCTGTTCCTTTCCGAGGTGCACCCCGCGGCGGTCGGGAGCCACTTGAGGACCTGATTCTGCCCGGAAGATCACCTCCTGCACTGACTAAACTGGGGCTTCAGCTGCGGAAGGGAAGGACATCCTTTGTGTCTTTTCCCGGGGCTTGTACCCCTAGACACACTGAGCACTATGATTTTCCTTATAGGAGGAACTGATGTTTATGTAAACCGAACTCAAAATTTCGTGCAAAATTGAAACGGGAGATTATGGAATTAGTTTTGTTAGGTTATGCACTCATGAATAAATCTTAGAATGGGTCTCAAGAAATCATTTAGATCAGCCTTTTAGGTAGAATTCGCTGATGTTTTTTAGAATTAAAGCTACCTGTCTGGTACGATGATGTGAAGATTGAAGTCTATGGAATATGGTGTTTTAGAGCTCAAGATGGGAAAACAAGATAGGATTCTAAGTTCCAGTTCACACATTTGCAGTGTTACCTTGAGGCTCCACATGCTCCAGTTTCCTAATCGGTAGCCTGGGAATAGTACCAGATTATAGGGATCAAATAAACGATCAGAAAATACTTTTTAAAATTCTCTGCTGAAGTATAATTTCATGGCTTAATAAATATGGCAAGGTCTGTTAAAAATCAGCGAATAAAGTGTTCTTTAGATTAAAAAATTAGTCAAATTAGTAATCGAAATTGTTACGAAGTGCATGTAGACAAACCCTAAAGTCTCAAAGAGCAAAACTTCCCCCTTCCCCCATTCACCATGTCATGAAGTAATGTAGCGATGACCCAGGAACTCTTGAGATATGTAAAGCAGTTTAGGTTTAGCCTTGGATTATGCTTTTTAAATTTTTGTATCAACTTTAAAAATCTTCATTCCCAGTGTCTACTACTTGTTGCTCTCAATTGCTTGCTTCTAGCAGCATCTCCTCCCTGTTTGTATTTTAGTCTGCTGTACAAGTTGGGAAACTAAATTGTTGAAATTGCCCAAAGAATAGTCAATTGAACGAGAACTTGATGATGCTAGTAAAAACGAATTTGGTGTATCGTTTTTGTGATATCATTTGTGGCAATTTGGGAAACTTTCTTCTTTTGGATTTTCTGAGTTGTGACCGAGTAAGTCTTATACCATTTGTTATTCATTCACTAGGCATTTATTGGGCTGTTAGGCTTATATGGGCCTTGTAAATGCATGCTAACTTCACAGTTAAATTGGAAAGGTTCTGGAGAAATATTTAGGGAGGGTTAAGGTTTAGTTTTTAAAATCAGTCACCCTAGTGTTGATGATGAGATTCAGCTTCAGACATCTGCAATTCTATTTACTGAAATTTCCTAGTTTTGCAATACTTCAGCGCACCTTAAGATCCTAAAATAATTTTTTGTAAACCAAATCTATTTCATTCCTTTCTAAAAATCTTTTGAAATTTGATAATCAAATCACATACTATTTTAACTTTCCCAACATATTAATTGGGCACCAGCAGAACTTTACTAAACGGGGATGGAGTGAGATAAAGGAAAGTAACTTTAAGTATGGCTTTATTTTGTAAAATAACTCATCAAGACATTTTGATGTTAATTTCTGATTGCCCAGTTAATGGATTCTTATTTCTATCCAGAATGCTTTGTTCAGTGTATTTTGTTGACATGTCGAATACTCTTATTTTCCAAATATAGTTTACAGGTGTTGCTTTTGACTAAATTTTTAACTTGTACAATGAAGTAGGGAATTCATCTTCACTAGTGCATCTTCATCACTAAGGGTACAGGATCTGGAGTCATGCAGGAATGGCTGCATAGTCTGTGGTAACCTGTGCAAAATGCAAATAGAGGGTTCTTTGTTTAAAAATTGTTAAGAGTTTCAACTCTGTGGCAGCAGAGAGTAGAACCAAGTGTGAGGCCCAGGGCAACTGCAATGGGGCCCAGTGCCTATGAAGCCGGCTGTTGCCTGGTTTTGAATCCTTACTCTGTTCCTTACTGGCCCTGTTATCTTGAGCAAGTTACTGTGCCTATTTCTTGGTCTGTAAAATGGGGATAATAATGAAAGATCTCTCATTGTATTTTTATGAGTTAACAGGTACAAAGCACTTCATAAATTTTAGCCAATACTATTTTTTTATGATCATTCAGGGAATAGGACCATCTGGTTAAATAAAAGCACAGGAAAATATTAGTATTTACTGTTTAAAATTCATTAGTTAAAGGCTTTGTAATCCTAATTCTCCTGTGTACCTCCTCTCCCCCTTCTCTCTTGGAAATTATTAACTGTATTTTGTGTGTTTTCTAGACTACATTTTATTGTAAACTCAGGCAACTTCATAGGAAAAAGTAATCTACTTTAAATTGTTCTAATGTTCATCGAAATTCCCTTTTGAGCTTTCTTTAAAGTTCATGATTACAACTCTATGTTAAATAAAATGAACATCAAACTGTTTAAATAGTGTCTTGCCCTGAGGAACTAAATTTTTAACACTTTCGGGCTTCTGTATTTAATGTATACATTTTACTCTATTGATAAATATTTAGCCTGTTTATCTGCCTACCTGAAAAAACGTTGTTACCCATGTTTGCGATGAGAGAATACCCAAAAGCCTCAGGGATCCAATTCCCAGGGACAAACACTAAAATGCATGCGTTAAAGTTAACCGATACAAAATCTGTTTCAAGTGGACTGTAAGCTTGTTAAATTTGATATGAATGTGTGGTTTTTTTTTTAAAAAATTTTTTTTTTTTTCAACGTTTATTTATTTTTGGGACAGAGAGAGACAGAGCATGAACGGGGGAGGGGCAGAGAGAGAGGGAGACACAGAATCGAAACAGGCTCCAGGCTCTGAGCCATCAGCCCAGAGCCCGACGCGGGGCTCGAACTCACGGACCGCGAGATCGTGACCTGGCTGAAGTCGGACGCCTAACCGACTGCGCCACCCAGGCGCCCCAGAATGTGTGGTTTTTTAAAACGTTTGTTTATTTCTGAGAGAGACAGAGCATGACTGGGGGAGGGGCAGAGAGAGAGAGGGAGAGAGAGAGGGAGGGAGGGAGGCTGGCTCAGAATCCGAAGCAGGCTCCAGGCTCTGAATCTGAGCTGTCAGCACAGAGCCCCACGTGGGGCTTGAACCCACAACCATGAGATCATTACTTGAACTGAAGTCTGACGCTCCAGGCGCCCCAGATTGTGTGTGCGTGTGTGTGTGTTTAATGTTTATTATTTTGAGAGAGAGAGAACATGTGGGGGAAGAGCAGAGAGAGAGAGGAGGGGGAGAGAATCCCTCTGTGCTGACAGCACAGAGCCTGATGTGGGGCTTATCCCACAAACTATGAGATCATGGCCTGAGCTGAGGTCAAGAGTCAGACACTTAACTGAGCCACCCAGGTGCCCCAATATGAATGACTGTTTTAATATTTTAATCATCACAATTTATTTCCTTTCCTTACTAGTCTTAGAACCAGATATAGTTGTTTTGTTTTTTACAGCTTAACATATTTAAGTCCTTTTTGAGGGGGAAAAAACCCCTTGGTGTTCTACATAATAAACTATGATTTTTTTTTCTATCCAAGAATGTTTCAGTTTAATATAAACATATAACCTGTCATCTTTTTTGTAGCCCCTGTCTGTACCCAGCACAGTGCCTGACTCATGAATTAATTTAAAGATGAAAAAAATAACAAAGATTTATAAACATGAATTTTAATTAGCTGCTAAATGAAGTATATCTTGTTGAGCACTTACAGTATGCCAGGCACTGTTAAGTGCTGTATATAGTAATTCATGTCCTTCTAATAATTTCATCTCCATTTTACAAATGAGTAAACGGATTGTTAGAGTTGAATACATTAGCTATAATCACATTTGACATTTGGACACCAGCTTGACTCCAAAGCTCATGCTCTTTTCCATCTTAAGTTTAAATCCTGACTCCACTAACTTTGTGATCTTGGGCAGGTTACTTCGTTTCCTAGTCTGTTTAAATGGAGATAATAATCATCCCTATCCTGTAGGATTGTTGAAGTAAATGAATTAGTAATGTGTGAGGTTCTTTGAATAATGTCTGACCTATTGTAAATGCTGAACAAATGTTAACTGCTGTTATTATACCACACTACCTTCCCAAAGCCTCTACTGTAAGTGCAGCATTACCTGTATGGTTGTCAGTTACACATGCAGAGGTTTAATCCACCTTTAAGGAAAAGTTCAGACTAATTTCCCTTAAGCATATCATGACTTAGGAAATAGGGAACATAATTGGAGTGAGGTTATTGGGAAAATTGTCATCAAATAGACTTTATTTTTTCCTGTTTGTTTCCTTTTGTTATGTTAATATTATGGATATATATCTTTAAAATCTTTGTTTCAAAGGAAAGCTAGAAGCAAGTATCAAATAGAATAGTTTTTTTAACTGGGTAAAGGAATAGAAATGAAAGTTAGGGGTTGCTTTACAGTCTCCTAATAATTGTTAACGAAGATTCTGTTCTTGCAACTCTGGGTTCCACAGACATGCCACTGCCCTCATTTTTATGTTTTATATAATTTTTTCATTCTGTCCTTGTATCTGTTGTTTAGGCTGTTTTATTAGACCACACCTAGTAAGAATCTACCAGTTTCTGAATGTTCAAAAAAGAGGATAATACTATAACTGATTATTTTTTAATAGTATGAAAAACACTGGCTCTTCTCACGCTTCCTAATTGCAGCTGAGAAAATTACCTTATAGGTTCTTAGAAAATCTGGTCTGAAAACAAAATCCAACAGATACCCTTTAATATGAATCTTTACTAGCTGAGACCAAATACTACAGTGAATGTGGAGTAAATAAGCCAGTTTATCAATTATCTTCTGTTTATGATTCATATAAAAACCTAGTAGTATGGCCAATAAGTCTTTCTTAGTGGTAAGACCAACAATCTCTTAGCCCAATAATAAAAAAAAGTAAAGCCCATGAAAAGTCAGCTAATCACAGTGCTATGCTAGCACCAGCCGATAGGAAAAATATTTTAGAAGAGTTGCTAGAAAACACGGTTTTAAAGTTTAAAACTTACAAATTTAGTCATTTGTTTACTATCTGATGTTAACCATAAGTCTTCTGTTCATCTGTGATGGTGGCATTTATGCTAGATTCGGGATAGAACATATATTGCATATATGTTAAAAGAATTTTCTAATTGCATTAACTTTTATTAAGAAATAGACTTTCTTACCAGCCATAATTCCCTATTAAATAAATGCCTTACCGTTTAAAATTTTATTTTAGACCTTACTACAAAGATGAAACCTGATGAAACTCCTATGTTTGACCCAAGTCTACTCAAAGAAGTGGACTGGAGCCAGAATACAGCAACATTTTCTCCAGCCATTTCCCCAACACATCCTGGAGAAGGTTTGGTTTTGAGGCCCCTTTGTACTGCTGACTTAAATAGAGGTAGGGACTTGGTTTACAAATCTTGGTTAGCATTATACAGTTGGCCCCTGAACAACATGGGGGGTTAGAGGCACTGACCCCTGTGCATTTGAAAATCTGTGTCTAAATTTTGGTTCACCAAACGTTTAACTTACTAGTAGCCTACTGTTGACCAGAAGCCTTGCCAATAACAGAAATAGTTGATTAATACATATTTTATGTTATGTGTTACATACTATATTCTCACAATAAAGTAAGATAGAGAAAAATGTTATTAAGAAAAATGTATTTATGGTACTGTAATGTACTTATTGAAAAAAATCTATGTACAAGTGGACCTGCACAGTTCAAACCTGTGTTGTTCAAGAGTCAACTGTAATTAGCATTCTGTTTTCTCCACAACATATGATGATGCTGAGAATATTAAAAAATAATATTTGATTTTTGGATTTTTTTTGTACTTAATTTCTAAAGTGACTGAGACACTCAATTCCAATATGTATATATAATGGCTAAGACCAGGTATCACTGTGAAATATTTCAAATGTCTTAAGTACAACACTACTCCTCCCTAATTAATCCTTTAAAAAGACTTTTCATAAAGGTAAAATTATCATCTATAATGACAATAAGGAAGAGTCTTCTCTAAGAAGCTGGATGGGAAATGAGGGTGGAGATAATTTACTTGGAAAGGTTGCAGAGGTTTTGTTTACATATATTTCTTTTTTTTTAATATAAATTCTCCAAAATGAGTTCCTTAAATTTTGGTAATAAGAAATAAACTTTTTAGTTTTCTTTTTAGTAGGAAATCTGAAGAAACTAATTTTGGTCAGACTAATTATTGAGTATGTAGAAGTTAAGATTCTCAAAGTTCTCAAATGTTCACATTAATTTAACATTAATGAAATTAATTAGTATTCCTTAAAACTTAGTCTCAACAATATTTATATTTTAATTCAAAAATAATATCCTATTTGACCATGACGATCTTGCACGTTTAAGTAAATAAAGCCAAAGCATGTATTTGGGAAAATTTGGCATTCCTTGCAGCAAATTTAATGCAAATTACATCGAAAAATATACCTGCTTGTTTTATAAATATTGAATTATTAAGGTCTGCATGACTCCAAAATCTTAAAAAATCCTTTTCCAGGCAAAATCCTTGGTAAAACCTATTATTCTTTGTTTCATGTAGTGATTATAGAAAGAGTAATGGGTTTCAGTTTAATATTTTTAAATAATAAAATGATTAATTTCAAAATGATTACAGAAAGTTCTGAAAACACAAGTGCCCATAATCCCACCACCTTCACACATTGCTTTTGATCTTTCATTTGGTCCTCTCATGACTTGAAATCTGTTTTTCAAAACTAGGTTTTTTTAAAGTACTAGGTCAGCTGACTGAAACCGGAGTTGTCAACCCTGAACAATTTATGAGTAAGTACTACAGCATCTTTTTCCTGAATGAAAATAAAGGGAAACAAGATTTTTCATTTAGAGCTATGTTCAGTGTCTACTTGTGTTTGTGTTCAAATAGCTGGAAATTATTCATAGGATAATTAGCTATTTTCTTATTTTTTAAAGTTTATTTATTTTGAGAGAGAGAGAGAGAGAGAGGCAGGGGGAGGGGACAAAGAGAGAATCCCAAGCAGGCTCTGTGCTATCATGCTATCACCTGGGGCTTGAACTCATGTACCATGAGATCATGACCTGAGCCGAAATCAAGAGTCAGATGCTTAACCAACTGAGCCAGATGCCCATTTTCTTATTTAAATGTTTAATGTGGTTACCTGTTCTAGAATCCAAATGTAGCAATTCTCGTGTTTTACAAAATACCTGACTTTTAGACAATTATCGTAGTATTAAATCTAGGTGACATCTTTAGAGATTGTTTTATATTGTATTTTTTTTTTTAATGTTTATTTTTGAGAGAGAGGCCAAGCATGAGCAGGGGAGAGGCAGAGAAAGAGGGAGACATAGAATCCTAAGCAGGCTTTAGGCTCTGAGCTGTCAGCACAGAATGTGACATGGAGCCCAAACTCACAGACCACAAGATCATGACCTGAACCAAAGTTGGCTGCCTAACTGACTGAGCCACCCAGGCGCCCCTTATAGTATTTTTCATGTGGTTAGGTTATTCATGGAAATCTCATCACCAAATAAAAAAGAGTGATTGAGACATTATGTTCTCAATTTATTTAGTTTGTTTATATTGAATTTTAAGGTCAACCAGTGTCATAAGCATTTATAATACATATGAGAGATGGGGGTGCCTGGGTGACTCAGTCAGTTGAGCGTCTGACTTCTGCTCAGGTCATGATCTCATTCTAGCCCTGCGTCGGGCTCTGTGCTGATGGCTCAGAGCCTGGAGCCTGCTTCGGATTCTGTGTCTCCCTCTCTCTTTGCCCCTCCCCTGCTCACAGCCTGTCTCTCTCTTAAAATAAATACACATTAAAAAAAAATTATAATGCATATGAGAGAATGGAAATCCAGAGAGGTCAAATGACATAAGATCACAGATAGTTACTGATAAAGAAAGGATTAGAACCTTCCTGATCCCATCCAGTGCTCTAACACTGTCGTTTCCTGTTTTCTACAATTTCTTCATTTCTGTCACCAGGTAATTTTGTTTTGTACTGTAGCTGATCCTCCCAAGATGAAGATCACTCTTTTCTGATTCTCACTGTTTTCCTTGAATTTATTTCTTCTTCCCACTCCAGAACCCTATCTAGAACAAGACTAGAAATAAACAGTATGTGAGAATATTAGGCTCAGTTTTTATTTCTGAATTCCTCTTTGCCTGTATGTCTGATTAGATGAGAAACCCAAGATAAGTACTAAAAATCAATTTGAGAGAAAAGTATTCCATCTTTGCTCCTATTTGCCATGTGACTTTGGGATGATTAGATATGGAAACATTTTTTAGTTACTTCACAAGGTGCTTTCAAAGCAAACAAAAACAATGATTCGGTTTTTTTAAATTTTTTAAATATTTATTTTTGAGACACACACACACACACACACACACAGTGAGCGGGGAATGGGCAGAGAGAGAGAGGGAGAGAGAGAATGTCAGGCAGGCTCCACACTGTAAGCATGGAGACGGATGTGGGACTCGAGAAACCAGGAGATGGGACCTGAGCCAAAACCAAGAGTTGTATGCTTAACCAACTGAGCCACCCAGGTGCACCAGATTCTTTTTCTAAAAAAGCAAGTCAGAGTCCTGAAACACCAGATCACTGTCAAAATATTTTGAAGCCAGAAGACTAAAAATTACAGAATGGAGCCATGTAAACATTTTAATTAAAATTTGCTCATGTAAATTGAGCACCTGTGTGGCTCAGTTGGTGGAGTGTCCGGCTTTGGCTCAGGTCATGATATCACAGTTTAGGGTTCAAACCCCATGTTGGGCTTTGGGATTCCCTGTCTTCCTCTTTGTACCTCCTCTGCTCATGCTCTCTCAAAAATAAATAAAACGTTAAAAATTTTTAAAAACAAATAAGAGATTTGCAGTTTTGTTTTCTTTTTAATATTGAGTGTAAAGGTTAAAGAAACTTATTTAAAGTAATAAAGATATTAGAGTTTTCATTCATTAGTCACAGAAGTGAAAGCATCTGTAATTTACTTGCATTGTGTTATTCACCTAAAATAGCTGTTAATAGTTGTACTTTACTAGCAGATTTTTTTTTAATGTATGGACTGTATTCTAATTGATAGTAATTGCTGATGTTTCAACCTCTTGGTCATTTTTAATATTTTCTTTGAAAACTTTTTTTTAAGTTTATTTATTTTAAGAGAGAGAGAGAGAGAGAGCAAGCATGGGAGGATCAGAGAGAGGGAGAGAGACAATCCCAAGCAGGCTCTGCACTGCCAGCACAGAGCCCAGCGCAGGGCACGAACCCTGAGATCATGACCTGAGCCGAAATCAAGTCAGATGCTTAACTGACTGAGCCACCCAGGCACCCCATAATAATTAATTTTTTCTTTAGAAAACAAAGTAAATTGCCATGGTGAAATCACTTTAAATATTCAATAATGAGTCAGCTAATCCTAATATTTTTATGGCACCTAATAAAGTTTAAAGTCTGCCACATAACACTTGTCCGATTTCCACAGAATCTTTTGAGCACATGAAGAAATCTGGGGACTATTATGTTACAGTTGTGGAAGATGTGACTTTAGGACAAATTGTGGCTACAGCAACTCTGATAATAGAACATAAATTCATCCATTCCTGTGCTAAGGTATGTGTTCACATTAATGCTTATGAATAACATGAACAAATGTTTTCTAGCAAAATCAACTTTGAGTTTCCATTAGACAGATCTATTTTCTGACTGCTTTTCAATGTAAAATGAGAGCTGTATTGCCCTGGAAAAAGTTTTACTTCTTAGACATCACTTAGTAACATTTTCGTCTTGTGTTCTCAGAGTTAGGAAGAAGATGTATTAACTATCTGAATTGTTTGCTAAACATTGTTTTGTAAGGTGTCAGATTTGGTATAGTCATAGGGAAACCAAGTCAGCATCATGAAATTTGGCAGTGATGTTTAGAATCCCTAATGCTATTTAAAAAAAAAACAACAAAATACTTTGTATATACAGTAACACAAATTCCCACATCCATTTCCAAGCACTAAAAGATTCAGAATATTATATAGTTGACCCTTGAACAAGATTGGAGTTAGGGATGCTGACACTCTGCAGTCAAAAATCTGCATGTAACTTTTGACTCCCAAAACTAATGTTGACTGGTTACCCTACAACATAAGCAGTTGATTATGTTATGTATATTATATATAGTATTTTTATTTATAAAGCAAGCTAGAGAAAAAAATGTTACTTTTTTTTTTTTAAGTTTATTTGAAAGCGAGAGAGAAAGAACGTGAGCAGAGGAGGGGCAGAAAGAGAGGGAGGGAGAAAATCCCAAGCAGGCTCCTCACTGTCAGCCCAGAGCCTGACACAGAGCTTGATTATGACCTGAGCTGAGATTGAGTCTGATGATTAACTGACTGAGCCACCCAGGCACCCCAGAGAAAAGAAAATGTTATTAAATCATGACAATACATTTACAGTATTGCATTTATTAGAAAAAATCTGCATAAGTGCACCTGTACAGTTCAAACAAACCACATTGTTCAACTGTATTCTGCTCTGTGACATTTCTAACTCCTGATTGCTCCTCATGACTCATGAGAACCTAGCTAATCCAGTGAAAATTAGAAACACTTCAAATGTATTCTGAGGTGCAAATTTTGGTGGGCTTTCTTTACTAGAAATTAGTAAATTATATTTGGATGTTTGAAAGAATTGCTCTTAAGCAAGGAGTAAGATGATGGAACATGACAAGATTACATTTTGGTTCTGTGGATTCTGAAATCTGCTTTAAAACAATGGAGTGGTAAGATTTTGGATATAGACAAAACAAGATTAGGCTACAAATTGGTTCATTATATTATTTCCTCTATAATAAGTAAAAAAGGGTTGCATTTTGGTTTCTGTGAACTTCCAAGTTTACAAAATATTGTTATCATTGAATTCTGTCACTTGTTGATGTAGCTAAAAACAAAACTACATGCTTAGTCCCTTAAACGCTGTAAATATTTTCAGAGAGGAAGAGTAGAAGATGTTGTTGTTAGCGATGAATGCCGAGGAAAGCAGCTTGGCAAACTGTAAGTAGGCAGAAACAAGGTAACCCTCATTAAATTAGATACTTTTTCTGTTTTAGTTAATAGTATCTTACCCAGATATTTGTTAAAAAATGTTTTCCTGTTTGAAGTTCTTTTTAGGTGTCCTTAATTAAGCTCACCCTGTAGTTTAAATTTAATGGAAGAAACAGTATTTTTATGTTTTATCATGAAGTTAGGAAATTGGGAGTGTACTGTCTTATAGACTAACATTTTTATTGACTTTTAATATTTTCATACTAATAGGAAACAAACTTTTGGCCGAGTCAAGTGATTCACCT
Organism: Lynx rufus; assembly: GCF_022079265.1. Classification (NCBI taxonomy): domain Eukaryota; kingdom Metazoa; phylum Chordata; class Mammalia; order Carnivora; family Felidae; genus Lynx; species Lynx rufus. The sequence continues at coordinate 47,979,815 of NW_025814831.1, forward strand.
ATTTCCCAGTCTTATTTAAAAACAAAGGAAATGTCCTCAGCCTCTTAAGTTTTAGAAACATATACTAAAATAGCCTTTCCTGTATAATTCTCTATGCATTTATCTAAATCTTTTGTTTCTTTATTTAGAGAGACAAGAGACAGCGTGAGTGGGGGGGAGGGGCAGAGAAGAGAGAATCCCAAGCAGGCTCCACACTTCAGCGCAGAGCCTGATGTGGGGCTTGAACTCAGAGTGAGATCATGATCTGAGCTGAAATCAAGAGTCAGGCGCTTAACCGACTGAGAGCCACCCAGGCGTCCCTATCTAAATCTTTTAACTTGCTTAATACCATCTCTTCTGAATTTTAAGGAAGTTGCTCAATAAGTTAGGACCTGCTATGTGCCAGATATTATTTGAGATATTTGGGATACATCAGTGAACAAAACAGACCAATTTCTAATATTCTAATCCACTTAAATGTCATACCTTTTATAGTTTCCTAACTTCAGTCAAGATATTCTGTCTTCAAAATGATACAACTTTTCAGTCTGTGCGAACATGAGAAAACCCTTTGGGTAAATTTTTGTAGATCTAGTTTTTTTCCCCTAAGGCCATTAGAATCACATTCTTTTACTGGGGTTTGGATTCTTTAAGGATTTGAAAAATGTATACTTTTTTTGTTTTGTTTCTATTTCATATTATTTAGAGCAATCCAGAAGTAATCTGATATATACTTTCACAAATATTAGCTTTAAAAATGATACAGAACAAAGCTTTTACTCATTTTATGTGGAAATGTTGTCTGTTCCTAAGTAGTTTGAATAGATTTAGGAAAAAGATTCAAAATTTTGGCCATATTTTTTAAAAAAGTTGACAGTCTTTAGTGTTAACATGAATCCTTTTTTTAATTTTAATGTTTGTTTATTTTTGAGAGAGAGAGCAAGCAGGGGAGGGGCAGAAAAAGAGAGAGAGACACACAGAATCCGAAGCAGGTTCCAGGTGCAAGAGCTGTCAGCACAGAGCCCAATGCCGGTCTTGAACTCACGAGCCACGAGATCATGACCTGAGCTGAAGTTGGAGGCCTAACTGACTGAGCCACCCAGGTGCCCCAGTGTTAACATTAATTTTAGGTTGAATTTTAGTATTGTTCTATTAATGTGCTAGAGACAACTTAGATAAGTTATATTTGAAACAGTCAAATGCTTTGGGTGATTTAAAGCTTGTCCAGTTACAATTTGAATATTTAAATGAATATAGTGAGAAAGGTCATGACCTAAACCCATTTCTAATATAAATTCGAAATTTTATTTATATAATATTTATTCATTTATATTAAGTTACTCAAATGCATTTTCATTAACAAATGCTCTATGCTTTCCCCCTGCTTTTTGAATTGCAGGTTGTTATCAACCCTTACTTTGCTAAGCAAGAAACTGAACTGTTATAAGATTACCCTTGAATGTCTACCACAAAATGTTGGTTTCTATAAAAAGTTTGGATATACAGTATCTGAAGAAAACTACATGTGTCGGAGGTTTCTAAAGTAAAAATCTTTTAAGAAAGACATTTGTCAAAGGAGCTAATGCAACAAGGCAATACTCTTCTTAGAGTTAAAATATTTTGTTGCTGCAACCCAGTGACCTCCATAAATACTGGATTGAAAATAACATGGTAATTCAACAAGTATAATGACACTTAGAAGATTACTTTGGCCTGTGGGACATGCTGTGAGTTTAGATTACAAATGAGTCTTATAAAGGGGATGATTTTTAACCAAAGGAATATATTTTTAACTTGAATCTTTTCTTGCATTGTATTTTTCTAAAGTTTGGCTTCATTTCTTTGTAGTTAAGAGTATAGGTAGTATAGTTATGTGTCTGCAATCTGTACTGCTCATTAAAAAAATATACATATACCATAAATAAGGCTATATCACATTCACAAAATTAATACTTTTGTTTCAATCAGAGAAACACCAAAAATCACTTAGGAGTGTTATCATTTTTCCATATATTACGTGAAATTGGGTAAGATAACTAAATGTAGTGCAGACCAACATTTGTTGGTCCTAATACTGAATTGGCAAACAACCTGGTTAGCCTTTTCAGTAAGTAGAAATGAAAATTATAAAATGTGACAGGATTCAAAATAAAACAATTTAAGTGTACATCTGAAAGTTTATATAATTCTTATGCAGTTAAGGTACCACCTGTCTTATATGTGAAATATAATTAATCATTTGTTTAAAATACCTAAGAGCAAATATAAGGTACTTTTTAACAGTGAATGAGCAAATCTTGGCATATTGTGTATTTCTAACCTGATTTCTCATCTTTTCATTGATGTCTTCTAAGTAACATTTTTATGAAAGATTACAAAATTGAGTGGAATATTTTAAATAAGTATCATACTGCATTTGTTAAATCCTTGAAATGTTGATGGAAGCTTTTCTATTTACTGTGATTGTCATGGTACTATTATTCTGGTCACTATCTTGTTTTGATTTTATTTATTTTAATTATTTTTTTTAAGTTGGAAAATTGGATATTTTATTAATGGTTCTAATCTTTTGCATTCCATGTTACATTAAACCTGTTCATATGATGAAAAGTCTTTCATTAGAATCCTAATGTCTGTGTTTTTCTTGCATCTTTTGTTGAACTATTAGGTTATGTCCTGGTTCAGAAGATTTCAGTTTTGTGTACTCTTTGTAAAATTAATTGGGAAAGTAAAGACCCACCACTTGTCATCCCTCTCACTCACACGTACCTCAACTGGATTTAGGATTTCTGTCCTAGTAAGCTCAAGTTGGCTTTCTAAAACCATAGAAACCCTTCACCAATAGAGGGTGCACTACTTACCTGCTAATGACCTATGCTTATGAATTGATCTGTTTCTAGTAAAAGCAACAAACCTGCTTTTGCCCTTTCAGCTAGTTTTGCCTTTTCAGGAGTCCTACAACCTTGGCACGATGGTAGCTTTATTAAGTACATTATGGTACTTAAAACCCATGTTAAAAAAAATAAACCTAAAAGAAGGCAAAATTATATGCTTTACCATTCTTGTAAATAATTTGAAATAAAACTGTCTACAAGGTTGGTATTTCAGTAAATCCCTTTAAATAGTATTCTTAAGGTCTTTTAAACCCTCCCTATAAGAGTTATAAAGAATATAAAAATTGTCATTGATGAAAATGGTGATTTGTATTTAGCTTTATTTTTAAAGTTTTAACCTCAGTGTGCAAGCGGGGATGAGGGGCAGAGGAAGAGAATCTTAAGCAGCCTCCACACTCAGCCAGTGTGGAGCCCTACATGGGGTTCAAACCCATGACCCTGGGATCATGACCTGAGCCAAAAGAGTTAGATGCTCAACTGACTGAGCCACCCAGGCACCCCTGTATTTAGCTTTATTTTAAAAGCTGGTCAATTTGTAGCAATGTGGATGGAACTGGAGAGTGTTATGCTAAGTGAAATAAGTCAGGCAGAGAAAGACAGATACCATACGTTTTCACTCATATGTGGATCCTGAGAAACTTAACAGACCAGGGGGGATGGGAGGGGGGGGAAAAGTTACAGAGAGGGAAGGAGGCAAACCATAAGAGACTCTTAAATACTGAGAACAAACTGAGGTGGTGGGGGGGTTAGGAAAATGGGTGATGGGCATTGAAGAGGGCACCTGTTGGGATAAGCACTGGGTGTTGTATGGAAACCAATTTGACAATAAGTTATATAAGAAGAAAATAAATAAATAAATAAATAAATAAATAAATAAATAAATAAATAAATAAAAGCTGGCCATTGGGGTGCCTCGGTGGCTCAGTTGGTTAAGCCTATGACTTTGGCTCAGGTCATGATCTCACGGTTCATGGGTTCAAGCCCCAGGTTGGGCTCTGTACTGATAGCTCAGAGCCTGGAGCCTGCTTCAGATCTGTGTGTGTCTCCCTCTGCCCCTCCCCCGCTTGCACTCGGTCTCTCAAAAATAAAAAAATAAAAATTTTTTTTTAAAAGTTAGCCAGAGTATGTTTAAAATTTTCTAACTCATATTGTGAGTAAATTTGAGAAAATTGCATAAAATGTTTCATAATATATAAACTATATATTCACATTTTAAAGCATTATTTGCTTTGAAAAGATAGGGTGAAGTGACAGTTGTGATTTTTATCATGCCTCATATATTTTGTATTTTTATATTTCCTTGACTCTAAGATGCACATTTTTTATGCTAACATTTTGGAAATCAGGATGCGTTTTCTGATCAATGGCTTGCCACAGTTTATTCAACAATATTTTGCCTTTTAGTGGTATCTAAAAGAACAGTGTAGTGATAGCATCTTAGATTTGATGAAGAGTAAGTAGTATGTAGGCTGATGGGGAATATGGTACTGTGAACACAAGTAGTGTTGTTTTTAACAGGCTAGAAGCTGCTCTGTGGATGATTTATACTCTTTCCTTCAGACATGAATTTACTTCCAACTCCAAGTTTGTTCAACTAATACTTAAGAAATATTCTTGAGCTAAAATTCAGGCCTTGCCTAGATTTGTGTGTGTGTGACCATACAATGTTTTTGGAAGATACTCTTAAATGTTTAACATCCAATGTTTGTTCATCCTTATTAATCTGAGGTAGTAAAAGCAGGTTACTTTTACCTAGAAGACAACAATCTAAAGAAGTTCTGAGGCATAAGCAGTATAAATGAACGTTTCAATCTTTTTGAGGTATAATGGCACAACAGTTTTAATACAACCACCAATCTTCACAAAATAATTTTAATACTTTGTGCCTGGGCTAGCAGCATCTTGCACTGTGACATTCCTATACATACATAAGCATTTTATCCAAGTACAAATGTTAAAAGCAGAGTAACTTAAGCAATTCCCTATACAAAGGTAAATAGACACTGTAGGTTATTTTTCTTCTTGAATCATTTTTGCTGCATAGTAAATTGCAATTACATGTCAGTATAATGTTACTGATCTATAGAATACACTTTGAACTGTGAGGTATGGCAACTCCCTATGAGAGAGCTAACATGTAAACCTGAATATTTTGATTTTTTTTTTTTTTAGCTGCCATGGATGGGTAAGACAAAAAAATCCAGCATTCAAAGATCCTAGAAACTTATCTTTCTAAAAATAAAATAAAATCTTTTAGTAATCTTAGTTATTTCCTATCATTTCCATATTGGAGCATGTTTGGATGGACAAAGAAAGTAAATACTGAAGTGAAGCTAAGTTTGTTATGGAATTATGGATTAAACCAGTTATAAAAAAAAAAAATCCGCCAGGTAACTGCTCATTTACTTTACATCAAGTTGAGATCCTGATATATGTGTGTGTGTGTGTGTGTGTGTGTGTGTGTGTGTGTGTGTGTGTGTATGCATCCCAACTTTATAATTCAAGATTGCAGTTAAATACTTCTAATTCACTTGAATTACCATGGTAATTAGACAATTAGAAACCTTATATTTTCTTAAAAAGGACATGCTTAACATTTTCTGACATTACTTCTAAACTCATATGAAGCACAAAATCCCCCTCCCCCCAAAACAAATATTCTTCTGTAAAAGTTAAGTGGTTGAGAGTTGGTATCAGAAGCCAGAAGCTATCATGGTTTAACATTTCCACCATAGAGTAGATACAAATAAAGGTAACTGCTCTTTAAACACATAATAGATAAGAAATTAACATGAACTAATTAAAATTAGAAGGTAAGAATACTGCCATTCCAGTTTGAATATTTTCAATACTTGTTTCATACTTTTAACGTGGACAGTAAAGCAGTTTTCCTGCAATTTCAGTTTAAATCCTTGCCCAGATAACATATTTAATGTCTAAAATTAGGTGCTACATCACTCATACATGATTCAAATAGTCTAGAAAAAAAGTCATGATTGGTTAAATGTATTATAGGTAACTATCACAAAACATCTGTAGAAATAAAAGAATTAACAGAAATGGAACCAAACAGAAGAAAGACTAGAAGAGCTACCAGAACTAGTTGAATTTAGGTAAAACAAACGTGGGGTGTTCTTACATGAAAGAAAAATAAACTTCATGTTTTGTCCCCATTAGTACTGTACTCAAGAAGATGATAGTCCCTTTTCCTAGTGTTCAAGAGACAGTCTTTTAATATACAGTGCTGGGCAGGCACTTCAGTGACAACATAAAAATTACAGTGGTTAGAAAAAGTGGAAAATTACCAGCTTTAAATTAATAAATGACCAAATCTGTATTTTTGGCCAGACTAGAGAGGATATGTGTATTTAAGAAACTAATTTCAAAAATCTTAACTCCCTCATTTTAAAACCTAAATGTAGTATTACGAAGATTCTTTTAAGCAGAGTTTCTGCTGAATGAAGAAGCATCACAGATTATTAGGTTGCAAGAGAGGTTTTTGCTAACCTATATAGTGATCTATATACAGGAAAGCTGTGTTATCTGGCATTTTGCCAAGTGGAATTTCTGAACACAATGCAAATCTTGACTCTACTGGACTACCACACCATGACCTAATCACACAACAGAATACAAGACCACAGTGGGATTAATCATAGGCTCTTCTCAGGGTGGTAAAATAGGGGAAGAGAAAGGAATCAGAAGAATACCACCTCAGTCAATAGGAATTAACTCTTAGTTAATAAAACAATTTTAATTCATTTCCACTCTCCTGCTATGCTGGATAAAAAAAAGCTTTTTTACTGTATTATATTACATTGTAGGGAGGAAAGCAAAACAAGTAACTTGGTGTAATGGGTTACCTTGCATAGTACCTGATGGTACCAAGGGAATGTATGGAAATCATTCCCATCAGTAAAGCACCTCAAGAGAGGACTGAAAAATGAGATATAAAGGAGTTTTGTTTGTGCTACCCTAAATCAACTATAAAAAGTTAAAAACACTCCTCTCCTCCCTCATGGCGTACTTAAAATAGCAAAAATGTTTTTCTTAGAACAATCTTTATATGTATAAATAAAAATATGGAGAATTAAGGATCCATAAAGTGACTTTGTTAATGCAAATTATGGGGGAAATTTGGATTAACTCAATGTAAAGAATTAAAACACTAATTTTAAATACAATGAGGTTTCCCACAAACCACTTTCCCCAATAAATGCATCTTCAAGAAAAGCTGCTATCTGAGCCAGAACAACCTCACAGACTCATTAAGACAACATAAAATGAAGGAGTAAATATTTCACATTAATAACTTACTGAGGTTTCTTTAAGCCGCAGACTCTGTTTTAACTAATTTGTGATTAAAAAGAAAAATAAATTACAAAAGAACGTTAAAAACTTTTCACCGTTATACATACTAATTTAGAGGTCGTGAAGATTTATTTTTTTATTTTTAATTTTTTAATAATGCAAGGCACTTTTCTCTTTTGGGCTTCATTTAGAAAAAAAATAGTGCTACATTGGTTATTATATTCTATTTTGAACTATTTTGGACAGAGAAAAAATGGGGTAGGCAACTCTAAAAAGAACAAACACAACATTTGGCTGTTAAGGAAAAAAGGAAAGTCACTCAAAGTCTAAAACTCCTTGTTTTTTAGCATCTGGTATCACAAAGCAAAACATCTTCCTCTGTTCATTATACTTTTTTTCTTTAGAATAAACAAATTACGAAGATAATAGGAATAGAAGCAATACTTGGATCATGTTAAAGTAAGAAGAGTTGGCTAATGTCATGATTCAAAGATTATTAATAAGGGATAAAGAAGTTTAAAAAAATAAAAGGGTAATGAAGCTACTGAATTATACTAAAACAGGTATGTGGCAGATTTCTGCATTTGCTAATGTTTCCATAAGAGGTTCCATCATAAAAGTGAACTGTAAAATTATTTTTAAAATGTAATATATAGAACACAAAATGAATTTTTAGCAAACTTTAGGAAATTCTCGTTATAAATTACCCAGATTTTATAAACAAATCCCCCCTAACTTGCATTTTGTTTAAAGTAATAACTTTATATCATACAAATAAATTTCAAGTATGAAAAGTGCATTATTGCAATAATACCTCTTTGCAAGTCCAAAATTCTTGGTTTATAATAAAACTGTAAAGTGTAAAAAAAAAAAAAAAAAAGAAAGAAAGGAAAAAGAAAAGAAAAAAGGAGTAAAACCATCAGTGCCATCTATTGCAGAAGTCCAACATCTTCTTAAAATGTTGCTCAACAAGTTGCAGAGAAACACGTCTGGAAGCAACATATAATTGAAAAAAAAAAAAAAAACTACTTGTATTTTTACCATTTTACATTATTATTGTCTCTAGTATTTTCTCCTTCCCAAATAGAAATTCACATCCTCTGTAATCTTGCTCTCGAGTCAGCCATTTTGTGCAGTTGCCACTTGCATGTTTCCAAAATCATCTTCTTCTTCATGTGTTCTCTTCAAACTGCCTAAAAATTATTGCATGAATATAACATATAATGGGAACTTAAATAAGTCCAACTGCTACAATGTTAGATCCAGTAAAAATTTCATTTTCATAAATGTAGGGATATTCACTAGAATTCCATAACTGAATTTTTAGTGAATGTTAGTAAATTCTTCTGTTACCCAAACAATTTTATATCTTCATGACAGGATATATTTCCCCTCTTGAGAATTAACTATGTCTTAGATATTACAAATAACAATCATTAATACTTATTTATTTACTTACTTATTTTGGGGGGGGGGTGGCGGACAGAAGATCCGCACTGAGAGCAGAGAGCCCGATGTGGGGCTCGAACTCACAATCTCTTGTGTGAGATCATGACCTGAGTGGAAGGCAAAAGCTTAACCGACCGAGGCACCTAGGTGCCCCACAATCATTAATTTTTAAAATATCTTGAAAACAGAATTTTTAAAGAGATAATGGTACCTAAATGTTTGGTTGCCAAGTTTGTTTTTTAGGCACCATAAACCTGTGACTTCGAACATAAAATTTAAGAGATTAATTTTGTATTTTTGAGATATGATTATCTTTTTGCTTTCATAGACACTGCTGAAAATATTTTTCCAGTGAAGCTGTGGTTTGATTACCAAGAAGTCTAAAACTAAGAGAAAGGATGGGATGTCACAGAGCAGATTTTATTTTACCTACTCTTTACATCAAAGTCTGCTAGTACAGAAATTTTCCACATAGAATCAAAGTTCCCCCTATATGGCCAATAGTTATAGTCAAGAAATTTGAGTCTCCATGGAGGAAAACTTAGGGGAACAATTAAAATGGTAAAGGGTCTACTGTGTTATCTGCCTAACAATGGCACAAGCTTAAAGTTATGCCCAAAAGGTTGGGCTAAATCATGGTAATAATGTTGTATCAGAGGTTGGATTCTAACATGAAACTAATGTCTCACTATAAGATCAATAAAATAATGATAGAATATCAAGGCAATGGGATAAAGAAAATATGCTAGCCATAAAGCTAAATACAGCTGGTCTAGCTGAGTTTCAGATGAAGTGCTGAACTTGGATCTAAAAGAGGTAAGAAACATCAACAACTAATGCAAGCAGAAAGTGAGGAGGTACAAATAAAGCTCTAGAGTATAGGAATTCCAAATAACTAGGGATTGGAGGAAGATTAAGTTAATCATCCTTTCTCTTGAGTAACGTGTGAACTAAGTTTTTAAGGGTAGAGAGACAATGTGATGCACTCTAGGTGGAGAAAAGAAGACACAAATGAAACCATGAGTTCAGTTTTCTGGAATGCATATATAAAGAGGAACTCTGAGAGACACCAAGATCAGAAGTGCCTTTACTTACTATGACACTCTATGTTTTCTTCTGTAGGAATAAAACCAATGAAGGCTTTTGTACAGGAAAAATACATTAGAACTATCTTTTATGAACTATCTTCTATGAAAATAAATCTGGCAAGAATGTACAGAATAAACCAAGTTAGAGTTTGGATAGGAGGCCAATATGAATCTGAAATAGACTGAGATTGAGTAAAAAGGAAAGGATACAAACAAGGGTAACAAAGGTCTTGGAGAAGAAAGATAAAGTTAAAAGATTTTGACAGCATGCTTGGATCATTAACTTTGAAAATAATGGAGAGAATACTCTGAAAAAGGGAAGAAAGGGAGAAGGGACTGAAATATTGATGACAAGAGAAAAACTGGGGTGGCTCACATTAGTCATCCTATTTAACTTGAAACATGCTTTCACTTATTTAACCATCTTTTATTTTTAGTAAGATCATGGAGTGTACTTAAAGCCCCTTCTCCAGATCCCTCTTACTTTAATCTTCGCAGCAGGTACACCACTTAAAGACTTAAACTAAAACGAAGTAGAAATGTGATCTTCTAACTAGCCTATTCTATTAACCAAGTACAGTGGTGTTTACACAGTAGAAGCTCAAAATAATACACATGTATTCAGTATAAAATTAAAATTTACAATTATCTTGTTTTAATTCAATAGTCTACCCCAAGTTTTCTAAACAATTTAAATTGTTCAGTATAACCAATAAAGAGCAAAAGATGCTTTCTACCTTTCATACCATCATCTCTCTCCCCAACCTTCTCCAAAATGAAAAAACATCCTTACCTGTGGGTCCAGAATGAACGGATAATGACCTTTCTATCTGGAGTGGTGACATCATCTGTATGGTTAATTTTGCTAGGTAGATGGCTTCATATTCCTAAAAAAGATTTAATTAACTTGAATATACATTTAAATTCTTGGGTACCCAAAACAGTGGTTACCATGTTCATTACTGGTATTCTTATTGATACTGAAAAATCTGGTGCCATAATTGTTGTAAGAGAAATACAGGTTTAAAATTCTGACCTCATAATTTTGCATTTACTGATGAAACTATAAATCAAGTCAAGCTAATTGCTTGCACTAGGGTATCATACGTTGAACTGCTGGTGTATGTTCTCTGCCACTGGGGCATTAGCTATATGATCTCTGACTTCCTCTGTTAAAACACAAGCCTTTGCGGTGTTAATTACATGATGACTAAGCTCCTCTGTTAAAACACACACACACACACACACACACACACCACAAACCCAAACAAGCAATCTCATAAAATGACTAAGAATAAAATGAAATAAAGTTCAATAAAGATAAAATGTTTTTGTAGAATATTTTATTATTTTTTTAATGTAACTTATTACTCCTTTCTCCCCATTTCACCTTAATACTGTATTTTGGAGAAGTTATTTGTTTAATATTTATTTTTGAGAGAGTGTGTGCACATGCAGGAGGGGAAGAGGCAGAGAGAGAGAGAGAGGCAGAGGATCCCAAGTAGGCTCCACACTGATAGCAGAGAGCCCAACATGGGCTCTAACTCATGAACTGCGAGATTATGATGACTTCAGCTGAAGTCAGATGCTCAACTGACTTAGTCACCCAGGCACCCCTTTAAAAATGAGACTAATATAAGGCATTTAATGGATTCAAATATGTATTTGATTTTCTGATCCCTTAAAATGAATAGTCCTCTACCTCCAAACATGGAAGAATAAAGGCATTTCTATCCCTCTCCTCTGATAATAGAGAACACCTCATTTGATGAAACTAGGAAACAACCATAACCGTAAATATGAGAAGAATGAAAACTAAAGAAATAATTACCAAATAGGTCAGAATAGTGGTTACCTTTATAAAAGGAGAAAGAGTGTCTGTGATTGGGAAGGGGCATCACAGGGCTTTTGAGATCCTAGCATAGGTTCAGTTTCTTGACCTAATGGTGGTTACATGAATGTGTATTTACATTTTATGCATTTTCTATATGTGTATTATATTCCACAGTAAATTAAAAAAAAAAAAAATGGAACCAGACAAGCTAGAACACAAGATGCCTGACTGCAAAAATCAGGCAGAATGGGTACACTTCAGAGTTCTCCAAAGAAATATGGTGTGCCTAAGATAAAACTAATAAGCCTTTAAATAGTATGCTGATCAGGAAATGTGAGTGGGCTGTGGGATGAGGTAGGGCATATCAGGGAAAATGTGAATGCCCACACATGATATTTTTGCAAGAAACAGGCTATATGATAGTAAGGTGAAGTATGAAACCAAGTATCTGATCTTAGTTAAAAATAAAACCTTAACCAGTAATTCTCCAAGTCTGGCTATACCTAAAGATCACTGGAGAGGTTTCAAATACATATATAGGGGCATCTGGGTGCCTCAGTTGGGTAAGCATTCAACTTCAGCTCAGGTCATTATCTCAGGATTCATGAGTTCAAGTCCCGCATCAGGCTCTGTGTTGACACCTCGGAGCCAGGAGCCTGTTTCAGATTCAGTGTCTCCTTCTCTCTCTGCTCCTCCCCTGCTTGTGCTCTGTCTCTCTGTCTGTCTCTCTCTCAAAAATAAAAAAAAAACTTAAATATTAAGTCTCACCCCCAGTGATTCTCACTTAATTGGTTTAGCTTAGCTTCCTCTGGGTGATTCTAACATGCATGAGGTGTTCGTCAATCTAAATGAGAAAAACCTGTGACATGGGGTGGGGGGGCTCTGCTTCCTACTCCATTGAGTAGTCATACCACCAGAGAAAAATGTTCCCGCAACTTCACTGTTGGGCAAATAGCTGATCTAAGAAGAATACTTCTAATTCAAAGATGACCTATAATCAAAAAGGAACCATTGTAGGTTTTTTAACATAAAGATGTCACAAGGGGAAAAAAAGCAACATTATAAACCAAAAGTCATATGAAGAACACAGCATGAAAATCACTCCATGGGGGCACCTAGGTGGCTCAATCAGTTAAGTGTCTGGCTTTGGCTCAGGTCATGATCTCACTGTTTGTGGGTTTGAGTCCCATGTCGGGCTCTGTGCTAACAGCTCAGGGCCTGGAGATGGCTTCAGATTCTGTGTCTTCCTCTCTCTCTGCCCCTTCCCCACTCACACTCTGTCTCTCTCAAAAATAAATAAAACATTAAAAAAAAAACAAAACGAAAATCACTCCATGAAGCAAATGAACATGATTAATTCTCCATGAACTCAATGAGAATATGACATTTCTGAAATGAATACAAAGAAGAGATAAAAGGACTCAAGGAAGAAATGTAGTAATGAAAGAGATGACATATCAACTCTCAAGGTCAATGGGTTAATAATAAATATAATAAATTCAACAAAGAGAATAGACCATACTATCCATTTCTGGCATAATATCAATTTCCTCTGTTCTCCTGGAATTGCCCAGACAGCAAATATGCTAGACTTTAGAAAACAAACAAAATCCCCCCTAATAACCCTAATTTCCCCTCCAGCTGTCATTTCTGTTTTCCCCTTCAAAGCATAATTCCTGCAACTATCTATTCTTGCTGTTCACATTCCTCTCTTCCCATTTTTCCCTGAATGCTGAGCAATTAGGCTTATCCTTTGACTTCTGTTTGTCAAGGACACCAATAACCTCATGTTCCTAACCTAATGTTAATTCTCAGCCCTTATCTTATTTGACCTATTATCAGCCTTTGTAGGATCATTCCCTACTTCTTCAAACACTTTCTTCACTTGACTTCTCAAACAAGCCACCCTGATTTTTTTTCCTATCCCATTGGCCATTCTTTTCTATCTTTTCTGCTAATTCCTCATCTCCCCACCCTCTACATGTTGGAGTGCATCAGGGTTGTTTTGGAACTTCTTCTCTATCTACATTCCCGTAGTGATCTCACCCAGTCTCAGGGCTTTCATTGGCATCTATATAATACTAATTAGATATATGGTTCTTTCCCCTGAAGTCTGGACTTTGATGTGTATAACTGCCTACCGCCTAACAGCCCTCTCAACCTTAATGTAACCAAAACCGAACTTGATTTTATTCCCCTTAAATCTTCTCATGCAGTTTCTTTCATATCTTCCATAAAGGCTTAGATTCATCTTAATCTTCTCTCTTCACATCCAATCCATCAGCAAATCCTGTCAGCTATACTGTCAAATCCACAATGTGATCTCTTCTCACCTCTTCCCTTGCTACCACTTTTGTCCAAACTAATATTTCTTTTGAATGTAGGGATTTAGGAGGTAAGGGCAGAAGCAAGTATTCCTAATACCCATTAGAATGCTATTGCAATAATGCAGTCAAAGGAAAATTAAGGGAACAAGCCATGCAGATGTTTGGGGGAAAGCATTCTAGGTGGGGGGAATAAGGGCGAGTGCCTTGAGATGAGAACATGCATAGTATTTTCAAGGAATTGTGAGAAGGTCAATGTGACTGGAACATACATAGTAAGCAAATGAGATAGTAGGAGATTAGAACTGAAAGGTAAAGGACTGCAAGTGTAAGGCTATAAAAGTCATTGTAAATAAGGCCTGTGGCTTTTAAGTGGAGGGATAACCTGTAATAAGATTCTGGCTATTCTGCTGAGTAAACTGTGTTGAATATAGGATACTGTAAATTTCATAAGAAATACATATATTCTACAAAAAGAAAGATTAAAAAAATTTTTTTTTAAATGTTTATTTTTGAGAGACAGAGACTGAGTGGGAGCAGAGGAGGAGCAGAGAGAGAGGGAAACACAGAATCCAAAGCAGGCTCCAGGCTCGAAGCTGTCAGCACAGAGGCCGATGCAGGGCTCAAACTCACAAACAGCGAGATCATGACATGAGCTGAAGTCGGATGCTTAACCGACTGAACCACCCAGGTGCCCCCAAAAAGAAAACTTTGAAACACTGGAGGACATAAAAATTGATTTGAATAAATGGAATATATTCTTAGAGACAAAGACTAAAAATGTAAGGTATCAATTCTTTCTGAACTGTAAACATAGTTATAAAATAAAAAATATAGAGCTCTTTTCAGTAAAGTTCACACACACAATGTTAAAACCTTGCCAGGAAAATTCTAGAAAGAACATTAATGAGGGAATCTTGAGCTATACCATTAACTGACTTATATAATATCATAGTATTTAAAATTGTTTGATACAATTGCAGCAGTAAGCAGAGCAATGTAATAGAACACAAAGTCCAGAAATAGGCCCAAATATAGATAAGAGTTCAGTATATAATAAAAATAGCATTTCAACTCAGTTGGCTAAAAATAGGTTCCTTAATATATAAAGAGCTCTTATAAACCAATGAGAAAAATATCAATAATCTGATAGAAAGATGGGCAAACCACTGGAGTTGCCACTTTTACCACCATGATGACAATGATCAGAAAAATCTGATAAAATACTTTTGGCTATTGGTACTGAATGTGATATTGGAAAAAAGGTACTTCTAGTTTCCTGGTGGCTTACATTATTTAAGCCTTTTAAAAGACTACGTGATAACATCAAATTTCAAATGCCTCTGACCCAACAATTCCTCTCTCTACATATGTATATATCTTACAGGCATATTCACACATGTAAACAAAGATGTACCTACCAGGATACTTTTCCCAATATTGTTCATAATCATGAAAGACTAGAAACAATCTAAAGGTTTATGTATAAGGAATTAATAATATAAAGTTATGATGCATATATACATATATGTATATATACATATAAAAATGCTGGTACAGTTGTATATATATTGTTGAATTTTAACCATAAGTATATATAATACCATATATATATGTTGAATTTTAACCATAAGTATATATAAGTATATATTACTTTTTTAAATAAAAACATCAATTTAAAAAGACAACGTTTTTACACAACAGGGTTAAAAGGCAAAGAAACTTATTTACTCCTGCATAACTGGATGGAATGAGTAAGAAGACATCCTTTAATCCATAATTTTCCTTTTTGGAAAAAATTAAATAAACTAGTTTAATCAGATACCTCATAGGTTTATCTTACTGTCTTTTTAGTTCATCTTCTAGGCACCAACAAAATTTGAAACATGGAAAAAATAAGGCCTATAAAATAGAAAATAAAATATAAAAGCTTCTATACATAGTATACTTAGAATCAAAACTCTTGTCTGTGTACAATCAAAATAGAGGGAAAAAAATGAAATTTCTAACAATTATTTTATCTTACATTTAACAATGTGCCTTTAACCCTTTTTTCACAGTAATAGCAGCTTTTAAGAAAATACTTTTGAGTGGCGCCTGGGTGGCTCAGTTGGTTAAGCATCCGATTTGGCTCAGGTCATGGTCTCATGGTTTGTGAGTTTGAGCCCAGTATTGGGCTCTGCACTGACACTGTGGACTCTGCTTGGGATTTTCTCTTTCCCTCGCTCTCTCTTAAAATAAATGAATTAAAAAAAAAAAAAGAAAAGAAAAGAAAAAGAAAAAACTTTTAACTGGAAATGTAAACTTGAATAAAAAATCAAATTAGGGGGTGCCTGGTTGGGTCAGTTAGAGGAGCATGCAACTCTTGATCTCGGGGTCCTGAATTCAAGCCCCATGCTAGGTGTAGAGATTATATTTAAAATAAATTTAAAAAGTTAAAAAATAATAATAAAATTAAATAAATAATTAGATTATGGCAATTTTTAGGTATTTAAAGTAAATTCTACATTTAATCTACATGGACGTAAGAAAATGAATTATCCTATTTTCTGATACCTTAAAGAGGAAGAAGAGACAAGTTACCTGAAGTTGATGGACAAATCCAGCATTAGGATTAATACAAAATCTTCTTTCTTGAACATAAGCAAATGCATCTCTGAAAACAAAAAAAGAAAACTAAGGTGATGTTATTATTTCATGAATAATCTCACTTTTTTCATAATTTACCTAAAATAAGAACTTATCCCAAAACTTTACCCAAAATAGGAAATCATATACAGCTTTTACTACAGAGAGGTGGAGATGTAGAGGAAAAATCGACAGCATGGTCAGATGAAATATCACAATTCCGCTTATTTACCAGCTTGTGTTCTAAGGGAAGCTGCTCAACTTTCTAAACTTTATTTTTCTCATCTGTAAATTAGGGATTATAATAATTCCTATCTTGATAGGCTACTGTGAAGATGGAAGATATAAGTGTAAAGCACCTTTGTAGAGCATCTATCACACAGTACATGCTCAAAATATTACCATTGTTTAAACAAGGAGAACTATATCTACTCCCTTGTGTTGTTGTAAGGCTTAAATGAGATAAAAGAGCCTAGAATAGTACCTGCCACAGACCCAATGTATGGAAGCTATTTTCACCATTATTATTATTACTGACAAGACACCAAATAATAAAGAGAATATATAAAACATAACGTCTAGCCAGCATTTATCTTTTTCAATTAAATAAATGAAGGATTTGTGTTCAAATAATATTAAGAATTGACACTTTAGAGAGACAGAGTGAGAGTGTGCGAGCAGGTGGGGGGAGAGGCAGAGGAAGAGGAAAAGAGAGAATCTTAAGTAGGCTCCACGCCCAGTGCAGAGCCCAATGTGGGCTTCGAACTCACAACCCTGAGATCATGACTGAGCCAAAATCAAGAGTGGAACACTCGACCAACTGAGCCACCCAGGTATCCCTAGGAACTGACACTTTTAAGAAATTTAAACACAAAGGATACCAAACAAATTAAACAAGCATTTGAATGTCTAGTATGTATTAGTCATGTGGATCCAAGGCTGAATACAGCTCAAATGAAGAGACTAACAGAGAACATGATACAATGATGGATAAGTTGATACAGGCATATCACACAAAGTTTCACTGGCCATGTTAAAAATTATTAAGGATCAGAAACCTTTGAGAGCTTTTTGGGGGTACGGTGATTTTATGACCAGATTTATCTTTTGAAAAGTTCACTCCTACTGTAGTGCAGAAAAAAACGGACTGGAGAAACAAAAGGATACATAAAACCACTAAGAAGGCTACCATTGGAAGAGTCCAGGAAAGACATGATTGGAGCTTGAAGATTAAATGATGATGAAGAGAAAGATAAAGTGACAGATTCAAGGTATATTTTAGGACATAAAACAGGTTGGTAAAGGGTCAGTTTAGGAGGTAAGGAGTGAATGACAAGGAGGTGTCAATGATTACAAGATTTCTAACATGTACAAGACACACTAAGAACAGGAAACACTACACTGACCAGTTTTTTCTTTTGTTCCGGGGCACTCTCTCTCTTTTATCTAGGTAGTATGCTTGGAAAAGTTGATTCTGGATAAGAAAGACTACACTGAATTATGAACAGAAGATGAAACAGTGCCTAGGTAATTTTTCACCCAACTATTGTTAAAGGAAAACGTAATAAATTAGCCTTTTATAATTTCTTTTTTTTTTTTTTTTTTTTTTTTTTTTAATTTTTTTTTTTCAACGTTTTTTATTTATTTTTGGGACAGAGAGAGACAGAGCATGAACGGGGGAGGGGCAGAGAGAGAGGGAGACACAGCATCGGAAACAGGCTCTAGGCTCCGAACCATCAGCCCAGAGCCCGACGTGGGGCTCGAACTCACGGAGCGCGAGATCGTGACCTGGCTGAAGTCGGACGCCTAACCGACTGCGCCACCCAGGCGCCCCAGCCTTTTATAATTTTTTTAACGTTTATTTATTTTTGAGAGAGAGAGAGAGAGAGAAAGAGAAACAGAGTATGAGTGGGGGAGAGGCAGAGAGAGAGGGACACACAGAATCTAAAGCAGGCTACAGGCTCTGAGCTGTCAGCATAGAGCCCGACTCAGGGCTCAAACTCATGGACTGTGAGATCATGACCTGAGACGAAGTCGGACGCTTAACCAACTGAGCCACCCAGATGCCCCTAGATTAGCCTTTTAAACAAGGGAAGCAATAAACATCTGTGTGTACGAGTTTGTGTGTGTGTGTGTGTCTAAGTTTTTAAACTCAGACTGAACAATTCTCTAGTAGTAAATAATTACTTTTCCAAGGGTTATTTCCAACTGTAACTATCATGGCTTCTTAAAATAACATTTAGCACTAGTTCCCTAAAACCACAAAATATTAGCCTAAAGTATATCTACACAAGGTACAAAGGTTAAACGACTAAGCATGGAATATAAGAACCTGCCTAATCAAACATGACTAGATGACAAAATGAAGAGAATATCAACTTCAAACTCCCAAACTGTTTCCATTAAGCTTCATTTTAATGAGAATTTAAATTGGCTAGGTTTCAGAGTGCTTTCTTACCTGTACTTCATTCCAAATGTTTCCATAATGTATGCAATAACAAAGGCAGCACTGAAGAGGGGGAAAAAATTTTAGAAAAAAATAGAAAACACAACTCATTAATTAAATGCTAGAAAAAAAAAGATAATCTCTAACTTCATACCTCCTGGAGATCCCTGCATTTCCATGGACAAGAACTTTTCCTGAAAAACAAGAAATAATTACTCTGACAAAATCTATTGATCTATCTATCTAATTCAGCAACTAAAATATATTGAAACCATGTACTATACCATAGTAAGATAAATCCTTTCTTAAACGTTTTATGTTTTATACATACCATTTAGATACTTATTAACTTTCAAGTTTTACAATTTATATTACCTTGTAGACTTTGAAATTAAAGACATTTAAAGCTGACCCAGAATTCAAAAATGGTTGTATAGGGTTACTTAAGAAAGCCTATCCAAATGAAACAAGGAGTTGGGAAAAAACAAATTTGGGAATAGTCTATTACATACAATTCCAACTTCCATACCCTTCATTTAAGACAAATGGTAACTAAAAAATTAACTATAATACATAATCTCCTGAAAATAAACACTGGCTACATAAAGAAATTACTATTTACCTCCAGTCTGTAAGCTTCCATCAATAAATTCTTTAGTCTGAAGGCAAAAGACATGTGTTTTAATAAAACATCTGGAGTAATATAAGCATAAAATACACAGAATAAAAAATTATTGAAAAAAAATTCCAGCTAATTTATATGAATACAAATCACCTTAATTCAAGAATTTCCAAAATGCTACAAATGTGACTATTACAATTTTTTAAAATTATACAGGAGCTAAAATTTAATTTGAATTTAATAAATTCAAGGTGTGATTTCTCAGATATTTAGCGATCATAAAATGGTTTTAATAATAAATTTTCTTTAAATATAATCCCACAATTTTCAGTCATAACAAAGTAAAAGTAGCATGGGAAAGAATTAGTTTCATTATTATTAAGTTTTAGAACCATAATTAAGAGGTCAAATCACAAATTCTAAATATTAAAATATTTTATACCTACCATGGGAAAATAACGTATTATATTTTCAACTGGATTATCTGCAATATCCAAGACTAAATATCTGAAAATAGAATATTTTGTGATAAGCACACATTCAGATAAAATTCTATGTATAAAAAAATTTACAAAATTTCTTGGCAACCAAGAAAATAATGCAAAACAACTTTCAAAGTGTCATATGCCCAAGAACTGGGTCATAGATTTTATATTGCTTAAATACATACATAGTATTTTTAAATGCTTCAGCCTTAAATAACAAGTTAATATTTCTCTGATATTTTATAGTATAAAAAATCTATCTGGTTAAAACTGTAAAATCCCAAGAAGGAAGAAACTTTCCTCTATATCAGAGTGGACCTAGAATATAAAGACAAAAAGTGTCTATTCCTTATTGTTATTCTTCTATTTCTACTAACTTCCCCATGGACTAGAAGATTCTTCTCTGAGTGGCCCTGTGACCACTCCTCACAACCCTATATAGGACGATTCAGAGTAAGCCCAAAGTCTCAAAGAGAGGAAGGTAATCAAAATAGAAGTCTGATGGAGCCAGAATGATGGGAGTCAAATATCCATTGCTTGAACTAACCCTCAGTAGAGCAAAAAAAAAAAAAAAAAAATCAACCAGGAGACCACCTGTCCTACAATTTTACACTTTGGAAAACACTGAAAATAAGATATTACTCATATGCTAGGCTTATTTTATTTTGTGAAAAACTTCCATTTCTAACCTACCCAAGACTACTTGCTTATTAATACATCATAGTAATTAAGATACAAAATTAATTTTTAAAGTCAATATTGCCTTAAAAATTACAGTTCTTTAGCAATCATTTAGGTGGTTAACAACTTCAGTAAATTCAGGGTTTATCACAGAGAACCCAAAACTCAGTATCCAAGGATAATCCAATGTAAAAACCAAAAGAATTCTGACAATGGCTGTCTCCTCAAGTGATTTTGTAGACTGAACTGTTACATAAAACACAGCTTCATAGAAAAAAAAGTTAATTCAGCATCAATCTAACATGTTTTATTACACACCATTTTGAGTGTCAAAAACTATTAGCAGAACTATCAATCTATAAGCCAATATTCTAAATCTAAGGAGAAAGAATTCTTCCATTAGGATAAAATAGCTGCACACAGGACATTTTGGTACTAAAAACAAAAACACAAATTAGAAATGTATAGGATGGCATTTTAAAATATCACACTGTAATTTTCTTTAATATATGTAAGTCTATATGTGTGTATGAATAATACACATATGTATGATAGAGTAAGATTTACAAGGAACATGCCAAAATGTTAACTAAAGTGTTTTCTCTGGGTTGTGGAATTGTGGATGGTTTTATATTTTTCTTAGTGTCATTCTGTATTTTCCATAGTATCTATAAAGAAGAAGGATTTCTTTCACAATTAGAAAAAAAAAATTCAATCTATTTTATTTTAGAATAGAACATCTCTTTGTTAAAATAAGTTTTTAGGGGCACCTGAGTGGCTCAGTCAGCTAAGCATCTGACTGCGGCTTAGGTCATGATCTTGCTGCTCATGAGTTCAAGCCCGGCTTCGGGCTCTGTGCTGACAGCTTGGAGCCTGGAGCCTGCTTCAGAATCTGTGTCTCCCTCTCTTGCCCCTCCCCAACTCATGCTGTCTCTCTCTCTCTCTCTCTCTCTCTCACACACACACACACACACACACACACAAATGAACATTAAAATTTTTATAAATTTAAAAAATTTATAAAATTTTAAAAAGTTTTTATTAACTGAAAAATATGTACACATGGTAAAAAATTCTAACAATATAAAAATATTTGCAATAAAAAAGTAGGCCCTTCTACCAGACTCTAAATTTCTCTTCTCTGAAGCAACCACTGTCAAATTTCTGGTGTGTTAGTCTAGAAATTTTCCATGCATATACAAGAACCTATGTCTAATGTATGTATTTTTAAACACATTGAGAGTATATATACACTTGGTTGTACACCTTGCTTTTTTAATAAATCTTAATGATTATTCCGTATCAACACAGAAATATTTCATTCTTTTTCATGGTTATAGGATTCTATTGTACATTCACACTATATATATATATTTTTTTAATTTTTTAATTTTTTTTGAGAGAGCGTACACACAAGTGGGGGAGGGGCAGAGAGTGAGAGGGACCTAGAATATGAAGAAGGCTTCAGGCTCTGAGCTGTCAGCACAGAGCTGGATGTGGGGCTCAAACTCACAGAGTGCAAGATCATGACCTGAGCCAAAGCTGGACGCTCAACTGACTGAGCCACCCAGGCACCCCTACACAATATATTTCAGAATGTCCTGTACTGATGGAAAATCAGGTTGCTTTCATTTTTACAATCAATCAATCAGAGAATTACAACAATATGTTTTTATATAGATACACAGTATCTCTAGAATATTTGAGTTAATAGTAGCTGCCTCCCAAGAGAGAAGCTGGAGCTTGGGTTT
Source organism: Lynx rufus (assembly GCF_022079265.1). Taxonomy (NCBI): domain Eukaryota; kingdom Metazoa; phylum Chordata; class Mammalia; order Carnivora; family Felidae; genus Lynx; species Lynx rufus. The sequence goes on from NW_025814831.1 coordinate 48,002,307, forward strand.
AGAGGAGAAAAGAGACATACTTTATTTACACACCTTTTTTGCACCCTTTTTTATATCACTGTAATATATAGATTTATTTTTAAAATAAAGTTAAAATAAAACTAAAAACCATTAGATGCTCAACCACACTCATTAGAAGATAAACGAGAAAGGCAAATTAGAACTACGTGAGACATCATTTTTACTCTAGAAAATTGGGAAAAATTACAACTGTTTTACAATTTGTCTTAGAGATACCAAGGAAATAGTCTCTTCTCATTCACTTCATAGTGGGAATGTAAACTGATACAACTCATTGGGGGGCAATTTGCAACATCAATTAAAATTTTAAATGCTCATATTCTTTGATGCAATAATTCCACTTCTACACTTTATCCAACTGATATATTCACACATGAATTAAATGAAATGCATGGGAATACCTGCTATATTAGCAGACTGGAAACAATCTAAATACCCAACAACAGGAGACAGACTGAATAAATTTTAGTATAGCTATTCAATGGATTACTATGAAACTTTAAAAAATCAGTGCAGCTCTCTAAGTAATAATATGAAGCAATCTCTAAAAGTAAATTAAAAAAAAAATCTTTAAGCCAGTGTAAAAAATAAAAGTTTATCTGTAGGACTGTTTGTATATACAACATAATCCTGGAAGGATAATCAAAGAGTAACAGTGAATGCTTCTAGAGGGGAACTGGCTATCTAAGGCATAAGGATAGGGAAACTTTTCAGTATACTGTACATGCTTTTGAATCTTTAAAATTCTGCATTATATGATTTAGTTACTTATTTAAGAATTTAAAGAAGTTTATTTTTTAAATGATATACCTATATGAGCATCCTTATAAAACAGATATGTACAGAAGTCTGCTATAATAAAATTAACTTGAAATAAAAATACATGTTTGCTACCCATAACATTTTAATACATCATAACCATAATTCTTACCTAAATAATTGTTGAAAGTTTGGTTTAACAAAGTTTGCTTCAATATTTTGTCTTATGCATATTATATGGGTTATTCCATATTTCTGTAGAATAGGTAGCTATAAAAAGAGAGGGACAAGGGAGAGAAATAGTTTAAAATACAAAACATCACCTTGCTGTAACATAGGTGTTTGAAATACACAGGACTGAACATTAAAATTACATAGCCACATCTGAGCTTTAGGCACAGGGTATTAAAGCTAATTTTACAATAATTTACCTGAAGTGATAGGTAAAATATTTCAATGATTTAAGATTAATATATACTACATATGCTCAAAAGGCTAATAAGATTATTTTACATCCATAATTTTAGGGCTTGTTGAGACCTTAAAGATCACTTATTTGGTAAACAATACTATATAGTGGTTAAAGGCTTTGTAGTCATGAGAATCCCAACCTCTATCTTCCAGCTCTACTAATGACCTGAGCTCTGTGGTTCGGTACTAACCTTTCCACTGAGTGGTTAGATGAATTACATAAGATAATATATGTAAGGAATTTGGCACAGTGCCTGGGGCACATGGCAAGCGTTCAGTAAATGGTAATTACATATACTGACTACAAACTTTATTCTTTAGAAGGGACTGCTAAGACATAAACAATTATTGAACATCACTGACATAGTTAATTGGAATACCAGGGCCCAAATCTCCCTGCCTCTCTCAGTACACTTTTTCTGATACAAGCCAGAATTAACTTATACAGTTCACAGACTAAAGTTTCAGTTTAAAAATTTTTCTCAAGTTAACTGGCAACTCCAAATGATATTATATTCTGTGGTGTCTTTTGGCTATACATTTAAAGCAATTTAATGTGACATTTAAAGCAATTTAATATATTAAATATATTAACATTTAATATAAGATGTTATATACATATACTATATGTGACGTAATACATATATGTGTTATTTTAATAGAATGTAAATTCCAAGAGAACTATGATTTTGTTCACAGATTCATATTAAGTATGTATAACAGTGCCTTGAAAATATTAACTGTTCAACAACTATATGTTTGTTAAATATATTTAACAAATCATGCTGGCATGAGGAATCAGAATTCATAATTTTGAGTTTTCTATGAAACTTTTCAGCTTACGCTCATATATTTAATTCCCACTTTCTGCATTAAATAGTCCGGAACAATAATACTAATAATCCATCAGAGAAGTCAAAGAATAATTTATATTTGTTATGGACTGAATGTTTGTATCTCCCTAAAATCTGTATGTTGAAGTCCTAACTTCCAAGTTGGTATTAGGAGATAGGGCCTTTGGAAGGTAATCAGAGATTTAGATGAGGTCATGTGGGTAAAGCCCACATGATGGAATTAGTGCCCTGAAAAAAGGAACAGCCATCAGGACTTTGTCTCTCTGCCATGTAAAGATACAGCAAGAATGCAGCCATCTGCAAGCTAGGAAGAGGGCCCTTACCAAAACCTAACCATGTTGGCACCCTGATTTCAGATTTCCCAGCCACTTCAACCACAAGAAATAAATGTCTGATGTTTAAGCCATTGGTCTATAGTATTTTATTACAGCAGCCTGAGCTAAGAAAATATGGCTTTCAAAAGTTTAAAATGTTAATTTTTGCAGCAAATGTTCTGATGTCTGGCATATATTAGATAGAGTTTAATTATCTTTGTATTTCCTGAGTGTACCCTGAGTTAAAAGAAGGGAGGTAAACACTTGGTAGGATTAATATTTAATCAATGTTCCATATTCACATTTACTAAACTGTCAAAATGTATTCAATATCCATTCTTTATACTTGATCTGTGATATATAAAGATACTTTATTAATGTGAGAAATCACAGGAAGATATATATAACTATGGATAAAAATCTACTTTAACACAAATCTTGAAGGCACATTAAACTAAGTAAAAAAAAAAAAAAAAAAAAAAACTTAACAAAATAGGACCCAAATGTAATAGCATACAGAATACTTTTACTTTCCAATGGATTTTCATTTATATAAAGCAAATTATGACTTACTCATACCTACAAACTACAGAAAAAATTGTATAAAAAGAAACAGTTCACTACTGACAAAGAGCCTAAATTTGTCCCTTTTCAAAAAAAATTTTTTAACATTTATTTATTTTTGAAAGACAGAGACAGAGTATGAGCAGGAGAGGGGCAGAGAGAGAGGGAGACACAGAATTTGAAGCAGGCGCTAGGCTCCGAGCTGTCAGCACAGAACCTGATGCTCAGGGGCTCAAACTCACAAACCGTGAGATCATGACCTGAGCCGAAGTCAGACTTAACTGACTGAGCCACCCAGGAGCCCCAATTTGTCCCTTTTATTAAAACTGTATTTGAATGTAATAAAAGATAAGCTTAACTAAACGAGTATTAGAAAGGGAGTTTATTCCCTAAGATTTATCTCTGTTATTATTTGTTGTTGTTACATATTTTCATGGTATGAAAAGGAAGACAAGCTGTTCTATGGTGATTCAGAATGAGAAATAATCAAATTTCGCCATAGAAACTTTTCCTCAGTCTAATAATTAGACCATGGTGAAGGTGATGGTAAAGAAGTTTTGAGGAAATCTATAAACAAATAATTTAATGTGACAAATACTATAATAGATATATTTATAAAATGCTGTGGGAATACAAAAAGGAATCTAACAATTTTTGTGAATACTATTTTGTGAATACTACATTATTTGGCTTTTGTTTGTCTTAAGTAAATCAGTTAAGTCTATAGTTAACTACTCTATCCTTTCCTTAGTACTTTTTTTTTTTTAAGCAACACTGTGCCTTTCAAACCCAGCTGTAGACCATTAAAACTAGGTTTACTCTTATATATGCCTCAATAGTCAAAAAGCCTGCCAGTTTCAAAGAAATGACTCTAACTCTAAAAAAACTCCCAATCAAAGGGCAACTGGGTGGCTCAGTTGGTTAAGCGTCCAACTTCAGCTCAGGTCATGATCTCATGGTTTGTGGGTTCGACATCCTGCATTGTACTCTGTGCTGACAGCTGGAGCCTGGAGCCTGCTTCTGATTCTGTGTCTCCCTTTCTCTCTGCCCCTACCCTGCTCATCCTTTATCTCTATCAAAAATAAACTAACATTAAAAAACAAAACAAAAAAAACCTCCCAGCCACCCAAAATTCATAAATACATTAAATTAAATCATTAGATTTAAAAATTCTACAGTTTTGCGGGCGCCTGGGTGGCTAAGTCGGTTGAGCATCCTACTTTTGATTTCAGCTCAGGTCATGATCCTAAGGTCATGGGATTGAGCCCTGCATCGGGCTGTGCACTGAGCGTGGAGCCTGCTTGAGATTCTCTCTCTCTCCCCAACTCTCACACTCTCTCTCCAAAACGAAACAAAAAGAAAAAAGAAAAAAAAATTCTACAAATTTTTTTTTTACAAAACTTACCATAGGTAGAGTAGGTATCATATACAAGAATAGTGACTTCAAAATAAGGTATCAGGGAAAACATTTGTGATACACTGTTTCACATTATACCTCAAAGCAAATTAGTAGCACTGTCATAATTCCTAAGACTGAATCCCCTAGTAAGTGGCAAATTGCTACATATATTAAAATGAATCTAAAAAAATCAATAAATAAAAATTAAAAAAAAAAAGAAAGAATCTACCATGTTAAATGTGTAACTTAAGAAATCCATTTCAGTTTGACTACATAGGAGACAAGAGACATCTATGTGGTATAATACTTTACAACCTGGAGCATCCAGGTCTCTAAAGTTTGGAAAAACAGAAATAAGATTTTACCAATTAAAACACGTGCATACACATGCACATATACACACATTTACCCTTGATAAGGAAAGATTAACTAAAATGTTAAATACACTTATTTTGGGCTTTAATTCTATCTCACTGTTCAGAGATATGATTAGCAATGATAGATACCTAATCTTTTAAAGGGTAAATAAAGGTCAATTATCAATTGGTAAATCTTTCAAACACATGGATTCATGAAAAAACTGATTTATAAAAGCTCATTTGTGATTTATGATGAAACATTTGAGAATCACTGGTACAGTACAATTTGGAAACAGGCAGGTACTCCAGAGTGACATGCAATATTTGTGGACCTTCTCTCTTACAACTAAAAAAATTTATTCCAAAAAAGCTGGTTAATAAAGTCTCTTGACGAACTTAATCTAAAATTCATACCTTGCTTTTCATGGCAGAAGAATATGGGCCTAAAAACAATCCAGGTAAAATTTCCTAGAAAAAAAAAATTGAGATATTTACCATCAACAATTTAAATATACACAAACTATGTACCACATAAGTGGACTTGTGGAGTTTTCATAGTTGTTATAATAATTTATTAAAAAGCCTGCTATCTAGGGGCGCCTGGGTGGCTCAGTCGTTGAGCGTCCGACTTCGGCTCAGGTCATGATCTCACGGTCCGTGAGTTCGAGCCCTGCGTCGGGCTCTGTGCTGACAGCTCAGAGCCTGAAAACTGCTTGAGATTCTGTGTCTCCCTCTCTGTCTCCTCCTCCCCCCTCACACTCTGTCTCTGAAAAATGAATAAACCATAAAAAAAAAAAAATTAAAAAAAAAAAAAAAAAAAAGCTTGCTATCTAGGGAATATTCCCTAGCCACACTGAGCAAAGACCGGGAAGAGAAATGCAGATTTGCTTTATATATCAAACGAAACATTTAAAGTTTAAATACAGTTCTGAAAAGTCAGATATTTGAACTTCCACAGTGCTTTTTATAAGCAGTTTGGATAAAATTAGCATATTGTATGACTGGCTTTTAGATTAATTAAAACATCTCTTATTTTACTTATATTCTCTGCTCTAGTCTAGAAATAAAGTAGACATAAAGAAAAATTACCCCTTTGGAATTACACAAAACCTTATTCAGCCAAATCAAAAGTAGCACAAGATACAAGAAGATTAGAACTGTTTCCTTCAGTTAATAAAAGTATTCTTGCAAAGTTTAAAAAAGACCAGTATCAACTGCTTGCCTATTGACAGTTTCAGCAATTTAAATACTTTCCAAATGCTAGATTAAAATTTTTCTATGTGAATTCAATATAGAAAGGTTTTAGTTGACCTATACCATAGCCTAGATAATAATACAGTATAATTCTGTAGTTCTGTTCTATGAAACATCATAATTATTTTTGTATAGGTCTGATTTCTCCTATCAGCTTCTTGTGGGCACAAATTACATTTTACTCACCTTTGCATTTCCCATAGCACCAAGTAAATGCCTCATAGGTACTAAGATATTTTTTATTTTTTTTTTAATTTTTTTTTTTTCAATGTTTATTTATTTTTGGGACAGAGAGAGACAGAGCATGAACGGGGGAGGGGCAGAGAGAGAGGGAGACACAGAATCGGAAACAGGCTCCAGGCTCCGAGCCATCAGCCCAGAGCCTGACGCGGGGCTCGAACTCACGGACCGCGAGATCGTGACCTGGCTGAAGTCGGACGCTTAACCGACTGCGCCACCCAGGCGCCCCACTAAGATATTTTTTAAAAGAGAATTTTCACTAATAGAGAAAGGAAACATATTTTTAAAAGTCAAGGTATTTCTAGGAACAGGAGACACTGCTTGATTCTGGGGCTAGCAGAGTGACTGTAAGTAAGAAATGCAAAAGAAAAACAAACTGCTATGAAGGTTAGCTATCACTTTATTATTCCACATTTGGAGTATTCAAATCAGTCTTCTGGAGGACTTCATTATGGAAGTTGTGTCTGGAAATCAGACACAAAGAGGAACAATTACTCAAGAGTGATTTGCTTTATGGTCAAATCTTATAGACTTGTCTAAACTAGCCAAACACAGAAAGCAAACTGTTTTCAACAGAAATATAAATATTGTATCCAATTTTTCAGATTAGGAAAAACAGTGACTCAGCACATATATATACATATATGTATGTATGTATGTATATAGTAGAATCATGGTAATATATATATACACATATAATTATATATATATATATATATATATATATATATATAAAACACCATGATTCTACTATAAGGAAGAAAGGCAACAATTCATTTCCCATTTTTTAATGTTAACCTTTAAATATGTTGATTTTTTAAATACTCAATGAGGAACCTACAGATCATGAGCCAACAGGTCTTAAATCCTTTGTGAAATCAGTTATTTGATGATAATAATAATATGGACTGGCCTGAATAAACAAAAAGGTTATCTTACCTGCATCTCTCGTCTCATAGGGTAGGTCCATTCCTTAAAATAGAAAGAAAACCCAAGAATAAAAATAAATAACATTATGAAAAATGTTACCCAATTAAAAGTTTAAGATGTGACATACAAGTGTATGGATTAAAAAAAAAAATACATTATACTTAAAGCATATTCTATGAATAGATTCAATTGGCTTCACAAACACCTAAAAATTTAAGTGCAAGAAACAATGATTAAGGTATTCTTTAGGTAACTGGGCTTCCAAAATTATGATTATGTTACTTCATACAACGGATAGAATAGCTCATTACCTAAAAGAACGGATATTCCAGAAATTTCTCCCAAAAACTGATCCACCAAGTCAGAAATGTCAAATAGCTTTTTGTCATTCAGTTAACTCTAATCAACTGACAGTAGATAGCTAAAACACTGTGAGCAAAGACTCTGGAAGAAGAGTACTCTGATCAATGAGCAGTATCTGTAATGGACTCAAAGAGTGTTAAGTAATAGGTATTTGCCATCCCTGATCTAAACCTCTAGATGCTTATCAAACAGGCTTTCTCATACATTACTTCATCTTAAGATTCTTTCAGTTCAATTCCTTTTAAATATACATTTCATGGAAGTAAAGAATTCATCCTGTTTTTTGGAATGCAGATCAATATAAACAAGTTGGAAAATAATGCAAAATGCCAATGGCAAAAGACAGAAAACATTTTAAAAGTTGGGACAAGAAAAAAGCAATTCCAGTGAACTGATATGATAAAGAATCAAATCCTCATTTGTAAATGGACTGCATTCCAAGTTTCTAACCTGACTGCTTAAAACTCAAAATTATAAATAGAAATGAGCTTCCTAAAGTTAAAACTGGAAAAGCTTTAACAAAAAAACAAACAAACAAACAAACAAAAAACACAACTTTTATTTTCAGATGAAAGGGATCAAAAGGTATAAGCTTCCAGTTATAAAATAAGTTATGGAGTTGAAAAGTACAGCATAGGGAAGATAGTCAATAATTTGGAATAACTTTGTATGGTGACAGAATTTAACTACATGTATCAATGTAAGCACTGCATAATGTACAGAACTGTCCAGGGGTCCCTTGCTGGCTCAGTTGGTAGCGTATGAGACTCTTGATCAGGGGGCTGTAAATTTAAGCCCCACACTGAGTGTAGAGGTTACTTAAAAATATAGAAATGTCCAATCACAATGTAATACACCTGAAACTAATATAATGCTATGTCAAATATACTTCATTTAAACATTCATTTAAACAGATAAAACCTTTTTCATTTTTAAATAATTTTAGGACTACAGAAATGTTAAAAATAGTGCAAGGAATTCCCCTTACCCTTCGCCTAGATCTTCTAAATTAGAAAAGTATTTTTAACACATAAGGTAGAAATATTATATACCTGTAATGGAATTCCATCTTAGCTAGGATGCAATGGGGAATTACCCCTATCAGAGGGCTGGCAAGCTATCAGCAGATGGGAGGAGGGGGAAGAGGGAAAAGCAAGGAAAGCAGGAAAGAATGTGGTGTTTTGCAGAACAAGCAGCTATGGCTAGGTGTTCCACCAGAGTTACCTCCTTGCATGAGCCAGTTTGACCCAGTTTGGAGCTTTTGACCTATGTAGAAGTGCCCTGAGTTGCCCTTAGAGTTACCTTTAGCTCATTATAAGACTAAGATCTCCTATGGGCAAGGTTCTCCAACCATTTTTTGAACATACAATGTATGCACTAGTATGTTGACATACTTAAGCATGCAAAGTTGAACCCAAGAGCCTAGGTAACAAAATATATGTAAGTTCCTTAATGTATCAAGCGTCCTGGCTCTGTTTTCTAGCACACTGAACAAAAGCTTCATGCATGAACCCCAAGGGGAGACAGTGCTTTGAGAGCCATTTCCCTGTCTCCTCACCTGCGACAAGTAATAAAAACTCTTTGCTTTCAACACTTCCTTGGGTTGTGTTCAATTTAATGTACCCCAAGCAGCAAACTTCTTGAGTCTGGCTACAGAAAAGACAGAATAGTACTCCTGCAATGACAACCAGCATTTTTTTTTTTTTAATAAAGAAGAGAAACTAAGTATTTTTTGTTTTACATGTTGAAAATGGATCTTGGCAATGTAGCAGAAATAGACTATAAACCTGAGAAGCCATATCCTGAGAGGATCTACTGATCTTTCATGGCCTTATTATCTCCGTTCTTTTAAAATGGGAGTATAAAAGAACACAGAATGAAGTGTTAAAATGCCCAAATACGAACGTAGAGCTCAATGAATTTTTACAAGCAATATATCCATGTAATCACCATCCAGATCAAGATTTCTGTCATCCCAGGAAGTTCCCTCCTTTCTCTTCTCAGTCAAAACCCTCTCTTTCAGAGGTGACCACTGACTTCTATCAATATAGATTAGTTTTAGCTATTCTTGAACCAAATATAAATGGAATCACAACAGTACTATTTTATGTCTGGCTTCTTTCACTCAGCCTAATGCCTGTGAGATTTATCCATGTTGCATGTTAGTAGTTTGGTCCTTTTTATTGCTGTGCAGTATACTATTGTATGAATATTCCACAATTTACTCATTATCCTGTTGGTGGAGATTTAAGTAGCTTCAGGGTTTGGGCAAATAAGAATAAAGGTGCTATGAAAATTATTTTATGTTCCCATTGATACACACATGCATTTCTTTCTCTTGGATATAAAAGTAACAATGGAGGAGCACCTGGCTGGCTCAGTCAGAAGAGCATGTGACTCTTGATCTTGGGGTTGTGAGTTCAAGCTCCACATTGGGTGTATAGATTACTTTAAAAAATAAAATCTTAAAAAAAAAAAAAAAGTAGCAATGGAATTACTAGGTCACAGAGTAGGCCTACTTTTGGCTTTACTAGACACTATCAAAAGTTTTCCAAAACCAATTTACACTCTCACCAGCAACATATGGGAGTTCTATCTGTTGCACATCCTCACCATGGCCTTAATTTAAATGACACTGTACATGTGAGACATAAGACAAAGCCTAGGACCTGATCAAGAGGGAAATCAGATCAACACCAAAAAGCAACACTCTCAGTGGATAAACACTCTCAGTAAATGAGAAACACTCAAAAGGCAACACTCTCAGTGAATGATAAACTGGGGAGGTTGGCAGGGAGGGTGGGGGATGACTCACCTCATCCCCAGAAAATGAGTACCTTTGCCTTTCTGAGCTTTGGCTCTGAGTAGAATGTGGTAGTAGTGGTGGCCACAACCTGGCCTTTGCTCAACTTTGGCATTAGAATTCAATTATTTTTGTTAGGTCAAGTGAAAATTGAATGTCAAGTGGTCCTGGGTAGATCATGTCCATGGGTTCTTGGAAAAAACAAATGCATTTTCTCTCTGGAGAAGCATACCCTAAACCTAGATCAGAAATAATTCACAGAGATGAATTCCAATGAGCTCACAATTAAGAATCAAATTTTAAGAGGAGGAAAATACTGGTTTAAGCAGCAGACTTCGGCTCAGGTCATAGCTCAGGGTTTATGGATTTGAGCCCCACGTGGGGCTCTGTGCTAACAGCTCAGAGCCTGGAGCCTACTTTGGATTCTGTCTCCTCTCTGCCACTCCCCCACTCGTGCTCTGTCCCTCTCTCCCTCAAAAATAAAAATAAAACATTAAATAAATAAATAAATAAATAAAATCAGTGGATAGACTAAACAGTAGACAAAGAGAGAACTTGTGTACTGGAAAATAGAATTGAAAAAATGATCTAAATTCAGTGTTGGAAAATATGATCAGTTAATAGACTTATTAAGATTGAATTAAGAAGTCTAACTTCCATAAAATCTAAGTTCCAGAAGGGAGAGAAAATAAAGGAGAGATAATATTACACAAGATATTAATAAGAATTTTCCAAAACTGGTTAAAGACACCACACCCCAGAAATAAGTAGCTCAACAATTCCCAAGCAAGATAAAGGAAAGAAATACAAAGTTAAATAGAGCACACCACACATAAAGAGAAGAAATTCTTTTTCCACACTAAAAGCAAAGAGAGAAATGGAAAAGAACAGAGTCCAAAAGACCTTCATATATGCACTCAATTTTCCTGAAAGATAACAAGGCATTTCAATGTAGAAAAAAAAAATCTTTCAACAAATGGTGTTGGAACAATTAGACAAATATCTAGAAAATAAAATAAATCTTGATCTTGACCCCTCATCACCCCCCACTCTAAACCCTCCTCACATACAAACATCTTGTCTTCACTGTTGTATGTATTCCCAACATTTGATGACAGTGCCTGGCACACAGTAGGCACTCAATACATATTTGTTGAATAAATGGGGGAAAAAAAGGCATATGTGTATAAATATATATAAATGCAAAAATGATAAAACTTCTAGGAGAAAACAATATCTTTGCAACCTTGGGAAAAGCAAAGATGTCTTAAAGAGGGCACAAAAGGTACTAAGCATAAAGGAAAAAAATTTTGATAAATTCGCTTTCATGAAAATTAAAAACTTCTGCTCAATGAAATACACTGCTAACAGAACAAAAAAGCAAGCCACAAACTGAAAGAAAATATTTGTAATTTATATACCCAACAAAAGACGTATATCCAAAATACATAAATATGCATCAACAATAAAGTGACAACCCAATTTTTTAAACGGGAAAAGAACAGACATCCCACCATGGAAGGTATATAAATGGCCAACAGCACATGCAAAGGTGCTCAACATCACTGGTCATTAGGGAAATTCAAATTAAAAACACAAGATACCACTACATAACCACTAATGGCTAAAGTTAAAAACACAACACCAAATGTTAGTGATGATGTAGAGCAACTAGGAGTCTCAACATTGCTAACTGGAGTGTAAAATGAAATGATAAACATACAGCTACCCTATATAATCTAGCAATTCCACTCCTAGGATTTAACAGAGAAATAAAAACGTATGTCCACAAAAAGACTTACACAAGACTATTTAAAGCACCTTTATTCATCAACTCCAAAAAACCCAAATGTCTACTGTATATTCATACAATGAAATAATATTCAGCAATAAAAAATCTACTACTACCCATAAGTACAACATAGGTGAATTTCACACATATTATGTTAAATTAAAAAAGCCATAAACAAAAGAGTCCACTTTACATGATTCTATTTAAAGTTCAAGAACAGATAAAACTAAACTATGGTTACAGAAATCATATTATTCAATGCCTATTGTGGAGCAGGGTAGGGATTGCCTGGAAATGAACATGAAATAACTTTCTACACTAATAGAACTGGTATATATCTTGATAAGAGTAGGATTACACTGGTGTATATATTTAATAAAAATTACTGAATTGTGGACTTAATATTTGTGCATTACACTCAGTATAAATTTTTACTCCTACTTAAGAAAAGAGAGCATGCAACAAAACCAAGATATTAAATACAAAAGAAAGACAATTAGACTGTCCTTGACTTCTCAACTGCAAGAATAAGACTGAAGAATAATGCATTCAAAGTAGTGAAATAAATAATGGCGAACCTAGAATATATGCTCAGAAAATCATCTTTCAAGAACAAGAGTGAGATATAAGATTGATTCCATTCAAACAAAAACAGAAAGTTTACTACCAGTAGACTCCTATTAAAGGAACTTCCAAAACATATTTTTGAAATGGTATTGTTTTCTCTATCTTTCATTTCTACTTTAGGTACAGAGCCTAAGTAACTGAGTTAAAGCAGTCTGACTCCAGAAAAACTGACACCCAACAGCCTCTCAATGTAAGAAGGAACTACATAGCAAACAGTAATCAAATATTGACTACATAAAATGATTATATTATTAAAATGGGGATTAACAGAAATAAAGTATATAATTTCCAAGCCAAGAGAGGGGGAAATGTAATCAATTTGTACACTGAACACATGAATGTTCATGTGCTTCTTTAACTTACCAATACGTTATAACCTTTTATATTTAAAAGTTTTTAAAGAACTTAGGCCAAAGACTGTCATTTTCATCATGGTACCCCTAACACTGAGCATAGTGCCTGCCACAGAATAAGTACATGACAGGCATTTTGGAGATATATGGCACTAGATTCTATGGATCTTTCTTTTTTCCCCTTTCTTAAAAAAAAGAAAAAAGATTCTTGATTAGTCTGACAGCCTTATCTTCCTGAAGAAACCTGTCAGAGCTGCCAGAAAGAAAAGTGATTAAAGAAATGTGTACTTTTGAGTTTACCTCAAATGAAATCTCTAAAAATTATGCATGAAAAAAGAAAAACAGGAGAACATATTCCAGGGAATATCTGGCAATAAATATGTCAGAAGGCACTCAAAGACACAGGATAAATGTGCTTCCTTCTAGAATATATCAATTTTACCAAGAAATTTTTTTTTTTTTTGGAGAAAAAGTGTCTTCACTGGCCATTACTTTAAAATATTTTTATACTAAAACAAACATGACCATATGGGACAGAGTGCAAAATTTACCTGAAGTTTTAAGTGAATCAAGAGGCTTCAAAGAAATTTTGAACTTCCAAAAGGTTGTATACAATGGAACATGTATGCTATATTTATATAAGGAAGACATTACAGGAGTAAAAAACAAGTTGTATAGCAGGAGAGAATGAAAAATTATTCCTATACGCCTAACAAATAAGCACATAGCCTACTTTTGTGACCATCAGACTTGCTGTAATAGGTATGGATCCTTTGAAACCTAAAAGGCTTTCTCTCACAGAAAATGTCATTAACTATTCCTACTGTTAGCATTAGATTTTGATCTCAAGCGCCTATCGTCTTTGTTTACCTAGTCCTGATTATTACTCTGCAAAACAAATCTTAATCCTGCCTTGTCTACCAATTCTGCCTATGCCTCTAGCATACTAGACCAAGATTTTAAGTCATTCATGCTGTCTTGTTCTACCAGACATCCATCTGTCTGAACATGTTTCTAACAACCATATCTTATATTACAACCAAACCTATATTACACTCAATCTTAATCTCAGCCTGCCCACACTGCTGCTAAAATCCATCTTTTAGATATGGCAGTAGTAATAGGGCAAATTCCCAATGATCTATTATGAATTACTACTATAGTTAATTAGTAGAATTGGTTTCCCAAACACAGATGATTAGTCAAGCAGTCCAACTATATTTTTCAAACCAAAGCAACCCAGCTAAACCAAAATACCCCTAATTGTGATATATATCATGCTTCTGGTGAAAATTAATTCACAAGCGAAAATCCTTCAATCATCAATATGACCTAGAAGGTACGGCATATTAAAACATCTTTCAGGTTCTCTCCTTCCTTCTCATACAAATGCAGTTACATGAGCTATACAATTGCATTGATGGGACAGAAATTCAACTTTGGGAATAGGAAATGTTATAAAAATGTTCAAAGATAAATAAGTAAGTAAATAAACTCAGCAAAGGATACAGACTGTAACCATTAGATAAAATAAAAACTTAATTCTTATCAGCACATGTATCAGGCTGGCTAAAACCTAGAACATTTAGAAATACCAAACAAGGGCACCTGGGTGGCTCAGTCGGTTAAGCGTCCAACTTTGGCTCAGGTCACGATCTCACGGTTTGTGGGTTCGAGCCCTGCGTTGGGCTCTGTACTAACAACTCAGAGCCTGGAATCTGCTTTGGATTCTGTGTCTCCCTCTCTCTCTGCCCCTCCCCCACTCATGTTCTGTCTCTCTTTCTCTCTAAAATAAACATTTTAAAAAATCTTTAAAAATACCAAAATAGATTGGGGCGCCTGAGCGGCTCAGTCGGTTAAGCGTCGCAACTTCAGCTCAGGTCACGATCTCACAGTCTGTGAGTTTGAGCCCCGCCGTCAGGCTCTGTGCTGACAGCTCAGAGCCTGGAGCCTGCTTCAGATTCTGTGTCTCCTTCTCTCTCTGCCCCTCCCCTGCTCATGCTCGGTCTCTCTCTGTCTCAAAAATAAATAACATTAAAAAAAAATACCAAAATAGATTATAAATGCAGGTGCACTCATAAAGAAACAAACAAATAAATAAATATTGAAGGGATATAGAGAGGTAGAAGGGCATTCAAGTAAGATGATTTTAAGTAAACCTAGCTGCCATTAGAATTATCTGGTTCCATCTCAGATCAGTTAAATCAGAGAAGGTGATGATAGGGCCCAGGAATGGTTATTTTTTAAAAGCCCCTTGAGTAATTCTACTCTATAGTCAGGTTTAAACAGCAACATTCTAAATTTAAAGGATCTTCAGTCAGAAATATTAAGCAATTCCTATTTTTTATTCTGTACTATGGGAGTCAAAAGAGAAAACAGAAAGAGTAACATTTAAGTTGCCAAATTGCAACTGAAATAAATAACACTTTCTATCTGAAAAGAAAACAATTATTGAATTATAAAACCAACAGCCCTAACTATGCAACTAATTTATTTAAAAATTGGTAGTGTGGGGTGCCTGGGTGGCTCAGTCGGTTGAGCGTCCAACTTTGGCTCAGGTCACGATCTCATGGTTTGTGGGTTCGAGCCCCACGTCGGGCTCTGTGCTGACAGCTCAGAGCCTGGAGCCTGCTTCCAATTCTGTGTCTCCTTCTCTCTCTGCCCCTCCTCCACTTGTGCTCTATCTCTCAAAAATAAATAAATGTAAAAAAAAATTTTTTTTTAATTTAAAAATTGGTAGTGTAAGCTGCTCTCTTCTTCACATCTAAAAAAAAAACAAACTACTGTAATCTTGTCACAAGATTCTACTATCAAAACCAACCAAGATTCTTATATTAATTCAACATTTGTTAAGCTTATGGTATATACCAGACACTGTGATAAGTGCAAGAAACAGTGGGGACTAAGGCAAGAACATTTTGGTGAATAAACTCCCTTAGGAAACTTTCAGTCTATATGGAGAACAGACATTAAGGAAAACCATCAGTATGATATCTGTCACAAGGAAGGTATAAAAATACCAAGTGCTACAGAGAATTGTGTACCTGCAGGATTAAACTACTGGGGGGGGGGGCTGTGAACAGGAGGAGTTGGCAAAATCAGGGAACGTCTTTCTGAAAAAATGTTACCTAAATTGAGATCTAATCGAAGAGCAAATAGTTAATTAGGTGAGGGCAAGTATAGTGTTGGCAGCCAGAGCAGGGGATAATAGCAAATGTAAAGGTCCTGGAGTGGGGGTGGGGCCTAAAACATCCCAAGAACTGAGAGAAGATGAAGATGGCTAGGGCAAACAGAGAAGGGAACAAGAGAAGAGTAGCTCATTATAAGGTTAGAAAGGTAGGCAGGGGGCACTTGGATGGCTCAGCAGGTTAAGCTCTCAGCTCAGGTTGTGTTCTCACAGTTCTTGAGATTGAGCCCCACATAGGGCTCTGCACTGATAGCACAGAGCCTGCTTGAATTCTTTTTCTCCCTCGCTCTCTGGAGCCTGCTTGGGATTCTTTCTCTCTCCCTCGCTGCTCTCTGCCCTTCCCTCACTCTCAAAATAAATAAACAAACTCAAAAAAAAAAAGAAAAAAAAAGGGCAGATGCCAGATCATACACAACCTTGCAGATGTTCATTAAGGGTTGGGCACCTGGGTGGCTCAGTCAGTTAAGCCTCCGACTTCAGCTCAGGTCATGATCTCACAGTTCCTGAGTTCAAGCCCCACATTGGGCTCTCTACTGTCAGCGTGGAGCCCACTTTGGATCTTCTGCCCCCCCTCTTTCTCTGCCCCTTCCCTTCTGGTGCTCTCTCTAAAATAAATAAACATTAAAAAAAATTTTTTTTTAAGTTAAGGGTTTGAACTTCATCCTCAAAACAATGGGAAATCACAGCCAAGTTGTAAACAAAGGAGTGACAATCTGTTTCCAAATCAATCTGAACACAGCTAAATTTTTGCTAGAATTGTCCTAAAAGAATGCCCTAACCAGTGTTTCAAGAAACAAGGAAGTAATATTCTTACAGAGATGATAGGATCATCAAGCTGTCATGGCTTGATCACATCAATCATTAAGTGCATGCAAAAAAATCTCTCTACTTGAATTCCATGTTTACTAAAGCAACATTTGGTCTGTAATTCAGGTTTCAATGAAATGCTTCCTAGGTGGAGGAACACTCTTATTGGCTGGTCATCATAACTACATAAGACCATTTGATACTTTACATATTTCATGGCAAATTACAAAATTAACACTGCTTTATTAGTTTATCATGAGTAACTATATGCCCTATTTAATGGTTATTTCTAGTTCTGTCTGCCCAGAAAGCACCTTCCATCTCCTGTGGAAATGCCCCTATAATTTTGGTGGGAGGGCTACCAATGACAAACTTCACTCCCCTGGCCACAAGTGGGTATATTCTAGGTCATACACTGGGCTCCTCATTGTATTTTCTCCATTCTGGCTATAGGGACTAATCCAAAGGATGGGCACATGACCTAGGTTAGGCCAATCCTCTAGACTTCAAATACTGAAGCTTAGACATATTGTTGTTCTTCAATGTGTAAGCTCGGTAAGGGTATGACCTTGAACAGCTGACAGTCAAAGTCCGTATCTGCGGAGAAGCCAGAGTAAAGGCAGAAATGCTGAAAGTACAGACAAGCACTGATAAGGGGCCGAGGCAGTTCTGATGCATCATAATACTGTCTAGGAAGTCCCTGAGACCAGCTGCATCCCCACCTTTCTGGATTTAACTACGTTCCTTTTTGCTTCAGCTAGTCTGAGCTGGTTTTTGTCACTTGCAACCAAAAGGAAACAAACATCCAATGCTATGTAAAAAGGAATGAACTGGCTTTCAGTAAATAACATTTGCATCATTATCTACTGGGCTTTAAGCATTACTTCTGTCCTTACACAGGAAAGAAAGCTATATTCCCAGTAAGACTTTATCATTTTTACAGGGATAAGGCATATTATATACACAATAAAAGATTAAGTTCAAGTCTGCAAACATTTTAAATTAGAATTTTTAAGATTAGAGCAGGGAAAAATTGAGGTGTATTAAAAACAATGAATTAGGAACCAAGAGACCAAGGTTCTCAACTGTGTCTTATGCTACTGTTACCTTGGCATATCACTTATTCTCAGTAAACTACACTCTCTTCACCTGAAAAGAGAGAATGTTCTACATTATTTCTAAGGTTGCTTTCAGGATGAAATCACTGAATCATTTTTAAGGACAAAAAGCATATTCCTCATTCACATTATTCCATATTAAACAAATAAAAAAGTGTAAATTCATTTTTGACTAACTTAAATTCAACTTTTTTTTCCTATTTAAGAGTCTACTCTTAAAATATGAATTTCTGAAAGACTACTACCACAAGCAAAGGATCCCTCCAAATGTGAACTCCAAATGAAGATACTCAAAAAAAATGAATATTTGGTATAAACTGAATGGTTTCTTTTTTTTTTTTTTTTTTTTTTTTGGGACAGAGACAGAGCATGAACGGGGGAGGGGCAGAGAGAGAGGGAGACACAGAATCGGAAACAGGCTCCAGGCTCTGAGCCATCAGCCCAGAGCCTGACGCGGGGCTCGAACTCACGGACCGCGAGATCGTGACCTGGCTGAAGTCCGACGCTTAACCGACTGCGCCACCCAGGCGCCCCACTGAATGATTTCTTAAAAAGTTTTACTTTCCAATTATTTTTAAGATATTTAGACCTAGAAATTTTAATTTCTATCTTGATCCTTCTAGGGCATAACTGAGTATCCTTGTCTTTTTTGCTAATTTAGTCTTCAGAAAATTCTAATTTAGTAGTCTGCAACATCACAAAGTATTTTAAACTAGCAATAGATGGGGAAAAAACTCAATACAAACGTTGGTCAAAGAAGATATAAGATGGAGTAAAAAGAAGCCCAAATCAGAAATCAGGAGGACAGTTTAAAAACAATTTCATTCTCAGTAACAATTCCCCTCCAAAGGGCAAGTTTCATGATTGAAGTTTTTAGATTGAAATGAGCTAGCTTTGTGACATTTTATTCTGCGGGTCACGGCTTTCCCTCAAAAATACCAAAAAACAAAACAAAACAACTACTTTGGAAAACTTTTTGAAGACGCACTCCGAAAGCTCAGGCCCCAGATCTATCTCACATGTGGGACCATGTGTCCCACATGCGAATGACACCAAATATATCCCTCAAACTGAAATTTAAAACATTACCCTCGTACTGCCTTGGCAATAAAAAGGGGAACCTTACTCAAAGTCAGTCCTCAACGCCGAGCCTGGGGGAGAAAGGACTAATTTTGCCCTTCCCATTTAATTAAGCAGAATAGACCCAGCAGCCCATCCGCCGGGGTCTTAGGAGGGTCAAAGGAATTCAGTGAGTGACGCTTCTCCCCAAGGTCCCAGGACGTTCTCAGGAGGCAACAGGGCTCCGGTGGAGCTTGGGGACTTCGACGGTTGGGGCCTGGGGTCGCCCCGCGGCCGAAGAGCCGCACGGGAAGGCCTGTGCGTGGCAGTCACTGGACAAACTCACCTCGGCGTCTTCTTTGCACTGCGGGAGCGAGGGGAACTCCAGCTTCACGTCCTCCATGGTCCGGGCCCCGAGGCTTGTGGGCGGGGTGGGAGAGGGAGTTTTATCCGGCCCGCCCGACCCTCGGGCTGCCAGTGACAGAGATAGGGAGGAGGGCGGGTGGGCCAGAGGGCTGACGGGCGGGCAGCGGGCTTACAACTAACACACGCAGACTAAAGGGTCCCAGCGACTCCGGCGGCGACGGCGGCGACAGCGGGGAAGAGGAGGGTTGGGCGGCTCATACCCCGCCGCCATGCTGCTGCCGTCTCCCTCCCCCTGAGTCTCCGCGCCCCTCAGGCCGCACAGGCTCGGGCACTAGCAAGAGCCCTACAACCGTCTCCCCTCCTTTCCCCCCTCCCCACCCCTCGCTATCCCAGCCAATCCCAGCCCACGCTTGCCTTCGGCCCGCCCCCCGCGGCCGCCAGGTGTCAGCGCGCCGCTGCCCCGCCCCTTCGCCAGAGCGCAGACGCGGGGGGCGGGGCCTCGGAGGAGCAACGGCCGAAGCTCACCGCCCGAAGCTCACCGGGTGTGGAGGAGGTGGGGCTGCGGCAGGAGTGGGCCACGATTGAAGGTCCTGGGAAAGGCAGTGGGACCAACCGCACCAGCTCTAACCTTTCCCAGAGAGGACGCAAATCTGTAGTTTAAGAACCGGCAAACATCCTAGCCACCAGAGACTGGCATCCGAAAGGAAAACTGTATTTTCTCCCCTCAGAATCCTGCGCAATCTGTGGTGAGGTTATAACCGAAAGAGTAATAAATGAAGAGTTCATCTTAAAACTGTGTTATGCTACACAAAAAATGAAACACCCTTGGTATTTAAGCAAATTGAAATGGTGGACTTTCAAGAATACTTGGGAATATGACAAAATCTCAAGAAACAAAGGCATATAGAAAATCCTAAGGAATAGAAACAACCGATAGCTCACTCAGTAAATTACACATCATACTGAAGGTCTCTCCCTTTAATGCTAAGTTTATGTTGAAATATTATAATTATATATAATATAAATATATTAATAAAATACATGGCTTTCATCTTAAAAAGGAGTTTGAGTCTGTTAATACTATATTGTTAATAGAAGTGAGGTATATACTTTCTCTGGGCCTAGGGAGATACCGTTCTCCATTTAATTTAAACACGAGGAATATCAAACTTAGAAGCAGAAGAATCCATACTTAAACTTTCAAGATTTGTAAACCAAACTGATTCTTATAACCAAAAAATAAACCAAAGTAAAAAGGCGAGAAAGTCATTAAATTGCAAATTACAACGAGTAAGGTTAAAAGAATCACATATTTGACCTACACGCCCTTGACATACTATTATTTTTATATTGTCATATTTATGAAACACACTACCAACATATATAGAAATAGAACCATTCAATAACTTGAGTATTAGATGGCTAGTTTGAGTGCTCCATTTTCTCTATCACTATGTAAACTATTCTCTACCTTTTAAAGTTATAAAAAGACACACAATACTCTGCAAGTAACTTTTTAATTTGAAAAATGATTGTATAATTATCCAAGTCATATATCGCACATTCTTTAGTGTTTATGAAAAGTGAAGTCAAGTTGTTTTTGTTTAAACAGCACCTTTAATAAGATAATCTCAGGTGATGCCAACAATTTCCTATTTTAACCTGTTAAAGCTTTAAGTCCACATGATAGAAGAATTGTGTGTAGGTAACAGAACTTCAGCTTTGAACATTTCTGACATCAACATCCCCTACATCAAACACTCTTAGCTTAGTATCCATAGATACCTACGGAGCCAATGGGTGAGTTTGGGAAATAATAAATCTCCTTAAATTTTAGTGTATGCAAAATTGTGTGTATGTACATCTGATTTTTTCTGGGAAGAGGGTCCACACCTTAATATTCTGAAAAGGGAACTATCATCTCACATAAATCAAGAAAACCAAGTCACATTTGTTAGCAAATATTACTTTTAATCAATCTAAAAAGTGGTTATGGACATGCATGTACTATTTCAATTGCTATCATACAGTCTAATCATAGGTGAAGAGTGAATAAAGACCTTCCATTATCAATATAGATATACACATCTACGATTTATATAACAAGACGCTGTTAGGAACACTGAGTGTGTGTACGGTTTTAAAATTCAAAAGCCTGTAATCTAAATAGAATTCATTTTGATTATTAAATAATTTACTAAAAGGACCATCATAAATGTAATCTTTAAAAAGACAAAAATATATGTAGGAGAACTAAAACAGATTTTATTCAACTTTTTAGGATGAGGAAAACAAATGATATAAAATAAGTCATAAGAAATGCTCTCATACTACAATTTCAAACTACTTTCAATGTTTTACAAAATGGTCACACAGCAAATACGAAAAGCTTCAACATACTCATAACTTTTGCTGCAATAAATGCAATATTAACAAACATACAAATTTCTTCTGTACCAATCTTAAAAGTAGAATTACTCAATTACTAATTTTTACAGTGTTATCCATACATATTTTTATTCATATGCTTTTAATGAGATCATTGCCAATACATACATTATTTTCCTTAACTTTATTTTTACATTAAGCCAGGATCTGTCATGCAATCATCAAAAACCTTCCAGTAAATTACACAGGTTTGTAGTCCAATTTAGACTCTAGCTTCTTAGAATCAGCCACTTTTCTGACTGCTTTCATGAAGTCTTCCTGTACTACAAAATCATGATCAGCACGAATTGCAAACATACCTGTGGAGAACAGAACAACATGACTGCTATATATAACATGTAAATAATTTATTGTAAGAAAACTAAGAGGGAGTGGGCGAAATCGGTGAAGGTAGTCAAAAGGCACAAACTTCTAAGGATAAAATAAATCCTGAGGATGCAATATACAGCATGGTGACTATACTTAATAATACTGTAGTCTATATTTGAAATTGCTGAGAGTAGATCTTAAAAGTTCTCATCAAAGAAAAAAATACCTTGTTTACTATATGTGGTGATAGATATTAACTAGATTTATTGTAGTGATCATTTACAATGTATCAAATAATTATGTTGTACATCTGAAACTAATATTATTTGACAATTGTTATCTCAATAAAAAACAATAAAAAAATTTTTTTTAGGAAAATTAAGTAATTTAATTCTGTGGAGTAAATGTGAAGGAGCCTAGATTTATTTTGGAAGTAAACACTACCTCATTATGGGGTTGAACTCATGACCCCAAGATCGAGTCACACACTCCATTGACTGAGCCAGCCAGTTGCCCGTAGATTTACTACTTCTGAGCCAATAGTTCTAATTTATTAAAAACAACCATCATTGTTCAATTAATTTGCTTAGCTATATTGAGTATTATTTTCCAAACCAAAAGCGAGACAACAATGAGAAAACTATCTGGATATTTAAAATCTAACTCACACAGTCCCTGTATCTAATGACGTTCCGAAAAAGCAAAATAAAGCCCTACTATCAATAAAACATACACATCTTAAGCAGTGGTTTCTTAACTCTACAGACAACAATTGCCTGGAAGGAGGGAACACGTGTATAATGTGGGAAAACACAAAACACCTTCAGTAATTTTGATAGCCTTTCCTTCTTAATAATCAAAAGCTTAAAGAATAGGAATTAAACAAAGTCAACACTGGGCTTTATCAAAAATCAGTGACAATAATCACATAATTAAAATTTACCTTTTTTATGTACAAATTGATATTTTATATGAATTTCACACTCAAGTATCACAATTCAACTTTTTCAAGTTAATGATAAGTTACTTATCAAATACTACTTGACATGGATATGGGTCCAAGATTTTGAGACAATCCCAATTTCATGATAAGCTAAAGCTGGTTAAGTTATCACTATGTACTAATATTTTCATTGAAGATCTGCTTACATTTTCATTTATGTAAAATGAGTGCAATAGAAGATTTCAAGGGTTATTTTCTATCTTCCAAGATTTCTACCTACCTAGTCGTGGAAATAGCCATTCTATGTTGTACTCAGAAATCAGGTGAATGGAAATTTCTAGTTTTTAATATTGAAGTTTTTTAAAACCTGTTTTGGAGGTGCCTGGGTGGCTCAGTTGGCTAAGTGTCCGACTCTTGATTTTGGCTCAGGTTATGATCTCACGGTTCATGGGATTGACCCCTGCATTGGGCTTGGGCTCTGTGCTGACAGTGCGAAGGCTGTTTGGGATTCTCTCTCTCCCTCCCTTCCCCTCTCTCTGCCCTCCCCAGCTCTCTCTGTGTCTCTCAAAATAAATAAATAAACTTTAAAATGAAATAAAATAAAAATAAAATAAAATAAAAATAAACAAAACAAAATAAAATAAAATAAAATAATAAAATAAAACCTGTTTTGAAGTCTACTTATTTTTCCAAACTTTGTGCATATGACTGTTTCCAAACCATTATTTAGTGAATGGCTGAGCCTGAGTTACATTCCAATCCAAAAAGGCTAATCTCAGGATGTGAATGGAAAAGACAACTATAACTGAATCAAGTTTATTTTACATTGCAGAAAGATTATAACAAAAAAGGCTTAAAGTCTGATAATAAGAAAACCAAAGAATTTTAGTGTCTCCAAATATGAACACCCCAGGCCATTTAAAAAGCTAAGATTGTAATCTATACCAAAATTATAGCTCTTTACTGGAAATAGCTAAAATCATTTTTTTTGTTTTGTTTTAAGTAAGCTCTACGCCCAACATGGGGCTTGAACTTACTACCCTGAAGTCAACAATCACATGTTCTACCAACTCGGTCAGCCAGGCACCCCAGCCTAAAATGTTTTTACAATATGTGAAGTATACAAATTTCTAGTTGTAAGATAAGTAAGTACTAAGGATGTAATGTACAACATAAGGACTATAGCTAACATTGCTATATGATATATAAGAAAGTTAAGAGAGTAAATCCTAAGAGTTCTTATCACAGGAGAAAATATTTTTCCTTTTTTCTAACTGAATCTATATGAGAAGATAAATGTTAGCTGAACTTATTGTGGAAAGCATTGCATAATACATGTAAACCAAACCATCATGCTGTACAACCTAAACTTATGCAGTGATATATGTCAATTATTTGTTGATAAAACTGAAAAAAAAAAAAGCAAAAAACAAATATAATTTGATGGTGTGAACCTTTAGGATTATGACATTGCTTTTGTTTAGATTCCAATTTCATCAAAGCAATATTCTAATAATTTGGTCCAGTGTAGATTTTGGAAAGACACTGTCATAAATTATTCTAAGTAGTTCAAGCTACATCCAAGTTTACCACTTAATGTGTTTTGTTTATTAGGAGGTCTTTGTGAGCATGATTTACTCTGATCTGTACTGAGTTTCTAAACCTGCAGATTTCTGATCCAGGTACTGAGTCACCATATACCCATTAAGATACTGCTATGGAGAAGCCATATCTGAGCAGCCTCTTTAAACTGTTAAATTTATAAGAAATGCTAAAGGTGATATGAAAACAAGAGGAAATCACATATTGTAATCCTTAAAAAAAAAACAAAAAACAAAAAACTGTTCACCCGCAACCTAGGAAAGTCAGTAACTATAAAAACTAGGGTAAAAATTAATTTTTTTTAATTTTAAGATTCTGTGTGGAGGACAAAGACTAAATGGCTCTATGTATGGTTTTAATGCCACCTGGTACCAGAAATAAAATTTTTAAAAACAGGATCACACAATCCATAGAGAAATCTGTATTAAAAAAACTATTACATTTTACACAAGTTGCATGATCACAAAATTCATAAATCAATCTTACAACGTTTATTGCTAAGACTAGTATCGGAAAACAAGTTATCCACTTTGCAGCAAATACTTCTGGTGCTAGCACAGTCTAATTTCAGCCACAGTTGTGGCAGACACTTCTGTACAGTCTCAGACTTACTTCAGGGGGCCAGTATGCTATCACATGCAAGTCTTTCCACATTCTGGTCTAAGGCATCTAGAAGTATAAAGGAGTTAACATCCCCAAGGGTAAGTTATCATCCAGTGGGGGATGACAGCTGGTAAATAAATGCTTCAGTCTCCCATAGATCAGCCATTCTGTATGTTTGTCTGAGATGTCATCAAATCAAATCCCACCTGTCTATAGCAGCTACGTCAATGATGCACCCTTACAATAGCTTTCCCTCTTTCCATTGCACTTTCCTGTTCTCTCCTGCTTCCTGGAATCAGTTCCCCCTCCCTCACCCCCCGCAAAAAAACAAGTACCTAAATCCTCGCAAAGCCCAGGCTCTTCTTTTGGACAAATCCAAACACATTTTTAGCAAATTAAATAAATCAACATCAATAATAAAAACTGTACTTTAAACACATACCTGCTTCAGTACAAACATTTCTCAGGTCTGCTCCATTAAAGCCATCTGAAAGCTTCACAATTGCTTCATAATCTGTTTAGGAAAAAATGCTGGAAATTAGTTTTAAAAAAATTTAGCCTTTTTCTTGATTTATGCCTATATAGAAAATTTAACTGCAGACCTTGCTTTGAATTTGACCAGCTAGGCATCATCTCTGTTGACATTCCTCCAAAATATTTAGCAAGTCCTCCACAATATTAACTACCAAAACTTATACTTCTATGAAGTAAACCAGCACCAAGCAGAAATAAACATGCTTTTGACATTTTAAAACCAAGAAATAGCATCAAGATCTGAAAGCATCTTAACCTGTTTCTATGCAATGAAACAATTATGCACATGTGAACTTATAAGATATCTGTCAAGCCAGGAATCTTATAAAAACTGCAACCAGGGCACCTGGGTGGCTCAGTCAGTTCAGTCTCTGACTCTGACCCAGATCATGATCTCATGGTTCGTGAGTCAGAGCCCCACACTGGGCTCTGTGCTGACAGCTCAGAACTTGGAGCTTGCTTTGGATTCTGTGTCTCCCTCTCTCTCTGCCCCTCCCCTGCTTGCTCTATCTCTCTCTCTTTCTCAAAAAATAAATAATAAAAATTAACATAAAATTTAAAAAAAACTATAACCAAATCTTTAATTTGAATAAACCTAAGATATCAAAATCAACTGTAACCACAATGGAATTTAGTCACATTAATATAAAATATACCAAAAACAAATATCAGAAATAATTTTCACATTTTTATCATATTTAAAAAACATTTTTTAATGTTTATTTTTGAGAGAGAGAGAGAGAGAGCGAGCGAGCACAAGTAGGGGAGGGGCAGAGAGAGAAGGAGACACAGAATCCGAAGCAGGCTCCAGGCTCTCAGCTGTCAGCACAGAGCCTGACGTGGGGCTTGAACCCATAAACCACGAGATCACGACCTGAGCTGAAATCAGATGCCTAACCAAGTGAGCCACCCAGGCGCCCCTCATATATTTTTATATAACCATTTTAAATGGCTAGCTTTTCTGGTGTCTGTGCAAGCTCCAAGTGGTGAGGTATCAGATCTATGGTAATAGTAATGGTTAAGTGATCTTCTTAACCACACGACAGACTTGAAATGAAGAGCTGTTGGTTTGGAACAGCAGTTGTGGACTTGATATAGAATAAGGACAGAAATAAGAGACAGCATGAGCTACTACAATGTAATTCTGATGAGACACCCTTTGCCAGGCAATCTAGAGTAGGTCAGTCTCTTTTTGAGATTAGATAGATACTCATTAATTAATTTTCCCTCAGGTTCAAGTTCATATAACCTTCCTGAGAGCGGGGATTCCCAAGGTTAGCATAGTATCTGGCACCTAGCAAGAGCTCAGTATTGAAGAAACCTATAAA
Organism: Lynx rufus; assembly: GCF_022079265.1. Lineage (NCBI taxonomy): Eukaryota > Metazoa > Chordata > Mammalia > Carnivora > Felidae > Lynx > Lynx rufus. The sequence continues at coordinate 48,029,714 of NW_025814831.1, forward strand.
TTGGCATCCCTAGTTAAGCTCAGTCTTTCTAGCTCAAAACTGTATTTACTTAAGCAATGAGAAAGTTGGTGAGAGGCAATAATCAACTATTTGTAACTATTTCTGGACCATTAACTTCTAAGGGCTATAAAGCTGCCTGGTTTATATAGATTATACTAGAATCCCCTAGTCCAGGGGTCAGCAAATTTTCTGTAATGGGCCAGAAAGTAAATATTTTAGGCTTTGCAGGCCATATGGTCTCTGTCAAAATTATGCATTTCTGCTAACGCAGTGGAAAACCAGTCATAGACAATATATAAACAATTGGGAGTGGTTGTGTTACAATAAAACTTTATTTACAAAAAGAGGCATCAGATAGAATTTGGCCCACATCAATGGTTTGCTGACCTCCATCCTAGAGTCCACTCTCTCACTATTGTAGCTAACTACTTTTTAACTTTTTCTCTGTCCTCAAATGTCTAGCAATACTTCCCCATCTTCACTCTGAACTTGCTTCCTATTTCACTGAGAAAATAAATGCATTCAGAAGAAAAATTTTATAAGTTTCTGCCATATTTCAGATACTGCCATCATCAGTATCTATTTATTCTGCCTTCCCTCCTATCCTCACAAATGACAAGTCTATGCTCACAGACAGGGCCAACCTCTCTTCAAGGAAAGTGCATTATCAATTTCCCTCTCTCTCTCCTAGATTATTTGCATTAAGCACTAAAAAAGTGTTGTAAATTCTTCCATCTTAAATAAACTCTCCCAAATTTTCATTCACCTCCATTTCCACTACAGCTACATTTCTTCTCTTCTCTCTTTGCTGCAGAATTCCTTGAAACAAATGTCTAAAAACAATGCCTCTCTGTAAAATCTCCTTGAAACTCATTTGAGGTAGGCTCTCTCTCTCTCACCACTCCAAACAAATTGCTTTGATAAGGTCACCAATTACCTTCACATAGTAAATCCAAAGATCCATTCTCAGAACTCTTTTTATCTGACTCACTGTCAGCATTTAACAGGGAATTACTCCCTCCTTGTATCAATTTCTTCATTTATCTTCCAAGACATCACCAGCTCCTGGTTTAACTTCCCTCTATGACTATACCTTCTCAGTCTCCTTTGATGGTCTTCATCTCAGTTTCTTAAAATTGGAATTAGCTCAGTTTTTGTTTTTTTTTTTTAATGTTTCTTTATTTTTGAGAGAGAGAGAGCATGAGCAGGGGAGGGGCAGAGAGAAGGGGATAGAGGATCCGAAGCAGGCTCTGTGCAGACAGCAGCCAACCTGATGTGGTGCTTGAACTCACAAACCGTGAGATCATGACCTGAGCAAAAGCCAAACACTCAACCAACTGAGCCACCCAGGCACCCCTCAGCTCAGTTTTTGAACATCTTCTCTATCTACATTTACTTCCTTAGAAATCTCATCTCATCTCAAGACTTCAAAAAAAATTTTATGCTGTTATTATCCACAATTATATCTCCAGAATAGACCATCCCAATAAACTATCCATGCATATAGAATTACCAAGCAACGTCTTTATTTCGATCTCTAATTGGTATCTCAGATTTAATATATTCAGAATCAAATTCTTTATTCTCCCTTTAAAACCTAATCTTTCCAGTCTCCCCCATTTTAAATGATGACAACTCCATCTTTCCAGTTGCATGAGTCAAAAACCTAAGTCTTCCTGGTTCTTCTCGTTACCTTACACCCCATAACTGATCCATTAGCAAGCCCTGTCACTTCTATTTACAAAATATGTCCAGAATCTCATTATTGTAAGACTTTGCTACCACCTGAGACCACACCACCATCTTGTGCCTGGATTATCCAAATATCCTAACTTATCCTCTTGTTTCTGTCTTTGCCCTTCTGTGTGCAACCAGAATGATCTTATTTAATCATAAGTCAATTATAAAATATTTACAGATGATATGATATAATGCCTGAGACTTGCTTTTTAAAAATCCAGAAGGAAGGTAAGAAGAGGTGGAAGAGATCACAGATGAAACAAGATTTGCCAAAAGTTATTAATTATTAAAGCTGGGTGGGTGATGAGTACCTAGGGTTACAAGTTCATTATACTCTTATCTCCACTTCTATGTATTTCTAATTTTCTACATTACAAAGTTAAAATAACAAACGTAAGATCATAGCATTCCTCTGCTCACAATCTTCCAATGACAAAAATAAAACAAAAGCCAAAGTTCCTACACAATGGCCTCAATAAGGCTCTATGCAATTTGATTCCCATTATTTCTATGATTTCATCTGCTACTACTATCCTGATTACACTGCCACAGACACCCTGGCCTCTTTGCTACTCCTGGAATGTTCCAGTCATATACCTGCCTCAAGTTCTTCCTCTTGCTGTTCCCTCTGCTTGATTTTCCCTTAAATATCTATACCTAGTTCCTTCACCTTTTTAGGTCATTGGTTGAAAATCACTTTCTTGGTTAGGCTTTCCTCTGCTTCCTCCTCTCCACCTCCATTTAAAAAGGTATATAGGGGCCCCTGGATGGCTCAGTCAGTTAAGCATCTGATTTCAGCTCAGGTCATGATCTCATAGTCTGTGGGTTCGACACCCGCATGGGGCTCTGTGCTGATAGCTCAGAGCCTGGAGCCTGCTTCAAATTCTGTGTCTCCCCCTCTCTCTGCCCTCCCCTGCTCACATTCTGTGTCTCTCTCTCAATAATAAATTTTTTAAAAAGTTATAAATAAATAAATGTATATAATCATGGGCGCATGGGTAGCTCAGTTGGTTAAGTGTCCGACTTTGGCTCAGGTCATGATCTCATAGTTCATGGGTTCAAGCCCCATATCAGGCTGTCTGCTGTCAGCGCAGAGCCCACTTCGGACCCTGTACCCACCCCCTACCCCCACTCTACCCCTTCCCCACTTGCACTCTCTCAAAAATAAATATACATTATGGGGTACCTGGGTGGCTCAGTCAGTTGAGTGCTCGACTTCAGTTCAGGTCACCATTTCACAGCTTGTGACTTTGAGCCCTGCATCAGGCTCTGTGCTGACAGCTCAGAGCCTGAAGCCTGCTTCAGATTCTTTCTCCCTCTCTCACTGCCCCTCCCCTGCTCATGCTGCTCTCGGTCTCTCTCTCAAATAAATAAACATTAAAAATAAATAAACATACATTTTAAAAAATGTAAATATTCATTCTGGCTCCTCACATTATCTATTTCCCTTTTCTTGCTTTATATTGATCCATAGCACATATCACCGTCTAATATACCAAATATTTTACTGACTTTGTCTTTCCTGACAAGACTGTCTACATGGCAGGAATTTGTCATGTTTTGTTCACTGTTACATCCCCAGCACTTAGAATAATTCCTAGCATAAAGTTGATGCTCAACAAATATTAGCTGTTTTTAAGGCATTTGCTGAATTTAAGACCAGATTTGGTAGATTATCAGCAATATCCAATAGCAGTTTGCTTCATTTACCAAATGTAAATATACATAAAATAGGTTATTTCCTTACCTATTTCACCATGCTTTGTAATGGGACCTGCATGGATTTTCAATATATCTAATCTTGCTTGCTCATTTGGTAAATCAATATCTGAAAATAAAAAATTAAAATAAATTCTTTTGCAGTCAGGTTTTTTAAAGTAGGGAATGAGAAAGAGATATGGAAAGAGAAATGGGCATAGACAAAGAGAACAGACAGCAGGTAAAGAATTTTAACTCACGTATTTTTCTATCTAATCTTCCTGGACGAAGCAAAGCAGGATCCAGTGTATCCGGTCTGTTTGTAGCCATGATCATTTTAACTCTATGTAGAGTATCAAATCCATCCATTTGATTCAGTAACTAATATATTTATAAACAAAAATCATTGACAGACTTTTATAAAACATCCCAACCATTAAAAACTAAACCATACACAACTTTTATGTGTCTAATACCATAAAATATATTGTCTACAGATAGTATGCAATCTTCAGAATGACCATTTGATGGAGTATCTTTTCTTTTTCTTATAAAAGCATGTTTTCTAGCCTCATAGTTCCAAGGCAGACTATTTAATTATGTACCTTGTTATAGCTATCAAAAAGGTTTAATAAATCTGAAGGCTTCCATCTAGTCAAGAGTTAAAAAACTAAACTATGTGGATCTAATTTCCAATATTCAAATTGTTTTCATAGTTCCTTTAAAAAATAAACACTATTAATAAAATCTAATGTATGTCTTAAGTTAGCCAAACATAAATTTACATTCAGATAAGCAGATACAATGACATTTCTGTAAGTCTGATAATAAATCTATTAAATAGCTTTTAAATAATTCTACTATATATAGAAATACTGAGACACTAAACATACTTCAATTCCTAAAAGGTTTTTTGAATAAATACTGAAACGCCTAACTGCATTCAACAAACTCTTTAAAATACAGCTAGCATGGGGGCACCTGGGTGGCTCAGTCGGTTAAACATCCAGCTTTGGCTCAGGTCATGATCTCATAGCTCATGAGTTCGAGCCCCGTGTTGGGCTCTGTGGTGAAAACTAAGAGCCTGGAGCCTGCTTCGGATTCTGTCTCCCTCTCTCTATCCCTCCTCCACTCACATTCTGTCCCTCTCTCTCTCTCAAAAATAAACATACATTTAAAAAAAATTTTTTTAAATAATAAAATACAGCTAGCATGAGGCATCTGGGTGGCTCAATTGGTTAAGCATCCGACTTCGGCTCAGGTCATGATCTCGTGGTTTGTGGGTTTGAGCCCCACATTGGGCTCTGTGCTGATAGCTCAGAGGCTGGAGCTTGCTTTGAATTCTGTGTCTCCCTCTCTCTACCCTTCTGCTCATGTTCTGTCTCAAAAATGAATAAACATTATGAAAAATTTTTTTAAATATAGCTAGCTTAACAATGTGTCTATTTCTTTTCCAAAATATCTGTTAGCTAACAACACATCAGTTACCTGAATAAGACTAGCATCTGTGTTGTCTTAAAATACCTCAATTTAGGGCACCTGGGTGGCTCAGTCGGTTAAGCGGCCGACTTCAGCTCAGGTCATGATCTCACGGTCCATGAGGACTGTGAGTTTGAGCCCCGCGTCGGGCTCTGTGCTGACAGCTCAGAGCCTGGAGCCTGTTTCAGATTCTGTGTCTCCCTCTCTCTGACCCTCCCCCGTTCATGCTCTGTCTCTCTTCGTCTCAAAAATAAATAAATGTTATAAAAAAAATTAAAAAAAAAAATACCTCAATTTAAGGTTTCTAAGAGAATCTATTACTAACTTGAAAATACTGTATATATTCTAAGCAGATCATTATAATTTACAAAAAGCAATTTTCAAATACTCCTACTGAGGTAGAATTTGGCACTGTACTACCTATGCTACCTAGCTTGTCTTTGCAGAAGTTGAAAAATGTGTTTGGGATCTTGCCATCGCTTTCACAGAATTTGGATTGGGGAAAGGCTATATGTACGTTCTAATATTCCATCATCCATCTTCTTCAATTATCAAAACTATTTTAGTTTCTTCTTATTCTCAGCAATAAAGCAAGAGAGGAAAGTATTAGTGATTTTTAGAGCAGCCTCATTCATAACTCATTTATTGCCACCAGTTTTAATACGTCCATTACTCATAAGACATCTTAACAAAACTAGCACAAGATCGTGTTCACAGAATGTGAATTATCAGAAGAACAATATACAATTTAAGTATCTGAATGGTTGGGGCACCTGGGTGGCTCAGCCGGTTAAGCGCCCGACTTCATGATCTCAGTTCATGAGTTCAAGCCCCACATTGGGCTCTGTGCTGACAGCTTAGAGCCTGGAGCCTGCTTCGAATTCTGTGTCTCCCTCTCTCTCTGCCCCTCCCCGGCTCGCACTCTGTCCTCTCTCTCAAAAGTAAATAAACATTAAAAAAAAATTTAAACATCTAAATGGTTGGTCTGTTCAAAATACATGGAATTATATAACTGTACATCAAATGGAATTTTGTAGATACCCCTATTATTTTCTGGTGGATATTTTCTTACTAGAGATTGTGGTAGAGAAATGTGTTTATTCCAGATCAAATTTTCAAATTTCATACTTAAGTGTGTTCTTCATTTAAACAATTGTACATATTTTGCCCTTCCAATACCCATGTTTTCATATATACATACAGGCTTCTTTTTAAACCGTTACCAAGTATTACCTCCATTAAAGTTCTCTGAATCTCTCTATCAGCTGAAGTACCCTCAGAAAACCGACGACCACCTAAAATAATAATATGGAAAATCATGCATTACTCTCTTCCTCTACAATCATCATTTAACAAAAGAATGATAATGTCTGGAGTTAAAAACATGAAGATTAAGAATTAAATAGTAAAAATCATACTGACAAAGTTAGAATTGATTTTGGTATGACATGTCTCATTTTGTCAATGTCAAAATTAAACTTTAAGAGAGTGCCTGGGTGGCTCAGTCGGTTAAGCATCCGACTTCGGCTCAAGTCATCATCTCATAGTTCGTGAGTTCGAGCCCCGCATTGGGCTCTGTGCTGACAGCTTAGAGCCTGAAGCCTGCTTCAAATTCTATGTCTCCCTCTCTCTCTGCTCCTCTCCCGCTCATGCTCTCTCTCTCTCTCCTTCAAAAATAAATAAAAACATTTAAAAAAAAAATTAAAAAAAAAAGAATTTAAAGTAAGAGTCAATTCATTTTGCTACTTCATACAAATTACAATTAGAGGTAAAGCTGGTGGGGGCAGGAAGAGGAGTTCCTTTAGATTTTTTAAAAATTTTCCAACACTTTCAAGAAAAGTTTAAAATAAATTTTAAAAAGTGTTATTCTTACCAATAGCATCTATTTCATCCATAAAAATGATGCATGGTTGATGATCCCTGGCATAATTAAACATTTCTCTGATCAAACGAGCACTTTCACCAATGTACTTGTCTACAATAGAACTAGATACAACCTGATTAAGGAAAAAACATTAAGGTAAACATAAAACAATTCAAATAAAATTTAATCTCAATAGCTACAAAAGGAATCTTTCCTTTACCTTTAAGAAATTGCAGTCCAGCTGGCTAGCAACAGCTCTTGCCAAAAGTGTTTTTCCTGTACCTAAAATGACAAAAGAAGTCCTAAATAGATGGAAAGCAAAACAAATTCTCAAAAGCCTTTTAAGAATGTTATCCTTCAGATAGTAAATTTTGCAAAATGAATGCTAAATCCTAAAGAGAATTTCCATTTAAAATTCTAAAGCACTTCTACTCTCAATATTAAAATTTTAAATTTTATTCAAAACATCTCTTGTAATTCTAAGCATACTGAATACCTATATTCAAAAATATCTCAACCTCTATTTACAGGCACTACAATAGAAGCCTTTTATGTTACCTGATAATCCATTGGTCTATCCTGCATAATGAATGGATCTTTTACCTATGCATATTTTAACATCAAATATTGCTTATTTGGAAACTATTGGTTCAGTGAGTTACGAAAATCTTCCACATGTTGGCATTTTTTAATATACAATTATTTAAAAATCACATTTGTGAATATCACCCATCTCATATCCTAAGTATTAGCATTAGAAAGTTGTCATATGTAAGTTTTCAAAAACTAATTTTGGTTGAAAGCTCAACTTTTTATCACTGGTTACAGACAGTGTTAGTTGTTTTAACATAACAGGCTAACTTAATTCATTTTTGAAAAAATGCTTGCCAGATAAGCAATAACCAGTCTGAATAACCAATAACCAGCCTGACAATGACAGAAATGTCTGTAAATCATGTTTGAAAGACAAAATGATATTCCATGAGGGGTGCCTGGGTGGCTCAGTCAGTTAAGCGGCCAACTTCGGCTTGGGTCATGATCTTGGTACGTGAGTTCAAATTCTGCATCAAGCTCTTTGTTGTCTGTGTAAAGTCTGCTTCATATCCTCTGTCCCCCTCTATCTCTGCCCTTCCCCTGCTCTCACTCTCTCCCTCTCTCACACAAAAATAAACATTAAAAAAAAATTATATTCCAGGGGCTCCTGGGTGGCTCAGTCAGTTAAGCGTCTGACTTTGGCTCAGGTCATGATCTCATGGTTCATGAGTTTGAGCCCTACATCGGGCTCTGTGCTGACAGCTCAGAGCCTGGAGACTGCTTCAGATTCTGTGTCTCCCTCCCTCTCTCCCCCATTTCTGCTTGTTCTGTCTCTCAAAAAAAAATGAACAGTAAAAAAAAAAATATTTTAATTATATTCCATTAGAAGCAGCTAATTCAGCTGGCAACTCACATAACTGCACAAGTGCTTTTCCTAGACATAACTACTCTATCCATTACGCAACAAATGTGCTTTGCACAGATTTTCCATTTCATCACATAGGATACAAAACATTATTCAAAGATCAGGATTTAATAAAAATAATTTTTACTGCTTCGATAAGGACATTTTAAAGTAAAACTCCTATTTTTGTTTTTTTCATACTACAAGTGTGAGCAGTCAATAACACAATGACTACTAGTACCACTTCATGCCACTGACTTAACTGATTCATGCTATGGCATAAGCGATTTTATCCACATTGTTTTTGCATCATCATCGCAGAAGTAAACACTGTGAAAATGGCAACTAATGTCTTAGTATTATCAAAGTAAGGTCTGACCTTGCAGACTCCTTGAAAGTGTCTCGGGAACAGCCAGAGGTCTGTGAACCACACAAGACCAATGCACTAGAATCATACAGCATGTTAAGATGCATATCCTATGAGGCACAAGAAGACTAAGCACACCTGAGAGAACAGCAGACACACATCTCCTATACCTTCCCCACTATGAATAGAGTGGAGGTTGTAATAGCCCACATTAAATTTTCACCTTACTTTTTTATTCCTTCATTCATTCATTTATTAGTAGGTCAGACATAATTCAACACTAACCTGGTGGTCCATATAACAAACAGCCTTTTGGAGGTATTATTCCCACACGCTGGAATAATTCTGGGTTTGTAAGAGGTAATTCTATCACCTAGAAAAGAAGTTGCAGGTTTCTTAAAAAGTCAGTAAAGATTCTGATGAACTTTAAAATACTTCAAGTAAAATATCAGCATAATTAGGTGTACATATTGTAATTCATAATAGATCTAGAATTCTATGCTATGTAAAGCTATTTTTTTAAGTTTATTTATTTATTTTGAGAGAGAGAGAACATGTGCATGTGTGGGAGGGGCAGAGAGAGAGAGGTAGAGAGAATTCCAAGCAGGCTCCACAGTGTCAGTGCAGAGCCTGATTTGAGACTTGATCTCACAAACTGAGATCATGATCTGAGCCAAAATCAAGAGTGAGATGCTTAATTAACTGAACCACCCAGGCACCCCTATAAAGATATTTGTATTAGAGATTCTTCTTCAGGTAGATTTAAGAAAAAATTTTTATGTAAAAATCAATTTAAAAGCCTTTAGTAGTTATTTTAACAAACTACACACTTAACTAAAGAGATGGTTACACAGACATAATTTGTCAAAACACATTAGAATTGTATACTTAAAAAGTATGTGCATTTTAGGGGCACATGGGTGGCTCGGTCAGTAAGCGTCCAACTCTTGATTTTGGGTCAGGTCATGTTCTCACAGTTCGTGAGTTCGATCCAGCTGTCTGCGCACAGCCTGCTTAGGCTTCTCTCTCTGCCCCTCCCCAACTCATGTGCGTGCGTACACATGCTCTGTCTCAAAATAAATAAATAAACTTTTAAAAACATCTGCAGGGGCACATGGGTGGCTCAGTCAGTTAAACGTCCGACTTTGGTTTCAGCTCAGGTCGTGATTTCACGGTTCGTGAGTTAGAGCCCTGCATCAAGCTCTGCAGCTGACAGCGCAGGGCCTGCCTGGGATTCTCTCCCTCCTTCCCTGTCCCTCTCTTGCTCACACATGCATGCTGCTGCTCTCTCTCAAAATAAATAAACTTCACAAAAAAATACTGTGCATTTTACTGAATGTAAATCACGCCTCAATGAAAAATCAAACTACAAAAAAAATGAGGTAAGCAAAAAAGACCTATATTATTTTGCATTTGGGAATGCAACACAAAATAATTACGAAATGAAGAAATTTAGTAAGTTAGAACGGCCATTAGGGGAAAAGGCATAAAAAATTTTCATATGTTGTCATTTTGTCATAGCAGCCTTAAAGGAACCATATATTAAGGCCGCCTAGCTGGCTCAGTTGGGACAGCACGTGACTCTTGATCTCAGGGTCATGAGTTCAATCTCCATGACAGGTATAGAGATTAGAAAAGTAAATAAATTAATTTTTTAAAAAAAGGACCATATAGTCTGCTCTCAATATCCTACTAAGACTGATTTAAGGAAAGAAAGCTGGAGAATAATTGAGGGTTTGATGCCCAGCTTAAACTCTTTATAGTACCAGTAACTTGAGACATAAGCTTCTACTGAATAGTTGTGCTCATGAGGTGTGACTAAGCAAAAAGTGTAAGAATCCATATTCTTAGTGTCTGCAGATGGAAAAGTACTACATGTGCGTGGATTATGTATGTGTATGTTTTTGTATGAGAGAGACAGAGAGAGAGACATTCTTTCTGCTCCTATGGCTGATGTAGCAAATCACTGTCAAAGTTCCATAGTTCCATGAAGCACTTGCTCTTCCTGTTGCCCTTTCATTAACCACAAAGTGAGAAGAATAGACTTTTATTTAGAATTAGGCTAGTGCTTCCTCAAGTATGGTCAAAAATAATTTGGATTCAGGGACCCTGGGTGGCTCAGTTGGTTGTGTCTGACTTCAGCTCAGGTCATGATCCTATGGTTCATGGGTTCAACTCCTGCATCGGGCTCTGTGGTAACAGCGCAGAGCCTGGAGCCTGCTTCAGATTCTCTCTTTCCCTCTCTCTGCCCCTCCCTTGCTCATGATCTGTCTCTCCCACTGTCTCAAAAATAAATAAACATTTTTTTAAAAATAAGGAAGAAGGAGGAGGAGGAGGAGGAGGAGGAGAATAATTTGCTTTCATAGTCACCTGGAATGCTTAAATGCTAATTCTTGAGTTCCACCCCCAATCTACTGCATCAATATCATGCAGAGGGCCTAGGAATCTGCATCTTTAATAAGAGTTCCAGAAAACTTAATATGCTGATATCTGAAAACTACTGGCTTAAGGCTTAAATCAGATGATGTAAGCTATACCAACTATCCTCATTCATTCCTACATATTGCCATCATAAATTAGGATGAAACCAACGGGACAATGTAATTTGCTTTTAAAGAGAATTGTTAAGGGGTGCCTGGGTGGCTCAGTCAGTTAAGCATCTGACTTCAGCTCAGGTCATGATCTCACAGTTCGTGGGTTCAAGCCCCCATCAGGCTCTGTGCTAACAGCTCAGAGCCTGGAGCCTGCTTCAGATTCTGTGTCTCCCTCTCTCTGCCCCTCTCCTATTCTCTGTCTCTCTCTCTCAAAAATAAATAAACATTAAAAAAAATTTTAAAGAGAATTGTTAAGAAGTTATCTATGGGGCACCTCAGTGACTCAGTCAGTTAAGTGTCCGACTCTTGATGCCTCAGGTCATGATCTCGAGGTCCATGAGATCGAGCTCTGCGTCAGGCTCTGTGCTGACAGAGCAGAGCCTGCTTGGGATTCTTCTCTTTCTCTGTCCCTCCCCTCTCAAAACAAACAAACAAACAAACAAACAAACAAACAAACAAAAAAGCCATCTGTGCCATGAAGCAAGGCAATCCTGATTTGATCCGAAGAGCTTAAAAGGGTTATGTCACCCTAAGGCCAACATTTTTCTTAAATGGCAGCAAACAGCTTTATCAAAATAACATGTTTAAGGTACAGGAAGCCTGGCTGGCTCAGTTTGTGGAGCATGATACTCTTTGTCTCGGGGTTTTGAATTCAAGCCCCACCTTGGGTATGGAGATTACTTTAAAAAAATTGTTTTGACATCTTAAAAAAATGTATTTAAGGTACAGGTAACTGACTTTAAGGATGGGAAGCTAATATTAGTAAGGTTACGGGAAAAACTGTATTACACACGTTATCTATATATGCTCTGATCCCAGCAACCTAGGATAATCAAAACCACAGATAGCATGGGCATTGGATTTATATCAATTAGCTTTTTTTTTTTTTTGGTCACAAAAAGAGCAGAGTTTTTCCAACACCAAATTATCTCCAAATCAACAATACCTATAATTTTTTTAATACCTATAATTTTCAGAGCTAGAAATTCAGTGCAATTTTTCTCTCAGCAAGAATATTAAATGTATAATATTCAGTAACCACTATTTGGACAAAGTAATCTTTCATTTTCTTTCTCCCTTTGGGTATCATAAAACCAGTACTATTTGTTAATAAGTTCAGAGAACAAAGCGTCCACTACCAACCTCTCTCAATTCCCGAATCTGTTCTGATAGTCCTCCAATCTCAGAATAAGAAACATTCCCAGGGTCCTCATGAGACATGTTGTAAACCAGTGGATCCACCTCTCTTGGCAAATATCTAAAATGATAAGGTGTGTATTTTTCTTTTACAAGATGTATTTTCTCTCAGCCTACAGAGTATAAATTACTTGCTTATGTAAACATCTATAGATGATCTTATAAAAATGTGTTTACATTAATTAGAAATTAGTAAAAGGGAAAAAGTGGCAAAATATTCAGTGATCTCAAGAAGCATATACTATGCATAAAAACTTCTCTCTGTGAAAGGAAAAGGTAGAATAAGAAACCTACCTCATGATAGTTAGTGTAGTCATATCCAAAGCAACTCTTGTTCCTGGCTTCAGCTTACTTTTGTCAAGCTAATTTTATAAAACAAAAAGTGTTACGTAAACACTTAAAAGGGGAAATACTACTCTAAAAAGAAAAAGCACAATATTTAGAAGCCACATAATCACTTTCAGTCTTCAGAGAGAACACTAATATTAGATTATAAACACCATGCCAACAGAAGGGCTTGTAAAAGTAATAATTCAAAGTTACTTCCTTTAAAAAAATAATGCCCTTTATGCAACCTCAGCGTGAAATCACTAATATACAAAGTTTGTGGTGGAAAATGCCTTGCTTTTAAAGAAAAAAATGGATATTTTTATTTTACTTCCAAAGGCTATTTTCGTAGTTTATTTTGATTCAGGCACTATAATATAGTGACTTTGGCAATTTGTACCAAAGCACTTATACAGAAATCTATAGGTACATTTGTACCAAAGCACTTATATAGAAATCTGTAGGTGAATATTTTGGGGTAAGGAAAGGGAAGCACTTTAAAGGTGTGCCCTTTATTTTTTTCTTTTAAAATCTATTTTATTTTTTATTAAATAAATTTGTCATATAACACTATATAAGTTTAAGGTATACGGTGTTACTCTGATATATTTATATATGGTAATATGCCCTTTAGATTTATCTTAAAAACTACAGCTTTGGGGAAGAACATGTTACTTGACTATAGGAGAAATATACTCATTTTGTACCCCTTTAGAGGTTTTTATTAAAATGCTAAAAACAAAAACAAAAAACCCCAGAACCATCATTCATGCTTTTGCCACATGCCAGATACCATGCTAAATAAATTATCCATTAGGCTGAATCATACTAAACAACTTACTGGCATACTTAGGCAGGGTAACTTATTTGGCTAGAATTAGATAGAGACTATGCAACAGATTCACCTCACACTCAGGGTGTTACCTTTCCAAAATTACTTTTTGATAGTTCAAAAAACAACTTGCCAATACAATTTCAGAATACAAATTACTACTTTTCACAGGATTTTGCAAAGAACTCTAAGTTCAGGATTTAGTGCCAATTAAAATGAAGTGGAGATAGGCAAAAATACTAGTTTTAATATAATGGATTGAACTTTAAAAAGTTGCTAGTGGGGCGCCTGGCTGGCTCAGTGGGTGGAGCATGCAACTCTTGCTCTCAGGGTTGTAAGTTGGAGCCCCACCTTGGGGGTGGAGATTACTTAAAAATAAAATCTTAAAAAAAAAAAAAAAAGTTGCTAATAAGTGAGGTGCTTAAAAAAAAGAGCCGAACAAAAATCAATGTAAATCTATTTCAACATTTATATCTACAGAGAATACAGACTCAGGCTTTTCTAAGATTTTCCAGTTTTCAAATACTCTTGCCCTCATACAACCATGAAATATCTTAGAAATACCAACTCTTGGAATCCAGAAGGCCCTGTAAGGGACATAAAATCTTTTGTCAGACTAGACATTTAATATTTTGATTTAGAAAATGTCTTCCCATTTATATGCTAGGCACAATGCTAGAATAAGATTTAGTCCCTGTGTTATATTCTACTCTACAGTCATGTTGTATCAATGTTTTCAAACATGAACCTGATATGACAAATACTCAGAAAAAGTTCTTTCAATGAATTTATAAGAATGTTTTAAGGATCCTTCCTGAAGAATAGGATAGCACATAAATTGGCCTCAGAGGCTACTAAATTATTTAAAGCCATTTGTTGGCATTTTTGAATGCCAACATGTATTCTAAAAATGAAATTGGCAGTTATTTCCATCTGCCTATTCTAATCTAAATGAAAGCATACCAAATCACCAAATCAACTCAGGCTACAGCAAAGTCTTTGAGTAACATTTCCGAATGTTTAAATATAAGACATAAGTAATTGATAAGGTCTAAGTCTCTTCAAAAAAGACATTAAAATAAAATGACCTGAGATATTTTCCAGTTCCAAAATTCTTAGATTTCTAAATATGTAGAGTTGACTGACACAATGTGATAAGTGTAGAAAGTAGAGAATACCAGGAGTCAATGCCCATAGTTTGAGATCAAGTTTTGTTAGTTATATCTGGATAAATCACCTTTAGGAGTTACAGGCGTAATGCCTGACCTGCTTACCTCAAGAATTAAATAACATATTTACAAAAGCACTTTTATCAATTATAAAGCACTATACAAATGTAAAATGTTACCTGTCGACGACAACCCACAACATATCGTGGTCCATTTGTGGCTTTAACAATGACTAGAGGAAGAGAATGAAAGGACAAATTGAAAAATAGAAAGTAAAAAATAAATATATCCACATTGATGGCAGGTTGAGTTTTATTCCTGTCCTCCAAGAAGGTAATAGTTGAAAGAAAATTTAAGTCTATGCAAGAATATCATCTCCCTTCATTACTGTCATTAAAATAATAAGCATTTCAAAAGTTCATGGTGGGAGAAAGGAGAGTCCACTCTTTTTTCTTTACTAATTAACAGTCCAATCCACTTACATTTTTCTTCAGTTAGTTGCTTAAGTACTTCACCTACAATCTGAGAAAGAAAAAAAAGCATTACTTTTTGCCAGTAACAAAAAAACAAATTACCATCACTCCCTACACCCCAAACTCCATTACCTACCTGCCCAACACTTTGTAGGGCCTTCAGATCATTTTCAGACTTTTCATACTGCTTGGTAAGTTCTTTTAATTGTTCCCTTACTGAAATAATATAATTTGAACATTTTTAATTAAACAATAATCTTAGTGAGTTTAAGTCACTAAGTATTACTTTATTTATTTAAGTTTGTTTCAGTCTATTTCACCTTACATATAATTTATATCCACTATCTGAAACCACAAAAGAAATAATTCCATTTGCAGAGGACATTTTTAAAAATGAAATCTTAGTTTTTTTTTAACTTTTATTCATTTTTGTGAGAAAGAGAGTGTGAGCGGGGGGGAGGGGCAGAGACAGAGGGAGAAACAGAATCCAAAGCAGGCTCCAGGCTCTGAGCTGTCAGCACAGAGGCCAACGCGGGGCTCGAACTCACGAGCTAGGAGATCATGACCTGAGACAAAGTTGGAGGCTTAACCTACTGAGCCAACCAGGCTCCCCGAAATGTTACAGTTTAAAAGCACCATATTTTTATTTTCTTGATTAGCAATACTTATTCAAGCACATTCGTAACATTGTTACATTGTTAACAGATATTGACACTGATACTTTTGGATTTGCGACTACAAATCCAAATGATAAAAGAGACCCTTCCTCATCTCTTCAGCCACCTACACGGATTAATACTCTATGGCTTTCCACCCTAAATAAGGTCAACAGGTGCAGTGACCCACAGAATTATATGGTTATGGTCTTTCTTCATTTAATCAAACTATCTGGCTTTTCAGTGAAAGTGCACTACGAAAATACGCAAGCGCCCTTTTAGTTCAGGAGGCAAGGGAAACTTGTGTACCTGATAGAGTACAACTCAAAATACGAGGAAAGACGAGGAGGGTTATTATGTCCCACCGATGGGCTCCGCTCCGGCTTTCCACCCCAATAACAAGCCATCACCTCGAGTCTCACTTCTTGCTTGAGCTTCCATGACTCAAGCCTCCGTTCTGGGTCCCAGGACTCATCTACACCCCCCTTCTTGCACCCCAACCTGGCAAACATCCCTGGCCCACTTCTTTCCCACTCCTTCTCTAGTCTTCTTCCACTTCCATCTCAGAAATAGGGATGTTCTCTCAGTCACCTGGACCAGAGTGGGCCATTTCTACTGCTCAAGAGGCTGTACTTCCCAACCTCAGGGCCGGATGACAAAGCGCCTTGTCCCTGGACCGAGGCCTTCCTACCCCCGGAGCTCGGTTGCCGGGCTCGGCGAAGGGCCTCTGCTTTGTGAGAGACACATGCAGGTCCAGGCATAGGACTGTATGGAAAGAAAGATGCACTCACACTCCTTGAGACGGCCGTCGATCTCCTTGTGCTCCAGCAGCTTCTTGCGGTAGTCCTGAAGCGCCTTATCTCTAGGGTCCGCCATGATGAGAAGCCGTCGCTCATAGGGGATGCCGGGAATGGCCATGGCCGCCCGGGCGGGGGAAGGGGCGGGGCGAGGGCGGAAAGCCTCCGGGAGGGGGGCGTATTCGTGGGAGACCACGCCCCTTCCGGTTGGCCCCGCCTCTCTACTCCACATCTCCTACTTCTGCGTCTCGGTTCACCTATGGCGCCGGCGTGCGCTGAAGGAGGCCTCCAGCGACACCGTCCCCTGCAGGTCGAGCTGGGTAAAGCAGGAAGGTGTTGTCTGTTCGTCCCCTGAGAGGCCTCGATATTGTGAGACCACTGCTCTCCTGGAACCACCAAAGACTATGTGATACACTGAGATAGCAGTGAAGTAGGCAATGTGCAATCTCTGTATCAGGATAGACTATCAGGATAACACAGATAGCCTATTGGTGGTAACACGGTTCCTCCAGGAACAGAAGGAGTAGGCTATTTTATTCATTCATTCAGTGAATGAGGTACTAAGGATAAGATCTGAAAAAATAATTTCAGAGTGTAATAAATACTATGATGGAAATAAAACATGGCGATGTTATGCAGTAAGGTGAGGAGAACTAATTTAGAAGAACATCTGAGATAAGGAGCCAGCCATGCAACAAACTGGAGAAGAAACTTTCAGAGAGAGGAAACAGCAAGTGCAAAGATCTTCAGGTAAAAAAAGAGCTTGGCTCATTTCTAGGAACAGAAAGGAGTCCAGTGAGACCGGAAGAGGGTGGGCTATAGAGAAACGGAGCACAAAGTGAAGACGCTGAAGCAGGCTGAGTCAGGAGCTTTTAAAGTCTGACAGAACTCAGATTTCTGTGCTTTCGGGAAAATTACTTAATCTTTAAAATTCTCTGTAAAATGAGCGTAATAACTGTACCTGTCTCGTAGGGATATCATGAGTATTAAATAAGATATGTGTCTATGAACACAATGTCTGGCACACAGTAAGCACTCAATAGTGTTTTAAATAGTGATTTTAAATTATTTACTTTAAGGGTAGTAATGACCTCAATTTTTGCAGAACAGGTCCCCATTGCTGCACCTCTTCTAGCATTGTTCCTGGGGAGACTTTATTGTTATATTCAATAGACTCAGTCAGAGTCCCCAGATATATGCCATTTGATCTCATCTAATACAGTGGTCCTGAATATTTGAGTTTAAATAGGTATGTTCTACATATACATATAAAGTGCAAATTTATGCAAATTAAATTACCAAAGTCACGTAAAAGATGTCTTCAAATTTCTCAGGAAAAAATCTTATGGGTATTGTATGAATATTATATTCTGTTTTTCTAAATATAATTGTAAATTGCAGTAGATAATAAACAAGGAAGACGGATTGAGCACGGGTAGTCCCTTCTCCTGCTCAGCTGCAAGTGTTCTGGTCACATTAGCCCGTGGATACCAAAAGATATCACCTCTGACAAGAAATAAAGAAGAGAGGATAAGACAGAGAAAAAAAAGACAGCTCAGTTTGGTTCAATCCAATAAATATTTATGAGCACATAACATACCAATATTTTAAACTCCCTGACCCTTCTTTTTCTGTCACCCATCTGGCGAAAGTCCAACTTCAGATGAACCTATCTATTTTCCACATGGCTGCTCAGAACAGCCCTGTTTCTTTTTTATATGCACCCATAAGACCATATCCCTCTTCATCAGAAAATGTACCTCAACTTGTAATTTTACATTCATAAGCATGCTTAAATGTTTAGTGTCTTTTCCACCCAGTAGATTATAAGCTCTAGGAAAACAAGGACTGTGACTATTTCTTGCTTATTATTGTATACCCAGAAGATGATTATATATATAAATTATTGAATGAATGGGTATGTGAATATATCAGATATTATAATAGAAGCAGATACAAAAAGACTAAGAAGAGTCATCAGTACTCTAGGACCTTAAAATATCATACAGTAGAGGGATGTCTGGGTGGTTCAGTCGGTTAAGCTTCTGACTTCAGCTCAAGTCATGATCTCATGATTTGAGAGTTTGAGCCCCTCATCAGGCTCTGTGCTGATAGCTTGGAGCCTGGAGCCCACCTCAGATTCTGTATCTCCCTCTCTCTCTGCCCTCCCCTGCTTGCACTCTCTCTCTCTCTCAAAAATAAATATTAAAAAATTTTTAATATAAAAAATAAAAATAAAAATACCATACAGTAGAGAAAAAGAGTTTTTAGAAAACTAGGCATATCTTAGTTTTCTTTGGGGGGGGTCACTTAAAATGATGTCATAACAAACAGTGATGAGATAGATTTAGATCTTCAAAAAAATATTACAGATAATCTCCTAATCTACTTACCTATGATGTGTCATTGATGGGTGCTGCGGTTTTAAAATACATACACAAATTCTTTAATATTGCCCACTTCAAGAAGTAAAGCCTAATTCCCCTTCCCTGGATCTAGCAACTTGCTCTAGAAGAGTCGAATAAAGTGGAAGTGACGTTATACAACTACTGAGACTAGGTCATAAAAGGTATTGGGGCTTCCTCCTTACTCTCCCTTGGATTACTCCCTCTGGGGGAAGCCAGCTGTCATGCCATGAGGACATCAACAGATCTATGGAAAGGCCCACATGCCAAGGAAGAGCCAGCAAGAAACTAAGGCTTCCTGCCAGCAGCAATATGAGTGAAGCTTCTTGGAAGCAGAGCCTCCAGTCCTAGGGAAGCCTTCAGATAACTGAAGCCCTAGTCTTGATTGCAGCATAGTGAGAGACTGAGTCACACAACCCAGTTCAACTACTCGTGAATTGCACAAAAGTCCACAAAAACTGTGAGGCGATAAATATTCATTTGTTTTAAGCTATTAAGTTTTGTGGTAATCTGTTACACAGTGACAGATAACTAATAGGACAGGAACTGATTATTCTAGAGAGAAATTGGGAAACAGTACCAGATAGGCAAGTAGCAACTACTTTTGCTTGCAAATCAGACACAACACTTGAGTTTTTGGAAAATTGTCATCCCAAATATCTCTCCCTAAATGCCCACGAGAATTCATGTAATTAAATGTATCTATGGCTAAGCAGTAAGATGTTGAAGTAGGAATAGAAGTTGGAATTCCTAGACTTCTGGGAAATACTCTTCTTTAATAAAGTAATACATAAAGACCTTTTTAAAAAAGTACTACAACACTTTGGGGCGCCTGGGTGGCACCCTGGTTGAGGGTCTGACTCTTGCTTTCTGCTCAGGTCATGATCCCATGGTCGTGGGATCCAGCCCCACCTCAGACTCTTTGCTGAGTGTGAAACCTGCTTAAGATTCTCTTTCTCTCTCCCTCTCTCTCTCTCCCTCTGCCCCTCCCCTGCTTGCTCAAGCACGCATACTCTCTCTCTCTCTTAAAATAAAAAAAAGAAAACTAAAAAAGTAAAAAGTACTACAACACTTAGATTGGGAAAGAGGAGTCCATTGTCCCACCTTATTCTACCCCTAGGTCCCATTCCCCAACTCTTCAACACGTTTCTTCCATGTTTTCTTTGTAAATAATATGCTTATGCTCTATTTCTTGATAGATCAATTTTAGGATTTATCTTTTCACTTGCTAATAAGGAAGATAAAGATTTAGCATCCTTATATCACTTCAGATCCCTACTTTCCCTACCTCTGTCCTCCAATACATATAATATACACAAGTTTGGTTAAATCACATCCCATATTTGTTTCATTGTGGGGCTGTATAAATCAAGCAATATACAATAGTTACATTTGTTTTATTGTAAAGGTATTTGAACTTCCAGGACTTAAAAGCTGCCTCATTTTTTTAAAGTTTATTTTTATTTATTTTGAGAGAGGCAAAGACAGTGAGTGGGGGAGGGGCAGAGAGAGAGAGAGAGAGAGAGAGAGAGAGAGACAGAATCCCGAGAGAGAGAGAGAGAGAGAGAGAGAGACAGAATCCCAAGCAAACTCCATGCTACCAGCACAGACCCTGACATGGTGCTCGAACTCATGAACCTGGAGGCTCATGACCTGAGCCAGTCAAGAGTTGGACACTTAACCCGCTGAGCCACCCAGGTGCCCTAAAAAGCTGCCTCATTTTTTAGATGCTCTTCTTTTTTTTTTTTTTAATCACTTTTCCCCAACTTTACAATATAATTATTAACTTCCTCTGAGTAGTGTTTTCCATAAAGTCAGTCACATCAGGTGTCCGTCCAAGTTTACATGGCGACACTCCTCCTGAGGCCTCCCTCCTTGCTCTAATCTGGGTTCTAGGGCTGTCTTCTCAGAAGTTCTCTTAAGTCCTGTCTTGGGTGCTATCTCCTCTTTCTGGATACCCATGTCTCCTCATTTCTGGTTTATTCCTTTGGTTGGATCATATCCTCCCATAATTTTCTGAGAAAGGATTTAAAGATATACATTATTCTTCATACATAACAATATCTTAATTCTATTCTCAGGCTTGATTAATAGCTTGGCTGGCTAAATAGCCTTGCTCCATTGTCCTGGAACTTCCAGTGCTTCTGATTCTGATCAGTGCCTTTCTGATTCTTAATTCTTTGTAGGATATTGGGTGTTTTGTTTTTCTGTCTGAAAATTTTATCTGTCAGGGGAATTTTTCATTCAGTGAACTGGGCACTCAGTGTCCCTATCAATCTAGATAGCCATCCTTCATTTTTGGCTATTTTCTTGAATAACCTCTAAGATGATTTCCTCTCCATTTTCATGTTCTCCCTTACTGGTACCCTTATTAATCAGACTCTGTTCTCCTTTAATTAGCCTTCTATTTTTTCCATCTCTTTTCATTTATTTCTACCTCTTTGTCTTTTTATATCACTATTTAGGAGATTTCTTCAACGTTTCTGTCGAAACCTTATTTTGGCTATCATATAGTTTCCAAGATCTGTTTTTTGCTCTGTAATTTTTCCTTTTTATAGACTCCTGTTCTTGCATGTTTGATGATATTGATTATAGCTTTTTGTTTTTTCTTCCTTCCCTTTTTTTCACTCAAAGTTCCTATTTTCTTATTTGTTTTGAGCTATGTCATGTTGGAGGCTTTCCTTAACAACATTGTGAGCCTTGGTTTTCTGATCATAGACTGAGGCATTAAATAAAAAGGAAGTTGAATTCTGAGTGTGTGAGTAGGGGGACTAACTGTTCTGTTGTTTCAGATGCTGTTGTTTATTCCTAGAAGAATTCTCCACTCTCCTTTTAGAATAGGAGAGGGAGGGGTCAGGCATGAGGCAATGAGTGGAAAGCAGGTATGCATAAGGTCTGCAAGTTTTGGAGCTGAGAGTTACATGTGATCTGCTGGAGGTAGGGGAGAAGTTTTAACATTCAGCAGGGAGGGCCTTCACTTACTCCACCCTTTTTTCACTTTGGAACTCTGTCTGGTCTACTTGGAATCATGCTGAGTCTAGAGTCCCTGAGTTTGGAGCCACACTTGTTTCTTGACTGGATAATCTTGATATTGAAATGTTTTCTATATGAATTTTAGATAAGTTTCTTTTGTTTTTTTCTAACCTATCAGGTGGTAGTTGAGCTCCTACTTTGTCACCAATTCTCCCTCATCCACACCTTTTGTGAATTTTCTCTTGTCAATTCCAATTCAATTGTGTCCTCTGTCCCATCCAGATTTACTTCTGTCCCAAATGATTGCTTTGCCTGTAAGCTAATAGTGTTTGTTTAAAACATAATCACACATTGCCCTGTGACATCTCATGCTGTTATCTTTTCAAGTTCATTAGTTAATTTATGTGTACATTCATTAATTCACTCAGAAGTCATCTTGTGAAGCACACACAAAATGCTAAGTGCTGGGCAACCCAAGACTACCGAGGCAAGTTCACTACCCCTCTGTTGAAAGGGGAAGAAATTCTACATAAATACCTATTTGATTCCATGTGCTAAGCACAACTATATGAACTTATGGAACCAAAGAGGAGAAACCTAATCCAGGCACAGAGGAGTTACAGAAGACTTCATGGAGGTAGCAGTTGCCTGAGCTGAATCTTAAAGGAGTTAGCCAGATGAAGTGAGAGCAGTTGGTGTGGGACAGGGCAGAAGACATTTCAGGAATGGAAATAGGGTGAATAAAGACATGGAGGGTGGAAAAAAGGTCTATGTGGGGAATTGTTAATAGTTGAATGACGGTAAGGCAGAGAGGTATTGGAGATCTAGCTAGAGAAAGAGGTGAGGCCAGATCATGATGACCTTGAATATCATGCTGAGAATTTTGAATTTGAGTCCTCAGATAGTTGGGAGCATTGAAGATTTTAAACAGAGGTGTGACATGGTCAGATTTCTATTTTTTAAATATTTAGTTAGTTATTTAGTTATTTATTTATTGAGAGAGAGACAGAGAGCAAGCTGGGGAGGGGAAGAGAGAGAGGGAGACACACAATCTGAAGCAGGATCCAGGCTCTGAGCTGTCAGCACAGAGCCTGACGCAGGGCTCGAACTCACGAACTGCGAGATCATGACCTGAGCCGAAGTCGGATGCTTAACTGACTGAGCCACCTAGGTGCTCCAGATTGCTATTTTTGAGAAACTAGGCTAGCATGGAGGCTGTTTGGAATAGGTGCAAGCCTAGAGGCTGGATGATCATTTAGGAAACTGTGACAATAAATCAGGTGAGTGACAATAAGGGCTGAAACTAAGTCCTTGGTCATAAAGATGAAGAGGAGGGACTAAATTGAAGAAAGAACTGGCAAACTTGGTTGATCAATAGATCAACCAATCTATTCATTGGTGAAAAAGTGGGAGAAACTGAGGGTGGCTTCCTACTTTCTAGGTGTCTAGATATGGATGGTGGTGTGACCAAACAGTTCTAAGAAAAGCAGATGGTTGTGTCCAATAGGCAGTTGGATTTTGAAGCTCAAGGGAGAGATCTGAAGTGGAAAAATAGATCTGAGAGTCATTGGCAGGGAGGAGGTATTTAAAATCATGAGACTGGTCAAGCTTCTCCAGGGGCGAGTATAGAAGAAGAGGACTGGACAGAGAATAGAATCCTGGGGAACACTCACATCTTAGAGGTGGGCTGGGGGAAAGCCCACGAAGGAGACAGTTAAATAATATTATAAAAGTATAAGGAGGGAAGGGTGCCTGGGTGGCTCAGTCGGTTAAGCATCTGACTTTTGATTTCAGCTCACGTCATGATCTCATGGTTCATGGGATCAAGCCCGTATTGGGCTCTGTGCTGACAGCATGGAGCCTGCTTGGGATTCTCTCTTTGTGCTCTCTCTCTCTCTCAAAATAAATAAACATGCTTTTAAAAAAGAAATGTGTAAGGAGAATCTGGAGTGTTTGGTACATAGAAAGTAGAATCGAAGGAAGGAGAAATCAGCATTGTCAAAATGCAGCAGAGATTTCACGATCTCATGAAAATGGTAATTAATTTGGCCATAACAAGGCCAGGTATAGAGGAGTAGGAAGGTAGAGTTGGAAATCAGGCCGCACAGTGGGGTAAGGTATAAATGGGAACTTATCAGTTTCTACTATATGTAGCTTGTTCTTCCAGGAATATGAGGGAGAGGAGGTGAAGATAGAGCTTAGGTGGTATTTCTCCCCCAGCTCAAATAATCTCAAGCATCTTGAGAGAAAATTCTAGCAATGTACCATGTGTACATTTATAGTCAATGAATATTAGATAAATAGATCTAATAAAACCTTTAGGTTTTTACTTAGCCTTTTTTCCTCTTGAGTGTCATAATACTCCTTTTCCTTGACCAAATTTTTCTCTTTAGATTAGTTCCTTCTAGCCTACTCAGTGCCAGAA
The DNA here is from genome assembly GCF_022079265.1 of Lynx rufus. Taxonomy (NCBI): domain Eukaryota; kingdom Metazoa; phylum Chordata; class Mammalia; order Carnivora; family Felidae; genus Lynx; species Lynx rufus. The sequence goes on from NW_025814831.1 coordinate 48,054,148, forward strand.
AATGTTTAGGTACCGAGAAGCTCCCTACGTAAATCTCCATGCCCCATTTTGAGAAATTGGGCTCAAGCCATTTCCTGCTTTGGTCATTAAAAATAATAATAACAGCTGTTGTTTACATAGTAATCAGAATTCCATCAAGAAATGCTGTGTACACTAAATCTAAGTTATGTTGTTGTTATAATCACTAGTATTAGAATAACTAGATGGCCTTGTTCATCTGTAAAAAATTTAATGTTGTTTAGCTAAGGTATAATAAATTGGAGGCTGGACTTTTGGAAAGCAAAGGTTGAACTATGTACCCTGTGGGTGCTCCTTAATAGTTCCTGAGTGACTAATGAGTTATTGCCTAGGCCCTAACACAGGTGAGATGACTGCCAGAGAAGGCAGAGTGGAAAAACTGAACTCACACAAAGGACCAAATTGAAGGATTCTTAGGGAAGTGTCAGTGTAGTTACATCAGGTGCACAAAACTGGATTTTGCACATTCTAAAGTCCCTTACAAATCTGAGAGGAAAAATGATAATTATCAAGATAATAGGGGCGCCTGGGTGGCGCAGTCGGTTAAGCGTCCGACTTCAGCCAGGTCACGATCTCGTGCTCCGTGAGTTCGAGCCCCGCGTCAGTCTCTGGGCTGATGGCTCAGAGCCTGGAGCCTGCTTCCGATTCTGTGTCTCCCTCTCTCTCTGCCCCTCCCCCGTTCATGCTCTGTCTCTCTCTGTCCCAAAAATAAATAAACGTTGAAAAAAAAATTAAAAAAAAAAAAAAGATAATAAAGCAAAATCCAGCAATCCCACTTCTGGGTGTATATGAAACCATTATCTTGAAAAGGTGTCTGCACTCCCATGTTTGATGTCGCCTATTCCCAATTGCCAAAGTTTGGAAACAACCTAAGTGTCCAACAATGGCTACATGGATAAAGGGGGTGTGGTATACATATACAATGGGTTATTATTCAGCTATGAGAAAGAAGGAAACCCTGCTGTTTGCTACAACATGGATAGGCCTTGAGGGCATCATGCTAAGTGAAATAAACCAGACACAGAAAGACAAATGCATGGTTTCACTTATATGTGAAATTAAAAAAAGAAAAATAGGGAGACTTTGGTAAAAGGGTATAAAGCTTCTAATATAAGATGAATAAACTCTGAGGATCTAATGTATAATATGGTGCCTATCGTTGGAAACACTGTATTGTAAAATTGAAATTTGCTAAGGGAGTTGAACTTAAATGTTCTCACCAAGAAGGAAGAAAGGGTAAATATGTGAGATGATGGATGTGTTAATGGACTTGATGGGGGATCCCTTCACAATGTTATCTGTATACCAAATCATTATGACATATATTTAAAATTTTATTAGTCAATTATACCTCAAAGCTGAAAAAACAATAAAATAAAAAATAGTCTTATATGGTGATTGTTTCTGATTACAAGTTTGCTAAATTTGTTGTGGGCAAGAGTTCAAATCTTAAGAATGGAAGCTTTCATCCTGAGAACATTGACAGTTTTAAGCTCTCCCAAATTACAGGCTTATTGCATCAGGGTGAAATCCAGAGCTGATTCATGTTCAGATTGCTTCCTTCTGCAGTTTTAGGCTTTATTGTTTAGTTTTTCCATTTTCATATTATGTCTCTTATTTTTCATAGATATTTTGATATCTTCAGATATTAATACTGTTGCCAGTATTAATATATATTATATACATTAATATATATAATATATATATAATATAAAACATTCATTCATTGTACAAACACTTGCAAAGAGAAGCTTTGTTAAGGTATTGAGAGTCACAGGTATGTTTGTGACATAATCCCTGCTTAAGGAGTTTAAAGAGATTACGATTCAGTTGTAGAAACATGAAGTAGAAATGTCATCAAAGATCACCTGTTAAGTTACATGGGGTGTCTCTCCATGTGCAGGGATTGGGCCTTCTGTATCTTCATATCTGTAATGTCAAGCTCAGTCTGGCATAGAGTAAGTTTGTTGAATCAAAACTCATTTAGAGACTGGAAATGGGTGAAGAGGAAACCAAGAAGACCACATAGAAGAGGGAATGAGTGAGCTGGGTTGGGCCCTGGAGAGATAAATAGATACGTACACAGGTCTGATGAAAACGAACTTCCTAGGTAAAGAGGGAGATTGGATTAATAAGTGATGGACAGACCATAGGTTATGGGCATTGAAGTAAGAAATAATCTGAGTTTGAGTCTCATCTCTATCATACCATGTGACTTTGAGTAACATATATAAACTTTCTACGCTTATATTTCTCAGCTAGAAAACAGAAGTAAAACCTATTTGGGGCCTACCATATCCTAAGCTAGTTCATTAAATGGTGGCTTTTAAAAAATGACATACCAAAAAATTTTTAATTTGAAATTTTAATGTGTAAGGTGTTGGGAAGCTTTCCAGTTTCACCATGAAAATTTCTCCTGGGGGGGGGGGCGGCTTTTAGACTAGACCCATGGCTGGGAGTTATAGGACATGGCTCTCTCACTATCCAGCTCGCCCCTTGCTCTCACATCATCGCCTCACTCTGGGCCTGTTTCCTCCTATGAAATGAGAGGGTAGTTTCCACCTGTGCTGACGGATACAATAGCCACTCGCTACATTTGACTACGAAATGTGGCTAGTTTGCATAAAATGCACACCAGATTTCAAAAACAACACATAAAATATAGATAATTTAATATTGAGTGTATTTTGAAATGTTTTGCACATATTGGTTTGAATAAAATAGATTATTAAAATGAACTTCACCTGTTTCTTTTTGCTCTTTCGATGTGACGACTAGAAACTCTATAATGCAGCCCTGGTCTAGGTTATCACTCATAATCCCTTTCAGCTTTAAGACTGTCAGGGACACTGTGGATGCGTAATTGGTACGGTTTGACTTCCTGGTCTGGAGAGACCGAAGGATTGGCCGGGACTGCGCGGGGTGGGGCGGGCCCTGCGGGGAGACCCAGACCCCTCGGGTTTCTCGCTCGCTCGCGCGGTGGCGGCGGGAAGGACCCCCAACGCCCGCGCTGGGGTTGAGGCGGGCGAGCCGGGGCCAGGCTCCAGGCACCGGGCGTTGGGGGCCGGGGACGGGCGCGGTGCTCCGGGCGAGGCCGAGCCGGGAAGCGGGCTCGTGCGTCAGCCTCACGCGCGGGGAAGGAAGCCGACCCGAGGCCCCGGGCGGCCGGAGCGGGCGCCTTGGCACGTCCGCAGGCTCAGCCGGGAGGTGGCGGCCGCTGAGAGGCGGGAGAGCCGAGGGCGGGCCTGGGAGGCGGCCGGGAGGTGGGGCGTCGCCGGGGGCCGAACCGCGCGGGCTTCATCAGCGGACGCGCGGCCTGCGCCCGAGTGCTGGGACCGGGAGGGGCCGGGCGACGAGCGGCCAGAGCGGCTATGGGCCGCCGCTGGGGCTTCCTGATCGGCCTCGTGGGGGCCGTGTGGCTGCTCGGCTCGGGTCGCGGTGGGCAGCAGTCCCCGGAGACGGCGGCGCAGAGGTGCTTCTGCCAGGTAAGGGTTGTGCGCGGCCGCGCGGCCGCTCCCGGTGCTTCCCGCCTCCGCCCTGCGCTCTGTCCCGCGCACCCCGGCAGGTGAGGGGCTAGGAGTGCCTCTGCGTCTCCACCCTCCGGGATGAGCCCCCTGAGCTTCTGCTCCCTGGCCGGGCTCAGCCCTCTGCGGCTTGCCTGGCGTGGTCTGTACAGTTCTCCCACCGCAGCCTGGACGTCAGCGTGCCCTCCGGCGCTTCGGATCCGTTGTTGGGGGAGAGGTGTGGGTGCATGCTGTATGATTTTACAGAGTTGGTTTATACATCTTTGTTGGTCTTCCCTGCCCGGGGAGGGCGTGCACACTGTGCACGCACACTCAGTATTTGCTATTTTCGCGGAACCTGGGTCTTCCTAACTTCTAACTTGACCTGGAACTGCGTACGATGTGTTCATGCTAGGTGCCTTCGCCATCCTTCCTGGGCAGGGTACGCCTTTGTAGGGTGGGGGAGGCTACTTTCAGATATCGTTGTCAGGCAGGAGAATCGTTTCGTGAGGCTTTCCTGTTTCTAAGCCCATCTGCCTTGTGTTTTTGAGGCCGCGGCTTGCAGTGTCTACTCGCCCTGTGTGTCCTTTCTATTTACTAAATGTAATGAGATTCTCTTACCGTGACACCCATTTGGCTGGTCTGAATTGGGAGGATGAGCCTTACCCCTCAGCGCACAAGTTTGATTACAAGCTTATTATGATCATGAGATGTGGGTTCCTTGATGAAAAAAAAAACATTAAAGAAATCTAGAGGTTTTCTGGTCTACATGATCCTGTATTTTAATATAATTACTCTTAAAGTCACGTTTTGGTTGGCTTCTGTTGATAAAAATTACATTTTATACAAAATTGAGGTAGGCAATCCAAATTTTTCCTTTTAAGTGGATTTTACCATTATTTTTTTTTATCAGAAATAACATTTGTAGGGACAATGCTACTATTTCACAGAGGAAAGAAACAGCTTTACATATTATGGGAGGAAGAACTGTCTCTTTCACTTTTATATTCTTGCATCCTGTCGTTTTGCTGAATGATTTGAGGTGTTATCTGGCTATGAGTAAGAGGTTAAAAGGAAATTGCTGCTTTCCAACTAAGATGGAAAAGCTCCTATACGTTGCAAACTGCATACAGTCCAGTACTTAAAAGGAAGAAGGTTCATTTTTCTTCAGGTTACAAATATAACATAACACAAAGTGTAAACATTTAAAAATAAAGTAGAAATAAGAGACTTCAAAATAAGGTATTTAGTGTTGAAAGAAGATGTTCAATATAACATTTTCAACTATAGTCTAGATTTTTAGATAATGGAATAAAAGTACATGTTGAGCTTTCAACTTTCACTTTCCTCTCCAATAACCTTTTTAGATATCTGATTAAAATTGGGGAGTTTTAAATTTTTCACACTTTTTGCCTTCTGATTAGTATTTAAGCTTCCCCCCCATTTTGTAACATTTTCAAGATTTGAATACTCCCCAACACAAAAATCTGTTAGATCCCTTTCTTTTCCATTTAGAACAAAAGTGACAGGTTTTTGTTTTTTTTTTTTTTTAGAATCAACTTTAAAAAATAATAAATTGAGGGTCCCATAGTAAAAAACAAATTTAAGAAAAATTAAAAATGATCCATTTAAATCAACTTAAGAATAGAGACCTTCAATTTCAGTTCAATAGACTGAAAAAGAATACATTTTAGTTCTACTATGGTCAGTAATGGAAGAGATAGGGGTAAGGTGGGAAATGGGGAGAGGGAACAAGCAATAACAGATATGAAGAGAAAGTTGGAGACAAGCATATAGATGTGAATGGAAACGAGACACACACACACAGAAATAAAGGAAATAAATGGTGGAAGAAAAGATAAGGGGAGATGAATGGTGGAAATTATTCATTCAACAAACATTTATACACAGTGTGTATGTTGACCTGAGTGTTTGGAATATAGAGATAACTATGGTGTGATCCCTGCCTTTAAGAACTTACAAGTTAGTGAATAAAGTTCTTTGGAGATTGGGGAGAGGCAGAGATCCTAAGCATTTTAAAAAAACAAGTGAGAAGGGGTGCCTGGGCTTAGTTATGCATTCAACTTCAGCTCAGGTCATGACCTCACAGTTCCTGAGTTCGAGCCCACATAGGGCTCTGTGCTGACAGTGCAGATCCTGCTTCAGATCCTATGTCTCCCTCTCTCTGCCCCTGCCCTGTTCTGTGGTCTCACTCTCAAAAATAAATAAACATTAAAAAAACAACAAGTTAAAAAAAAAATTAATAAAAAAACAACAAGTTAGCAGGGGTGCCTGGCTGACTCCGTCATTAGAGCATTTGACTCTTGATCTTAGAGTTGTAAGTTGGAGTCCCATGTTGGTTGTAGAGATTACTTACAAAGTAAAATCTTAAAACAAACAAACAACTCAGTAAATATTGCTAGACACTAAATCAAAAACTAAATGTTGACCTAACGTTTAGAAATACGAGTTAAAGGGGCATCTGGGTGTCTCAGTTGCTTAAGCAGGGGACTCCTGATTTGGGCTCAGGTCATGATCTCATGGTTTGTGGCTTCCAGCCCCGAGTCAGGCTTCAGGTTGACAGCTTAGCGTGGAGCCTGCTTAAGATTCTCTCTTTTCTGGGGCACCTGGGTGGCTCAGAAGTTTAAGCATCCGACTTCGGCTCAGGTCATGATCTTGAGGTTTACCAGTTGAAGCCCTGCATCGGACACTCTGCTGTCAGCACGGAGCCTGCTTTGGATCCTGGGTCCCTCTCTCTGCCTCCCCCTCTCTCTCAAAAATAAATGAACATTTAAAAAAAAAAAAAAAAGATTCTCTCTGCCCATCCCCTGTTTGTTCTCACACTCTCTCTCTCTGTCGAAATAGGTAAATAAAACCAAACAAACAAACAAACAAACAACACAAAACCCTGTTTAAAAAAATATTTCAAGTTAAAATCTCTCATTCTCTTTGCCGTAACCAATTAGCTGCAAAGTTCTGTTGAATCTGTTTTGTTAATAGACCTTTTCTCCCTGTCTGTTGCCACTCTCTCGCACCACTTCTGTGAATTATGCATCATCATCCCTCATTACCCTCTTGCATGGGGGCCCGGTATAGGGGTTCAGTTAACAGAATATCAGCTCTAATTTGAGCCAAAGCAACATGTGGTTCTGTAGCCTTAGAAAGTCATTGAAGTAAAATGTGCAGAGCTCTACAAATAATCAGATTAAATTTAATAAACAGTCATGGAAGCCTACTGTGAACGAGTTTTAAGAGATCAAAAAATAAACTAAAAATTTAAAAATTTAGTCCCATTTCTTGATACTCTAGAGTACTGAGCCTGGTACATAATGGGTGCTTAGCAAGTATTAGGCAAGTTATAATACAGGATGTTAGCACTATGCTAGCAGGAATATATTCTTTCCATTTTCTGCTGAGTGGGCCATTTGCATGTTTTTCTGGAATTCATCTTTCAGATGGGTGGATAGCTCCAAATGAATCTTTAAAGTTAGTCAGTTACTACATATGTCTGTTGACATCAAATCCTACTAAAACCATTTTCACTGTATGTTGTAAGTTCTTTTGATAGCAGTGCTTCTGTGTTAGTTGCTGCAAATAAGTGATAGATTGCCTTAGACTTGTAAATCTTCCTTATATACAGCTTCCCACTTTTTATTTTATCATTCTATTTAAACTTTTTTTTTCATTTTTGCACAGAAAATTGGCCTTTTCCTCCCCTTTTGGTATACAAGCCTGTAACAGTTTGTGTAAAGAACCCCATGATCATGACCTACCCTTTCTTTAAACCAAAATAATATTTGTATTTGTTGTAATAGGTATGAGCTTCAAGTAAATGAAGATTCTTAAAAATTTTTTTTTAATGTTTATTTATTTTTGAGAGAGAGAGAGGGAGAGACAGAATCTGAAGCAGGCTCCAGGCTCTGAGCTGTCAGCACAGAGTCTGATGTGGGCCTCGAACCCACGAGCTGTGGTATCATGACCTGAACTGAAGTCAGATGCTCAACTGACTGAGCCACCCAGGCGCCCCATGAGTGAAGATTCTTCAGACAAGATTTCTTGTTTTCCTTTTGACAGAATTTCTTATTTCCTTTTCCCCATTATGCACCATTAGAGAGAATGAATGTAACAGAACTTTAGTCTCAATGCATGGAATCCCAGGATTAAGAAGTAAACTCAGAAGAAATATTGAAGCCCAGATATGGAGGCAGTGTGGACATGTTTTTCATTTAAATTAATTAGAAATGAGTTTGTAAAACTCCCATGTAGTCCAAATGTTTTATTAATCATATTATGGCTAGTGCTAATAACACTCAGATACACTTACTTATGAGTGTAGTAAATCTCTATCAGGCTAATGAAAGGGGAATAGTTCAGATCATCCAAAATGACTATTTCAAGATGGATTATTTTCATTTGGAGTGCATTGTAGATACACTTGCCTACATCTATTTCAGCAGATTTACCTGTCTAGTGTCTTATTTAGCTCAATTTCAAAAATAGTTTTTATTTGTTAGAGTGGCTAGGCCACAGAAGAGACACTTGGGAATATGTTGCATGGTAGGTGGAAATAAGCCTGGATTGAAACTTAGTCAGAGGGATCTTTGAAACAGGTTATACTGGAGAGATGTCCATTGTCTCTGAGTACTTAGTGCCTTCCAGGCCTTTGTGAACAAAGCATGTGGAACAAAGCATGTGTCTCATTGGTTGCTATACATACGTTGGGTTATTTAACAACAATTTAAAGTTGTAAAGACTAAGGCTTTAAAGCAGAAATAGCTCGTAGCATTCTGTGTCCTTGGAACCACCCAGTATAGAATCTTTGGTGTTTTCCTTGTTTCCATTAACAGAGGTGTCTCTGTCAACATTCTTTGTTTTTTTTGTTTTTTTAACTTTTGAAAAGTTTATTTAGAGCGCGAGAGAGTGTGTGCTGGAGAGCTGGGGAGGGCAGAGAGAGAGGGAGAGAGAGAATCCTAAGCAGGCTCCATGCTGTCAGCGAGTTTTATTAATTTAAGTAATCTCTACACCCAACATAGGGCTTGAACTCAGGACCCTGAGATCAAGAGTTCCAAGCTCTTCTGACTGAGCCAGCCAGACACCTCCATCAATTTTTTTCAATGAATAGTTTTCAAGTTCTTTTTAATAGTCACAGAACACTCTAAAATTACATACAACTAAAGGTCTTTGCCAAAAAAACCCACTTTGAGCACTTTTAAAAGGTATTTCATATTTCATACAAGTATGAGGACTATATTCTCAAAGTGCTTTGGAAAAAAATGATAGTCTGGTAGGACTAGAAGTTGTTGGCACAGAAGGAAACTATTTAGAATTTTTTTTTTTTGTCTTTCATTGTAAATTAAAGAGTACCTGTAAGCAGAAAATAGGGAACAAGCAGGCCCATGTTATTTTCTTTTCTCTTGCCTTTTATATTTTGGTATTTGGTCCAAACCAGTCAGAGTCCATGGAGAAAGTAATTGAGGCTACCTCTGCAGCTAACTTTTGGCTGTCTAGATCTATGTTCCAGTGGGGTGACAGATGTAAAAGTTTTGGAAAATTTTAGCTGCAAACTTGGCCTTTTTTTTCTTATCCATTAAAAAAAAAATGTGAGTTGCTTTGGGGTAATTGTTCGTCCACTTTCACCAGAAGCATTTAAGCAGTGGTAGGGTAATACTAACATTGGCATTTATATTATGTCATTTCATCTTGATATCAACTCTTCGAGATTGGAACTATTAGTATTGCTATATTGTGTTCACATGGGAAACTAAGGCTTAAGAGAGGTTAAAAAAGTTGGGTATGTTTAAAATTGGTAAGTAGCAGAGATGGGATTCAACCCCAAGAAGGCTTGAGTCCAGGGCCTACGTGCTAACCATTGTTATATATTGCCTCCTTCTTCAGAGTATATAGGAGGGGATTGTTGTGTGCTTGGGAGTTTGCAGTAGAAGGGCCTTCAAAAGCTTTTCAACTGGTAAGAGACTAGGACTTTAAGCCGGGTGACATTATGTCAGGCCTACCCTGGTCCTTATATCTACATTCCTCCGCAAGGGCCTTCTATTTGCCACCTATTAGTTTGGCTCCGTACCCAAGGCTGATTATCACCTAAAGCATGGATCAATGAGCTTCAATTTTTAGCATGCATCAGTCACTTTGTGCATGTGTGTGGTAGGGAGCGCGGGGTGCATTTAAAAAAAAATTCAGATTCTTGGGGTGCCTGGGTGGCTTAGTCAGTTAAGTGTCCGACTTCGGCTCAGATCGTAATCTCATGGTTTGTGAGTTAGAGCCCTGCATCTGGCTCTGTGCTGACAGCTCAGAGCCTGGAGCCTGCTTCAGATTCTGTGTCTCCCTCTCTCTGTCTCTGCCCCTCCCCTGCTCTCTCTCAAAAATAAATAAAAATTTAAAAAAGAATTTAAAAAAATTCACATTCTTATGGTAGGGTCAGAATCTGTTTCAGTTTAGGAGATAGTGTGACCATTATTTAAGCAGCCTTAGCACTTCCTGAAGCTGCCACACAGTTCACAGTATCAGGTCATCCTTGTTCCAGATCAATGTGCATCTTTTGGTGTAGGTACTAAGACTGCTCTGTTTTCCAAGATTCTGCCCTGGGTCTGTTAATTGCATTTCTTCCTTAATCTTTTCTTGAGACTCTATTCCTGTAACATGCCTGGTTCTCTAGTTTCTAGAACTGGACCTGGCATCATGCCTGCCAACCTTTCTTCCAGTGATCAGGTTCTGCCTGTTGGCAGGCTTATCTGAACTGTCACATGGCTTTGGTTTCCAAGTATCTTCCTGCCTCTCCTTTGCTGGGCCTTCTCCATCTATTGAAATTCCTCCAACCCTGCCCTACCTCCTTAGCTGCCCTGCTACCTTTTGTTGTAGTTGGAAATACCTCCTGCTCAATTTCGTAGGTAAAGGTCAGAGGGTTTCCAATCTACCATTGTCCTGTCTTCCCTCTTCGGGATCTCTGGGCCAAAGCCATCTCTGCGGTGAATGCACCTTGCATTCCTTTATGGTTTGTGGCTTCTTCTAGCTTCCTTTGTAGTTAAGGTATAGATTGGTAAAATGTTGGATGTGATGGGTTATTTGCCTTCGCTGCTTGCTGCCCTTGCTCTGAGTGCATTCCTACTACTTGGATCTGTGTAGTCTGGAGCACAGAGCACTACCATAGATGATGTGAGGTACCTAGTCATCATCAGACTGTGATGCTGGTCTCCAGCGAATGACAGTGACAGTAGACAGCATCCATTCATTCATTCATTCATTCACACATCCACTTCACAAATAAATATTGAGCATCTAGTGTGTGCTTTCTACAAGTACAGTGCTGAAGACTGGGAACACAAAATGAACAAACATAATTTGCTCTCAAGGATTGTAAACTCTAGAGGGAGGAAGTGAACTATATAAATGCAAAGGAGTGAGGTAATCCTTATGTAGGAGTATGTGGAATGCCATGGGAGCACATAGGAGACAGTTAACCCAGCAGGGGATGAGTGGTACCCCAGGGGTAGCTTTCCAAAAGAGGTGATGCCTGAACTTGAGTTTCAAAGATAGATTTTTACCTTAAAAATGAATTACTTCAGGGGAAAAATTAATTGCTTCAAAACCATTCTCTTGTGTTTTTTTTTTTTTTTTTTTTATGCACTTGTTTCTTTTTTGTGACCTACTGTCCCTATCAGGCATGTGTCCCTTTGGCATTTGTAGTCTCTGTGCCTGTTATTTCTTTGTGTAATAATTTGTATCCAAGAGGAAAAAGTAGCTATTTTATGTCCTTAGAAGTTCTGCTTTTAAGGCACAAAAGAAAGAGGTGAAAAATCAAATCATCTAGATTAGAAGCACTTCTGTTTTTGGGTGACTGAATGGCTCAGTCGGTTAAGCGTCTGACTTCGGCTCAGGGCATGATCTCACAGCTTGAGAGTTGGAGCCCCCATGTCGGGCTTTGTGCTGACAGCTGGAGCCTGGAGACTGCTTCAGAGTCTGTGTATCCCCTTCTCTCTGCCCCTCTCATGCTTATGCTCTGTCTCTCTGTGTCTCTCAATAATAAACATTAAAAAAATTTTTTTTAAATTAAAAAAAAAAAGCACTTTTGTGGTACCCCAAATTAGGACCTGAAGATTTTTGTATACTCAAGAGAATTTTTAGCAGGAAACAAGGACAAATTTGCATATGAAATGAAAATAAGTAGTTATTGCAGTAAAAAATATGTAGATCAGATTTCTAGAACCTGCATTAGTCCAAAACAAATGAGACTACACAAATTGGGACAAAATCTTAGTTTTTAAATATTGCTGTCATTATCCAAAGTATTATCTCTCATCTTCCAAAAGTATTTACTTTTAGGTAAAAATTTTGCATTCCTGTTTTGTGACATTCTAAAATTAAAAATAGGGTAGGATTTTACATATTCCAACGGGAAAACACCTACATTCAGTATTTTAGTAAAGTATTTGCTTCCTTACCAGTAGATTAAAAAAATGTTTTTGACAGTAAGTCTCTCTGAAATATAATCGAAAGTAGTTTGTAAAGCAAGTATGCAGACCAAAGTATGATAAGGATCTCTTTTCTACAGCATGCCCTATATTAAAAAAAAAACAAAAACAATCTAGTTACTGTTCTTAAATCATATTTGTTACTTACAAAGTTAGCAATGTTAAATTAATTCTGTTAGATGTTTGCCCAGCCCCAAACAAACATCTAAGACTTTTAGCTTCACTTTTTTTTTAATTTTTACTTTCTATGACTTATTTATTTTTTATAATTTACATCCAAGTTAGCACATGGTGCAACAATGATTTCAGGAGTAGATTCCTTAAGCCCCTTACCCATTTAGCCCATCCCCCCTCCCACAACCCCTCCAGCAACACTCTGTTTGTTCTCTATATTTAAGATTCTCTTATTTTTGTCTCCCTCCCTGTTTTTATATTATTTTTGCTTCCCTTCCCTTCTGTCCATCTGTTTTGTATCTTAAAGTCCTCATATGAGTAAAGTCATATGATATTTGTCTTTCTCTGACTAATTTCACTTAGCATAATGCCCTTAGTTTCACTTCTGATAACATTGTCTGATCGTAATTACCATTAAGATATTAGTTTTAAGCATTTGAAGATCAGAATTGGCTTAGTGGTCAATTTGCTGTCTCCGTGCTGCTAATGATAAGTGATTTCTAAGCACCATTTCAAACCTGGACAAATAAACTGTCATGGACTAGTATTTGAGAGTTGGTAAATCCTTATAATGAATTATTGTTTATCTTATAAATTCAGTATCACTTCTTTTTATACGTCCCCTTTTTATATGTCCCCTACCTATACATCCTGTAGGAAACTTAATAGGGAATACAGAGACAGTTGAATCCTGGGAATATGGAGTCTCAGGAAAGCCAAGGATAGGAATGCAACTGGGCTTCAAGGAAGTTGGGTGGAAGTAGGAGCTGGAAAACCCCAGGGAATCCATGTATCAGATATTTTCTGTTTCCTGTCTGTGCTTCACTGTGTATCTTTAAAAATCTTTCCTCTCTTTTGCTGACTGGCTCATGTGCTGCTCAGTTCACATGATGGAATATGGTCTGAGTTTATTTGCTTTAGTGGTCAAGCTGCAGGGAGAGATATCTCTTCTTATTCTCAAGTCCAGATTCCTGGAGCAGGGACCAAGACCTGGTTTGGGTTAGATACTGACCCCTGGTCAGGTCTGGGACAGGGTTACAAAGTGGCTGCAGGGGACCAACTCTGCCTATGTGTGTGTGTGCACGCGTGTGTGATGAGCTCAGTGTACCCTCCAAAAGGTATGCACCGCATTCTTCTAGGTGTATAGCAAGAGCAATAGCATTGTTAGATTACTGTCATGTCTCATCTCAGAAAATCATGAGGAGGGAAGATAAGAGTTGCTTGAGTCCTAACCTTGTCAGGAAAAAGAACCCTATTGCAACTAAGGTATTTTGATGTATTGTTTTATTTTCTTTGTAACAGGTTAGTGGTTACTTGGATGATTGTACCTGTGATGTTGAAACCATTGATAGATTTAATAACTACAGGCTTTTCCCAAGACTACAAAAACTTCTTGAAAGCGACTACTTTAGATATTACAAGGTATTTTTATTTTTAATTTTTTTGTATAAGAATACTTAAAGTTTAAATGGATAATTGTATTTTCTTAGGAATTCCTGAACTTCAAAATTGTGGCCATTATTTAAAATTCAGTTCACAAGAGTGAACAGTGTGGTTCTGAAACCATCCATTAGATACTTTCAATTTCAACAACTGGGTTTTGCACTCTGGAGTTAGAAACTTGTTGGTTAACTTGAAGTCAGAACAGAAACTATTATATTGTTACCAAAATTGCCAATGCATACTTTCCCCAAATACTGGCTTGACTCCAGTTAATTAAAATAACTACATTTTTTTGAGAAGCGTGACTTTGTTCTGACCTGTATTATTTTAACTAGTCACTGTTGATATTTTATCTTGAGATATCTACTTAAAGGGTTTAGAATATCTGATCTTTGGAATATGTAGTTATCGAATGAGTTCAACAGTTGCCTGTTACTGGCTTAAAAAAAGTATCAGCTGAGCAGTGATGATACGAGCTACTTTGGCTGCTAGTTCCCATCTTCAGGATCTGTTTAGTACCAGTCTGTGTGTTTCTAACCAAGTCTACCAGTTTACTTAACACAAGTTACACATTGGTATGATCGCTGGAACTTGGCAACCTGTAAGCGAAGAAAAAGAATAATTGCAGATGATAGCATGACCAGGTTATTACATCATAATTCAACACCTGTTGAATACTAATCTCAAGATTCTTACTCTTGTAACTTTTTCTGTTATTATCCTATAGGTAAACCTGAAGAGGCCGTGTCCTTTCTGGAACGATATCAACCAGTGTGGTCGGAGAGACTGTGCTGTCAAGCCGTGTCAGTCGGTAAGAACCAAGTATACATGTGACAACTGTTACACCTTTTTGCAAATAACTGCAATGTTTTAAAAAGGGGGCAATACAGGGGCGCCTGGGTGGCTTGGTCGGTTGAGTGTCCGACTTCGGCTCAGGTCATGATCTCATGGCCCGTGAGTTCGAGCCCCGCGTCGGGCTCTGTGCTGACCGCTCAGAGCCTGCAGCCTGTTTCAGATTCTGTGTCTCCCTCTCTCTCTGCCCCTCCCCTGTTCATGCTCTGTCTCTCTCTGTCTCAAAAATAAATAAACGTTGAAAAAAAATTAAAAAAAAAAAGGGGGGCAATACAACTAAAATTACTTTTTAATCCTTAGGTTAAATATAATGTTGTTTAATATTTACATATTAAAAAACCTCAACTTACCAATATAAAACCTATTTTGAATTATTCTTTCATAATAATCCTTTGACTTACTGGTGAGATTAATAGGATGTTTGTTTTTCTTCTTATATCTTACCCAAAGGTGTGTTTATAGTATAACAGAATGAAATTAATTGGCGGGTAAACAAACTCCCTCCCTTCTTCATGGTATATTGTTTTCCTTGGGTGGGGAATGGATGAACAAAACACCTGGTGTTGCTTAAGAATTCTCAGTGTATTAAGGGTGCTTGGGTGGCTTAGTTGGTTAAGCCTCTGACTCTTGATTTCGGCCCAAGTCGTGATCTCATGGTTTGTGGGATCAAGCCCCGCATTGTGCCCCACACTGATGGGCATGGAGCCTGTTTGGGGATTCTTTCTCCCTCTTCCCTGTTCATGTGGGCTCTCTCTCTCTCAAAATAAATAAACTTAAAAAAAAAAAAAAGGAATTCTCAGAGCATTAAAATATGAAGTATTCTACTCTGGGAGCAGAGAATTTTACACTTTCCATGAAGCCTTTTTTTTTTTTTTTTCATTTTTAAAGCATATATTTCTATTTTTTTATTGTGATAAAATATACATGACATAAAATTTACCATTTTAACCATTTTAAGTGCACAGTTCAGTGGCATTAAGTACATTCCCACTGTTGTGCAACCGTCACCACCATCCACGTGCAGATCCTTTTCATCCTCACAAACTGAAACTGCGTGTTCATTGAACAATGACTCCCTATTCCCCCGTCCCTCTAGCCCCTGGCAAACACTATTCTACTTTCTTTCTTTATGAATTTGACTATTCTAGGTACCTCAGATAAGGAGAATTATTACACAGTGTGTCCTTTTGTGTCTGGCTTGTTTCACTTAACCTAATGTTTTCAAGTTTTATCCATAGTACCATGTATACATGGTATTTGAATTTTATTCCTTTTTAAGGCTGAATAATATTGCATTGTTATGCATCTGCATTTCATTTATCCATTCTCTTGATTCACTTTTGGGTTATTCCTGTCTTTTGGCTATTGTGCATAATGCTGTTTGGGATATGGGTGCACAAGTATCTGTTTGCATTCCTTTTTTTTTTTTCTTGGATAACAGTATTTATTTATTTGAAATACTCTGCAGCTCATTTTATTTCTTTTATTTTATTTTAATTTTTTAATTTACATCCAAATTAGTTGGCATATAGTGCAACAATGATTTCAGGAGTAGATTCCTTAATGCCTCTTACCCATTTAGCCCATCCCCCCTCCCACAATCCCTCCAGTAACCCTCTGTTTGTTCTCCATGTTTAAGAGTCTCTTATGTTTTGCCCCCCTCCCTGTCTTTATATTATTTTTGCTTCCCTTCTCTTGTGTTCAACTGTTCTGTGTCTTAAAGTCCTTATATGAGTGAAGTCATATATTTGTCTTTGACTGACTATGTTTGCATTCCTAATTTCAGTTCTTTTGGGGATGCACCCAAGATTAGAATTGCTGGATCATTTAGTAAATCTGTGTTTAATTTTTTGATGAACACCATGCCTTCTGCCACAGTAGCTGTACCATTTTACATCCCACCAGCAATGTACAAGGCTTCCAATTTCTCCGTATCCTCACTAATACTTGCCATTTTCTATTTTCTGGATAATAGCCATCCTAATGGGTGTGAAGTGATGCTATATTTTTGAGTGGTTTATTTTTATATGTGCAAATAAAATATTGCTATATAACCTATCTGGCATATGGAATTAAAGCAAATGTAAAATATTATTTATGGGTCTTTTATCGTTAGATAATTAAGAATCATGTTTTTAGTATATTCTCAGACAAAACTTTTCGAAAATGGATGGATTAACTTGTGAAACCATTTCTGTTACGATAATACCATTAAAGTGATATTGTCAATTTAAATGTTTTGTTTTATTTCCCAAAGTTCTAGTATTTATATTTAGTAATAGGAAACATTAGTTGGGGAAATTCAAGTTTACCAATAACTTATTTATATGGCTTATTAAGCATGCTCAAAATATGGTAGACACTTAATAAAGGCATTTAATTGCACTTGCACATTAAATGGGCTATATTAACATTGGTCAGAAAAAGCAACTGGTTTTAGTTACTGAAAATTTGAATCTTTTTTTAAGCAATTTTTAAAAACACTTTATTTTTTTATTTTATTTTGTTTTTCATCTTTATTTTTTGAGAGAGAGTACAAGAGAGTGCACAAGTGGAGGGGGCAAAGGGAGAAAATCTCAAGCAGGGTCTGCACTCAGAGCAGAGCCCAACACAGGGCTCAACCGGTTAAGCATCTGACCCTTGATTTCAGCTCAGGTCACCTGAGCTCACGTCACCTGAGCTGAAATCAAGGGTCAGACGCTTAACCAACTGTGCCGCTCAGATGCCTCCTAAACAATTCTGTTTAAAAATAATCTCAAACATTGGGGTACAAGTGCCCCTATGCATGGAAGAAGTCTAAATGTCCATCAACTGATGAATGGATAAAGAAATTATGGTTTATATACACAATGGAGTACTACGTGGCAATGAGAAAGAATGAAATATGGCCCTTTGTAGCAACGTGGATGGAACTGGAGAGTGTGATGCTAAGTGAAATAAGCCATATAGAGAAAGACAGATACCATATGTGTTCACTCTTATGTGGATCCTGAGAAACTTAACAGAAACCCATGGGGGAGGGGAAGGAAAAAAAAAAAAAAAAAGAGGTTAGAGTGGGAGAGAGCCAAAGCATAAGAGACTCTTAAAAACGGAGAACAAACTGAGGGTTGATGGGGGGGTGGGGGGGAGGGAAGGTGATGGGCATTGAAGAGGGCATCTTTTGCGATGAGCACTGGGTGTTGTATGGAAACCAACTTGACAATAAAGTTCATATATTAAAAATAAATAAATAAAAATAAAAATAATCTCAAAGCAGCACCTGGTTGGCTCAGTTGGAAGAGCATGCAACTCTTGATCCTGGGGTCATGAGTTCAAGCCCCACATTAGGTGTAGAGATTACTTTAAATAAATAAATAAGGTAAACTTAAATAAATAAAAATAACCTCATAAATCATAGAAACTTAAATTTTTTTTCAGAAGATAGACTAAATGTCATACAAAAGCATTTTTTTTTCTTTTTCAGGATGAAGTTCCTGATGGAATTAAATCGGCAAGCTACAAGGTATGTACATACACTTACTAATGTGTCTAGTATCTTAACAAAAAACTCATAAAATTCATTTTTATGAATGACCCTACTTCTCTGTTGTCCTTCACAGTAAAACCCATTAGGAGTCATTTATACTCAATGGCTCTAATTCCTTATTTTTTCTTTTGTTCAGCCTTTTATTATAGAAAACATGAGAGATAAATAAAGAGCTTCAGCAGTTAGTGTATGGCCAATCTTGTTTCATCTGTACCTTGCACTCCATTTTCCCAATTATTTTTAAAGCCATTCACAGAAAAATCGCTCTGTTTACAAAAGTTTCATAGATATTTTTAAGATAAAAAAAATACTTACAAAAATATAACCACTGTCAGGGTTCAGATTTCTCTACTTGTTTCATAATAATTTGTTTGTTTGAAACAGGATTCAAACATATTTCACACATTGCATTTGGTTCCTGTGTCTCTTAGGTCTCTTTCTCTCTCTTTTGTTTTTTTATAAATTAAAAAAAAAAAATTATTTATTTATTTTGAGAGAGAGAGAGAGTGAGTGCGAGCTGGGGAGGAGCAGAGAGAGAGGGAGAGAGAGAATCCCAAGCAGGCTCCGTGCCATCAGCACAGAGCCCAATGGGGGGCTTGATCCTACGACCCTGGGATCATGACCTGAGCCGAAATCAAGAGTCAGACACTTAACTGACTGAGCTACCCAGGCACCTCCCAATCTCTTTTTTAAATAGTATTGATTTTAAAAGTATTTTTACCTTTATAAATAAAAGTATTGATTTTATAATACTTTTAGATTTACAGAAAAATTGTGATGATAATATAGTTCCCATATACCCCATTCCAGTTTCATCTGTAATTAACATCTTACATTATTATGATCCATTTGTTATAATTAATGAATCAATATTGATATCACTCAAGTCCATACTTTGTTCAGATTTCTACCTAATGTCCTTTTTCTGTTCAGGATCCCATCTAGGATACCACATTATATTTAATAGTCATGTTTCCTTAGTCTTCTTGTAGCTGTGACAGGTTCTCAAACTTCCCTTGTTTTTGATAAAGTGTTTTGAGAAATACTTGTCAGGTATTTTGTAGAATGTCCATAAATTGGGATTTGTCTGATGTTTTTGTCATGATTACACTGGGGTTATGTGTTTTGGGGAGGAAGACTACAGAGTTAAAGTGCCATTTTCATCACATCGCATCAAGGGTACATAGTATCAACATGACTTATTACTGTTAATGTTAACCTTGATCACCTGACTGACATAATTTTTGTCAGGTTTTCTCCACTGCAGATTTACTATTTTCTTCCCTTTCCACACTGCATTCTTTGGAGGGAGCTCACTGTGCACAGCCCATACTTCAGGAGGGCTCTATCTTCTTAAGGATATAAATTGGAATTTTCAGTATGGGAGATTTATATCTCCCTCCATTTACTTATTTTTTCAATCATGTATTTATATCATGAGATGTTTATTTTGTACTTTGGATTATAATCAGGTATGACTTTATTTTACTGTTCAAATCATTCTGTTCTGGCCATTGGGAGCTGTTTCAGTTGTTCCTGTGTCCCTTTAACATACTCCCATCATTGTGGTTTTTCTCTTTTTTTAGCACTTCCTTATTTTCTGGTACTACTTGTATGTTTCTGTCTCTTAAATGTCTTTCAATCCATGTCCATTCCTCTCCCTGTTTTTTGGTATTAAGGCTTTTCAGATTCATTTTCTGATATATATTGATTAGAGTTGCTGTGTACTTACTATTACATCATATCAGAAGACACATAATGTCTGGTTTTCTTTTTTTATGATGTTAAGATCTATCATTGGGTTCATTATGTATCCGTTAGAAAGTTACCCACTAGCTTTTTACCTGAAAGTTTCATTAGCCGCTTTGATTATTACTTGTTGCATTCTTTCATTAGGGGTTTGAAAATGTTGATATTCTAATTATATCATCCTTTTTTTTTTTTTTTTGAATAATTTATTGTCAAGACAGCTAATATATAGTGTATAGAGTGTAGTCTTGGCTTCGGGAGTAGATTCTTGTGATTCATTACTTACATACCACACCCATTGTTCATCCCAGCAAGTGCCCTCCTCGATGCCCATCACTCATTTTCCCTGCCCCCCCAAACCCCCACCCCTATTAACTCTCAGTTTGTTTTCTGTATTTAAGAGTCTCTTATGTTTTGCCTCCCTCCCTATCTATTTGTAACTTATTTTTCCTTCCCTTCCCCTTTGGTCTTCTGTTAAGTTTCTCAAATTCCACATATGACTGAAAACATATTTTTATCATTCTTTCCATACTTCTTATCTGTTTTTATTCTATAAAACCATTTCTTGTCAACTATTTGGATGCCCTGAAATACAGTTTATGCAGGGCACACAGTATAAATGCTTTATTCTTTTCCTTTGCTTACCAGTTTTCAGAATAATTATGAGTTTGGTGCTCTAGCATCTCCAGAGATGACCAATAAGATTTTTATTTTTAAGTGTTATTATGAACTTCGGAGTTTTGACATATTTAATGTACTGGACTCTTTTGTAGTCATTTTTTATTATTCCTTTTGATGTTTTTCCATCTTTGGTCACTAGATGCTCCTTCAAGTAAGTGACCATGGCCTTTGAGATGATCTCAGTAGTCTTAGTAGACTTTTTTTTTCCTTTTATAAATGTTTATTTATTTATTTAGAGAGAGAGAAAGAGGGAAAGAGGGCAGGTGTGGGGCAGAGAGAGAGAGAGAGAGAGAGAGAGAGAGAGAATCCCAAGCAGACTCCACACTTAGAGCCCAAACCAGACCCCAGATTTCACGAACAGTGAGATATGACCTGAGCCAAAATCAAGAATCGGTTGCTTAACCAATTGAGCCACCCCAGGCGCCCCTAGAATTTTTGCTTTCTATTATGAAAAGATCTTCTAGGCTTATTTTGCATTTTTCTCACTCTGAGCTTGGAGTTAACCTTTTTTCTATTAACCTTTTTTCTAAATAGTCCTGGTTCTTTTAGTGGGAAATGGTGTTTAGAGATTATAATCTGGTTCCTAGGGGTGCTAAACGTTACTGGGTTATTATTATCTCAAGGCCTATTTTGGTAGGAAGAATTCAATTTGTGATTACAAAGCTTTAAAATATATCCAGAATCTTAACAATCTTTATTGCTACTGCTGTATTTAAAGATGTCATCGTTTTTGCCTGGATTATTGTAGTAACCTCTTAAATGGTCTGCCTGCTCTACCCTCCTTGCATCTGTATAGCCTCTTCTAAAGACAGCAGCCAGAGTGATTTTTTTTTTTTTTTTTTAAGAATTCAGGTAGTATCTCTCCTCTGTTTAAAATTCTCTCATGTGTTCCATCTCTCTTGGAGTAAAATCCAAAGCACTTAGAGAGTAACAAGAGGACATCAAGGGGCCATATGCCAAGGTTTGCCTGAGGCAGGACTGGTTTATGCCTGCTGTTCTGGCATCCTGTATGATGGCTTTCAAATGTTTATTTTTGAGAGAGGGAGGGAGAGAGAGAAAGACAACGTGAGTGGGGGCGCGGCAGAGAGAGAAGAAGACAGAGGATCTGAAGCAGGCTCTAGGCTCTGTGCTGACAGCAGAGAGCCCCATGCGAAGCTTGAACTCAAACTGTGGGTTCATGACCTGAGCCGAAGTCAGACGCTTAACTGACTGAGCTACCCAGGTGCCCCAGCATCCTGAATGATTTATCATTTGTCCTGAGTTTTAAACTTTTTAAACAAAATATTAATAGTTGCATTAAAACAAGTTAAAGTGGGGGCGCCTGGGTGGCTCAGTTGGTTAAGCGTCCAACTTCGGCTCAGGTCACGATCTCATGGCTCGTGGGTTCGAGCCCTGCGTCAGGCTCTGTGCTGACAGCTCGGAGCCTGGAGCCTGCTTCATGTTCTGTGTCTCCCTCTCTGCCCCTCCCCGGCTCATGCTGTCTCTTTCTGTCTTTCAGAAATAAACATTAAAAAAAATTAAAATAAGTTAAGATCGATTTAATTGACCAAATACTTTGTATTTCTAGTTTCCTTTGTTGTCTCCTCTGAGATGTATGTACACTAAAGAGTTCTTACTTTAATATCAAGTTGACCAATAATAATTTGTGCCTCTTTTCCTGACCTTCCCTAAATGTAAATAAATGATTTTTCAAGGACAGTATACAGGGTGATAAAATACCTGCTGATAAAACAATTCCAGGCAGACACAATTCTGGGGGCAACTAACTCCTTACAGTCTTGGGAAGTGGAGGGAACGGCATCGACATTCTGCCCTGCTTGTCTCTCAGAGTTATCAGCCAATTGTGCTGTGTCCTGATATATCCTAAGCTGCCAGGCTGCCATTTGACTTGTCAGTGGGAAACCTGGCAAATTATAGGTCAGGTTTATTTAAAATATATATGGGAAATAGTGGGTGAGCAATCCTGCATAGAGAGAGTAGTCTTCCACTTCCTATAGTGGTTTTATATTTTTTTTGTAAAGTGCATATCGACAACTTATAATTATTTTACTATTTAGTAATAAAAAATTTTACAATGAATCCTTTTGGCTGAAATAACTAGAAAGAAATAAAGAATTACATGCTTAAGGAAGAAGTATTAAATTTCGATTTCTCACCACAGTTGATGATGATATATAACTTGCACAAAAGGTCATCTTTTACCATCCGCAAGGGGCATAGAAATATCTGTGACCACATAAACACCAGAACACACAAATCTACTGACAAAGCCAAAGCATCTACTTTGTAAATTATCTAGTTGTAAATTACTCATGATGTCTAAAAATAATAACTTAACATGTGTAGCTATAGTGGTGCATTTACATATCATTCTGGTATATGTGGTTTTTCATGTAGACTAAATGATTGTTCTGAATTAAAATTTTTAATATGTATGTTACTGTGAAAATTTTTATATATCCAGCAAAGCCGAAGGAATTTTCGTGTGAACACTCATACCCATCACCTGGATTTGTATCATTAACATTATTGTAAACTTACGTTTCTCACATATGTATCTGTCTATCCTTCTAGTTATCCATTAAAAAATCTTATTTTTTAGATGCATTTCAAAGTAAATTGCAAGCATCAGTACACATTACCCTAAATATGTCATCGTCTCTCTCTATCTCTCTCTCTCTCTCTATATATATGTATATAACACACATGTATATACACGCCACCCAACTAGAAGTATATCATTAGAGTCTAATGTTTGCTTTAATTTTTATAAAATTAACATGGTGAGATGCACAAATTTTAAGTGTACATTTGCTAAATGCATATACCTGTGTAATTTAGGCTTCTATTAGAATATAGAACATTACCATTACCTAGAAAGTTCCTTGGTACTCTGTGCTAGTCAATTTCTATTTTTTCCCTTAGGGGCAATCACTATTCTGCACTTTTTCACCATAGATTCTAAAGTAATTTCACTCATTTTTTTCTTTAAAGATTTTATTTTTGAGTAATTTCTACACCCAATATGGGGCTTGAACCCACAACCCCAAGATCAAGAGTCACATGTTCTACCAACTGAGCCAGCCAGGCACCCCAATTTTGCTCATTTTTTATTCCATGTTTTCTTGTTCACATAAAAAGAATAAAGTCATAGCTGTTAATGTGTTGGCTCCAATGGCAGAACTTTGCACATAGTTAAATGATGCTATAATCAGCTATTTCAAACAGAAAATCATTTAATTCAAAAGACTAATTTTTTGATGGACTCAGAACTTTTGGAAGTTCATTAAAAAAATTTTTTTAATGTTAATTCATTTTTGGAGAGAGAGACAGAGCATTAACAAGAGAGGGGCAGAGAGAGAGGGAGACACAGAATCTAAAGCAGGCTCCAGTCTCTGAGCTGTCAGCACAGAGCCTGACACAGGGCTTGAACTCACGTACCATGAGATCATGACCTGAGCCTAAAGTTCGATGCTAAACTGAGCCACCCGGGTGCCCCAGGGAAGAGTCTCTTATTGATGGAATTCTTGTTTTGGGGGTGCCTGGGTGGCTTAGTTTGTTAAGTGTTTGACTCTTGGTTTCAGCTCAGGTTGTGATCTTGGGGTCTGTGAAATTGAGCCCCAGGTTTGTTTCCACACTGACAGCACAGAGCTCGCCTGGGATTCTCTCTCTCCCCCTCCCTGCTGTTTCAAATCCTCTGTCCCCCTCTCTCTCTGCCACTCGCCCGCTTGTGTGTGCTCGCTCTCAAAATAAACAAAAAAACATGAAAAATTTAAAAAAAGAAACTCTTGTTTTGTTTTTAATTGGATAAATTCATATTCCTACTTGAAATGGGTGCCTCTGTTCATTTTTTTTATGTATTTTTAACTTTTTATCTTAAGCTAATTAACAGCTTATAGAAAATTTGCAGTATTAATAAAAGACATTTTGTGTACTTTACAGATTCACTAATTTTTAATATTTTCCTCATTTGTGTTATCTTGTTTTTTCTATATGCATATTCTTATTTTCTGAACCATCTGAGAGTACATTGAACACATGTCCCTTCACCCCTTAATACTTAATTGCATAAAAAGAATTTTATTTTTGAAAAGTGTTCAAATTGAGCTGTCTTACAAATCAACGAATGTAAAGAAACAAAGTCGTTATTCAGTAAATAAATATTTCAAAAACATATCATTTCAGTTATTTTAGGGTTCCCTTTTATCCTTGGAAGTATCATAGACTGGGCAGTCGTTTGCATGGTCATCCTAAGCAATAAGGGTGTAGTAGGCACCCAATAAATATTTGCTGATTGAATTTGTGACTTCTTCCAGTATGCCTTTCATCTCTGTGGTGGTGATGGCTAGTGTGTTGTGAAATCTTATGATCCACATTCACTTTTCCCTGTGCCACATACACTCCCAGCAGAATAGTGTGTGTGCGTGTGTGTGAGTGTGAGTGTGTGTGTGTGACTTAAATATTGAGAAGAAATGCGGTTGTTACAGAATGTATTTTAAACACCTGAAGATACAAGAATACTTTTTATAAGACGTAGGCTCCAGGGCATATGTAGAATCATATTTAGAGTTGAGACAGACCTACACCCACATCATCTGGTCTAACCACTTATTTATGGACGAGAAAACTGGTGCTTGCAATTAAGCCATTAGAACAGTGGGAGGTTGCCTTGCCCATTGTTCCTTCTACCTCAGAGATTTTCTTCGTGAACAGCTTGTAATGAGTTATCAGAACTATATTCTTTATTTTGTGACCATTATAGTAAATGTTTTCATCAACAAAAGCAAGAGGCAGAGCCTTTTATTTTTTTTTTTAGCTTCAGGGGAAATGAGGGCTTAATTTTTTTCAGGTTTTTTTTTTTTTTTTTTTTTTTTTTTTTTTTTTAAGAGAGATCACAGGTTGGGGGGGGTGGGGGAGAATCTCAAGCAGGCTCCACATTCACCACAGAGCCCGACATGGGGCTCAGTCCCACAACCCTGGGATCATGACCTGAGCTGAAATCAAGAGCCAGTCGCTCAACTGATGGAGGCACCCAGGCACCCCTGTTTTTTTTTTTAAGTTTTGAAGCCACGGAAATGGTGCTAGGTATAAATGAAACTTAAATAACTTTGAACTTGAGAAAGTTTTAAAAACGCAGTAAGTTGTAATCCATCTATTCCCCTTTTCCTTTTAGTATTCTGAGGTAGCCAATAATCTCATTGAAGAATGTGAGCAAGCTGAACGGCTTGGCGCTGTGGATGAATCGCTGAGGTTTGATTTTTTTTTTCTTGCTTTAGTATTTTATGTTTTTTTCTTGTGAAATATTAATTTTAAAAAAATGATAACACTACTTGTTTTCTTCATTTGAAGCGAGGAAACACAGAAGGCTGTGCTTCAGTGGACCAAGCATGATGACTCCTCAGACAGCTTCTGTGAAGCTGATGGTATAACGCTTTTTATCGTGTGCATTTCGTTTCAAATTGTGCCTAAGGAAAGAAAAATGGTTTTCTTTTCAAATGGTTTTTAGAACTCAGTTTCTAAAGTTTGGCAGTTCCTCAAAAAACGAAAGGCAAAATTACCATATGACCTAATAACTCACCTCTTAAGTATATATCGAAAAAGATTAAAGACAGGGGAACAGATACTCCTATGCCCATATTCATGGCAACATTATCCACAGCAGCCAAAAGGTAGAAACGACCCATGTATCCATCAACTAATGAATGGACAAACAATATAATAAATATATACAGTGGACTATCATTTGGCCATTAAAGAAAAAAAGTTTGATATGCGTTGCAACATGGATAAACCTTGCAAATACTATGCTAAATGCAATAAGCCAGGCACAAAAGGACAACTATCATGATTCCATTTGCATAAAATATTTAGGCAAGTTGATAGAGTAACCAGAGGTTAGAAGCAGGGGAGAACGGAGTGTTATTGTGTAATGGTCATAGAATTTCTGTTGGGGGTCATAGAAAAGTTTGGAAACCGTTGGTGGTGATGGTTGCACAACTGTTAAACACGGCTGAAATGTAAGTTTTACGTTATACATGTTTTACCAAAGTTAAAAAAAAAAAAACAAAAAAAACCCTCCGTTTCTGGAAAAAAATTACCTCCTGAGTCTTACAGTTGTGCATATCTCAGTAATACGTATATGTAATTTTTGTAATATATACAGGCATTTGGCATAAATAGCTCAAATGTAGAGATTGCAAAAACCTGCTTTTGTTGCACTGGCCTTGGATTGTTACATATATTTACCTTAACGATGGTGTGCGTTACTTTTGGGAAAGAGAAGAATGAACCATGAGTTGCTCTGAGGCATCTGGAGCTGGGCCAGAGTGCTGGTCGTGTTCATATCCAGGAGCCCTAGCACCTGTTGGCACCCTTTCATCAGATTTATGGATTCTCCTATTCTCCTGTTCCTAGTATCTTCCTTTTTCTAAGTTGAATGGTTAGCCTGTTAATTGGCTAAACAAAATCAAATCAGACTGAATTTTGATATCCTTCAGTGGCACTCTTTTGAAGCAGATTAATGATCTTTTGAAAATCTTAGCAAAAAGAGTGGTACAGATCATTTTAATTGCAAGTGAGAGCTGAATCCTGCAATTCCCCCCAAAAAGAGGAAGGCAAAGGGAAAGTACTTATTTTTAACCTGGTGGTTTCACTTTGGAAGAAAAAAAAAAAAAAAGAAACTTATGCTTCCCCTACTCTAAAACATGACCATGTTCTGTCAGATAATATTTATAATCCTGTGTTCACAATTCAAAATCAAAGCTCTGAAAAATGAGTATTTCCCCCCTAAATTTAGCACAGACTCATTTAGTGTGAATATTCACCTGTTTCACTACAGAAATATTTTTGGTGTTTGATTAAAAGTTGCTCCCTGGTCCCTGCTGGAGTAATACTACTCAGTATATGTTGCATATACTGTAATACTTTTCTAAAATCTGAAAAGTTCTGAACTCCAAAACACATTTGACCCCAGGGATGTTGGATAAGGAGTTGTGGACTTACACCAAGGTTTAGACTAGTAAACTTAGGGAGATAAAATACTCTCTCAACCCCCTAATTTTACTGTCTTTTTCACAAAGATTCTTTGGCTTGAGTGTTACCGTGTGAGATAAAATTAAGCTTATAACATGCAGCACATTTTTTTAGACCTGCAGTGCTAGAGAACGAACAGTAATACTTTAACTTTGTTTACCATAGTTTCCTTTTGAGGCTACATGCTTATATTTGTGTAGCAAGGACTGAGAATCAATAATTCATTTGTTATCCGTGGACTTCTGTTATCTTGGATGAATCACTTGTCCATTTATATTTGTTTCTTCTGTTCAAGGAGGGTCAATATTAAAACAAAAAAGGATAGCTTTATAATGAAGAAATTATATAAATGGTAGAAGACAAAAGGTGTTGTACACATTTTAATTAGAAATTTGAGCTTTTGTCATCTGGCAAAACATGGTTATTGTAACAATTATTTTTTATTAAAAAGATGAGGCAAGATGAAGTATTTGCTATAAGTAAAATTACCAATCACCTAATGTTTACATCTAATTAGGCAGAATATTAAAAATTTAATAAATTTCTTGGTGATTAGTTTTGTCTTAAAGTACTAGATGCTGAGCCGTTATTTGTATATTTTAAAAATGAGAGTTTTTATGAATTTATTATAATTTGCTAAATATACTGTGGCAATACTTTTAGTATCAGTTGAGATGAATAGAATATCTGTTCCTCAACTAGAGGAGTTCATGCAATTTTTTTTTAATGTTTACTTGGTTTGAGAGAGAGAGAGAGAGAGAGCGTGAGCAAGTGTGAGTGGGAGAAGGGCAGAGAGAGAGGGAGAGAGAGAATCTCAAGCAGGCTCCACACCCATTATCAGAGCAGAGCCTGATATGGGACTTGAACCCATGAATCATGAGATCGTGACCTGAGCTGAAATCAAGAGTCAAACGCTTAACTTGACTGAGCCACCCAGATGCCCCTATGCAAATTTGTTTTTAAGTTTTTATTTCTACTTTTCCTAGTTATGTTAATTGCTACTTCTGCATGAAGTGTCAGTTATTTCCAGATGTTGTCACTGTGCTACTTCTAGAAGCAAAATTTCCTCTAATTTAGGTCTCGAGTGTACTGTTAATTAGGATAAAACTAACCAAACTTAGTTTTATTTTTGTTTTTGTCATTGTGTTTTGTTTTAAAAAAATTTTTTTTGAGAGAGAGAACAGGAGGGAGGGGCGGAGGGAGAATCTTAAGCTCCATGCTCTATGTGGAGCCCAATGTGGGGCTTGATCCCATGACCCTGGGATCATGACCTAAGCCGAAATCAAGAGTTGGGCTCTCAACCTTCTGAGCCACCCAGGCGCATCTGTCATTGTGTTTTTAATAAGAAGTAGGTCTGTTGAGAGCTTGATGAACTTTCATACATACGCCTGTGTGCTCCGATTTTGTCGTCTACTTTGGCTGCTTTGAGGCATTTTTGCCCACTTCTTCATTATTCATTCACATTGTTACGCTTTATAAATGAATAAGGGGGGATGCCTGGGTGGCTCAGCCTGCTTGGGATTCTCTCTGCCTGTACCGCTTGCTCTCTCTCTCTCAAAAAAAATAAAACAATATAAATGAATAAGGTGTTGATGTATATTAAATAATTTCCCAAAGCCTCTTGAGAACCAGGGCCATTTTTTGCTTTCAAAGTTATAATACATTATAGAAATTTATATGAGAACATACGAGAAACCAATATCCCACCAATTTTTTTTTAAGAGAGAGAGAGACAGCCTGTGCGTGCACGTGAGTGGGGGAGGGGCAGAGGGAGAGAGAATCTTAAGCAGGATCCACACTCAGCCCAGAGCCCAACACAGGGCTTGATGTCACAACCGTGAGGTCATGATCTGAGCCGAAATCAAGAGTAGGACACTTAACCAACTGAGCCACCCAGGCGTCCCTGCCACCAATTTTTGTATGTTTTTCATTAGTGTCTAATTGCTTATCTTTTCATTTTATTAGATAGTCTTTGTACTTAACAATTTTGTTGATTGTCTAATGGTCTGTTAAGATATGTCATAATACCACTAGCTAATATGTTTTATATTCTTACTGTTGTTCTAAGCTCTACACATAGAAACTTAAATCACAGTAGTGTATATCATCCCCATTTTATAAATGATGACACCAATGCCTAGAATATATGTAATTTGCCCTGAGTTCCACACTGAATAAGGAGTAGGGACTGGATTCTAACCCACGCACTCTGGCTCCAGAGCCCAGGCTCTGCTCTGTTGGATGTTTCAGTTTGCTTCTGATTTTCCCTTTAATAAATAGTGCTGATGCTAATACCCTGCTTATAATTTTTTGCATGTTTAGGATGATACCTTTGGGACAGCTTTGTAGTGGATCTCAATGGTGCTCGTGTTAAGAAGGAAGTTTTTGGCAACAAGCAGTGTATGGTAGTCATAATCTTCATTTACTTTAGTTACTGATGAATTGCTTGTGGTTAATGTGGGGGGGGGGTGGAAATACATAGTATATTCTTTGCCTGGATAGCTTATGAGAATTGAACTACCATATTTCTTCAATTCTAAAATTCACGGGGCACCTGGGTGGCGCAGTCGGTTAAGCGTCCGACTTCAGCCAGGTCACGATCTCGCGGTCCGTGAGTTCGAGCCCCGCGTCGGGCTCTGGGCTGATGGCTCAGAGCCTGGAGCCTGCTTCCGATTCTGTGTCTCCCTCTCTCTCTGCCCCTCCCCCGTTCATGCTCTGTCTCTCTCTGTCCCAAAAATAAATAAACGTTGAAAAAAAAAATTTTAAAATTCACATATTCCTATTTTTCATCATTTTTAAAAGCAGGTTGCTTTTGCAACTAGTGAGTGCATTTAATGTGGCTGTTTGTTCCTTCTCTCATCTCTTGTAAAAGGTTGTTTTTAAAGTCTGGATGCACTGTTACATTTGTAGTGCCTTAAAATCGTGGAGTATAGTCTATTATACCAGTTTTTTAAGGTAACTGAAGGAAAAGACTTAATGAAACATGTTATTTTCCAGATATACAGTCTCCTGATGCCGAATATGTAGATTTGCTCCTTAATCCTGAGCGCTACACGGGTTACAAAGGACCAGATGCTTGGAAGATATGGAATGTCATCTATGAAGAAAACTGTTTTAAGTATGGGTCATTTCATTTAGAAAATCCTGAAAGATACAGTGATTTATCTAAACAAACAAAATCATAATGACTCTAAATTGCAAATCACATTCACTTTGTTAAAGGATATATTTGGACATAGAAAATACTTATTAATTAATCTAGTTCCCCTCTGGAGAAACATGTGGACATGACTTTCAACAAATATTTTTTTTTCTTCTTTAAAAAACAGAATAGTGTTAGACATTTATGGGAGTACTGTGGACATTTCATACATGTTCATTCAGTGGATTATAGAATCTCATTTTATAGATGAAATAACCTAGAGCCAGCCAGATTTATTTCATTTCCCAAGATCAGGTAGTTAGTAATAGAGAATAGATTACTAATTCTCCTTTTGGTACTCTGTATTTGTCTTTTTGTGGCTATAGCTATTTTACCTGCTTTCAAGTTGAAGTTAAATTAATTTCAGAGAATAATTATAATGGGTAACACTTGAACACTCACTGTGTGTCAGTCTATTTCTTTTTTTTGACTTGAATTTCTCCAGTTTTGAAGTGGAGAGTTTTCATTATTTACTCATCTCTGCCATGTGTTTAATTTAAATCCCCTTGTTTATTATTAGGGATGTTTGACATATTGACTCACTTTAAAGGTGTTTTTTTTTTTTTCATATTTATTTTTAAGTAATCTCTTACCCATCTAGAAGCTCGAACTTACAACCCCAAGATCAAGAGTCACATTCTCAGGGCACCTGGGTGGCTCAGTCAGTTAAGTGTCTGACTCTTGATCTCAGCTCAGGTCATGATCTCAAGGTTGGTGAGTTCAAGCCCCACATGAGGCTCTGTGCTTACATCGTGGAGCCTGCTTGGGATTCTGTCTCTCCTTCTCTCTGCCCCTTCCCTGCTGTGCTCTCTGTCTCTTTCAAAGTAAATAAACTAAAAGAAAGTATTTTTTATTTGAAAAAAAAATGTTTTTTTAACGTTTATTTATTTTTGAGACAGAGACAGAATCTGAAACAGGTTCCAGGCTCTGAGCTGTCAGCACAGAGACCGACGTGGGGCTCAAACTCACGGACCGCGAGACCATGACCTGAGCCGAAGTCGGACGCTCAACCGACTGAGCCACCCAGGCGCCCCAAAGAAAGTATTTTTTAAAAAGAGTCACATGCTCTACCAACTGAGCCAGCCAGGTGCCCCTGAAGGTTTATTTTTTATTTAATTTACTTACTTTGTTTATTTTTTAAAGGTTATTTATTTTTGAGAGAGAGTGTGAACAAGGGAGGGGCAGAGAGAGGGGGAGACAGAGAATCTCAGGCAGGCTCCACACTGTCAGTGCAGAGCCCAACACTGGGCTTGAACCCATGAACTGTGAGATTATGACCTGAGCTGAAACCAAGAGTTGAACGTTTAACCACCTGAGCCACCCAGGTGCCCCTGAAGGGTATTTTTTTAAATGTGAACTAAAATAGGGGCGCCTGGGTGGCTCAGTCGATTGAGCGTCTGACTTCGGCTCAGGGCATGATCTCACGGTTTGTGATTTCCAGCCCCATATCGGGCTCACTGCTGTCAGCAGAGAGCCTCCTTCGGATTCTGTGTCCCCCTCTTTGTCTGCCACTTCCCAGCTTGTGCTGTCTCTCAAAAACAAATATATCTTTAAAAAAATACCTTTTACTAAAATCATAACAAACTTGGTGGCCACAGGGCAAATTGATGTACCTAAGATTAACTAAGTGGAAAATAATCTACCCACACTACTTTTTTCCCCTTTTTATTTGAATGCTTGGGTTGAGTATTTACATTTTTGTTTGTTTGTCTTTCACTTAGGAGTGTGCTTTGTGCCACACTCAAACACACACACATACACATGTGTATATGTATATGAAATGTATATAGAAACATTTATGACTCTAGGAGGAGAGCTTGACTGGTATTTTCTTCCTTTGTTTGAAGAAGTGATTAAGAAATGACTTTCTTCTGGCTGCTACAATGGGAAAAGATCAGAAACTATTACTGCTAAAACAGATAACAACCACCCTCCCTTAAAGCAATTAGAGAAAACTAAATATTTTATAAGCTCAGTGAAACAGTTTGCTTTTGGATATAGTCATTAAGAAACTCTCTGAGATAATTTCACTTTTATTTAAATAATTGTAACATGATAGGTAACATAATTATATTCTATAATTGAATTCTTTTGTTTCTAGGCCACAGACAATTAAAAGACCTTTAAATCCTTTGGCTTCTAGTCAAGGTGAGTTATTTATTTGCACTGTTATATTATTTATCAGGCAGTGAACTTTGGTTAGAAGGAAGAGGAAGGCCAGGTAAGGGTTGGCAAGAGCGTTTGAGATCATATATTCCTATTTCCATGGAAGTTATGCCTCACCCTTATAGAGAAATTGGCGTTTAAAATATTTATACTCCAGTTAGAAGTATTTGTGTAATGAAGTTCATGGTATTAGATTATCATAGGATGGAGATTGGATTAAATATTTATTCTTCTATGCATTTTTATATAACATCTGTATTTAGTTTTTCACTGTTTTTGCTCATTTTCCGGTTAAATGAATATCCAAAAACATTCTGCCTCAGATCTTTCCCAGAACTTGAAATCATTGTATATATTGGGAGTCTGATTTAAAATTCACGTCTTTATGTTTCATTAACATTTTTCATTTTCTCCATACGCTCAAGGTCTTGCCCAAATGCTGCCTTTTCCGTTCTCCCTGACCCTCCTAACTGGAAGAAACCTCTCTGTCCTCATAAAGTGGTCTTACGTTTTGTTTTTCTTACCACCTTTCCACTGTGCAGCATTATTTTACTATTATGTATCTATTGATCCTACCTAGTACTTTGGACATATGGGGAGTATTTATTGGTTTCATCTCTTAGCAGAGAGCCTGACACATAGCAGATGGAGTAGTTTGTTAAATAAATGATTGATGAAAATTGCTCTCCTCATTTAATGGTCTTGTCTACAATCGTGAAGATCATTTGTTCCTTCAGCAAATGATAACCCTCCGTGTACTATGCGCTAGGCACTGTGAAGGTGCAGAGGGGGTATAAAATTGAAACTCAGAAACCTTGCCCAGTCTATAATAGGCAGAATGGTTTGTTGAATAAACCATTTCAGTGTACGATTTCAGATTTTTTGCTTAGGAAATATATATCCCTGTTCTCTTAACATGTGCTTACTGATGAAATCTTTGATGTGCTTTTAGCAAATGTGTAAGGTTTTCATTTTTAAAATTCATTTGAAAAGCTGCTGATCTCATAGAGTCAATAAACATAAATTTCCTCCTGGAAAGCAATAAGATTGCATCATTCCCTAAATGTTGGCAGACTAGTCTTTCTTAGATTCAAAATGAAAGAACATCTTTAAACAAGGGTTTGGGTTTATATGGAGTCACATATGGTAACTCACTGGAAGCTATTGATTTAATATAAGATGAAATGCAAATTTCTAGGTAAAAGGGGATTCTCACTAGGAATTCACATTATGATCTGATAAATTAATTAACCACCCTCACTTATCTGAAAGATAAGTGGGAATAAGTTAAATGTTCTTCATTAAGGAACTGTTTAGATGATTTATGGTGTATTCGTGTAGTAGACTGCAGCTGTTAGAAATGTTGCTGAAAATTTGTATTTATTTGTGTAAGTAGTGACCAATAGCACACTGAGGTATCAAACAGTATGTATATGTATATAGTATATATAATATATTTTTGTAAAAACATACTTAATATAAAATCTAAATATCTATTTGCAAAGAAAAAGGACATTTACCAAAATGTAAACAGTATTTATATAGGGCAGAGGGAGTTATGAGTGACATTTTTTATTCCATCCGTGTCCTCCTTTTTTTAAAAAAATATATATATTTGCAATGAGCATATGTTGTTTTAATAATCCAACAATGATGGCATTGAATCAGCGTGGGCAAACGAAGACAGGTTTTTAATAGTAACTGAACAGTTGCTTACAAACCGCTGAACTGTGCCTCATTTGAATCATAACACATAGTCTTTAAAAATATTCCTGAATAAGGTAAAGATTCACAATGTCAGTCTGGAGGTTTCAAAGCAAGAACACAAATCTTTAGCAGAAACTGTGTTACAGATGTAGGATAAATAAACGTGGAAAAAGGCTCTGCCAACCAAATAACCGTTAAGTCCTTAAGATACTCGAGAGTACTCTCAGATGATAGATTAGATTTTTCTCTCCTGTCAGCCCATATTAAATCTTGTACGAGCTGAAACCACTCCTTATCCATGCTCTTGGAGATGATGCCCTTGAGGCAAATTAGGCATAATTCCTATTATGCCTAGATACTAGATAGAGTTGCTCTCACAAGTGTCTTACTGTCAGATTTTGCTTAGGCGGATGAACTGATGGACTAAAACTAACCATTATTCAGTCTTATTTTTATGGAAGTAAGCATTTTAAAGTGACATCTGGAAGGAGTTTACAATAATAAACATTTTGCTTTGTTTTTCAGGGAAAAGTGAAGGTAAATATAATTTCTTTATCATATGTTATATATATGTTTGCAGATACATTCAGATGTTTATTTGGCAAACTTTTCTTCCTACTCTGAGACTCATGTCTAAGATTCCGGAGGTGAAAGCACAGATTAAGAGAAAATTGACTGTGCCTGGGATCAGGCAGTAGAGACAACCTGCCTCAGCCTCTCATAATTCACTTGTGCATTTTACCTATTGCACATGGAAGCTAGGCATTCCCCCTGACCCCTATCAGGGAAAACTCCCTCTCCTTTACTCCTCGAGCAGAACTCTAGGATCCGCTGGGCCCGTATCAGAAGCTTCTAATGCCATCATGGGGACCCTGCCCTCATGACCTCAGTTAATCTAATCACCTCCCAAATCCTCCCCCTCCAAATACCATCACATTGGGAGTTAGGGCTTCAACATACGAATTTTAGGGGGGACATAGACATTTTAGGCTTCTCATATGTATCACCAGATTGCATTTTGTCATTGAAAGGATGTGCTAATTTACATCCCTTCCAATCAATGTGCAGCTAGTTTCACCTGATCCTTTTCAAGTGACAATTGAGTATTGTCATATTTTTATCTTTACTATTAAAAGTGGTATATCTATAGATTTAATTTGCATTTTTATTACTAGTGAAATTGAGTAATTTTTATCTGTTATTACCATTTGTAGTTTATCCTTTGTGAATATTCTACTACTATTTGCCTGCTTTAAATAGGCACTCTAGCGTTTTTATTTAGTTTATGAGCTTTTTATGTACTTAAGATATTATCCCTTTGTTATATTTGTAACATACATTCTACCTACTTAGTTGTTTGCCTTTTACTTTTGCTTGTAAGGCTTTCTGACAAGTAGGTGTTTTAAGTTTTTAGATAGTCTAATTTATTGTATACTTGTCATTCCTTCTATTACTTTTATGCTTGTTTAGTTCATTTTTAATATAAATACAAGGAACTTTAGTCAAAAGAACTGTATGGTACAACGTTTGCCATCTGTAGTAAATGCATGCTTAGAATCTTTACCTAGTTATAAAAATTATACCCATGCCTTTTCATGTTATTTCAAATAAACATTTTCATGTATTGTCATGCTCCACATTCTTACCATTTTAAATAGTTTTATATTATTCTACCATGTTACCTAGTTATATAGTATTCTGTCGTGTTAATTTAGGCATTATTGTATATTTGGATTATTTCAGGTTTTAAAAGTTACATGTAATGTAATCATTGTACAAATTATTGACTCCTTCATCATTTGAATTATTTCTTTAGAACATAATTCTAAAAGTAGAATTACCAGGTCTAAGTATAGGAACAGTGATCTGAATTGGGTCATAGAATATAAACGATATTTGGTATTATAACATTTCCATGTATTGCTTCTTTGATATACTGAGTGGCATAAAATGGCATAAGCTGAATGCAAATAATACACTACCAATTCTATTTCATAAATTCTGTTTACTTTCAAATTTAGAAAAGCATATGAGTTATTAATTTTCATAGCATCACCTGTGTTCTGACCTCATGTAAAACATTTTACCTGGAAAGTTATGAGACCTGGGCTACCTAAGGCAATGCTGACTCCTTTTAAAGACTGGGCAAGAGTGGGTGCCTGGGTGGCTTAACCCTTAGCATCCAACTCTTTTTTTCTTTTCTTTACTTTTTTTTTTTTTAAGGTTTATTTATTTTTGAGAGAGAAAGAGAGAGGGAGGCAGAGGAAGGGAGACACAGAATCCAAAGTAGGCTCTAGGCTCCAAGCTTTCTGCACAGAGCCCAACGCGGGGCTTGAATAACCAACTGAGCCACGCAGGCACCCCTAAGCATCCAACTCTTAATCTCACCTCAGGTCTTGAGACCACAGTTGTGAGTTCAAGCCCCATGTTGGGCTCTGCACTCGGCAGGAAGCCTATTTAAAAAAAAAAAAGAAAAGAAAAGAAATAAAATAAAGACTGAGCAAGAGAATGGTACTTAATTGAATCCACACCAAGAACTTCTCTCCTTTCTTTGGAGAAATTGCAAATAAAAATTTGACCTTTTGTTAATTCTTAAATCACTGTTTGGCACAAATTTGCTATTATATATTGAAAAACTTACGTTTTGGCATTTTTACAGCTTTGTGACTTATTTTCTTTCAATTTCAGAGAACACTTTTTACAGCTGGCTAGAAGGTAATTGGAAACTTTTAAGCAAATTTAAATGTTAAAAATGTTTTTCATTTTTAAAGACATATGAAATTAATTTTATAATGGTACAAGTTTCACATATGAAGTTTCTCTTACTAAATTACTATTTTTAGGCCTCTGTGTAGAAAAAAGAGCATTCTACAGACTTATATCTGGCCTACATGCAAGCATTAATGTGCATTTGAGTGCACGATATCTTCTACAAGGTATGTGACATTCAATGCTATTTATTTTACCACATTTATTTTCAGATATTCTTAAAATGTTTTGGTATTTACCTTAATGGGGAAAAGTTGACCCTATTGAATATTAGGCAGTAAAAATTCATTCTTAACTGGTAGTAATCAGGAATGTAGGAACTGTATTATAAGGACATGTTCAGCATGATCAGAGCTCTCTTTACCTTCTTTTAAGAAACTGCTCAAAATCGTACACATCACTTTGGAAATATTCTTTTGTTATGGGAGTTAAAATAGCTCCTTAAAGTACAGTTTGTTATTCATTAGATATTACTGTATTAAAACCCTTTTATTTGTGTGCCAGCTTTAGGCCTGGAGTTTAATGGGTAAAAGCATTTCCCATTTCTCTTTATGTTTTAAAAGTGCTGTTGCAAAACAAGACCATGGTTGATTTTCATCAGCAACCTATTTCTTCTGGAATTTAAAGTAGCTCTATGTCTCAGGAGCAAAGTATAGTAACTATAATTTTATTTTATTTTATTTTACTTATTTTTTTTTTTTTAATTTTTTTTTTCAACGTTTATTTATTTTTGGGACAGAGAGAGACAGAGCATGAACAGGGGAGGGGCAGAGAGAGAGGGAGACACAGAATCGGAAGCAGGCTCCAGGCTCTGAGCCATTAGCCCAGAGCCCGACGCGGGGCCCGAACTCACGGACCGCGAGATCGTGACCTGGCTGAAGTCGGACGCTCAACCGACTGCGCCACCCAGGCGCCCCAGTAACTATAATTTTAAATAGGGCTTCAAACTTATTAGTAATTTTGGATAGTCATGTTTAAATTGTGTATTTTGGTTTTATAAATATGTTTATATTCAAAAATTTGATTTTTGTGAAACCATATTTCTCAGTACAACAGTGAATTTATTTTTCTTTTAAGGATGGATCCTAGAAGATAAAATATTAATGTAGAACTATTAAAATTTAAATTACAAAAGCACGTTTCATTGTTATATATTTTAAAATACAAAACGAAACTAACTTCTGTACGCACAAATAACCCAATGTAGGTAAACTGAAAGTTAATTTTAAAATTCAGATTTTAATATTTATTTAATTTTTCTTTGTTCTTAGAAACGTGGTTGGAAAAGAAATGGGGACACAACATTACAGAATTTCAGCAGCGGTTTGATGGAATTTTGACTGAAGGAGAAGGTCCAAGAAGGCTTAAGAATTTGTATTTTCTCTACTTAATAGAATTAAGGGCTTTATCTAAAGTGGTACCATTCTTTGAGCGCCCAGATTTTCAACTCTTCACTGGAAATAAAGTTCAGGATGCAGAAAACAAAATGTTACTCCTGGAAATACTTCATGAAATCAAGTAAATTACGTATTACAACTTGTACAACTTAAAATATTAGTAGAAGAGTGACAGGCGGTATCCAAAGTTCAATTCTTGAACATTGAATTTAAAGAAGGGAAAATTATTAAAAAAAAATAATTAGAAGTTAATTTTGCACATAGGTCTTTTAGAATTGCATTTTGTTTTTGTTTTGACTTAGATACTATAAGCCACAAGTTTTTAAAGAATTATTCTGGTAGTACTTGATACCTACATTATTTTCATATTCGGTTGAACACACTGGGTTTGGGGCCAAACTTCTATTTTATGTAGTTGTTTTAGATTTGTGGATAAGAATTTGTTTTGGAGCAAGAGTGTTGATTTTACTGTATTTTCTTTTCTTTTTAAAAAAAAAACCATTTTTTTTTAACGTTTATTTATTTTTTGAGAGAGAGAAATAGAGTGCAGCTGGGGAGGGGCAGAAAGAGCAGGAGACACAGAATCCAAAGCAGGCTGCGGGCTCTGAGCTGTCGGCACAGAGTCCAATGCAGGGCTTGAACTCACTAACCGTGAGATCATGACCCGAGCTGAAGTCGGAGCTCAACCTACTGAGCCACCCAGGCGCCCTTATATTTTCTACTCTATTTAATTATATTATTCATCACCCACCTGTGAAATGTTATATTAGCGGGACTTTTAATATTCTTTAATACCTGAAAATGAATCTTCTCTGTTTTGAAATGCAGGTCATTTCCTTTGCATTTTGATGAGAATTCCTTTTTTGCTGGGGATAAAAAAGAAGCAAACAAACTAAAGGTAATGATTTTATACTTCAACTTAATTTTTAGTTTCAAACTCTTATGCAGGTATGAATATAAGCCCATGTTTTTATAATTAACAATAAATCTTATTATATAAATATGAAATTATATGAAAAGCCAGAGTCATAAACTTTCTTTTCCTCGAAAAAAGGAAGTCCAAATGCAGGTCAGCTTAATGTCTAGTTTGTGTTGTGTTCAAAGTTAACGACTGAAATCTGTGTGTCACTGCACACTTTACAGATGGCTTTCACATTGATGGTCTCGTAGCAAATAGAACTTGTAAATTAAGGGAGAGGAATCTAGAGCATGAATGACAATATTAGTCTGTCTTTCTGAAAATGGTTTTGGTTAAATTACAAAGATCCTCTTTAGGGAGAGAGGGCACAGTGTTTGTCGTTTATCTCATTCAGCAGGAATTAAAGGTATTTAGAAAAGCCAGCATGTAGCCATGGGAAGAAAAGACATGATACCCTACAAAATGAGGATTGTTTCTTAATAGGGGTATAAGCTCAGGCAAAGACCATCTTTGTGTATATTTGCATCAAAATCCTACAAGTATAAAATATTACTGGGAAGATTTATTAAACACTCACTATATGCAAAATAGGATTCTTTCATTAAAGGAAGGGACAGCTTCTACCCTCAGCAGACTCCAGTTTATTTGGGGACTCAAGTAAAATTATGTTACTGTTCTTTGTTACAAAACTATAGGTAAGGAAAGGCAGGTGGCCCTCAGGAGCTCTGGGCTTGATCTGATTTTTTTCAGAATATTTATGGCAATATTCCTCTGTTTTGTTATTCTTTGTTTCTTTCTATAGGGAAAGAACCTGATTTTATGCAGTTTGCAAACACAATACTTTTTGCACTTTTTTTTTTTTTGCTATGAAATAATAGTTATTTTTGACCTCCCATCTACCTCCTACTGAAAGCATTCTTGCTAGAAATACATACTTCAGTGCTTATATAACCTCCCAGGCAGCTTCCAGGAACTTAAAAGTGAGGGGGAAGATACTGTAAAAAGACTTTTTTCTACTATTTTCACTGTCATCCTTATTTTTAGTATACTTGCTGTTTTATAGGAGCTTGTTTTGCATCAACTCTTTTTATATTGTGCAGATTAGAAATATTTCTCATAATGTTTTAATTTTATCAAAACTCTGAAACACTCAGCTTTTTTTTTTTTTTTTTTTCAAGTTTAATGACATCTTTTACTATCTATCAAGGTTCGTCTCAGGATCCATATAAATGCAGTCTCCCAGAGTCCTATCTCTGGCTTGGAGATGTCCAATGTGGATCAGCCCTTGTGACTGTGGGACAAGTTGCGCCAAAGGAGCCCTGGCCTTTTGGTTTCAGGACGATATGGACATGCTAAGCCCTAGGGCCTTGGCAGCGGGGTCCGCCCAAGACCTGTTTGGAGGATGGGCCAGATGTAGGAGTGGGGAGCTGGCCTCCTTGCTGGGCCTGGGGAAATGAAGAAACACATCTCCATGCCACATTGGTCTTGCTCCCATTGTGGAAATATTGAACGGACTTTGGTCATGGCTGTAGCCATTCCCTCTCCCTAACTATGTGTCTGACTCTGCCTTCATTGACACTTAGGAGTCATGGAGCTGGCATCCACTCAGTGGGCTCCTAAAGATGGGGGAACACTCATCTTTGATGTCCTATGAAGTTTAATAGGATTTTTTCAGAATTCAGATTTCTGAATTGTTTTATAATAAAAAAGTAAAAAAACAAAATTTGTTAATATCAGAGAGTTTACTTTCTTAAAGTAGTTTATGGTGAACACAATGGATTTGAACAGTCACATTAAGTTTTATTTTTTATAATTAATATAGGGTGTTATATTAGTTTCGGGTATGTATAAATTCATTTTAAAATCTCATCTTGGGCGTCTGGGTGATTCAATTGGTTAAACATCTGAGTTCTGCTCAGGTCATGATCTCATGGTTTGTGAGTTCAAGTCCCACATCAGGTGAGCTCAAGCCCCGCTTGGGGTGAGCCATGCTTCTCTGTCTCTCTCTCTCTCTGCCCTTCATGGGATTCTCTCTCACTCTGTCTCTTTCTCTCCCTTCTTCCCTTTCTCTGCCTCTTGCTCACTTGTGCCCCTTCTCTCTCAAAAAAATCTCATCTGCTTTATACTCTGTTAATGTATGGTTAGAAATAGAAGACTGCATGAAAGAACTGTTTAGTGTTCAACTCAAAATAGAGTAGGATCTCACTTGAAGGCTTTTAAAACATTTAAGGATTGGGTGAGAATTGTGTTTTGGTCAGTTGGTTTTACTGAATATAAATTATGGTATGTAACCACAGCATGTTTGTTCATTCTACCCACTGACTATAATTTAAAGTACTGACCTAAAAGCTGTATACATAAACAAAGAGAATCTGTAAGTAGGTTCTGGTTATTTTAAGAATCATAAATTCTCCTAATCCGAGATAACTTTGGAATATATTTAGGTTATTGGACATTGATATTTGTGAAGTCACAGATATTTTCTCCTGGTCTGATGTAGTAAATTTCTAGCTTATTAATTTGGTTCTGGCATATTAAATTCACATAAGCAATTGTGCTTTGCTTTAATTTTGCAATGTTATTTTGGCTATTGTAAGCAATCATGCTTACTCTCTGTGTATGCCATACAAAGATTTACTCAAGAGCTGCCACATTCAAGTATTTGAATTAACAAACATAGATCCAGATACTGAATTTAGGTGTCTACAAAAGCAAGCACAGTCTTTTAGAACAGAGGCTTCCAACCTTTCCAACCATGAGAGTCCCTAAAGTCAAAAACTTTTAAGCTCTCCCTGTGAGAGTAGTATTTTTTGTATCTATAGATTATGACAATATAATTACCAAAAGGCTAAAATACATTTGGTAACACTTTTTAGGTAAAAGTTGTGTTTTATTGATCACAGTATTTATATTCATTTGGAAATTTATAGTGCATACATGAGAGCTATTCTGTCTGTAGGCAATGCTTGTCTACCTATGGATTTTGTAGGCCCTTGTAATTATTGAACCCTTCAGAGGTCAGCACTTCATAGGATGGGGACATCTGCTTTAGAGTAATTTTACTATGCTGTTATTGTTAAAGGTGTGATTAAAAAAAATTTTTTTTTTAAATGTATTTATTTTTGAGAGCGAGAAAGAGACAGAGTGCAAACTAGGGAGGGGCAGAGAGAGAGGGAGACACAGAATCCGAAGCAGGCTCCAGGCTCTGAGCTGTGAGCACAGAGCCTGACATGGGGCTCGAACCCACAAACCGTGTGATCATGACCTCAGCTGAAGTCGGATGCTTAACCGACTGAGCCACCCAGGTGCCCCAAAGTGTGATTTTTCTTTAATTCAGGTTAAAACACAAGTTTAAAGGAAACCTTAAATCACCAAAATTTACTTAGAGTAATATTACTGGGTAAATATTTTTAAAAAGTAGGTTTAAAATTCAGATTACCTCTTACTGAACTCAGTGCAAAAGGTACAGAAACATAAGATGTAGAATATTGTTAACAAATGGTAATGTTATTGACTTGGGCTTTATACTAAATTAATACAAAATTTATATTAATAAAGATACAAGATCTGGGATCCTAGAAAAAAATCTTTTGTACATTACACCTACTTCAAAGCCT
This sequence comes from Lynx rufus, assembly GCF_022079265.1. Lineage (NCBI taxonomy): Eukaryota > Metazoa > Chordata > Mammalia > Carnivora > Felidae > Lynx > Lynx rufus. The sequence goes on from NW_025814831.1 coordinate 48,097,386, forward strand.
CAAGCTGAATAAAGCATCTAGGGAAGAAGTATCCTCAGGATGAATTGTGAATACACTTTGAAAGTGGGTTCCAGTCTTTGCTGATTTATTCCCATTTTAAAGTTGTTGGTCCTGTTCTCTTCTGGTTGAGCCCAGTATGTGGTTTGTCACATTTAAAAATAGAGAAGTGCTACACACTCCTCAAATTGTGGGCTGACTGGTACAATGGATATTCAGTCAGAAATGTATGTCAAATTTCCTGCTTAAAGCTTGGGATTCCAGTACAAGTCCAGGACAGAAGGAGTCACTTGGCAAACTAATAATTTCCATTGGAGTAAAAGTAGGATGTGTTCTTGGTTTCCTATCTTTTTTACTTATTCCTTAAGGACATATACTACTTTTGGATGATCTGGATTAATTTTTTCCTATTATAAACAATGTAATACCTTAGTGTTATAGAATATATACCTACATATTAAAAGTATAAAACCAAAAAGGGAACAATAAACATCAAATTCAGAATAATTATAGAGAGTAGGATACAGGACTTTGGAGGCATACATAGAGGTTTCTGTGGTACTTGTGATAGTTTCTTTTAAAGATTGGTGACATATACCTGGATGTTCACTATATTCTGTATATTTCTGTACGATAATATTAATTATAAATATATTTAAAAATAAAAATATGGTAAAATATTATTAATAATAAAATATCTGATTGTTTTACCTAATTAATACCAGAAAGCAAAGCTTTCTTTAACTTTTATGGAGCCAAATTTTGAAATTTCTCCCTCCCTCTCTCCCTCTTTCTTTTTTTTTTTTTTTTAAAGTTTATTTATTTTTGAGAGAGAGCAAGAGATAGAAAGGGAGAGAGCTTGAGCGAGGGAAGGGCAGAGAGAGAGGGAAAGAGAGAGAATCCCAAGCAGGGGCTAGAACTCACAAACTGCCAGATCATGATCTGAGCCAAAACCAACAAGAGTCGGATATTAACCAAGTGAGCCACCCAGGTGCCCCTTTTTTTTCTTTCTTGGTAAATGATGCCATTCTACTCCTGTCCCCCTTCTTCTGGTATTTACATATAGTTAATAATCACATAAAGCAAAACATCTCAACTCAGTTACCTTTTTGTATATTTGCAGATAGTTTAGTTTCTGAGTCAGGCAGGCCAGGGGTCTTTGTTTGCTGTTTCCTACACATGGGAGTTTAGGCAACCTAACCTCTCTGAACCTTGTTTTTTTAATTCATGTAGATTATAATAACGTTTGCTTTTGGATTTGCGGGGAAGTTAAAATGAAATTGTGTATGTGGATTCTGGTACGCAGGGGTGCTCAGTGAATGTGGATTTTAATTCTCTTCCCCTTTTTCAATCCCCTTTAGTCCCCTGCACAGTGCTGGACACATAGAAGGCACTCAGAAAACACTTAGTGTTTGATTATATGCTAAATATAAATAAAATCTCGTTAAATTGTTTTCAGGAGGACTTTCGACTGCATTTTAGAAATATTTCTAGAATCATGGATTGTGTTGGTTGTTTTAAGTGTCGACTGTGGGGAAAGCTTCAGGTAAGTAAATCTAGCTCAATCTTATTTTTCATTTATTCTTTACCCAAAGAATTTTCTGACTTTTTTTTTTCTTATTTCTATTATAGATACAGGGTTTGGGGACTGCTCTGAAGATTTTGTTTTCTGAGAAACTGATAGCAAATATGCCAGAAAGTGGGCCCAGCTATGAATTCCATCTAACCCGACAAGAAATAGTATCATTATTTAATGCATTTGGAAGGTTAGTTTGAATGTACTTAAATTGTTTCTGTTAGCCAAGTAAATCTAGTGCAACACATACACTCTCAGATAAAACGGGTAAGGAATATCCTTTTTAGTGAAATTTTTTCACTACAGAATTCTGTGATCTTATGAAATGTAGGCACACACAATCATTAGATGATATTCTTTACTTTCGTCTATTGATTTTTATAATTACGATTTATTGATTAGAATTCAGTATTCACATAAAATTTTACTGAATTTGTGTATATTTTTCTAATTATTTAAAAGTAGTTTTTGTGCTGCCCACATTTTTGAAGGTCCTGGAAAAAATCATGTTGTTCAAAATAGGTATATGTATATAATTTCTTTGTGGATTCACCATTATGTGAAAAGGTTAATAATTCTTTAAAAATAATTTTTATAAAATGATTGGAAGATAAACTTGAAATAAGGAACTTACATTACACTTTATACATTATAATGTATACATTATACATCTATACTTTATGTATAGATGCATTTCCTGCTGACTACTGTTTGTAGAGAATGCAGAGATTTATACAAACAACATTTTCTAAGGACGACATTTCTTCACTTTAAAAAAAATATGATTTAATATTTTGGGTTTGAAATAATTGACCTTCAAAATTATTCTCTAGTACACAGAAACTTAACGTTTTAGTTCATTGAGAATTATGGTACTTTTTTTATGGTGGAGAGCAGAATAAAATACACTTCAAAATAATAATCAAACTTTTATAAAAAGTAGTGAAAACAATTTGGTCACATATTTACTATTGTCACTCTTTGTAGTCCAAAAGCTTTGATTCTTGTGTATTAACTAAATATGGAATATTGATGAGTTTCACTATTCATATACTTATGCATATTTAAACTACATATTTTAATGCTTATGTAATTTATACTTATGTACTTTAAATGCTAAGCATGTGACTATACTTATGAATACTTTAAATACCTAAGTATTTTAGTGTTTATGTACTTTATAATTCTGTATTTTAAACCTTTAATACTAAGTTTTCAATACTTAAAAATAACTAATTTCAGGGCAATATTATCTTAGTTCTACCACATCAAATTAAGAACTCAAGTACATCAAAATTGACTACGTGGTTTATACATCTTTAAATTTACTGAAATAAATTACTGGAAAATTTTTCTGTGTTCTAAAAAATGCAGACTTGAATAACAGAAAAGATATCTATGATCGTTTCTGAGTGAAATTTTTTTGTTTACAGAATTTCCACAAGTGTGAAAGAATTAGAAAACTTCAGGAATTTGTTACAAAATATTCATTAAAGAAAACAGAAAACAAGTTGAAATGTGCCTGTTTCTAGACTATGAAGGCCAAAGAGTGGAATTTCATTCAGAGGCATATGAGCAATGACATTCTTAAGCCAAACATTTTATATAAAGCTGCTTTTGTAAAAGGAGAATTATATTGTTTTAAGTAGACAATTTTTTTTAATTGTGTTAAGTCTGTGTATAATATTATTGTGAGTAAAAGTAATACTTTGTTGATGTGGTAAAAATTTTAAAGTTTAACATTGAATAAAATGAGGATTATCAAATTCATATATGTTAAAACTAAGTAAATGTTGTAAGTCTCTCAAGAATTTTGTGTTAAGAAGATGTAATATAAATAAAGCTATGGTCGGTGTGTTGACCGCTTTATAGGAAAATGCTGAGGAGGCTCATGAATAATCCATAATAAACAGCCTAAAATTTTTCAGTACATTGAGGGTTACCAGCTTTAGTGGAAAAAAAAAAATACAGAATGCCCAGTTAAATTTGACTTTCAGGTAAAAAATGAATAATGTTTTAAGGTAAGCTTGCTTTAGGCAATATTTGGGACATACTTACACCAAAAATTATTTCCTGTTTAAAATTCAGATTTAACTGGGAATCCTGTGTTTTATCTGGCAACCCAAAAAGTACATTGGTATGAAATAAATCTGTTTTAGAATTATATTGCTATTTTGATTGGCTCGTTTTGGTGTCTAGAAAGATATAATACCAACTCAAAGACTTAAGGGATTTCTAAACATTGTGAAAAGTTGAATAGATTTATATATTTATTCTCCTAATACTTTACCTAGTGCTGAATAAGATTTGGGGGAAACTCTTTATTTTTATATGATTTCAAATTTACAGAAAAGTTTCCAGGATAGTACAAAGAACTCTTTTACCCAGATTCACGAATCGTTCACATTTGCTTCATCTATCATGCTCTCTCTGTATATATACAGACATATACTGTTTTTTCCTAAATCATTTGCAAGTCTGTTTCAGGCATCATGCCCTTTGAGCCTTATAAATACTTCAGTGTGTAATACTGAATAATTTTTTTAAATGATTTTTTCAGGAAAAAATAAAAGTGGAACTATCATACGGTAAGCCTTAGAATAAGGAATCATTTTGAGTTCCACTGTAAAGTTCTTTTTGAGTTTGTTGCCCTCCTAATGCCTGATATGTATAGTCATAGGGCGTATAATTTTTTTTGTACGTGAGGTTCATTTCCTTTTTCTCCCTAAAACTTAACCAATTTCGGGAGGTTTTCATTAGTGGCAGTCCTTCAATGATAAAAATATTTGAAGAAGTATAAGAATTTTGATCACATGGTAATTGTGAATGAAAAAAACTATACCTCAAAAGGATGTGCCCTCTATGCGTTTTAGCAGGTGTATCATGTTGAAATGTCACATTATTAATAAAGCAGGATTTATTTATATAATGGTTTAGAAATATTTTATACTGCTGTATACTTTTTCTTTTCTGTGCCCTTTCTAAAGCCTGGCATAGTGCCAAGCACGTAGTAAGCACATATGGGTATCCAATACATATTTGTTGAATGAATGTATGAATTTGTATTCAGTATATTTTAAATGAATAATCACAGAGCTAAGTTTAACAATATGTCATATTTTCTTCCCACCCCTCATTTGAATAAGGCAGGAAAAGAAAGACATTTACTAATTAAGTCAATATTGTTGGAGACTCAAAGGAGTATGGAGTAAGTGCCATGTGTAAAAGTTTAAAGGACATTTGTAGTATCTGAACATGTGGAAGATGGGTTTAAATGGTAATTTTGTCTGTATGCTGCTCAAACTTTCATGTCCTGCCCTGCCCTCTTTTAAAGTCAGTTGTTTTGAAAGAGTATTCCCGTCATCACTTTGTCACCTCCCACTTGCTCCATAACCAAAATCTTGCTTTTGGCTCTGTTGTTCCTAACAATTGCTTCTTTTGAAGTCAAAAATTCAAATTATAAATTCACAGTTCAGTTCACAAGCCATTTAACTTTTGTTTTCCTGCATTTGACACCGTTGGCAGTCCCAGGGTTCCTTTTCTCCCCAGGGTTTCTTATATTTCACTCCTGGATACTTCCCTTTGTAGCTTCTTTTCATTAATGCCTTAAATGTTATTCCTCTGACTTTCATTCTTGCTCTTAATCACCACCACTTTCCACTCTTGAGTAATTCTGATTCAATGATTTCTAAATCCTTATTATTAGTCCACACCTGTCAATCTATCTGTTTACTACATGTCTTTACTGTTGTTCCACAGATGCTTGTATATCTTAATCACCCTCCTCCCAAATCGATTCTTATGCCCCTGTTCCTTACTCTGGCTAATTTCAGAACCATCATCATCTTAATTCTCTAGGCTCACTCCTCTCCATCTTCCCCTGTCCAGTCAGTGTCTAAGCGCTGTGGAGTTTATCTCCATTTCTCTGTCTTTCCCTTTTGTTTGCTCTAACCTAGAGCACTACACTAACCTGTCTCCTTATTCTCAGCCTGTCTCCCCTCGTGTGCCCCACCATGCTGCCACAGCAGGCTTTCTAGAAGCACTCTAACAAGGTCCTCTGATGTGTCTCCAGTGCCACCCCAGCCCCCATGCTCTGATAAAACAGTTCTTCAAATGGGCCAGGATCAGGCCTCCACACCTTGATGCGTGCTGTTCTTTTTGCATCAGGTGCTCTAGCCATCCTTCCCCACCTGGAAAATTCCCGTGTCTCCCTGGAGGCCAGCAGAGAGCCCGTCTCTGTGAAATCTTCCTTATTTCACCCAAGGAGGATCGCCTAATTTCCTCTTAAATGTCACCACTGTAATTACAACCTACCTCTACTGTGTCACTTATTGTACTGTATTTTTTTTTAAGCCTCCTTTACTAGAATGTGAGCTCCTTAAGGGCAGGAAAAGGAACTTTATCCATTTTTGCATCTCCATAGCATAGTTTTTGGCATTTGAACACTTAATAAATGTTTGTTGAATAAATTGCTTTTAAAATGACAACTTTATTGCATTAGAGGTCATACCTTCACTCCAAATATTCTTTACAACAAGAGTTAATAGATTCCCAAGGATTTGTGGACTTCAGGGGGGGAGGCCAGTAAATCTCCTGAAATTGCATTCAAAATTTGGTGTGGTTTTGGCAAATTATAAAGGGATTCTATTATGGAAAAAATAGTAAGAACTCTTCTTTTAGGGGAAAAGGCAACATCACTGAAGAATTTCTCAAGTAATCAATGATAGCTGCCCAAGATTACAGGCTAGATAAATTTATTCCTGTTTAAAATTCAAAGAGAAAGAGAGAGGTGTTAGAAGTCATGTCATACAAAAAAATTTTTTTAAGCATTGTACTTTTTTAAAAATTAGTTTTGTTGATGTTTATTTTTGAGAAAGACAACGTGAGTGGGGAGGGGCAGAAAGAGAGGGAGACAATCTGAAGCAGGCTCCAGGCTCTGAGCTGTCAGCACAGAACCCCACACAGGGCTCCAACTCACAAACTGTGAGGTCATGACCTGAGCCGAAGTTGGATGCTTAACCGACCGAGCCACCTAGGCGCCCCTTACAAAGATTTTTCTCAGCTAAATGAATAAACATACTATCACAATCATATTGCTATTTTTAAATAAAGTGCGTGCCAGTTCATGTCAAATTAGTGTACAATATTAAGAGACACAATGTCCAGATATAAATATAAGCTCACGAACAGCAAACTATCATCTGTAATTCCTGATATTTTTCTCTTTTCTTTGGTAGCACCAGGGTTCTTATGCTTGTATGACAGAAGTCAGTGTCATCAGTTGAGACATTTAAGAAAACCAGACCTCCAAATAAAAGCACAAACACTTTTATTTTTAACAGTAGTGTTTTGTTACAATTTAGTGAAACAAATAAATACATTCATTGGCCACAGCTATACTTTCACAACCAGTTTGAAACTGATTGTATAGCTGAGAAACACTGTTAAACAATAAAAAAGGCAGCTATGCATAAAAAAGCCACTTTAGCTATAAATTACATCTTTCATAAAACTACAACCAGCTACACTGAGTGGTAAGAGTTTCAAAATTAATGACCACCCAAATGAAACAATAAAAACAAGTACTGCTAATCACTGTAGAATTACACACTTAAGCAATGAAATTCACTGTTCTAATTAATGAACCAAAAAGGAAGGTTTGAAATTGTCATCATGTGCTTCAGTGCAGGATGAGCAGGGAATCGGTAGCCCTTTGATTTCATAAACAGCTCCTTCTTTCGAGACCAAACTTAAAGTGCTCCTAGTGCTTTGGAATTTTTAAGCAAAAATTGGGCCAGAAGCTTATCTTTCTTTGTCTTTGGTGATGTATTGTGGGAGATGTGTACAAGGGGACAAATGCAAGAATTCAGGTACCCTAAGTCAGTGATAAGAATAAATCTACAAATCTGAAATTTGGAAGAATCAACTAATGCCACTGAAAGAACCAAGATATTTTATCTGGATTTTTTTTTTAAAGTAATCTTTGCTTATCTGGTCAAATAGGAACACTATGTAGGGAGGCCTTAGAAAAAAATTTATCTTATTTACTTGGAACCTCAAGGATTAAAAGAGATAACACATCTTTTCAGATAGTTCTAGGTAATTAGATACTCAACATTATTAGGAAAATAAATAGTTGGCATTCTGAATAGAAATCTAAGAACTGAAGTTGTCATCAAAATATACCCGGTTAAGTGTATGTTATGTTGTCATGTAAATACCAAGGTTAACTTCTGTACTATAAATTTTTAAGTAATTTGGTTACAATCAGAGAATTTAAAACAGACCCAAAGTAACATTTGTCACTATAGGCTTATGCTTCTGATTGAGTTCAAAGTCATTTTGTATGATAAAAAGAAGAAATTTCTTTGGCTGTATACCAGCCTCCCAAAAGATCAAAAGCATTAAAAATTTCATTTATTCCTGTTATACTCTTATGAAATCACTGAATAAGCAATTATTAAAACTTTGAAAGGTATTTTAAATGATAGTAGAAATAAAACATAACTTTCTAGTCAAAAGACAGAAAAGGACAGTTGTATTAGTTGCAGTTCTGAAGAAATAGATCAGCAGACAACTGTATGTAGCTAGTTGTCTTTAAGCACAATTGTGACAACTTCCCAATGTTGCCTGTTCCCTTGGCATCTTGAGGTATTCAGCATCTACTTCTTTCCATATAGATACTGGTAGAAAGTGCATTTTAAAATCCTTTATTACCTTAGCCTACCATATATATATATTTTTAGATTTGGGATAGGACATTCAAGACAGTTTTAATATAATTCTAGAAGTATTCCAATATTGTTAAACACTGGTTTTGTACTTACCTAGTTAGTACATCAGTTTTCTTATTTAGTCTAGTGCTGGAATTAATTTGAATTAAATTTAATCTGGCTTTGCCCATATACAAGATATAAAAATGGGAAAACTAAAGGAGGAATTATATGTCTTACAAAGTATTGCACTTGAGTTTACTGCAGTAATGTATCATGACTTAATTTACCTGAGGACAATCCTGATTCAATAGGTACAATCAGCTGTATCTTGTTCAGCCAAATCAGATGCTTTTGAAAATGTATTCATGTTTTAACTTAGAATTGTACATTTTATGAATAATTCTTAAATGCATCTGTAAATGTGTTTAGTCCCAAGAAGTTTCTACCCAAATCTCCCTATGCAAAAATCACTATTGCTTTCTTGAAGAGCCATGCTTAAACTACTATAATATATCTTAATCATACAAAATGATCACTTGACCAATTCTACTCAAAGTAGCCACATCATTTTCACCGGTATACTTTCTTCTTGAAGAAATGACTGTGGCTTTCCAAAGAACACTGCTGGTCATCATTGTAAAGGATTACTACTGTCATTTAAAAAAAATGATGGAATAATTTTGGTTGGTATTTTACAATCATGCTTAAAAGAACTATCTTCAGTGATCACATATTTTTAAGTAGATTTTTAAAAAGAATGGTACATTGTTATACCTTAATCCTGCACACTGTTCACACCGTAAAATTTTATTGGGTAAGAATTCCACATAGAATATACCACTGAATATACAGGCTTTGATTTTCGTAGGGAAATTGCCTCCTAATTAGGTGTACAATATAATATCCTAGTGTGAACCCTAGAGTGTGACTTTGGGGACTGCAGTGTACTCTTTCAGAACAAAGATAAAAGTGCAAATATGCAAATATGCATTTGATGTTCCAAAGTCAGGATGTTTGCAGCCATCAAGTGCCTTAAGATCTAATCCTTCTTTTCTCCCACTCCAAACTTCCCATTTTACTTCATTTTGCTATGAAGAAGTCAAAAGTAACAGGTGTGTTCTCTGCTGAACCACATTTCCAGGCTGTGTTTTCAGTTGCAACAGATAATGGAATGTTTATGTAGATGGCATTTAAACACATCGAATATACACGTTCATGAGAAACAATGGAAGAATCACGGCTCGGTAATGCTGTCAGTTTTGTGGTGTTACATACAAGCTATGGTGATTGCTCATATCTAAATTGCTACAAGTAAAGAGCAAAGGAGCAGTGTCTGTCATAGGTCCATTCAGGTGGGGAGAGACTGTATAGCTGTTGCTGCCACACCCAGTCATGGTGCCATACCAGCCCAAACCTTGCGAATTTGATAAACTGCAACAAGAAAAGGCAAAAAAGTGATAGGAGTGTGATCAGGATGTAAGTCACATTGGCATTTTTAGTGTTCAATGAATTTCATAATACAGTATTCAAATATTGAGTATATTCTTTGCCAAGTAATATGATGGCTTTCTACAAAATGGAATGACTTTTATCTAATATCCTTGATTTTATATCACATATTACAAAAGAATAAATACGTCAGAATTAGAACTTGATTATCAGATGATAATATAGTGCTGTTTATTATGGACTAGGCTCTTGTAAGACATGTTTCTGTATATATACATGAAGTAATGTATACACACACATACCTTATTTAATTTTTACAACAATCCTATTAGATAAATTCTATTATCCCTATTTTATAGGTGAAAAACAGGCTGAAAAAAAACAGGTTAAGTAAATTGTCCAGATGAAATGAGGATTACAGAAAATGTTATATCAAGCTCAAAGTATTATGGAGATATGCTTTTAGCTTTTCACTTTGCCCTGATACACAGCTAATGGTATGGAGTTGCAGTGATTTTAGAGTAAGAAGGACACAAGGAGATTTCCTATAGCATCTAAGATTCCCAAAAGGTTAATCTAGGGTTTTCCTGTGGGCTTTGAATAGCACTATAGATAAGGAAACATATACATCACTCTAATTGTATTCCTTCCCTACTTACTAACTTCTGCCAGCTTTGAAGCAACATGGGATCCTGAAATAAGATGGTACCATTTTACTCCCAAAGACATTTCTCAAATAAAGGTAACATTAGAGTCAGATGATAGTTTTTTATAGTATAGGTTCCACTATAAGTGTAGCATCTACTGCTCTAAGGTCTGGTTTAAATGATCTTATTTATTGACGTATATCACCAAATCACTTTTTACATATTTGGGTCAAAGCTTAGGTTTGTTCTTGGGGCGCCTCGATGGCTCACTTGGTTAAGCCTCTGACTTCGGCTCAGGTTATGATCTCACAGTTCAGGCTCAGGTCATGATCTCACAGTTCCTGAGTTTGAGCCCCACGTCGGGTTCTGTGCTGACAGCTCAGAGCCTGGAGCCTGCTTCGGATTCTGGGTCTCCGTCTCTCACTCTCTGCCCCTCCCCTACTCATGCTCTCTCTCTCTCTCTCTCTCAAAAACCAATAAACATTAAAAAATGTTTAAAAAGCTTAGGTTTGTTCCTTTTCAATGTATTCAGTACTAGCCCCGAAGCTTCAGTTTGTTCCTTTTCGATGTATTCAGTGCTCATCCTGAACACCTACCTTCCTTCTCTCGAACCTCCCAGTCTTGGCAGGTCATCATCACTATCATATCGTCTTGGGTTGTCGAAAAAGTAAGCTCTGGAACTGTAATTGTGACTATTTATCATGCCAGCAGGTGCCTGTGAACAAAATATTAACATATGAAGATTTACTTTCCAACTAAGAAAGAAGGATGAGATCTAGAATGCTTTTTAGTCTTAAACTTTGACAAAAATAGAAAATCAATATAAGTGTTCCATTGTTTTTAAAGATAAGGGCAACAGGCATTGGGGAATCTTATGATGTCATACCAAATTCTGGTTTAGTCTCTGCGCCCGGAAAAAGAGTACCACAGACCATGCTGGGACATGTTCCCACAGAAAGAGGACCATTCCAAATACTACATACTCTTCTCCACTCACATCTTCTAGATGAGCCTGTAAACAGAGTGTGACAGAGCAATGTTTAAGTCTGTCTGATGTGTAAGCAGTCACCCTCCACAATTAACTTGCGTCAGGTAGGGTAATTGAAAACACATCAACCACAGGCACATAAATCTCCAATTTTCCATATTTTGTGGTTTCATATCCTTTAAAGGATGTAAAAATGTGCTTTGATGTTAAGTAGAATAAAAAGCTATTTTTCAATGCATCAATTTATGAAAATATTTTTAACATATGGATAAAATGGAGTGATCTCGTTTTTTGGCCCCAAAGTCTGAAGAGAGTTATAAAAGAGACTACTCATTCTAACTACTCCATGGGCAACATAATAGCACTTACTGAGTTACACCTGTAGAGAAATGTCACATATCAAATTGTTCAGCTCCACTGCTATTTAAAAATATGTCTTTGGGCCTAAACTTCATATTGAGTTTGCTTATCCTACTAGATGTTGGGAGAGAGAAATGGCAAAAGGAGTGAAGAGATTCTGCCATCTGGAACCACATATGAAAATTCCTTTTCTTTAGAATGGTAACTGAAATTCTTATAAAATGGTATTCCAGAATGTATTCAATTCAGTACAAAGTTAAGTTAATGTAAACATATGACAGGTAGTTATGTCAAACTGCACTTTTAGGTAGGGGATGGAGAGTGCTGGGAGGTTAAATATAGAGTACTGGGAATTATTGGAGCAAATACCTGGACACCCAAGGAACTATGAATGCTCTCCCATTAACATGACTGATGATACTAGATTTTCAAAAAAGTCATTATTTAAACAAACTGAACCACATATTTAGATTATATGTAGGTCTTGGGTTTGAGAGAATAACTTTTATCCTAACAAGTTAAAGATATATTCACTAGCTAATGACAGACAATCCATTTATCTAGAGGTATTTAAACACTGTCCTTGAAAAAAATTAGCAAGATAGGTTTATGAACAGTAGGTTTATGTCACTAGTAGTATTATTTGCAAAAAGAAAAGAAAATATTCTGACGAATGATTTTAAGTGACACGTGTAAATGAGGATTTTTATACATAAAGCTTTAAGTCTGATTACTGTTAGTAGCTAGAGATTCCATAAAAGTGTTTGTTTGTAAGTCAAACACTTAAAATGTTCTCTTAGTTAAGGCTAACTTCCTTATTAAATTATTAGATTAGCAATACATGGTAGCTACTTACCTTATCTGAAAGATTATCCCAGCCATAGTTAAATGGACTTTCTAATGTATCCTGAGATATGGTGATCACCACCAAATTGTAACATGCTCTTGAAGAGTAGAGGAGAATGACTACAGAGCCTACAACAACAGTCTGGCACAGAGACATACCCTAAAAGAAATAAAACTCATCATCATGACATTGCACATTTGTCATGACAGGCTGTTCATACACATACAACATGGTCACCTCTTGCAATGCACTCTTAGAAAACACTGAGTGAGCACCTGTTGAAACAAACTCTTGATTATCCTGCTTTATGATTCCTATTCTTAGAACCACTTGGGTTTAAATTACCCTATTAATACAGATAAATTATTTGCCAACTTGCCCAATGGTAGCTGGAGGAAGATTTTGTCCTGCCAAGGTTACCTTACTCCCTTAAGTAATATGAAGAAATAAGTTGGCAAAATTGATATTAATCAGAGAGGTAGTTTAGTCCTAATGAGAAAAGTATGGGAAATAGAAGCATTATTCCATTTCATACACTTGGTTTCTAATGAGATACAAAATTAGAATAGAAATACAGCTCTTATGTAATTTGCCTTATTCTATTAGAGAGCTGATGTTAGTTAATCCCTATTGATGTCATTATGTTGACGACAAAATGATGTAGGCACTCAAATGCACTTTTGAATCAATAACATTTTAATATCAAGGCTTCCATTGTTTCCCCAAATAGAAAACTCTTATAATTTAGTACTCACAATTTAGTACTCATACCCAATGGAGTTGCAGGGATTCTTAACCTGGGGTCTATATTTCAATACAATTGGTTTCCTTTGTAATCCTATTTATATTATGCATTAAAAACATTATTCTGATGTTTTGTCCCCCTCATGAGAGACTCTTAAATATGGAGAACAAACAGAGGGTTATTGGAGGGGTTGTGGGAGGGGGGATGGGCTAATTGGGTAAGGGACACTAAGGAATCTACTCCTGAAATCATTGTTGCACTATATGCTAACTAATTTGGATGTAAATTTTAAAAAATAAAATTAAAAAAAATATATTCACGCCGAAAAAAACCCCCAAAAAACCAAAACATTATTCTGAGAAGTGACACAACTGCCAAAAAGATCCACTGCATTGTAGCTGTCCCATTCGGTTTCTGTGTATAGATAACAAGCATCTGACTAGTATATCATGCCCCTAAATTTACATATTGAAATAGTTGTTAATTACTTTCCTTTTATTTCCTCTTTATATTAAGGGCACTTACATTGAGTTTTTGGTTATGTGTGTAGGTAGATTAAAATAATCTATTAATTTCAGGATAGAAAAAAAATTATTAAAAGTACTTATTAGAGGAGCACCTGGGTGGCTCACTCGTTTGAGAGTCCGACTTCAGCTCAGGTCATGATCTCACGGTCCGTGAGTTCAAGCCCCATGTGGGGCTCTGTGCTGACAGCTCAGAGCCTGGAGCCTGTTTCCGATTCTGTGTCTCCCTCTCTCTCTGCCCCTCCCCCGTTCATGCTCTGTCTCTCTGTCTCAAAAATAAATAAACGTTAAAGAAAAAAAAAGTACTTATTAGAGGGGTGCCTGGGTGGCTCAGTCCGTTGAGCATCCAACTCTTGATTTTGGTTGAGGTCACAATCTCAGTTCATGGGTTTGAGCCCTGCATCAGGCTCTGCACTGACAGCAAGGAGCCTGCTTGGGATTCTCTCTCTCCCCTCTCTCTCTGCCCCTCTCCCATATGCATGTGTGCCCTCTCTCTCTCTCAAAAATAAATAAATAAACTAAAAAAAAAAACCTTATTAGAAGCGTGCACTGGGTTTGGTAGGATTGAGAACCATTATTATAACTGACTTCTTTATAAGAACAACACATTTTAGAGGTATATAAGAAGAAGGAGAACTAAAAGATAAAAGATACCTTGAAAGATGTTGAGAGTACCCTCTTACTTTTAAAATTTTTTTTTATTTTTGAGAGATAGAAAGAGAGAGCACGCGCAAGCAAGCAGGTGAGCGGCAGAGAGAGAGGGAGACACAGAATCCAAAGCAGGGTCCAGGCTCTGAGCTATCAGCCCAGAGCCCAACATGGGGCTCAAACTCACAAAATGGGAGATCATGACCTGAGCCCATGTTGGACACTTAACCGACTGAGCCACCCAGGTGCTGAGAGTACTCTTTTGACCTACCTCATTACCATAACAAAAAGTATGCGTGAAAACAAGTAAAACCCTAACAAGATTAAAATTTTCTAAAATCAAGGCTAAAATTTTCTACAGTGTACGTTTTTATTTTTGTGAATACCCAAAAAAGTTGTTAATAAAAAAGCTAATCTAGGGGTGCCTGGGAGGCTCAGTTGGTTAAGCATCCGACTTCTGCCCAGGTCGTGATTTCAGGGTTTGTGGGTTCCAGCCCCGTGTCAGGCTCTGTGCTGACAGCTCAGAGCCTGGATCCTGCTTCGGATTCTGTGTCTCCCTCTCTCTCTGCCCCTCCCCTGCCTATGCCTTGTCTCTCTCTCTCTCTTCAAAATATAAAAAAAAAAAAACTTAAACAGAAGCTAATCTAAAGCCAATCCAGAACCAATTTTAAAAGTACTATAGTATTAAAGAAACATTAGATAACAAGAAGTTAGAATGTTGTAAGCACTGCCATCCCTTAAAATAATCCTAAGTAACTTTCTGGAGAAATAAAATGACTACTAAAAGACATAATATGGAGATATTTTGCTTATACTTGTAAATACTATAAAAGCCAAAAAAAAAAAAAAAGGTTGTGAGAAAAGTTAGCAAAGAGTCAATAACACTGAGGCAATTAATAAAACAAAATTACAGCTAGATTACATATATATAACAATGAAAGAAGCTCACTGATTTAGAAAGCAAAGTAAGATTCTTCCTGCAAAACACAGGATTACAAAACAAAACAGAAAAATGGATTCAGCAACATGGAAGCTGTTGTCAAAAAGTTAAAATCTTTCTAAAATGAATGGAGTCAATAACAGAGAATTCCACTCAGAAGCAATCCTCAAGGTATTATTCTCCCTTCTTCCATCTCTAACATCTACACCACTTTTTTTAGAAATTCCATACCAGACAAGGAAAGAAGAGTCACACCTCACTTCAGTATGCATATTATTAACACATTGGTATGCATGTCATTAGCTACAGTTCAATATTTGTTTACAGGTATTTTTAAAATGTAGATATGCAGAAACTTCAAATTACCATTCACTAAGTTTTGACAAATGTATACACCAGTGTAACCCACATTTCTACCAAAATAGAGAGCATTACCATCACTCCAGAAAGTTCCCTCACACCCCTTCCCCATCAGCCAAACCCTCAGATGTATACACTCTCCTGCTTCTGTTTTTGCCACACCTTAGTTCTGAACTTCATATAAAGAGGACCATAGAATATGAACTCTTTTGTAGGCTTCATTCACTCAGCATAATGTTTTGTGCTTCACCCATGTTGTTGGATGTTTTAGTAATTCTATGGTCTTTGTATTGCTGAGGTGGATAATTAGAATGACTAACTGGCCCTGATTTGCTTAAGAGTTTCCTAGTTTTAGCACTGAAAGTCCCAGAAAACTTCTCAGTCCCAGAGAAACCAGGATAGTTAATCACACTAATTCCACTTAATAATTATATGAGATTGTTTATATGACAGTTTTTCTGTTGATGGATAGTTTCTATAAATATTCTTATATACATCCTTCTGTGGACATATGTTTTCACTTCTTTGGGGTAAATACCTAAGAATGGAATTACTGGGTGGTATGGTTGGTATAAATTCAGCTGTATAAGAAATTGCCTGATCTCTTTCCAAAATGGATGTATAATTTTATACTTCCAACAAAGTATGAGAGTTCCAGTTGTTCTACATCCTAGACAACATAGGGGTTTTCAATCTTTTTAATTTTAGCCATGCTGATGGTTATGTGGTAGTATCTCATTTTTGTTAATTTGCATTTCATGAAGACTAATGACATTTTGTTTATTGGCCATTTGTATATCTTCTTTGTGAAAAATCTATTCATATCATTGTCCACTTCTAAATTCGGTTGTCTTTTTTGTTATTATTGAGTTGTAAGAGATCTCTATATATGCTGGAAATGAGTCCTTTGTCAGAAATATGCAAACATTTTCTTGAAGTCTGTGACTTGCTTTTGCATTTTATTAGTCTTTTCTTTGGATGAGAAATTTAAAATTTAATTAAGTCTAATTCGTCAATCTATTCCTTCTGATTACTCTATGACCTAAGAAATCTTTGCCTATGTCCAAGTTGTAAAGATACTTTTTGGTGTTTATTTTCAGAAGTTTTAGAATTTTTTCATTTACATTTAGGTCTATCATCCACTTTGAAATATTTTTATGTGCGTATAGTATGAGATGGAGTTGGGCTTCATTTTGTTTCATATGGATATCCAGTTTTTCCAACCTCATTAGTTAAAAAGGTTTCCTTTTCCGTTTGGATTGCTTTAGCACCTTAGTCAAAAATCAAAAGACCTTATATGTGTGGATTGATTTCTAGGCTTTCTATTCTGTTCCATTGATCTGTTTGCCTCTTTTATGCCAGTAGCACAGTGTTTTAATTATTGTAGCTGTATCCTAAATTTCAAAGCCATGTAGTGTAAGTCCCCTGCTTTTTCAGTGTTTCTTTCTGCATTGTTCAATACAATAGCCATTAGCCACATTTGGTTATTTACACTTAAATTAAATTAAATTAAATTAATTAAATGATCAGATCCTCTGTCACAATAGCTACTTTTCAAGTGCTCAATAGTCACATATGGCTAGCTACCATACTGAACAATGCAAGTATAGAATACTTTCATCATAGTACAAAGTTTTATTAGAATGCACCATTTTAAATGTATTTTTAGGTCCTTTGCGTTTCCATATAAGTTTTAGAATAAAATTGCCAAATTCTATTTTTAAAAACCACATTGTAGAATTATGATTAGGATCGCTTTGAATCTGTAAATCATTTTGGGAAGAATTGCCATCTTAACAATACTGCATCTTCTAATCCATGAACAGTAGTCTTCATTGATTTATAGTCTTCTTTAATTTCTCTCAGTAATATTTTGTAGTTTTAAGTACAGAGATATTGCTTGGTTTTTTTTGGAAAATTTGTTCTTTTTTTTTTTAAGTTTATTTATTTATTTTGAGAGAGAACATGAGTGTGAGCACGGGAGGGGCAGAGAAAAGGAGAGAGAGAAACTCAAGCAGGCTCCATGCTGTCGGCATAGAGCCTGATGCAGGGCTCAACCTCATGAATCATGAGATCATGACCTGAGCAGAAATCAAAAGTTAGATGCTTAACCAACTAAGCCACCTAGGTGCCTTGGAAATTTTGTTCCTAAGTATTTTGTTTTTTGATGCTAACATAAATGTAATTTGAATTTTATCTTCTAATTGACTGCTCTTGGTATATATAAAAACACAATAATTTTGCATTTTGACCTTGTATCCTGAGAACTTGCTAAATTCACTCATGAATTCTAGTAGTTATTTAGCAGACTCTTTAAGATGCTCTACAAAAGCAATTCTGTTAAGTACAGACAGTTTTACTTTTTTATTTCCAATTTTATACTTTTTGTTTCTTGTTTTCTTGGAATATTGAATAGAAATGGTGAGAATGGGCGTTCTTTCTTTGTTTCCAATCCTAGGAGCAAAACAATACTTTAAGTATGATATTGATGGAAGGCTTTTTATAGATGCTTTTTATCAGATAGAGGATTATTTCTTGTATACCCTATTAGCTGAGAGTTCCATGTTTTTTTAAGTCATGGAGGGTGCTGAATTTTATCAAATGTTTTTTCTACATCTATTCAAATTATTACATATTTATTTTTTCCCTTTGTTCTCCTAATGAGTGAATTAAACTGATTTGATTTTCAATGTGAAACCAATGTTGCATTCCTGGGATAAACTCTTCTTGGTTACAATATCTTTTCCTTTTTACATATTGCTTAGATTCTGAGTCTTTAAGTATTGTAGCTTTTATGTGCTTTGTAATATCTTTGTCAAGTTTGGTATCACAGTAATGCTGTCCTTATAAAATATGTTGGAAAGAGTTCTTTCCTTTTATATTTTCAAAAGAGTTTAGTATTGGTATTAATTTATCTTTAAAGATTTGATAAAATTAACCAGTGAAACCATCTTGGCCTAGAGTTTTCTTTGATGGGAATTTCTGATAACAAATCAAATTTTTTTTAATAAATATAGGGCAATTCAGAACTAATATTTTATCTTCTACCAATTTGTTACATTGTATTTTTAAAGCAATCTGTCCATTTCCTCTAAGTTGTCAAATTTACTCACAAAAAGCTGTTCATAATATTCCTTCATTTTTCTTTTAATGCCTGTTAAGATCTACAGTGATATTCCCTCTTTCATTCATGATATTGGGAATTTGTATCTTCACTCTGCTTGTTTCCGTACATAAAATTTGTTCATCTATTCACAGAATTAACTTTTGGCTTTAATTTTTCTATTGTTTATTTTCTGTTTCACTGATTTCTATTCTTATCTTTATTATCTCAGTCCCTCAGTCCTTCTACTTCCTTTGGACATACTTCTTTTTTTTTTTTTTTTTAACTTTGTCCTAGTTTCCCCCATAGTTTCTAAGGTGAAATCTTAGGCCATAGTTTTATATCTTTCTTCCATTCTAATATAGCATTTAAAGATATATTTTTCTCTTCAAACACTATTTTAGCAGTATCCCACAAATTTGATGTATTGTATTTTGTTATCCTTCCATATGCAATGTTTTCTAATTTCCCTTGTGATTTCTTCCTTTTCTTATGGGTTATTTAGAATTATGTTATAATTTTTAAATATTTGGATTTTTTTAAGATATCATATCATTACTGATATTTAATTGCATTATGCTAGAAAACATTCTTTGATTCCAATTCTTTTGAATGTATTGATACTTTTTTATTATGGTGCCTTGTATGGTTTATTTTGATGACCATTTCCATGCTCAATTGAAAGGAATGTGTACCCTCCAGTTACTGAGAGTCAGTTAGCTCAAGGGTGTTGGTAGTGCTGTTCAGATTTTTTGTACTGACTGTTTTATCAATTGTTGGGGGGGGGGCAATAAAATCTCCAACTATAATTGTACAAATTCCTCCCTTTTATTTCTCACTATTTTGGTAAATCTTTTTTTCTGCTTTATTTCCTACTATTTTTGGCTTCATGTACCCATTTATAATTTTTATGTCTTTCTGATCAAATATACCTCTTATATTTGCTAATATTCTTTGCTTCCTGATGAAAGGTATCTTTTTATATCTGGTAATACTTGGTTTTTAGATCTATCTTATCTGATATTAAAGGGCCTTCTTATGCTTACTGAATGCATAGTATATTATAGTTTCCACTTATTTATTTTTGACATATCTTTTTTTATATTTAAAGTGCCATTTTGACCATCTCTATTTTTTAATGGGAATGTTTAGTCCATTAACATTTAATATAATTGGTGATATGTTTGGATTTAAATCTTACATTTTACTATTTATTTTCTGTTTGCTTCTGCTTGTGTTTTGCTGCTGGTGTTTGTTTTTCCTCTATCTATTATTTCCTGTGTTTTTTTGGGTTAATTGAATATTTTTTAGGATTACATTTTAACTTATCTATTGGATTTTTAACTATACTTTTCCAGTTTTTGTTTTGTTTTGTTTTCACTTTAAGTGGTTGCTCTAGGGTAGCAGTTCTTAAAGTGTGGTCCAGGGACCTTAAAGATCAAAATCAAACTGATAAAAAAAATACTAAGATGTTATTTACTTATTGTACTCTAATTCTCTTTTGGATGTACAGCAGAGTTATCTAGAGGCTACATGATAAGGGATGATGTCAACACTTTGTATGCATGTATATTCTTGTGTTTTATAGAATTCCTGATATAATAGAATTAGGGTATAAATATGTGCATTTTCAGAGATGAACTCAGACTGTTTTCCTACTTTTTTTTTTTAACATTTTTATTTATTTTTGGGACACAGAGAGACAAAGCATGAACGGGGGAGGGGCAGAGAGAGAGGGAGACACAGAATTGGAAACAGGCTCCAGGCTCTGAGCCATCAGCCCAGAGCCTGACGCGGGGCTCGAACTCACGAACCGCGAGATCGTGACCTGGCTGAAGTCGGACGCTTAAC
Source organism: Lynx rufus (assembly GCF_022079265.1). Taxonomy (NCBI): domain Eukaryota; kingdom Metazoa; phylum Chordata; class Mammalia; order Carnivora; family Felidae; genus Lynx; species Lynx rufus. Next base: position 48,118,137 of record NW_025814831.1, read on the forward strand.
CGACTGCGCCACCCAGGCGCCCCTGTTTTCCTACTTTTACTGGCTTCTTACTAGGTTTCTTTGGTTATACCTGCTGAAACTCCATTATCATCCAGTAAGTAGTTATTTTGAAATCCTTGTACCTCCATGGAAATACAATAAGAATTGGTATACCTGACAGATTTGTTTTACAATATTTAAGAACTTTCTTCAAAAACTTTAAAAAATTTAAAATTTGATATTAAACTCATATTAAAAATTAATCATATTTTACTCTAAAATGAAAACATATTTTTTTTAATATTTAAGAATGGATTATTGTCTCAGGAATAGGAAATTATTATTATTTTTTAATGGATACAGAGTTTCACTATGGGATAATGAAATGTTCTTGAGATAGATAGCAATGGTTGTACAACAATATGAATGTACTTAATGCCACTGAACTATACACTTAAAAATGATTAAATGGTAAAATTTATGTTATATATATTTTACCACAATAAAAAATATCTTTAACATACAACTTCCCTGTTTATCTCTAAGATGCTGAGAAAGAGGAAAGTGATTAGAACTCTGACTCAATAAAGTAAGGAAACTACCTCAAAGGAACTGTATGAAACTGATTTCTTGTTTTGTTTTATGAAATAAAATGTAATGAAAAGTATCTTTCAATAGGCTTTACAAACGTTAATAATTTATCTTGTTGTGTCTTCTATGACAGAACATTTCTGAATAATATTAAGGCCCAAGTTAGGCTGCAGCGTCATTTTGAGACCAGAGTTTAAAAGCAAGAGGAATTGAAATTTAAATGCAGATGTGGTGAGCACTTTAAACACTAAAAATTGTTTTTATAACTTTCCAAATTAGAAATGAAAACACCATTCAAATATTTACAGGCTATATTACTATATTGCACTCGCTGAGAAAGCACACACAGTAGCTGAGAAACCAGTAAAGCCTTACACAGTGGACAGTACTGAATGCCTGCCGGATGGGAAGTCCATTCAATAAATTATGGCATTGCCATTTTCCAATAGTACAGAAATTAACTGATTTGAAGATTTAACTGAAAACAAAGATTTAATACCTTATCTATAGATATCTATTTTTGTCTTGTAAATGATTGAACTTGATGAAGCGGGACTAATTTTGTTTGTAATAATCCAGTGTGAGCATCAACTAATCATCCAGAAAGGTATTCTTTTATGTCAATGTCTGAGAAGAAACATAAGTGGCACTGAAATATCCAAAGTGTTGAAAACTCTTCTGATTTTTTATCCTGGGTCAACTGTGTTGATATGTTCACTAATGGTACAAAAGCAATGGTAGGGAAAACTTCTGGGCCTTAGTACAAAGCAAGGCAGTGGCCCCAAACTGTATTCTTTACTACTATGAATTCCTGATTAAAAAAGAAAGTCAGTGTCACTTAAGAATATCCTTGATGAAGCAATGAAAATATTCATTAATTATCAACCTAAAGTATGTGTATATTTAAAATTCTGTGTGATGAGGGGTGCCTATGGCTTAGTTGGTCAGGCATCTGACTCTTGATCTCAGCTCAGGTCATGATCTCATGGTTTGTGAGATCAAGCCCCATGTTGGGCTCTGCCTTGATGGTGTGGAGCCTGCTTGGAATTTTCTCTCCCTTCCTCCCTCACCACCCCTCCCCAACTCATGCTTGCTCTCACTCTCTCAAGGCTTTGCCTTGATGGTGTGGAGCCTGCTTGGAATTCTCTCTCCCTTCCTCCCTCATTGCTCCTCCCCAACTCATGCTTGCTCTCACTCTCTCAAAAATAAATAAATAAACTTAAAAAAAATTCTGCGTGATGACATGAGACATGCACTTAAAGCAATTCTGCTGCATACTGAAGTATAGCGGTAGTCTTGAGGAAAAGCACTTATGTGGTTGTTTGACTTGTGAGCTAAACTAGACTTTTTCATGGAACACCATTTTTTACTCAACAGACAACTATGGAAGACAAACAATGCTTATTCATACTTGGTTACTGGGAATATATATTTTTAAAAATAAGTGAAATTATCCTGTCACTTCAAAGAAAATATCTGACACTATTGTCAATGGTGAAATATAAATTTTCTAATGAAAATTAGAATTTTTGAGAACTTGTAAACTCTTATGTCCATGATAAGACTGGCATGGCAGCTTCTAAAAACTTAAACACTTTTCTGATGACATTGGAGGCAATATTAATAAATGTGATTTTGAATACTGTCCAATGAAATGTATCATCATTTTGAAGATCTTGACCACTCTCTTCCAATGATCAATGCATGATGTTACACAATCATTCAAAGTGTAAGATAGACCAACAGTACAGAAAGTTCACTAATATGGTTTTAGATTCTGCATGGCAACTAACCTTCAAGAAACCTCCACTTCAGATTTTTGGTGTAGTATTAAAGAAGAATATCCACAATTATCTGAAAAGGTTTTAAAATTCTCCTCCATTTTCCAACTACATATATGTGTGAGGATGGATTTTCTTCATATACTTCAACCTAAATGACATATCACAACAGATTGAATGCAGAAGCAAACATGAAAATCCAGCTGTCTTCCATTAAGTCAGAAATTAAAGAGATCTGCAAAATGTAAAACAATGTCGATCTTCTAATTTATTTTTGTTTTGGAAAATACAATTAGTTTTCATAAAAACATGTTATTCATGTTAACATAATGGATAATATATTATTGTTATTTTAAATGAATTAAGAAATAAATATTTTTAGAATTTCTCAATTTTTATTTCTAATAATGTATATAGATGGATATAACACTAGATATTGGAGTCCTCAATAATTCTCAGAGGTCTAATCGGGTCTTGAGACCAAAAAGTTTGAGAACCACTACTCTAAAGATTATGATATATATCCTTAACTTCCATGGTCTAATAGTTAACATCATACCACTTTGACATAAAATGTAAGAACTTTGCAACATTATGGGTATATTTATCCCCTGTCCTTTATACTATAGTTGCTATCACTGTTATATATACTATAGAGAGAATTATTTATCTACATATGTAAGCCTCACATTGTAAGTTTTGCTTTGCACAGTCATATTTCTTTTTTAGAAATTAAGAAATCATATTTACCCAAATATTTACTATTTCTTGTGTTCTTCATTCCTTCCTGAAGAGATGAAATTCAAGTTTACTTTATTTCCCTTTAGGCTGTAGAATTTTCTTAACATTTCTTGTAGTGTAGGTCTGTTGGTAACTAACCCTCTTAGTTCTATTGGAAGATTTTTTATTTCTTCATCATTCTTTAAGAATATTTTAATTGGATAGAGATTTCAGAGTTGATAACATTTTCCCTTCAGCATGTTGAAGATGTCGTTTCCATGTCTTCTGGACTCCTTTATTTCTGATGAGAAGTGAGTGATCATTTGAGTCAATGTTCCCTTATGTATGCGTCATTTTTCTCTGCTCTCAAGATTTCCTTTTTATTTTTGGTTTTAAGTACTTCGACTATAATGAACCTATGTGACACTTTCTTTATATTTATCCTGATTGGGGTTGCTGAGCTGTAAATTTATCTTTCATCAAAAATTGGAAAATTTCAGTCATTATTTCTTCAAATATTTTTTCCAAAATAATTTTCTCCCTCTTTTCCTTTTCTACTTATGCATACTTAGGTCCCAAGATTCTGTTCATTTTATTATCATCTTTCCCCTACTCTCCTCTGTGCTTCAAATTGGATACTTTCTGCTGATTTATTGATTTTTTTTCTTCTTTCATCTTCAATCTGCTGTTAAGCCCAACTGGTGACTTTTTAATTTAAATATTGTATTTTTTAATTCTAGAAATTCTTTTTATAGTTTTTAGTTCTCCTGAGTTTTCCTATTTACTTATCAAAGTGTATTTTCCTTTACATACTTAAGCATAATATAAAATCTTTGTCTGATACAGCCAACCCCTACATCATCTGGAAGGGGGGATTGCCTCCAAAGATTGCTTTTTGAATTTTACTTTTTGCCTTTTAAGTATGACTTATATTTTTCCTGTTTCTTCATATATCTAGTAATCTTGGATTGTGCTCTGCCCCTTGTGAGTGACATGTTTTAGAGAGTCTGGATTCTGTTATATTCTTCTAAAAAGTATTGATTTTTCTCTTTTCCTTTTTTTTTTTCAAGCAAAAACTAATGTGGTTAGACTCAAATCCCAAACTGTCTTCCATGTATAGAGAGCAACTGAAATATCAGTTCAATTCCTTTCTTCTTAATTGTGCTGCTTGAATTCTGCTTTGCTCACGTGCAGTTCAGGTATCAGATAAAAATTTGGCAGAATTTATCATCAGAATTTGGGGCTTCCTCTACCTGGCTGTCTTCTTCCTGAAATTTCCCACTCATTTTCCATCTGTGGTAGTTACTTGAATTTTGTCTTCTGATTCTTCAAGCAAGTTAAACAGAGGTTTTCTCTTCTAGTTTTGGCTGCCCCGTGGATGAGAACTTCCCTCAGGTTAGAAGCTGTAAAAAACAGGAAACTCACTCAGTGTTATTTCCTTCTTCTAAATGGTTGCTCTCCAGTGCCTTCAGTGCTTTTTATATTTTGTCCAGAATTTATCAGTGCTATCTGTGGAAGGTTTGTCCAATAGAAGCTACTTAGCCATTACCAGAAGCAGAATCCTACATATATTTTTGGAAAACATCTCACAAATGCTACTTCCATTTTGAGAATAAAATGCCAAACTAAGGATCAAAAGTAAGAAAACAAAGTAGTCTCAATTAGTAAATTAAAAAATAAACAGTTGACCCTTGAACAACAGGTTTGAACTGCTGAACTGTTTGAACAGGTTGGAGTCTACTATCCACAGATTTTTTTGACAAATACTGTACAGTACTGTAAATATGTTTTCTCTTCCTTATGATTTACTTAATAACATTTTCTTTCCTCTAGCTTACTTTACTGTAAGAATACAGTATATAATACACACAGTATACACAGTGTGTGTTAATTGTTTCTATTATTGGTAAGGCTTTCAGTCAACTGTAGGCTATTAGTAGTTAAACTTTGGAGGAGTCAGTGTGTCAACTGTACTTCAATTAAAAAAAACCCCAAAGACATTAAAAGAAGTTTTGGGGGAGTCAAAGCTATACGTGGATTTTAAATTGTGTAATGGGTCAGTGCCTCTAGTCCCTCTGTTGTTCAAGGGTCAACTGTATTTCAATAATTATAAAATTTAAACAGGTTCAAAAAGGTTCATGCTTCCAAGACAGTGAAATTAGATCTCTGACTCCTATGGATTTTAAAAAATGTGACAAGTGTGTGGTGGGTCTGCTCAGCAACAGAAGAGGAAATAAGACTTGGGGTATAAGAACTGGAGTAACAAAGGCAGCCAAGTGCCACAGCTTAAGATGGATGGAGTAAATCCTCATAATTCAAGAGAGAAATTATAGCAAAGTATTGGGAAGATGGCAATCATACCTATTACAGAGGAAGGTGCAGTCTCTATTTCTCTACCCATCATCCTCCCAAAGTCTGGTTACATAATATTTTAGGGTGATGGAAAAAGACACTGATAGTATTTTAGTCTGTTTCTTTAATTACGGCTTAAATTACCATAAATCACTGCTTTGGTCTTATAGGATCAGCTAGTCTGCATGAAAGATCAGAAATATCAGTCTGGGTGTCTCAGTTGGTTGAGTGTCTGACTCTTGACTTCAGCTCAGGTCATGAGCTCATTGTTCATGAGCCCCACATTGGGCTCTGTGTTGATAGTGCGGAGCCTGTTTGGGATTCTCTCTCTCTCTTTCTCTCTCTCTCTCTCTCTCTCTCTCTGCCCCTCCCCCACTTGCTCTCTATCTCTTTCTCTCAAAAAAAAAAAATCAGTCTAATCGAATGTTACTGTGTCTCTGTAAGATGCTAATGCTGTTTTCCATTTTAATACATTAAATTAATATGGATAAAAGGTTAAGTGAACATTGGACAGAAAGGTTTACATAATAATTAAAACTGTTAGGAATTCAGGAGAGAGAGAGAGGCAGAGAGAGAGAGAGAGAGAATGCATTATTTGCACATGGCCCACTGGGCTAGGAGACAAGCTGATCTTAAGTATCAGACAATTATTCCCTTTACACTTTTATCAGATATAAAATTGTGCATGTCCCTGACCAGAGATATAAACCTAATAGCTTAACTTTTATTCCCACCCTGCCTTTGAGTGTTCTCTTATACAGATAATCCCAACCTGTCATTACAGGGTCTAAGCATCTACATTGGTTTAAATCTTTTTGTGTAGATAAGTTATTTTGTCCATTATGTTCTATATTGTTATAAATATTATTATTTTTTTCTGAAGTTGGAAGGAATATTAGAATAAAAATAATATTATCAGTATGCATTTTAATGTTAATAGTTATGTGTAACTAATCATACAATACAATGTGTAACTAATCATGTAATAGTTATGTGTAACTAATCATACAAATGAAGTCAAGGCAAACAGCAATAAAAAAAACTTAATGGGAGAAATAGACCAATAGTAACATGCAATCATGTCAATAAATACAAACTGTTTGTTTATCGTAGAAAAGGTTTGTAAAAAAACAATCAAAATAATTCTATATCTTGTCCAAGTTAATGAGACACACTTGAAATGTTAGCAATAGATAAAAAGTTAAAAGCATTGTCTATCATGAGCATGCAAATAAGAGAAAATTGAAATTGTAATAAAAGTTACAGTAGATCACAGAACAAAAATGCCTATGATTAAAAATGCCATTACATAATTTCAATAATATTTGTTCTAAAGATTTTAAAGAAAAGTTAGTTAAATATTAGATGAAATGTCACCTATTAAGAGACTTCAACCCTTATTGAAATCCATGCGAAATGGTACATAAAGAAAGTGGAGTCGAGTAAAATTAAAATATTTAAAAGAGAAACTCAGTTTTTCAGTGATTCTTATTCTTTTTTTTGGATCAATGTTCCTTTTGAGAATCTGATTACATGTATAGCACCCCTCTCCAGATAAATTTTGCCAACTATTTCAGGTATTCAAGAACTTTTTGAAGTTACGTTACCATCCTTTAGTACATGTTAGGATCATAATAGCTAACATTCACAAGCACTTCCCAAGTGCTAGGCATTATATTAAGTACTTTATATGAAATTTCATTTAATCCTTATAACCACCTTAGAAGGTACTACTCTTATCTTCATAACAACCTATAAGATCAACACTATCATTATTTTCATTTTACAGATCAGCTGAATGAAACTTAGAGATACTGTTACTTGTCCAATGCCATATGGCCAGTAACAGAAGAGATGGGATTTATTGCCTTATCTCTTTGATCTCAGGTTTCCAGCTCTCTCTCTCTCTCTCTCTTTTTAAGAGAGAGAAAGAGTGTGAGCAGGGGAGGGGTAAAGGGAGAGGGAGAGAATCTTAAGCAGGCTCCACCCTCAGTGCGGAGACCTACCCAAATGAGGCTCCGTGTGGGGCTGGATCCCAGGGCCCTGGGATCGTTACCTGAGGTACAATCAAAAGTCAGATGTACCACCAACGGAGCTACCCAGGTGCCCAATCAGGTTTCTAGCTCTTAATCACTATGATATGTTGTCTCTCAGTAAGGCCTTTCCAAATTAATTAAAAATTGATATATCTGAAAAAAGAGATACAAACATATCCAACAGTATATCCAATGCCATTTTTATGTTAATTTATTTATTTATACCACCCTCATTACAAAAGAGAATTTGAAGTAGTTACAGAGACACAAACAAAATAAAAAATATATAAGAATGTGTGTCTGGTGGTGGTGGGGGAATAAGAAAGTAAAATAAAACTAGAGGTAGAGCCAGAACCAAAGTGGATATCATAAGGTCATCTATGATTGATATAGTGGTAAACCACATATTTGCCTCTGAATGGCATAGTGGCCAGAGAAAAGAAGGACTTAATCAATACTGTTTTACCTGGGACTGAAATGGAGAAAAATATCTTTTCTGGGGAACGCTGTATAGATAATATCCTCAACATTATACAATAGTGACTTTTAAGATAAATGTTTCTTACATATTTCTTGATATAGGTCAAAGTATAGGTCAGAACAGACAATTCTATCCATGATACAATGAAGTCTGAGTACAAAACATCTGGACTGGGTTGAGGATAAAATGTAGAATAGCTATGGAGATGAACAAACAAGAAATCCTTCAGGTCATTTTTTTTTGGCAATTAAGCTTTTAAATTTAACAGTTGAGACTGTATTTCAAGAAACTGGAGTACAGAAATTATATGTTGTTTAGGCTGAAATGTATACACAGTCAAGCAGAGGGTAAAACTGATAACTTCTTAAGGAAGTTAGGGGACCTGAATAAGATAGATGTATGAATTTTAGACTTTCCATCAAAGTAAGTTGAAGGAAGACCTATATGTAAAGACAGTATCTAATTCACATTGATATATGAATATGTAATGTTGAAGACATGGCTTAAACTCAAATAGAAAATTTTCTTTTTTTTTGTTAAATAAGAATGTTCGTACAATATAACAAGATTATGGAAAGCTGCCAAAGCAGTACTTGAGAAAACACGTTGCTCTAAATATCTTATTAGTTTACAAAATAATAAATCTCATATCTATATAAGAACACAGACAAGGAACAAAGTAAAAACCTTAATTACGTAAGAAAGTCAAACATTGGAAGAGCAGAAACAAACTATTCAAATCGACAATAACCTAATATTTAAAAACCCAGTTAGAGTTGCTACTTTGAAAAAGAGAACCAATACACAGCATTGTTCTAGCTGCTAAAAGAATTTAAATTTTTTTTTAAAAAAGAGAATCCAGGTAGTTATTTCTAAATTTTATTTTGGAGGGGTGCCTGGGTGGCTCAGTCGGTTAAGCAATCTGACTTCAGCTCAGGTCATGATCTCACGGCTCACGGGTTCGAGCCCGGCGTCAGGCTCTGTGCCAACAGCTCAGAGCCTGGAGCCTGCTTCAGATTCTGTGTGTCCCTCTCTCTCTGCCCCTCCCCAGTTCATGCTCCGTCTCTCTCTGTCTCTCAAAAATAAATAAACATTAAAAAAATTAAATTTTGTTTTGGAGATGAAGGGGAAAGAATCAAATCAAGTTCATAAAAAGGAGAAACATTAGAGTTATGCCTTCAAAGTTTGGTAAGATGAGGACAAACAGTAATAGAGCAGTGGGTGGGGGAGAGACATTCCTGGAAAATGAAACAGCCTAAAGATATAGAGACAGGAAAGAATATTGTGTGCCATTTAGAAATAAGGTAGGTAAGATTTTGTGGAAACAAATTATGTAAGATATCATTATCAATGAATATTTAGAAGAAGGAAGGAAGGAAAAATAAAAAGAAAAACAAAGGATGCAAGTCTGAGCTTTTAAGGAAATGTTCTTAGGGATAGTAGGAAACAGGGTCAGTTTAAAAGGGGAAGAGGCAGATGCTTAGCTGATATTTGTGGACTAAATAAAAGAAACGGCTATTACTGTCCAGAAGTCAAAAAATAAAAATGAGCCTAGTGATTTACAAGGAGAATGTGAAAGCAAGAGGCTGTACTCTTTGAATAAATAAGTTTATAATCAACTTAGGAAGACCAAGAACTATGTAACAGTACAATGTAATACAAAAGATCTATTATGTTTACCTTTAAAGTTATGTATTTAAGCATTTCCCTCTGTAATGTTCTTAGAGAATTCTGAATCCACGCGCCTGTTAAATGTAAAACTTCTAAAATAATAATAAAAAAATGAATACCTTTCATATCATAGTTAGGGGATGTTTGAAATAATTCTGGAGAAGTTATCAGATGAGCTTTTCTTCTTAGATTGGCAACTTTACTTATAGTCACAGAAACATTTATTTCAAGGCAAGTAAAACCAAACTTTAAAAGTTGTTAAATATCCAGAAAAGAAGCCATGTAAGTTCAACCAAATCTATTTATGCTTTATCACTAGACAAGCACAGGTCTGAATGTTATGGTGATGTTATTACATTAAGTGAAGATGCTGTTGCTACACCAAAAGATTATGTACTGTAACAGTGACAGTACTATTTTTAACACTTAAACTGAAGCTAGAATGAGCTAAAACATTAAAATTTCTGAGCTAACCTTTTATACAATTAAACCTTTAATTGATACAATAGTTTCCTAGGTAAGATTAATACTTTTGAAAGTCTCTCTCTCTCTTTGCATATATTTTTATTTTTATCCTGCATTCTGATACATGTTTAAAAAGTAAAATTAAAGTCTGTACCTAAATTTAAAGGACAAGTTGATACATTGAATTAAAGCACCTTAACTTACTAGGGTTATATAATGGATAACAACAATATAGAAATCTAAGTATATTTTAGAGAACTCTTCTGTTAAAGACACTATCTTGCTTATCTTCAGTGAACAGGTAATGATGCCTAATTAAAACAGGCCTGTGTGTATGTGTAAACCATACCCCTAAATCCACACATCTATACCCTCACATCCAGTATCAAATATACACTGTGATGACTGATTCACTGCTCAACCACGCTGTCGATTAGTGGTAGAAACTTCTATAGTTCTTTGTTAATAGGTTAGCATTTGGCTTCTGTTTGCTGATCCAAACAAAAAGTATAAGGAAAGGCAGAAGCAAAGCATTTATAAATTTAATTACATGATTAGCTGTTTCAAAATCATAGGGTCTTCACATTATGGGGTGAAGTAACATTTTCTAAATCTTTATACACAAATAAACACCAGTTTAGAAGTATAGCATCTTAACATTGCTAACTCAAATGTATGCAGACATAATCTGGTAAACTGTTTAATGGCAATACTGCCACCCTTACTGATGAAATCTTAAATTGTTAATGTGGCTTTATATATTAGACCATTTGTCATACATTCATGTAAATTCTGGTCTATTTCGTTTATCCTACAATGTAGAGGGTATAAGTCACAGAAAATATAGTATGTTCAATGTAAACTTTTTAAAAAATTGTTATTTAGTAAGGGCCAAGTTATGAATGCACTTTAATATCTTGTGACCATTCTTTCAAGCTCAAAAATGTACCTTACATTCAGAATACTCTTTAAAAAAAACATAGGCTTTCCATTAAAACATGCTTCATAGGATGAGGATTTGAAGTTATATTTTCAAGCATAAATTTAAGAAACATACTTACCTTTGATTCGAGGTAGACATTTGCTGATGACATTTTTGTAATTTTGCATATGTAACTAACTAAAGAGATGGCACAAAGAATAAACAGGCTATCATTAATTAATGCTCGAACAAACACCGTCCACTTCAATTGATTTTCTGGGACATCTCCATGGACTAGCACTGCACAAGTCAAGTTCACCACTAAAAAAAGAAGGCTTGCCAATATGAAGCCCAAATGCAACAGAATTCTGAAAGGAAAAAATAAATTTATTAGATATCTATATACTAATGAGAGATTAGATTTAATTCTGAATTAGTTGTGTTATTTTAGGTACAATAACTCCTTCAGTATAAAATCTTTATGATTTAATTAAATACAAATTAAATAATCACTCAGAGTTACTTGAGATATCTTTGCTATTATAAAATTAGTATCTAAACCTTTTAAAAATGGCATTAGATTTTAAAACATTAACTTAAAAATAACGTCACATGGACTTGAATTCAGTTGCCTCTACCAGGAAGAATAATATAAGATTATTTTAACACTAATTCAAGGAATCCTGCCTTTTTCATTTTTATAACTACTAACCATATTATCATTGACCTTTTCATTCTAGGAATTACCAGGTTTTTATAATTTGCCTGGAAAGTTAATACACTCTATCTAAATGTAAATTGATCACTAATATTAATTTTAAGAGGTTGAGGGAAATGTGCTTTAAATAATGTTCAATTCTTATGAGCTTCTGATTATCCATAGCAAACATCATTTTCAAACATGGCTAAATAAGAACATAGGGACAGTATATGTGGCATTTCAATACCTTGGCTTCTTATAAAGTTGCATATTTACTATGCATACAGAGGAACTCTGAGAATGAAATGCTCAACTAGTATCCTTGGGGTGCCTGGGCTCAGTGGGTTAGGCATCTGACTTCAGCTCAGGTCATAATCTTGCCATTCATGAGTTTGAGCGCCGCGTCAGGCTCTGTGCTGATGGCTCAGAGCCTGGAGCCTGCTTCAGATTCTGTCTCCCTCTCTCTCTGCCCTTCCCCTGCTTGTGCTCTCTCTCTCTCTCTCTCTCTCTCTCTCTCTCAAAAATAAACATTAAAAAAAGAAAAAGAAACGCTCACCTATATCTCGTAAAGAAAAATTAGACCACCACATAAAAACTCTTCATGTAAGGTATGGCTACCTGTATTAAGTAGCTGTGACAGCTCTCTATATGAAAGTAATCCCAGTTCAAATACATTTATAACCCAAATTAAGATGAGCCAGAAATTTATTCAGCATCCTAATATCTTTTATTTTGGATCATTTTCAACACTGGGAATCATAAAATGTTGTCTGCCTTTGGAAATAGTTTAAAAGAGGTTAATTGAAGGTAATGTGTAATCTGTCACAAGCAATCCTTTGTTAAGTGTACAAAGTACAAAAATTTTAGTTTGAGAAGTTTAGATCTTAATATTATCTCAGATTAAATAATAAAAATAATATTAACTTGAAACCCAAAATGGACCTTGAAATTGTCCCTATGTCCAGAGGATTGTAATAGTTTAGAAAGCCAAAATATAGAGGTTAAATGAGTTGAATAGCCAATGAATTAGCGGGAGAATTGGTCTGAAACCCACATCTCCTAACTCCCCAGTTTAGCACTCTCATTTTTGACATTAATCAATACCAAAACATTCCTTATTTCATGGAACTATACTACACACGCTTGCCCCAAAAAGTATAATCTAACTTTAATATGTGTAGGCCCTATGAAACTATATCTGACATCTAAAGCATGACAGTAGCAGAACAGCAAAAACAGGTGTTAGGCAGCAATATGGCTGAGGGGAGAACTGTAGAATCCACAATTCACTTCTGATGTGCTAATCTAACCACTGGACTTCCTATAAAACTGCTACAGCACCCTCAACTACCATGACCTTCTACTTTGAGAAGTCTATTGTGAAAAAAATTAGATCTTGCTACTCACGAAACTTACTTGTGTTTGTCAAGTTCAGTGGCACATCTGACTTTACATATAACCTATAAAAAGAGTATAGAAAGGTTTTTGAAAATGTGTAATACAGTATTCTTAAATTTGTTTTGACTTTGTGTTTCAAAGTGATAAACTACAAATAATAATATGTTACAAAAAATAATAGTTAAATAAACTCAAATGTTAACATTTGAACTACCATGAAGCAAAAACAAGCAGGTTTCCAAAGACTTAAAACAGTAATAATTTTCTTTGTCCCAAATTTAAATTTCTATCTTTAAAATTTTAAACAGAAGGAACTCAGTTTAAACATTTATTGAACTTTTATTGTGAGCCAGACATTGTGCTGGATAGCTTGCCACCTTTTCTAAACTTCATTATATTACTCACATTTTGTCTTAAAATGGAACTACTTACTTAAAAATGAATATGACTGAATATTTTCCAAAGATTTTTTTCCCCTAAGATGAAATGAAGTAGCAAAAGGAAACAAGGGACCAAAAAATGAACACAAAGAGAATGAGCATATATCATACTTAGTAAACTTCCTTCTTTCACAAAGCCTTGCAAAGGGCAGGTTCTCAAATACTTGTTGAATAAAATTAAGTAGGTAGGTAAGTAGAATTTGAAATGAACATGGTAAATTCTGAGAGCATAGTGCAGAAGGTCTTAATTTCTCACTGATGAATTTGAACTTTATTTAGATAATGGGAAGATACTGAAGTTTTTTTAGGTAGATGCTGCAAAATATGACATTTCATTAATATGGCATCAATGCACAGACTACTTTAGAGAAATTATGTACTTGAAGTAGAAAGACTAGTTATAAGACTATTGAAATAGGGTATGAACTTTGGGGGCATGGAAGGAAAGAGGCAAGCATAAAGCATTATAAACAAAAACAGTATATGTACTCAATAACTTATTACATTCATTCAAGCATTTATTGAGCACACATTTTGAAAGGTGCTGTGGTTCATAAATATAGTAACTGTTTCTGCTCTCAAGGAGCTCAGTGTATTGAAGAAATAGATAAACCATTTATTTTAACATATTGTGATGTCCATGCAAAAGATGCTATCACAACATCTAGGAAGGGAGAAAGACTAATTCAGTCCAAGAAGAGGTAAGAGGTGAGGAGAAAGGGGAAAGACTGCATAGAGTCAGGGAGGACTTCTCAAAGGAAGTTGAGCCAGAGCCAAGTTATGAAGGGCAAATGAGTGTCAGGCAAATGCTTAAAGATAGCAGCCTATGCATCTACTCATATCCATTGTATTTTTGTTAAGCAGAAGGTAGATGTGATACAGGAGTCCAAATCATACCACTTAAATCATTCTCAGATGTACCCATTTTCTCTGTCTCCACTACTGAGGTAAATATTACAACAGCTTTTTAATTGGTCTCTCTGCTTCTATTCTTTACTCTTATCTTTAGAAGATAAGTGTTCATTTTACTGCATTTCCTTTTCTTCTCAGCTGTCTACATATAATTTTAATTATTTTTACAAATATATATATATAACACAAAACTCATCATTTGATTTTTTATTTTTTTATTTTTTAAAATTTACATCCAAATTAGTTAGCATATAGTGCAACAATGATTTCAGGAGTAGATTCCTTAGTGCCCTTTACCCATTTAGCCCATCCCCCCTCCCACAACCCCTCCAGTGACCCTCAGTTTGTTCTCCATATTTATGAGTCTTTTCTGTTTTGTCCCCCTCCCTGTTTTTATATTATTTTTGTTTCCCTTCCCTTGGTTCATCTGTTTTGTCTCTTAAAGTCCTCATATGAGTGAAGTCATATGATAGTCGTCTTTCTCTGACTAATTTCACTTAGCATAATACCCTCCAGGTCCATCCACGTAGTTGCAAATGGCAAGATTTCATTCTTTTTGATTGCCGAGTAATACCCCATTGTCTATATATACCACATCTTCTTTATCCATTCATCCATTTAGGCTCTTTCCATACTTTGGCTATTGTTGATAGTGCTGCTATAAACATGGGGGTGCATGTGTCCCTTCGAAATAGCACACCTGTATCCCATGGATAAATGCCTAGTAGTGCAATTGCTGGGTTGTATTTAGTTTTTTGAGGAACCTCCATACTGTTTTCCAGAGTGGCTGCACCAGCTTGCATTCCCATCACCATTTGATTTTTAAGTGTACAGTTCAACTGCATTAAGTACATTCACATTGCTGTGCAAACCATTGCCATCATCCATCTCCAGAACTTTTTCATCCTCCCAAACTAAAATTTTGTATTCATTAAAAAACAACTCCTCATTTTCCCTCCTCCAGTACCTGGCAACCACCATTCTATTTTCTGTCTCTGCAAATTTGACTGCTCTAGGAACCTCATATAAGGGGAATAATACAACATTTGTTGTTTTGTGATTGGCTTATATCACTTTAGCATAATGTCTTCAAGGTTTACTCATGTTGTAAAGTGTGTCACAATTTCCTTTTCCTTTAAGGTTGAATAAGATTCTCTTGTATGTATATACCACATTTTGTTCATCCATTCATCCATCAATGAACACTTGAGTAGCTTCCACCTTTTGCATATTGTGAATAATGCTGCTATAAATAGTATGTTCTATATATGAACATGTTTTTAAATTTTTTTTTAATGTTTATTTTTGAGAGAGAGAGAGTCTGAGCCTGAGCAGGGGAGGGACACACAGAGAGAGAGAGAGACATGGAATCTGAAGGAGGCACCAGGGTCTGAGCTGTCAGCCTAGAGCCTGATGCAGAGCTCGAACTCATGAACCATGAGACCATGACCTGAGCCGAAGTCGGATGCTTAAATGACTGAGCCACCCAGGCGCCCCTATATGAACATGTTTTAATATGATTTAAAAAAATCACTTGACAGTAAATTGTATATGTGATGCCCCTTTAACCCTAAATGTGCACT
Source organism: Lynx rufus (assembly GCF_022079265.1). Lineage (NCBI taxonomy): Eukaryota > Metazoa > Chordata > Mammalia > Carnivora > Felidae > Lynx > Lynx rufus. The sequence goes on from NW_025814831.1 coordinate 48,134,168, forward strand.
TCAATGTATACTTCCCTAAAAAATAAAATTCTCTTACGTAACTACAATATAATTACAAAAATCATACAATTGAATATTTATATAATACTATTATCTAATCTTCAGGCCTTATTCAGATTTTGCCATTTGTTTCAATAATGCCACTTATGGAAAAAAATTCCAGGATTATACATTAATCTGTGCATTTAAACTCCTTTAATTTCCTATTTTTCCTATTGTCTTTTCAGTGATTTTACAGTATGCTTCTCAGTTTGGGTTTATCTGTTTCTTCATAATTAGATTCAGGAAATGCATTTTGGTAAGAATACCACAGAAGTGATGGTGCTGTTTTCTTCTCAGTGAATTATAAGAGGAGGCTCAAGATGTTGATTTGTCCCATTACAATGACGCTCACTTTGAGCAATTGGTTAAGGTGGTATCTACCAGGGTTCTCCACCTGGTAGACACCACCAGGGTTCTCCACTAAGTTACCATTTTTATCATTGTAATGAGTACAATGTAGAGAGATATTTACAGACTATGTAAATATCTTTTGTTCTTCAAACTTTCATCCAGTAGTTTTGGCACCTATTGCCTGAATAAATTATTACTATAATGGGACAATTCCCTCTTAAAAAGTAAATCTGATCATACTATTCCAGGACAAAGCCCACACTCCTCTGACATAACAGGTCTTTCATCATCTCACCCCACCTTCTCAACACTGCATCCTTTTATCCCATCTTCAATCTTATGGTCTGGTCATTATGGATTATTTACAGCTCTTAAAATAAGGGATTCAGTTTCACATCTCTGTGCATTCATATGTCTTTTTACTTTACCTGAAATAAGTTTTCTTGGTATATAACAAATTCCATCTCATCCTCCAAGATTTTACTTGAGAGTCATCTTTTATATTGTCACCTTAAGTGCCTTAGGAAGAGAGACACTAGTTTGTATCCTTGTCTTACTAATCATACTTTATGGCATTTATTTACATTTTTATTTCCCTCTTAAGAGAGAACATAATTTACTCATATTTATAGCCTCAGTGCCTAGCATAATGCTTGGTTCATAGTAGGTTTTCAGAAAATGTTGGAATGAATGAATAGTGAATTTAAGTGAAAGCAAGTATTTTGGCATGTTGTTATGATGTGGGTAAGTGAAATGCAGCACAAATTGAAATTGGAGGGGCAATCATGGGGGCCTTGTGTAAAAATTCTAAAGAATTGTCTTTAACCCCCACAAGCTCTATAATATGAATTTATGTTTCAGTGATTTCTTAGGTGAAGTGTAGAAAATGGATTACAATGGTGTAAAGAACTCTAGTTAAAATACTGTTGAACTTGAGTGAGTCTACTCAACCACATTCTCAGGTTATGAATCTAAAGACCTGAATGTGAGAACTAAAAACATAAAAATCCTAGAAGAGAGCACAGGCAGTAATTTCTCTGATACTGGTGATAGCAACATTTTTCTAGATATTTCTCCTCAGGTAAGGGAAATAAAAGCAAAAATAAACTATTGGGACCACATCAAAATAAAAAGTTTCTGCACAGCCAAGGAAACCATCAACAAAACAAAAAAGACAACCTACTGGATGGAAAAAGATATTTGCAAATGAAATATCTGATAAGGGGTTAATATCCAAAATATGTGAAGAGCTTATGCAACTCAACACCAAAAAAACCCAAAAAACAAAACAACAACGACAACAAAACAAAAACCCAAAATAATCTAATTAAAAGATGGGCAGAAGACATGAACAGACATTTCTCCAAAGACATACAGATGGCTAACATATACATGAAAAGATGTTCAACAGCACTAATCATCAGAGAAATGCAAATCAAAACCACAATGAGATACTACCTCATACCAGTCAGAATGGCTAAAATAAAAAAAGAAAGAAAGAAAAAAAGAAAAAAGTGTTGGCGAGGATGTGGAAAAAAAGAAAACCTTTGTGCACTGTTGGTGGAAATGCAAACTGATGCAACCACTGGGGAAAACAGTATGGAGTTTCCTCCAAAAATTAAAAGTAGAATTGCCATATGATCCAGTAATTTTAGTACTCAGTATTTGCCCAAAGAATATGAAAACACTCATACAAAAAGATACATGCATGCATGTATACATGCATAGCCAAGACATGGAAGCAGCCCAGGTGTTCATTGATAGATGAATGGATAAAGAAGATATGGTACATATATACAATAGAACATTACTCAGCCATAGAAAACAATGAAATCGTGCCATTTGCAACAACAGGGATGGATCTAGATGGAAATAAGTGAAAAAAGTTAGTCAGAGAAAGACAAATACCATATGATTTCACTCGTATGTGGAATTTAAGAAACAAAACAAATGAACAAAGAAAAAAGAGACAAACAAAAAAAGACTCTTAGAGAAAATACAGAGAACAAATTGGTGGTTGTCAAAGGGAAGGTGACTGGGGGGGATGAGTGAAATATATAAAGAGAATTAAAAGTACACTTATCATAAAGAGCACTGAGTAATGTACAGATTGTTTAATCACTATACTGTACACCTGAAACCAATGTAACACTGTACATTAATTATACTGGAGAAAAAAGAAAAGAATGTTGTATGAACAAAATTATACACTATGTAACCTTTTGGAATTGGATTTTTTTCACTCACCATAATTCTTTGGAAATGCATGTAAGATTGTTGTGTGTAGAAATAAATTTGTTCTTAAAAAAATAATAAAGAACTGATAGAATGAGGGCCCCACTGACAACAATTTTTAAAAAGTGGGGTTGTGGAATTGATTCTTAGTTTTAAAATTTATTACAGGAAGAGATATTGAGAAGACAGATGAGTTTTGGAATATAGGAAGGAAATTACAGCCACCTACAGAGGTAACAACTGAAACTAAGACTAGAAGATATTTGAGAGCAGTGTAGAATGGGAAGACAACCTGTGATATGTTCACATTTAATAGAATGAAAACAAAGAGGGAAGAAAAGACAGATGGGCAAAGGAGACAGATCTAAGAATCAAACTAGTCATAGAAAACAGTAGAGTAGTTTAGAGGTAACAGGAAGCAAGTATAAGCCCTTGTTAAATTCTGCAGAAAGTCAAGAATGACTAAGATAAGATCATATGGTTGGGTTACCAGTATGTCATTGGTACCTTGAAAAGAATAGTTTTCAGTGGAATAATAGAACAAATATACATGGAGTTAATAGAGGGTACGACAACAAAGATAGCGAGTATAGACTCTATGAGATATATTTGAAGATAAGAGAAATCTGGGAAAATCTGTGTTGAGACATTTTTTTAAATGAATACTGCATATTTATGCATGGTCTAGGTCTTCTGTACAAAGGGCTTTGCATAGCAAACATCCTTGAATACTAGTGATACTATCTCTACCTTAAGTCCAGAGGGAAGATTTGTTTCCCAAATAATAGAATAAAGATAGAGAACATCGCCCTCTGTGGGGACATTCAGGGGGTAGTGAAGTCTCCCTATCCTTCCTGGCTTACATTCCGGAGTAAAGATAAGGTCTGACTGTCTGTCTCCCTTCCTTATTTCAGGGTTCTTCCCCTGTAACACGCCCTGCTGCAGGCATAGGTAACATCTGGCCCTCACTCCGTTAACCTTATGGAAACTGGGGCTAGGGACCTGATGCAAGACATTGCTTTGGTTGTTTTTTCAATGAGTAATGACCCCATGGGTCTTGTGTTTTCTGTTAGTATATGTATATACAACTGTGGGAAATTAATCTGTTAGCTTGCAAGTAAGGTAAAATTTCAGACCTTTCATTGTTTCTAATGTAATAATCTGGTCAGAAACAGAGTAGAGAGGGTGAAATGATAAATGGGGAGCAGGAGAGAGGAAGGGAGAGTTCAATCATTAAAGAAGGCTCTAGAAGAAGCTTGAAAAGGAAAATACATACTTTTGAGTCAAGAGGTTAGAAAAAAATAGTTGAAGAAAAACCTGGAGGTCTGCACAGAAAATTTAAAATAATCTATAAACCAGCTGTTAAAATAAGAAATTTGGATGTAGCTGTGCATAGATACAAACATTTTGATGTAGAGAAGATGGCTGAGAGAATTGGGCAGATGGATTCTATTTTTTTCTAGTAAAGTAGGAGGCAAGGTCATATCCTGGGAAGGGATGTTAGATTTAAGCACTGGTAATATGGAAAACATTTGGAACACATGAATAGAAGGGTTATAAAGGAATATATTGAGAAGCAGAGAGGTCCAGGTAAAGTCAAGCAGTTGTCAGTGGATACAGATTGCAAGATTTCCTAATTTTAAAATCGAAAAAATCTAATACAAGAAAATGGATGCCATTACAAACAGTTTAAATAACTAGGATGCATTTTTCATGTAATAATTTAAAACTGTAATATGCGGGGCGCCTGGGTGGCGCAGTCGTTTAAGCGTCCGACTTCAGCCAGGTCACGATCTCGCGGTCCGTGAGTTCGAGCCCCGCGTCAGGCTCTGGGCTGACGGCTCAGAGCCTGGAGCCTGTTTCCGATTCTGTGTCTCCCTCTCTCTCTGCCCCTCCCCCGTTCATGCTCTGTCTCTCTCTGTCCCAAAAATAAATAAAAACGTTGAAAAAAAAACTGTAATATGCAAAACTATTAGAGAGAAAGAAAAAGTGGGTGAGTGAACTATGTTGGCACAGCAAGAAGTAAGGGGAATACTAGATTGATCGTAGGTTCTAAGTGCAAAAGAGATCACAAGGTGGCTAATGGAGTAGGAAAAACAGAAGTAGTAAAGTGATTAAAAGTTGGGATAAGGTTGAGAAACAGATAAAAGGATGATTTTAAGATGTATAAGGGAAAAGAGATAGAAGACACTAGTTAGAAAGAATTGCTTCATTTTAAAGAGTTGACCCAAGGTGTGGCCTTGCTTTTGGGTGGCTAAAATAGAAAGATAGGATTTTAGAGCTCTAGGAAGCCACTGAATTGAGTCTCATTGGATGGATTATCAATATGGGCTTTGAAAAAGATCTATACAACAGCAGATCAGGGCAGAAGAAAGTGCTGATTCATCTAGGAAAGTGCGAGTTATTATTATAGCCAATGATGACCTAATCAGATGGCATGGATTTCAGAGATGATGATGGTATAACATCAGTAAGTAGTATTGGGAAACATAAAGTAGTCTGATTGCTCTTCCCACAAATTGAGATTGGGGGGGATGGTTTATAAGGCACAAAGTGTCATCTGGAGAAAGCTAAATTTTAGTGAAGGTACTTAAAAGTTTCAAATGAAGAAGAGAATGGGGACAAGGTGGGAAATATAATAAGGTTACAGGTCATGTACAGGGATAAAAAATGGGTGAGAAGTAGTTGAGGAGAATAAGGAAAAAATTTTTAAAAATTAAATGAAATTCAGGAAAAAATTAAAATTAAAATTTTAAATAATTAAAAATTTAAAAAATCAGCCCAGATTTGCAGAATACATTACAATGCGTCATAAATACAACCAGTGGTTTACATCACATTTGGTGTATAATAAGGTTAAAAACAATGATCTGATATTAGTAGAATACAGAATATGTACTTTATAGAATATAGCTAATAGGACAAGATCCTGAATAAACCAAAAATTAGTAATATAAAAAATGTCATGGAATTACATATTATTTGTTAAGACAGTAAAGGGTAGTTAATGAAACATAACAAACATGTAGATTTTTTTGAAGTTTAGAATGGTAAATAACACATCTAAATGACTTGCTGATGTCAATTTATGTCAGAGGGACCATATCTTTCCAGGTCTTTCTTAATACCAAAAAAAAAAAAACAAAAAACCCAAAACCCCCAAAAAACCAACAACAAAAAAAAACCTGAATAAATGAGCCATTTACAGAAGGATATTGTTCTTTACTACAAAAGTATAAAGTATTCTATGGCTTGATCGATATCAAATGTTTTTCATCATATAACCTATGTTTATCCCACAAAGTAGTAGCCCCTTGTTTAGAAAATGTTGATTTAGAATTTTTGAATTAATGAATATATAAAATACTGTTATCATTTAGCACACTTTATTTTATTAAAAAAATTCAACCTATTTATAAGTGATCTGAAACGATTTTTCCATTTTAAAATGTCAACTTTCGTATTTTGTCTCCCTATTGAACTCCTCAAGTAAAGGGAAGAAAGATCAGAGTATGACAAATATATTTTATTTGTGAATGTTATCTAATGTAAGTTTAATTCATACAGGTATCCCAAGATTTGAGAAAGAGTGACACTACTATTATTTATTGTTTTCTGTTGCATGTAGACCCATGTTGCATGTAGATGTTAGGGAATGAAATACTTATAGAATGGATGCATTTTATAGAATTTATTTTTTTTCCAAGTTGATTTTTTCACTTTTGTTGATTTCAAATAGAAACTTAAATGAAATTTTCATTGGAATTTTCAAGTGGAAACTTTATTGGAAAATTTGGCATTGATGCAATTACTTTAACAGACACAGTTATCCATAGTTTCCATCTCAATTGCTTAAGTTCCCATGAAGAGTAGTGCACCATTTTCAAGCCTACCATTGCTACTGCTTGCATATAAAAAATGAGGCTTTAGCTATAAATTGAATAGCCAGACATTTTTTAGATATTACCTCTCAATGCCTACATTTCATTTTTAAGAACTTTCTCTCTCTCTTTTTAACCTTCAAAGCATATTTTTCTTTATAGCAGCCTATTCTTTCTGGGATACACAGGATACAATACATTCTTGTCTCTCTCTTATGACACTAAAACCTTTTTTTTTTTTTTTTTTTACTTTCTTCTTTCAGGCAGACAAAATGAGGAAACAGAGAAATTTAACCTGAATGAAAGAATGAAAGAACAGAACAGTGACATAGCAAGAGATCTAAGTGAAACAGATGTAAGTAACATGGCTGATAAAGAATTCAAAGCAATGATCATAAGGATACTCAATGGACATGAGAAAAGAGTGAAAGATATAAATGAGACACTTGACACAGAAATAAGGAACAACATAGCAAAAATACAAGGTTCAATAAACAAAATGAGAAACACATTTGACAGAATGAACAGGATGGAGGAATGAGAGGAACAAATTAATGATTTAGAAGACAGAGTATTGCAAAGTAATCTAGCTGAACAAAAAAGAGAAAAGAGAAATTGCAAATTTAGAATAGACTTACAGAACTCAGTGACTTCATCAAATGTAATATTTGTATTGTAGGAGTCCCAGAAGAAGAAGAGAGAGAAAAGGGGCAGAAAATTTATTTGAAGAAATAATAGCTGAAAAACTCTGTAATCTGGAGAAGGAAACAGATATCCAGATTCAGGAGGCACAGAGAACTCCCATCGAAATTAACAAAAGCAGATCCATTCCCATCAAAATCAACAAAAGCAGATCCACACCAAAACATATTGTAATTAAGTTGGTAAAAGACAGTGATACAGAAAAAAAACAACAACAAACTAAAAGCAGCAAGACAAAATAAGACAGTAACTTACAAGGGAGGGGACTTTTCAGCAGAAACTTTCTAAGTCAGACGGGAGTGGCATGGTATGTACAAGGTGTTGAATGGGAAAAATCTGCAGCCAAGAATACTCTATCCAGCAAGGCTACCATCCAGAATAGAAGGAGAGGTAAAGAGTTTCCTAGATAAACAAAAACTAAAGGAGTTCATGACCACTAAACCAGCTCTACAAGAAATATTAAAGGTAGAAAGGAGAGACCAAAGTGACAGTTATAAAGGTAGGAAACACAAAAGCAGTAAAAATTACTATTTCTGTAAAAAATTAGCCAAGGAAGTCACAAAATAAAAGAATATAAAATATGACACCATATACCTAAAACGTGGGGAGGAAAGAAGAATGGGTTCAAACTTAAATGACCATCAACTTAATATAGACTGCTATATGCAGAAGAGTTTATACACAAATTGAATGGTAACCACATATCAAAACTCACTAATAAATACACAAAGAATAAAGAGAAAGAAATACAAATATATCACTAAAGAAAACCAGCAAACCATGAAAGAGAGAAAGACCAGAAAGTATCAGAGAAAATCTTCTGAAACAACCACAAAACAAGAAGTAAAATGGCAATAAATATATATCTATTGATAAATACTTTGTATATAAATAGACTAAATGCTACAATCAAGATATAGGGTGTAGGGTGACAGAATGAATTAAAAAAACAAGACCCATCTATATGCTGCCTGCAAGAGACTCCTTTTAGACCTAACGACACTACAGATTGAAAGTGAGGGTATCTGACTGGGATTTTTGATCGTAGGGTAGTGAGTTCAAGCCCCACTTTTGGCGTAGAGCTTACCTTAAAAAATAAATAGAAAGTGAGTGGATAGAGAAACATCTAACATGCAAATGGATGTCAAAAGAAAGTCAGAATATTAATACTTACATCGGACAAATTAGACTTTAAAACAAAGACTTTAACAAGACAGAAAGGACACTATGCCATAATAAAGACGACAATCCAACGAGAAGATACGGCAATTGTAAATATTTATGCACCCAACATAGAAACACCCAAATACATAAAACAGTTAATAACAAATATAAAGGAACTAACTGATAATAACAATAATAGTAGGGGACATTAACGTCCCATTCACATCAATGGACAGATGATCTAAACAAAATCAATAAGGAAACAATGACTTTGAATGGCATTGGAACAGATGGATTTAACAGATATAGTCACAACATTCCATTCTAAAACTCCAGAACACACATTCTTTACATTTTTAAATAAAATTTTTATATAAATTTTAAATAAAAATTTTTAATAAAAAAATATAACCAAAGAGGTGAAAAACCTATATTCTTAAAACTATAAAACACTGATGAAAGAAATTGAACATTCTCCAGAACAAATCACATATTAGCTTACAAAACAAGCTTCAACAAATTGATGAAAATTGAATGATCTATCAAAAAGATTCTAGGGGTGCCTGGGTGGCTCAGTCGGTTAAGCATTCAACTTCAGCTCAGGTCACGATCTCACAGTTTGTGAGTTCGAGCCCTGCATGGGGCTCTGTGCTGACAGCATGGAGCCTGCTTCAGATTCTGCTTCAGATGCTTCAGATTCCCCCTTTCTTCCCCTCCCCTGCTCGCACTCTTGTCTCTCTGTCTCTCCAAAATAAATAAGCATTAAAAAAAAAAAAGATTCTGGGGCGCCTGGGTGGCGCAGTCGGTTAAGCGCCTGACTTCAGCCACGTCACGATCTCGCGGTCGGTGAGTTTGAGCCCCGCGTCAGGCTCTGGGCTGATGGCTCAGAGCCTGGAGCCTGCTTCCGATTCTGTGTCTCCCTCTCTCTCTGCCCCTCCCCCGTTCATGCTCTGTCTCTCTCTGTCCCAAAAATAAATAAAAAAACGTTGAAAAAAAAATTAAAAAAAAAAAAAGATTCTATGCATCTTTTCTAACCATTATGTCAGAAGGTTGTGTAGAAGTCAACCACAAGAAAAAAAATCTAGAATGACCACAAATACATTGAGGTTAATAACATGCTACTAAACAATGAAGAGGTCAACCAGGAAATAAGGGAAGAAATTTAAAAAGTACATGGAAACAAATAAAAATGAAAACACAATGGTCCAAAACCTCCAGGATGCAGTTAAAGTGATTCTAAGAGGGAAATTTATAACAATATAAGCCTTCCTCAAGAAGCAAGAAAAAACCCAAATGAAAAACTTAACCTTACACCTAAAGGAGCTAGAAAAAGAACAACAAACATAACCTAAAACTAGCAGAAGGAAAGAAATAATAAAGATCAGTGCAGAAAATAAATGACATAGAAATTTAAAAAAAACAATAGAGCAGATCAATGAAACCAGGTACTGGTTCTTTGAAAAAAATTTTTTAAAAATTAATAAACCTCTAGCCAAACTTATCAAGAAAAAAAGAAAGGACTCAAACAAATAAGATTACAAATGAGAGAGGAGAAATAACAACCAACACCAAGAAATACAAACGATTATATGAGAATATTATGAAAAACTAGATGCCAACAAATTGGACACCTAGAACCTAGAAGAAATGGATAAATTCATAGAAACATAAACTACCAAACTGAAACAGGAAAAAATAGAAAATTTGAACAGACAGGTAATCAGCAAAGATATTGAATCAGTACAAAAAAAAAAAAAAAATCCCAACAAACCAAAGTCCAGAACCAGATGGCTTCACAAGGGAATTCTACCAAACATTTAAAGAAGAGATACTACCTCTTCTTCTCAAACTATTCCAAAAAAACAGAAAAGGAAGGAAAACTTTCAAATTCTTTCTATGAAGTCAGTAATACACTGATACCAAGACTACATAAAGACACCACAGAAAAAGAGAAATACATGTCAATATCCCTGATGAACTTAGATGAAAAATCCTCAATCAAATACTAGCAAACTGAAACCAATACATTAGAGAAATCATTCACCATGATCAAGTGGGATTTATTCCTGTGTTGCAAGAGTGGTTCAATATTCACAAATGAATCAACATGATATATCACATCAATGAGAGAAAGGATGAGAATCATATAATCATTTTGATAGACACATAAAAAGCATTTGACAAAGTACGACATCCATTCATGATAAAAACCATCAACAAATTAGGTTTAGAGGGAACATACCTCAACAAAATAAAGGCCATATATGAAAAACTCACAGCTAACACCATCCTTTATGGGGAAAAACTGAGAGCTTTTCCCCTAAGGTCAGAAAAAAGACAAGGATGTTCACTCTCAACACTTTTACTCAACATAGTACTGGAAGTCCTAGCCACAGCAATCAGACAAGAAAAAGAAATAAAAGTCATTCCGATCAGTAAAAAAGATTTGCAGATGACACGATGCTCTATATAGAAAACCTGAAGACTCCACCAAAAAACTGCTAGAACCAATAAATGAACTGAGTAAAGTCACAGGATACAAAATCAATGTACAGAAATCTATTGCATTTCTATCCACCAGTAATGAAGCCACAGGAAGAGAAATTAAAAAAACAAGCCCATTAACAACTGGACCAAAAAAAAAAAAAAAAGATACCTAGGAATAAATATAACCAGAGAGGTGAAAAACCTGTATTCTTAAAACTATAAAACACTGATGAAAGAAATTGAAAGAAATGGAACACAAAGAAATGGAAAGACATTCCATGCTCATGGATTGGAAGAACAAATATTATTAAAATGTCTATACTACTCAAAGCAATCTACACATTTAATGCAATCCCTATCGAAATAGCACCAGCATTTTTCACAGAGCTAAAACAAACAATCCTAAAATTTGTATGGAACCACAAAAGACCTTGAATAGCCAAAGAAATCTTGAAAAAGCAAAGTAAAGCTAGAGGCATCACAATTCCAGACTTCAAGTAATACTACAAAGTTTTAGTAATCAAAACAGTATGATACTGGCACAAAAATAGACACATAGGTCAATAGAATAGAATAGAAAATCTGGAAACAAACCCACAACTTTATGGCCAAATAATCTCAACAAAGTGGGAAAGAATATCCAGTGGGAAAAAGACAGTCTTTGCAACAAATGGTGTTGGGAAAACTGGTCAGCAACATGTGAAAGAAAGAAATTGGACCACTTCTTACACCATACACAAGAATAAATTCAAAATGGATTAAAGACCTAAACATGAGACCTAAAATCATAGAAGAGAACACAGGCAGTAACTTTTTTGACATAATCATGGTGACTTTTTTCTAGATATGTCTTCTGAGGCAAGGGAAACAAAGGCAGAAATAAACTATTGGGATTATATCAAAATAAAAAGCTGCTGCACAGTGAAATCAACAGTCAACAAAACTAAAATGTAGCCTACAGAATAGGAGAAGATATTTGCAAATGCCATATCTGATAAAGGACTAGCATCCAAAATATATAAAGAACTTATACAACTCACCCCCCCCCAAATAAGTAATCCAATTAAAAAACAGGCAGAAGACATGAATAGACACTTCTCCAAAGAAGACATACAGAGGACCAACATACAAAGAAAAGATGCTCATCATCAGGGAAGTGCAATACAAAACCACAATGAGATATCACCTCACACCTGTCAGAATGGCTAAAATCAACAACAAAAGAAATGATAAGTGCTGGTGAGGATGAGGAGAAAAAGAAAAACTTGGGCACTGTTGGTGGGAATGCAAACTGGTGCAGCCATGTGGGAAACAGTTTGGAGGTTCTTCAATTATTTCCACAATTGCTTAAAATATTTTATTAAAGACACAATGTAATTTAGCTAAAAATATTTATTAAAGGGGACGATATAATGTATTTAAGGCACATGAAGAAGTTTTGGCATTAAGTTGCAAGAAAAGGAACACAAATTATCCCAGTAAATTTCAGAATCTATTACATTAGCACACATAGGTTTTAAAAAACGTTTCAAGAGCACCAGTAATCCATCCCCGATAAGGCACAAGCTTCATGACTCGGTGTCCCCATGCTTAAGCAGCTGCTGTCTGGTATACTCCCAAATCAGCAGTGCCCCACTCACGTGGACATTGAGTGAGTGGATAATACTTTTTTTTTTTAATTTTTTATGTTTATTTATTTTTGCTAGAGAGAGACAGAGTGTGAGTGGGGGAGGGCAGAGAGAGTCAAAAAGTTAACAAATAGAAATATACTAGATCTAGTACTTGCATGACTGGTATTTACCAAAGAATACAAAACAATGATTTGTAAAGATACATGTACCCCTATGTTCACTGCAGCATTATCTACAATAGCCAAACTATGAAAGCAGCCCAAGTGTCTATCAATTGATGAATGGACAAAGAAGATGTGGTATATATATACAATGGAATATTATCCAGCTACAAAAAGGAATGAAATCTTGCCATTTGCAATGATATGGATGGAACTAGAGAGTATAATGCTAGGCAAAATAAGTCAGTCAGAGAAAGACAAATACACGATTTCGCTCATATGTGGAATTTAAGAAAAAGAAAAGAGCAAAGGGATAAAAATGAAGAAATGGATTTATAGAGAACAGACTGATAGTTACCAGAGGGGAGGTGGATGGGAGGATGGGTTAAATAGGTGATGGGGATTATGGAGTGCACTTGTCAAGATGAGCACCAGGTGATATATGGAATTGTTGAATTGCTATATTGTACACCTGCAACTAATATAACACTTTATGTTAACTAACTGGAATTAAAATAAAAACTTTAGTTTTTAAACGTTTACTTATTTATTTTGAGAGAGAGAGAGACAGCATGAGCAGGAGGGGAGCAGAGAGGGTTGTGGGGGAAGAGAATCCCAAGCAGGCTCCACACTCTCAGTGTAGAGCTTGATGCGGGGCTTGATCCCACAATCCTGGGATCATGACCTGAGCTGACATCAAGAGTCAGATGTGCAATCAACTAAGCCACCCAAGTTCCCCTAAAATAAAAACTTTAAAACAAGTTTTTTCTCTCTGCTTCATCTGTTTTCTTTCAAGTTGCTTAAAAATGACGTTATACAATCAAACTGGGGAGTTTTGATTTATAATCAAATAAAGTTCCAGGTTAATATTGAACATACATATCTAATTTTGTTGTCAAATGAAACTCCACTAAAACAATAGTAAAGGAATTTTCTTAAAAGGCATAAACCCCGGGCATCTGGGTTGTTCAGTTGGTTAAGCATCCGACTTTGGCTCAAGTCATGATCTCACGGTTCCTGAGTTCGAGCCCCACAGGTTCTGCACTGACAACGTGGAGCTTGCCTCAGATTCTGTCTTCCTCTTTCTCTGACCCTCCCCCATTCTCTCTCAAAAATAAATAAATAAACATGAAAAAAAGGCATTAACTCCCAAGTTTGAGTAGAATGGGAAAGGATACAAAAACAAAAATTGAGAAGCTAGAAAGCAGATGGATGTGTGTGCAGAAAATTTAACATAGTGTGCTTGAGGCTGTTAATTTAAAAAAGCCTACTTGTAAGGTTTCTCCTTGGCTGGTATTTGGGAACTTGGATTTCAGGAGGATTCCCAACATTCCCTACATGATAAGGGTGTTTCATTGAGCCTAAACTGTTTGTGCAAACAATATGATTTATACTCAACATCTGCTTTCCTTCTGGGAGTCTGGAATTTTGGTATGTCTTTGGCAGAGTGCTTACCTGTTTCAATCCCAATAAAATACTTTAGCACTGAATTTATATTAAGCTTCCTTGGTAAGTAACATTTCATATGTGTTGTCACATCTCTTTACAGAAAGAACTAAGTATATCCTGTGATTCCTCCGGGAGAGGACTCTTGGAAGCTTGTGCTTGGTTTCCTCTGGACCTTACTCCATGTGTCTTTTCCCTTTGCTGATGTTATGCTATCCTTTCACTGTAATAAACTATAACCATGAGTATAATAACTGTGAGTCCTTCTAGCAAATAATCGAGGCTGAGGGTAGTCTTGGAAATTCTCAACACAATGTGTGATTATCCAAGAAAGATGAATCCCATGACAGTGGTGAGGAGGGTTGAGGACCAACCTACTACACATTTCACAATCTTCAAAAGATATAGGAACCAAGAAAACCAAATACCACTGAAACTGAGATGTGGAAGTAGCTAAAACAGAGATAAATAAAAGCTATTTAAGAGCAGTTAAATGCTTAAATCTCTTTACTAGTCTATCCCCTGGGCAAATGCCCCTTAATCATCCTGACTGGGTGCTTACTTTCTGGAGAGACTACTTTGGCCTGGAAAGTTAGATGGCAGTCACAGTTGGTAGTTTGGCAGCATGCTAAAAAGAGAGTTTAATGATGAATACCAAGTATAGGGATTCTTCCATCCCTTACCTTTTTCCCCAATTAGGTTCTCAAAGTGCTGTAAACTAGACCTCTATTGTCAAAGGATTACAATATTTTTTCACCATGAACAATCTGATCATCCCAAAAGATCTAAATTTACTAGCATCAGTGGTTTCATAGCCAGTTGACCAGCCAGATCACCCTACAATGTGTACATGTCTCACCCACATTTAGAACTTCCATTCTTAATTATGAAGACACCCAAGGATAACCAGATAGCCTAAAAGTTTTTAATGAAAGATGGAGATCAAAACAAACATAGGAAAAAGAAAATTATACAGAAAGAAAAAAAACCTAAACAAAAAATCCTATGTTAATAGAATAAGATACTGCACTCATGAAAAAAAAAGATTCTGTTAATAAAAAATTCAGAGAATAAAAAAGCTCATAGAAATTAAACATGTTTGTGGAAGTGAAAAAGAGAAGGGCTGGAAGTTGAGGAAATCACCTCAAAAAAGTAGAGTAAAAAGACAGATGCAAAATAAGGGAGAAGAGGTAAGAAAAAAAATCTGTCTTGGAGGTCCAACATCCAAATGTTAGGAGTTCCAGAAAGAGAGAACAGAAACAAAGGAGAGAAAATCATTGAATAATGAAAGAATGTTTCCCTAAAGGATACATGTGACTAAATTGAAAGGGTCTGTTCAATACCCATCAAAATGGATAGAAAGCAGACTCATATGAAGAGACATCCTCTCTGAACCCTAGGGTCAAAGAAAAATCTAATGGTTTTCAGGAAAGAAAAAAACAAGTCACATATAAAGGATCAAGAATCAGAATGGCTTTCAAACTTTAATAACAACACTAGAAGTGGAGCAATACTTTAAAAATCCTTAGGGAAAATTATCTCTAACCTAGAATTCTATAGCTGCCTAAACTATCAATCAAGTATGACAGTAGAATAAAAATATTTCATACATGAAAAGCCTCAAAAAATTGCTTATCAAGCACCCTTTCTCAAGGAGGTACTAATGGATTACTTCACTGAAACAAGATATACAGTGAAGGATTAACCCGGCAGGCCTGAGCTGCCTAAACTCTGCACATTTCAAGGAAAGATCTGGCCCTTCCCTGGCTCTTGGAAGATAATTTCAAAGTTTTGCATGTGTCTTTGTTTACCTGGAGGCTTGGGCCACAAAAAATTGTCTATGCTAATGATGTGATTTATGGTGGAAGCCCTGAGCCATGTGGTATCAATCTGACCTTTGAGAAGGCTGGAGATTAAGAAACAAAGGTCAGCCCCAAAGACACCCCTTTCCTACATCACCGTCCCCCAATAAAAACTCTGGATACCGTGTCTTAGGCAAGCTCTCCTGGTTACAATACTTCATAGGTGCCACGTATTGTTGCTAGGAGAATAAATGTTATGTGTAAGACTCTGCTGGGAGAGGACAACTTGAGCTTATCACTGGTCTCTCCTGGACTAAGAGAAACCTTAGAAATTTAATTAAATAACTTAATTTTACAAATAACAAAGCTGAGTTTTAGAGATTAAATGCATTGTCCAAGAACACATAGGAAATTGAAAGAATTAAAATCCAGATGTCCTGACTCCTAATTCAAGGCTCATATGAATCCTGGTTTTCTTTGATATATTCACACATTTAGATCTTTGATGGTATATAGTTGAAGTTAATTCCCTAATTTTTAAGATGACAAATGCTGCTTTATTAATAGTGGTGTCATCTGTATGTCACAGCAACTGCTTATTAGTTGTTCAAGATTTGAAGAATTAACATGTCCAGGAAAAATATATTCAGAAACCAAATTTAGTAAAATATAATGACCTAAAGCAGTTTAACACCTTCATTTTGTGTTATTTTGCATGCTATTAAGTACCTTTACCATACCTTTACTTAACCAGAAGTATTTTTTTAAATCATAAATAAATTTTTCTAGGAATGAAGTATTAATTTTATGAGAAGAAAAATTTATGAGCTTTCATTATTGAAAATCACTCTAAAACATAATAGATTACTATGGCCTATTCATTAGCTTAGTATGGACAGTTTTTGAAGATAATTTAACATTTTATGTCAAGGAATATACAGTTTTTTTATTAAAAAATGTTTATTATTTATTTTTGACACATAGAAAGAGAGAGAGAGAGACAGGCAGAGAGAGTGGGGAACAAAGGATCCCAAGAGGGCTCTGCACTGACATCAGAGAGCCTGATGTGGGGCTTGAACTCACAAACCGGGAGATCATGACCTGAGCCAAAGTCGGACACTCAACTGGCTGGGCCGCCCAGGAGCCCCCAGAATTAATTTCTGAGCTGAGTCCCACTCATGGTTTTAGACTCCTTAGGAAACCAATTTAAATTGAATTTGTGCTGAAACTGTTTTATCCTTTAAAAAGGTTTTTCTAACACTAAATCTCCCATTGTATATTACTGATTTTTCACAAAGCCTTTCAAGCTTTTTGAACCAGGAAGATAGCAGAATTGCTTTTTGTGAAGATAGAGAAAGAGAGCCAGATTCATTGGAGAATATTGGTCTGACTGATAATGGTGGAGAAAAAAATGGGCAGAATATATCAAAAGAAGTAATAGAATATCCCAGGGAAGGAAGAAGCAAAAGGAACACTGCTTACTTTTTATCCTGATTTCTTAAAAACAGTAACAGTTTGGGGCGCCTGGGTGGCGCAGTCGGTTAAGCATCCGACTTCAGCCAGGTCACGATCTCGTGGTCCGGGAGTTCGAGCCCCGCGTCAGGCTCTGGGCTGATGGCTCAGAGCCTGGAGCCTGTTTCCGATTCTATGTCTCCCTCTCTCTCTGCCCCTCCCCCGTTCATGCTCTGTCTCTCTCTGTCCCAAAAATAAATAAACGTTGAAAAAAAATTAAAAAAAAAAACAACACAGTAACAGTTTGAACAAAATCAGTTTGAATGTAACATAATTACATTAGCTTAAAAACCTTTTAATTCCATGGTATGACGGAAAAGTTCCCTCGAGTACACTGTATCACCTTAAATTAGCCCAAGTGTTTCCATCAGCAGTTGAATAAAGTACTATACAATTAAGTACTGCTTTTCCTCAGTGAGGAAAAAGCAAAAAAGTTTAAGAAAATATTACTCAAGCATTTTTATCCTCAGACTAAAGCTGAAAAAAAAATTCTAGAGTGTGATCATTATCTTAAGGAAAAATGGCTGCTATAATTGAATTTTTTAAAAAGTTATAAAGATTTGAAGTATCCAGCTACCCCTTATCTTAGAAAGCAGATGATCCTAAATATTTATGTATTTATGTCCTAAACAAACTTTGATTAGTTTTAACATAATATGTGTAACTTTTAAAATTGGCATTCATATCTCAGAGATAGAATTCACAGTGTATTCACAACTCACAGAACTCACAATTCACACTGTATTAAATCTCAGAACTAGGTCATATAGTAAGAAGTTTTTCTTTTTTTCCCTTTTTTAATGTTTTTATTTTATTTTTGAGAGAGAGACAGAGAACGCAAGTGGGGAAGGGGTAGAGAGAGGGGGAGACACAGAATCTGAAGCAGGCTTCAGGCTCCTAGCTGTCAGCACAGAGCCTGACGCGGGGCTTGAACCCACCAACCGTGAGATCATGAGCTGAGCCAAGGTCAGACACTTAACTGACTGAGCCACCCAGGGGCCCCAGAAGTTTTTCTTTTTTTAAACCCTCAAATTCTAGATTACTTTATTAGTGTCAGGCTATTAGGATTAAAGGTATCTTGGATATCATGGAGACTAACCACTTTACAAATTAAATAAATGGCCCAGAAAAGTAATGATTTGGCAAATATCAATTAGCCAAATAAAACAGAATTTGGACTAGAATTCAGATTACCAGACTTCCAGTTCAGGGATACTAAAGTTATACTACTTTAAACAGAAGTCTTAACAAAGTTAAAATTAAAAGATAACAAGGACACTTAATTTACAATAGTTTCTCTTTATTTAAAACAAATTAGATGAGAAATTCTACTTTTGAGTTAGAGATTCTGATTTTATTTGTGGAGACAGAGAGAAAGAAACATTTCTTTTAAACTCCGTTAATTTGCTCAACTATCTGAATCATTGCATTGATCACATATATTACAGTACTAGATGCCTAAGCCCATGCAAAATTTCCTTCAAAATATATGTACAATAGTGGCTGACCTAAACAATATGTAGTATAGTGGAGGGAGGCCAACATTGATGGTTTGTCATGTGATATGTAGTGCTTTATATTTGGTCAGACTTAGGACACCATAAATTTCCCTTAAGTTAAGGTGTACCTTACTCAGAGTTCATTTAATGGGTATTAAATGTAATTTAGCTTTGTTATATGGAAATTATAAAGACAAGATTGTGTTGATCTGTTTTATTCCTTTAAGCAAGATAACACAGAAGTAAAATAGGGAAGAGAAAATACAAATTAGTAGCCCATGGGTTGAGTTTGACCCACAAAATGTTTTGTTTGGCTTATCCAGTGTTAGCCTATGGTATTCTGAACAATACTTCCAATATCCTGTCATTATTTTTTTTTCAATATATGAAGTTTATTGTCAAATTGGTTTCCATACAACACCCAATGCTCATCCCAAAAGGTGCCCTCCTCAATACCCATCACCCCCCCCCATCCCATCAGCCCTCAGTTTGTTCTCAGTTTTTAAGAGTCTCTTATGCTTTGGCTCTCTCCCACTCTAACCTCTTTTTTTTTTTTCCTTCCCCCCCTCCTGTCATTATTTAAAAAGATTTCCCATTTAAAAAAATCCAAACTTCTGACTTCTCATGAAAAATCAGATGATTTGGCAATGCCAGCTCGCAGCTGGAACTGAATTAATGTGGCTGTCCTCTTTAGATATGTGCTTTCTAGTTGACAACAGTCACCTACCACTCCCTGTTATCTCTCAAATGGAGTGTCCAGGGCTCTCTGGGCATTTGAGTTTGAGATCCCTGTTTAAAGCAAACATTCTTTTTGAGGGGAGGAGGTAGATAATTGGAAAAAGAGGGGAAAAAATGAAAAATGAATGGAGAAAGTTCTGCTGTGAAACTATATATTCAGGGATTCCTTCATCCCAGAATATTTAAGATATGGTGAACAAGGGACTTATCCATTCAATAAATATTTATTACACACCAATTACATGCCAGGTGTTAAGTTAGGTGCTAGGGATACAGCAAGAATAGACTGGTCCTTATTCCAATAATGCTTACAGTCCAGTAAGCTCTCACAAATAAATCACACAAATATAAAATCACAAATGTGCAAATGATATGAAGGAAAGGAGCATAATGCTCTGAGAGTCTATAATTTTGGAATCTAATCTGGTTGGATAGTTGAATGAAGGCTTTCCTGAAGAAATGTTACCTTGGAGCTAAGAGTTAACTAAGCAAAGGAAAAAACATTCTAAGAAGAGGGAAAAGAACATAGAAAGGTTCTGTGGTATAAGGGAGATGGCAAGTACAAAGGACTGAAAGAATGCTAAGTGTGGCTGGCATGATGAGGAATAAGGAGGAACACAGTATAAAATGAGGTTGGAACCATGAAGTGTCTTCTAACATGTACGAGAGAATTTGTCTTTATTCTAAGAGTGATCAGAGCCAATGGAGGAATCTGGGGTGGGACTTTTATAATAAATTAGATTTTTGTTTAAAAAGATAACTGGCAACAATGTGCAGAATGGAATGGTGGCAACCAGAGGATACACACACAGTAATTAGAAGGCTAACTGCCATAGACGTGCAATAAATGGTTGTAGCTTGTACCAGCTGTTGTGGGTGGAGACAAGTGAATGTTAGAATGTTAAGAGATGTTAGAAGATGTATGATTTGTATGAGTCATTTGCTTTTAGGTGGCATGATGCCATGAGTGTGGATTCGATCACTTGGGAAGAACAGGGGCCCGAGGCTCAGGTCTTAAGAAACGTGAACCTCTGTTGGCAAGGCAGAGATTGAACAGCAGCTAGTGAGGTAGTTAAAAAAAAAAAAAAAAAAAAAAAAAAGAATCCAGAACAGTGTGCTAGCAAAAGTGCTATGCAGTGTTAAGTGTTAGAAAGAAAAATATGGTCATTTGATCCTGAGTGATTAACTTGGGTGAGGACTGAAAAATGTGTAATGAACTTGTTGACCTGAAGTTCACTGTGGATCTTAAGGTAACAGCTATTTTGGCAGAGTGATGGGGCAAAGACACATTCGCATGGCTGAAGAAGATGGTGAGCACGTGCGTGGTCTTCCCTGAAGAAGCTGATATGAAGAAAGGTAGGGGGTAGCTTTTGGCTTTGTTAAGCCTCTTTCTTGTCTGTTTTCAGATTAATTTTATTAATCTCTACATTCATTTCCTTTTGCTTGTTTCCTTTGGGCTTATTCTATTTTCCTTTTTCTAACAAAAATTGGATGCTTAGCTTGTTAAATTTCAGGTTCTCTTCTGGTGTAAACATTTAAAGTTCTAGATTTGCTTCTTGCATGCCAACTTAGCTGCTTCATTCAAGTTCTGTTATGTAATATTTTTAGTTCTAAGTTCTAAGTTCATGTTCTAAGTACTTTCTAAATTCCATTGTGATTCTTTCCTTTATCTATGTGTTCATATGTGTTCGAAGTTTTACCAAATAAAATTTCACACATTATTTTTGCTGCTGAATTCAAACAATGTTTTGGTGGTGACAGAATATGGTCTATGGAATTCCAATTCTTTGAAATTTAGTATTAATAGCTAATAATCAACATATATGCCAGGGACCACTCTGAAGATTTTACATGAATTATGTAATTTAGTTGTCACAATGATTCTATGAGGTAGGTACTATTGTTATTCTCATTTTTATAAATGGGAAAATAGGTACTGAGAAGTTAAATAATTTACCCAAGTAACTTTACGAAGCTATGTAGAACTGGTACATGATGGGGCTGCACTTTTTACATTTCTTCCCCACTTTAGATTTTATTCTTGGAGTAAATTGCAAGCAGAATTCTTTACTGGGTTGAGGGTTTTTTTTTTTTTTGAGGGGGGTCAATTTCAATGAGGAATAATATATGTACAACATACTGCATGTATTTAGGGTGCACAATTTGGTGAGTTTTGTTATGCATACATATACCACCAAAACAATCAAATATAGAATATTTCCACACCCTCTCAATTTCATCCTATACCTCTGTTGTACATCCTCCCTTCTGCCTCAGGCTTCAAGCAACTGGTGATCCAGTTTCTATGACTATAGGTTAGTTTGAATTTTATTTTTTAAATTATTATGTTCATTTTGGGGGGGGGGAAGGGCAGGGAAAGAGGGAGACACAGAATCTGAAGCAGACTCCAGGCTCTGAGCTATCAACACAGAGGCCGATGCAGAGCTTGAACTCCCGTGAGATCATGACCTGAGCTGAAGTCGAATGCTTAACCGACTGAGCCACCCAGGCATCCCTAGTTTGGATTTTCTAAAATTTAATATAAATGTAATATAGTGTGAGTTCATTTTTGTCTGGATTCTTTCATTCTGCCTACCAATATTTAGATTCATTCATGTTGTTTTGTCTATTAATGGCTCGTTCCTCCTTTTACTCCTGAGTAGTATTCCTTTGTATGGATATACCACATTTGTTTATCTCTGGTTTTGTTGGACATCTACGTTAATTTCAGTTTGATAAAGTTGCTGTGAACATTCATATTCAAGATTTTGTACAGACATATGCTTTCTTTTGGGAATCTAGGACTATAATGACTAGGTTTATGACAAGTTAGTTTTCCTTTTTAGAAACTGCCGTTTTCCAAAGTGGTTGTAAAACTTTATGTTCCTATCATCAGTGCATGCATTCCAATTAATCTCCATTTTTGCCAATATTGGTATAGTCAGTGTTTTTAATTTTAGTCTTTCTACTATATTTAGTGGCATCTCATTGTGGTTTTAGTTTTCATTTTCCTAATTATTTTGAGTATCTTTTCATGTGTTTCTTATTGAATTTTATTATAATTGAGCTGTAAGAGATCTTCATATATTCTGGATACAAGTTTGTTGTCAGATATATTTTCTCCCAGTCTGTAACTTGCCTTTTCCTTATCTGCCTTGCAAACAAGTTTAATTTTTATAAAGTCTTGTCGATTCTGGTTCATGTTTTTGTTTCCTAAGAAATCTTTGTCTCCTTCAAGGCAATGAAGATTTTCTTTTTTTTTCTTCCACAAGTTTTAGCTTTTATATTTAGGCTTATAATCCATGTCAAGTAGATTTCTGTGTGTGGTGTGAGGTAAGAATCAATATTCAGTTTTTTCAATATGGACAACCAGTTATTTCAGCACCATTGTTTAAAAATAGCATTCATTTCCTCTCTAAATTACCTTCACATCTTTGTAAAAAAAAAATCAATTAACTACATATGTATGAGCCTAATTCTGGATTTATTCTGCCTCATTGACCTACATGTCTATTTTTTCCCATTATTACAATGTCTTGATTACTGTAACTTTATAATCAATCTTAAAATCAGGTAGTATGATTCTCCAACTTCATTCTTTTTCATAATTGTTTCAGCTTTTTAAGTCCTTTGTATTTCCATATACATTTTTATTTTATTTTATTCATTTATTTTAAAAGTATTATTTATTTATTTTGAGAGAGAGAAAGGGAGAAAGAGAGAGAGAGAGACGGGGAAGGGGCCGAGAGAGGGAGAGAGAACCCCAAGAAGGACATGCACTGCCAGTTCAAAGCCCAGCGTGGGGACTCAAACACATGAATTGTGAGATCATGACCTGAGTAGAAACCAAGAGCTAGGTGTTCAGTTGCCTGAGCTACCCAGGACCCCTTTCCACTTACATTTTTAAATCATCATGGCAATCACTACCAAAAAATCCTGAGATTTTAATGAGGATTGCATTGAATGTATAGGTGAATTTGGGGGACAAATGACATCTTAATAATAATGAGTTTTCCAGGGTCCACTTTACCATTTACTTAGGGCTTCTTTAATTTCTCTCAGTAGTTGTCTTCTTTTCATTGTAGAAGACTTGCACATCTATTATGACATATATTTCTAAGTATTTTAATTTGTGGTGCACTATTTTTATTTCATTTTCTAATTGTTTTCTGCTAGTATATAAAATATAGTCATATCATGCAAGCTTCTTAAATTCACTTATTAGCTATAACAATTTTTTGTTGATTTATTAGGATTTTGTACGTAAACAATCATATTACCTACAAATGTTTCTTAAATTCCATGTATGAGTGAAATTATATGGCATGTTTTCTCTGACTTATTTCACTTAGCATTATACCCTTTAGATCCATTCATGTTGTTGCAAATGGCAAGATTTCATTGATTTTCATGGCTGAGTAATATTCCATTGTATATACTTATACCACATCTACTTTATCCATTCATCAATTGATAGACACTTGGGCTGTTTCCATGTCTTGGCTATTGTAAATAATGCTGCAATAAACATAGGGGTGAATATAACTTTTCAAACTAGGGTTTTTGTATTCTTTCATATTCTTTAGATAAATACCCAGTATTTTTTTGTATTTGGGGGGTAAATACCCAGGATAGGATTATATGGTATGGTAGTTCTATTTTAAATTTTTTGAGGAAACTCCATACCGTTTTCCACATGGCTGCACCACTTTGCATTCCCACCAACAGTGCACAAGTTTTTCTTTTTCTCCACATCCTCGCCAGCATTTGGCATTTCTTTTGTTGTTGATTTTAGCCATTCTGACAGGTGTGAAGTGGTATCTCATTATGGTTTTGATTTGCATTTCCTTGATGATTAGTGATGTTGAGCATCTTTTCATGGGTATATTGACCATCTGAATCTTTTTTTCAGAAATGTCTGTTCATGTCTTCTGCCCATTTTTAATTGGGTTATTTGGGGGGGGGGTTCTTGGTGTTCTTTCTTTGTAGTTTTTAAGTCTTTTTTTTTTTTTTTTCTTACCTTACTGCAATGTCTAGGGCCTCTAGCACAATGGCCATGATAAGAAGTGAAGTATCTTCTTGTCCTAGGGAGTAATGTATCTTTCTTTCTTCCTCTTTCTTCCTCTCTCTCTCCTACAATGGAGGCAATTTTATTTCTCTCCTTCCAATTCTTCTTTCTTTCCTTTCCTTTCCTTTCCTTTCCTTTCCTTTCCTTTCCTTCCTCCCTCTTTCTCTTTCTCCCTTTCAAGTAATCTTTATAGCCAATGTGGGGCTTGAATCCATGACCCTGAAATCAAGAGTCACATGGTCTACCAACTGAGCCAGCCAGGCATGGAAGTAATCTTTCAATCTTTCATTATTAAGTATAATGTTGGCTATAAATTTTTTATAAATGTTCTTTGCTATATTGAGGAATTTCTCTTCTTTACCATATTTTGCTAAAAGTTGATTTTTAAAAAAATCATGTTGTTGAATTTTGTCAAATCCTTTTTCTGCATTTATTGAGAGGATATGATTTTCTCCTTTACATTGTCAATAAGGTTTATTATGTTGATTTAAAAAAAAATTTTAACATTTATTCATTCTTGATAGAGACAGAGTATGAGTGGGGGGAGGGGCAGAGAGAGAGGGAGACAGAGAATCTGAAGCAGGCTCCAGGCTCTGAGCTGTCAGCACAGAGACCAACACCAGGTTCAAACTCAAGAACCATGAGATCATGACCTGAGCCAAAGTCGGCTGCTTACTCGACTGAGCCACCTAGGCGCCCTTATTATGTTGATTTTTGAATGTTAAATCAATGTTGCATTCTTGGGATAAAAAAATTTGGTCAGGATGTGTTATCTTTTATGCATAGTTTTGGATTTGATTTGCTAATATTTGCTGTTATTTTTCATAATTACTTTTTCCTTTATTTTTTAAATGTTTATATATTTTTGAAAAAATTTTTTTTCAATGTTTTTATTTATTTTTGGGACAGAGAGAGACAAAGCATGAATGGGGGAGGTGCAGAGAGAGAGGGAGACACAGAATCGGAAACAGGCTCCAGGCTCCGAGCCATCAGTCCCGAGCCTGACGCGGGGCTCGAACTCACGGACCGCGAGATCGTGACCTGGCTGAAGTCGGACGCTTAACCGACTGCGCCACCCAGGCGCCCCGAAATGTTTATATATTTTTGAGAGAGAGAGAGAGAGAACATGAGCAAGAGAGGGGCAGACAGAGAGGGAGACACAGAATCTGAAGAGGTTCCAGGCTCTGAGCCATCAGCACAGAACCTGACATGGGGCTCAAACCCACTGACCGTGAGATCATGATCTGAGCTGAAGTTGGATGCTTAACTGAGCCACCTAGGCGCCCCTTTCCTTTATTTTTAACAAAAAATTTTTAGATGTTTATTTTTGAGAGAGAGAGAACACAAGTGGGGTAGGGGTGGAGAGAGGGAGGGGGACAGAAGATCCGAAGTGGACTCTGCACTGGCAGCAGAGAGCCCAATGTGGGGCTCGAATTCATGAACCATGAGATCATGACCTGATCTGAAATCTTACACTTAACTGACTGAGCCACCCAGGTGCCCCCATAATTACTTTTTCTGAATTTGGTACCATTTAGTCCTCATAACAACCCTATGGGATGGGCATTATTACCCATTTATGGAGAAGGGACATAGGCACAGCTGGTATTGAGATGTACTCTCAATCACTTCGTCACTGTCTCTAATTTGTTAATGTTGCTTTCATGCTCTAATACGTGCTCAATTTCTAAAACTGTTCCTTAATAAAAAGAAAGTGTATCCTGTTGTTGGAAATTTTATTCCATGAATGATCACTGTTTGTATGCCCTTATATTTAATATATTTAAATTTTTATGTTCCTTATATTTTTCAAAAACAGAAGTAAAAATGTAAAATTCACGACTATGTGGAAATTTAACAACACTTTCTTGAACAACCATCGGGTTAAAAAAGAAACCAAAAGGAAAATTAGGCCATATTTCAAGACGTATTAAAATGATGTTACTTATAGCTTTTCATATATGGCCTTTATTATGTTGAGGTAATTTTCTTTTATTCCTACTTTGTTGAGAGTTTTTATCATGAAAGAATGTTAAATTTTGTCAAATGCTTTTCTGTATCTATTGAAACGATCACATAACTTTATCCTTTATTCTGTTAATATGGTGTACTGCATTAATTGATTTTTCTATGTTGAACCATTCTTGCATCCCAGAGACAAATCCAACTTGGTGTATGATCCTTTTACTGTGCTCTTGGATTCAATTTACTCATATTTTCTTGAGGATTTTTACATCTATATTCATCTGGATATTGGCCTGTAGATTTCATGTATTGTCTTTGGCTGGGTTTGGTATCAGGGTGATGTTGGCCCTATAAAATGAGTTAGGAAATGTTTTATTTTTAAAATTTCTTTTCATATTTATTTATTTTTGGGAGAAAGAGAGACACAGCATGAGCAGTAGAGGGGCAGAGAGAGGAAGACACAGAATCCCAAGCAGTGCTGACAGCTCAGAGCCCGATGTGGGGGTCAAACTCATGAACTGATAATGACCTGAGCTGAAGTCAGATGCTTAACTGACTGACCCACCCAGGCACCCCAGGAAATGTTCTTTTCAATTTTTGGAGGGAGTAAGAAAAACTGTCATGAATTTTTTAAATGTTTGGTAGAATTCTCCAGTGAAGCCATCTGAATCTAAACTTTGCTCTGTTGGTAGGTTTTTGATTACTGATTCGCTCTCCATACTAGGTATAGGTCTTTTCAGACTTTTTATTTCTGTGGCATCAGTTGTAAAGTCTCTTCTTTCACTTATAATTTTCTTTTCTTTTTTTCTAAATTTCACTGTTTTTTTTTTTCTGTAGTTTTCTATTTTCTATTTCATTTATTTCTACTCTGATCATTGCTATTTCCTTCCTTCCACTAACTTTGGGCTAAGTGGGTTCTTTTTCTAGCTCCTTGAGTTGTAGGTTTAGACTGTTCATATGAGATCTTTGTTCTTTGTTAATGTAGGCATTTATCACTACAGACTTCTTAGTGCTACTTTTGTTCACATAAGTGTGGGTATGTTGTATTTTCCTTTGTTATGAGATATTAAAAAATTTTTTTTTAAATCTTTATTTACTTTTGAGAGAGAGTGAGCGAGCAGAGGAGGAACAGAGAGAGGGGGAGACACAGAATCTGAAGCAGGCTCCAGGCTGTCAACACAGAGCCTGATGTGGGGCTCGACTTCATGAACTGTGAGATCATGACCTGAGCCAAAGTCGGACACTTAACTGACTAAGCCACCCAGAAGCCCCTGTCATGAGATATTTTCTAATTTCCTTTTTTATTTCTTCTTTGACCCAATGGCTGTTCAAGAGTGTGTTAATTTCCAAAGTTGTGAATTTTCCAATTTTACTTCTGCAATTGCTTTTTAATTTTCATTTCATTGTGGTCAGAAAAAAAAAAACACTTGGTTTCAGTCTTGTCAAATTTGTGAAGACCTATTTTGTGATTTAACATGTCATCTACCCTGGGGAAAGATCCATATGTGCTTGAGAAGAGTGTGTATTCTTCTGCTGTTGGGTGAAATGTTCTGCATATGTCTGTTAGTTTCATTTGGTGTATAGTGTTACTCAAGTGCTTTGTTTCCTTTTTGAACTTCTGTCTGGATATTCTATCCATTATTAAAAATGGGGTATTGAAGTCTCTTACTATTATGCTATTACTGTCTATTTCTTCCTTCAGTTCTGTTAGTATTTGCTTTCAGTCTATATGTATTCTTAAATCTGAAGTAAGTTTCTTGTAGACAGTATATAGTTGGGTCTCATATTATTATTTTCAACTCAGTTAACTCTAAATGATTTGATTGGGGAGTTTAAACCATTTACATTTAAAGTAATTATTAATAACTAAGGATTTACTATTGCCATTTTGTTGATATTTTTCTTAGTCTTGTTATTCTTTGGTCTGTCTTTTCATCATTTGCTATTCTCCTTTGTGATTTGTTGATTTTTTTTGTATTGATAAGCTTTGATTCCTTTCCCTTTTACTATTGTATAACTTCTATAGGTATGTGTGAGTAGTTACCTTGGGGTGTACAAAAAATATAACAGTTTAAGCTGATAATAACTTAAGTTCAACTGTATACAAAAACTCTATACTTTAACTTCTCCCCCTTAACATTTTTTTGTTGTACCACTTTGTGTATCTTTTAACATTTTTATAATCATTTTTCCTTAACATTTATACTGGAATTTAAAGTGATTTAATCGCCACCATTACAATAATACAATTCTATATTTGTCTGTGTATTTATCTTTACATGAGTTTCATAATTATGCTATTATGTGGCTTCTTACCATCCTTTTGTTTTAACTTGAAGAATTCTCTTTGGCATTATTTTGCAAGGCAGGTATGTATTTTGTAAGGCAGTTGATGAACTCCTTCAGCTTTTGTTTATCTGGAAAAGTCATTATTTTCCCATTTTTGAAGGATATTTTTACAAAGTAAATATTATTCTTTGTTGGCAGTTATTTTTCTCTCAGCACTTTAGATCATCCCACTTTTTCTGGCCTGCAAGATATCTGTTGAAAAATCTGTTTACAGTCCTATAGGGATTCCCTTGTAAGTGAAAAGGCTCTATTCTTCTGTTTTTAAAAATAATTTTGGCTTTTGACAACTTGATTATAATTTGTCTTTCTTTGGATTCCTCTTTTTTAATAATCTTCTGGCTTCTTGGATCTGGATGTCCATTTCCTACTCCAGATTTGGGAAGTCTTCAGCCATTATTTCTTTGAATAAGCCTTCTGGTCCTTTCTCTGTCTCTTTCCCATCTAGGACTCAATGCATATACTGGTCTGTTTGATGGTGTACT
Source organism: Lynx rufus (assembly GCF_022079265.1). Classification (NCBI taxonomy): domain Eukaryota; kingdom Metazoa; phylum Chordata; class Mammalia; order Carnivora; family Felidae; genus Lynx; species Lynx rufus. Next base: position 48,163,683 of record NW_025814831.1, read on the forward strand.
ACAAGTCTCTTCAGCTTTGTTCATTCTTTCTCATTCTATTTTTCCTCTTCTGACTGAATTATTTCCAATGACTTGTCTTTGAGTTCATTATCCTTTCTTCTGTTTGGTCTAGTCTGCTGATGAACCCTCAAATGAATTTTCACATCAGATTTTGTGTTATTTTCAGCTCCATGATTTCTGTATCATACTTTTAAAATCTTTTCTAAATGTTTATTTTTGAGAGAGAGAAAGCATGAGCAGGCTGACGGGGGATTTCATAATCAGAAACTTGGTGTCTTTCATTAATTTGGGCAAATTCTAAGTCTTTATTCTTTTGAAGAATTTCTCTGAAATTCCAATTAGACATATAATGGACCTGTTCATTCTATTTTCATTCTCCCTTAATCCCTGTTCATAGTTTTGATTTTTTATTTTTCTGAGCTATATTCTGGGTTATCTTACTTTCAGATCTTCACTAATTTCTTTGTTTAATCTGTTGTTTAACCATTCATTCCAGTTTTTAATTTTAATATTTTTAATTTAAAAATGATTTCCAAATGTGCCTAAAGTTTTAAAGTCATATATCAATACTTTTTACTTTCTTAATTCACATAAAAATTTTGTTATGTATTTGATAATTCTAACATCTTTAATCTTGGTAGTGTAGATTCTGTAGTGTAATTTTTCATCTTATGCTTATGTTCTGTGAAATTTTATCTGCTAGGATTCTGGGTTTAAGGTATACTTCTCAAGGGGCACCTGGGTGGATCAGTCAGTTAAGTGTCCGACTTTGGCTCAGGTCATGACCTCTCAGTTCAGTTCCTGAGTTCAAGCCCTGCAACAGGCTCTGTGCTGACAGCTCAGAGCCTGGAACCTGCTTTGGATTCTGTGTCTCCCTGTCTCTCTGCCCCTCCTCTACCTGCACGTGCTCTCTCTTTCTGAAAAATAAACATTAAAAAAAAACTTTAAAGTATACTTGTCAACAAATGATTTGCATGTGCTCCTTCCAGGTTCTTGAGGTTACCACCAAGCCAGGATACCAATAAACTACATTTTCAGTTTGGGTTTTATTTTTTTCTCCAAGTTGACAGAAGTGGTGTGAACTTGTGTGAGAATAAATTTGCCATGCATTCTCAGGAAAGACTTTTCTTTCCCAATTTGTACCTCCATCACCCAAGACCAAGGCAGAGAGAGGCACAAAGCCCATCATCAACCTTTGACAAAATGCTTATTTTTCATAGTCCATTCACTGAAGATATACACTTTGAGAATTCTGGGATTAAGTTGGAGGGAATGAAGTCTCTGATTAGACTTCATCACAAGGTATTGCCTCCAATGTCACCTTCCCAGACCCCCAACACATAAAATTAACATCCAAGCTTTAGGCCAGCAGGAAGCAGCTAATAACCACCTCCAACCCCAAGGCAAACATCTGTGTGGTACTTTAACATTCTGCATTCACTCTGTGCATGTGCATGGTGTTTTTTTTTTTTGTTTGTTTTTTGTTTTTTGTTTTTGTTTTTTACCTCTGAGGAATTTCTTCACTTCTTTGAAAAAGACTGAATACTCTCTGCAGCATTTTAAGGTATTTTTCTGAATCTTTGTTCAGCCAGATGGCCCTGGTTTCTACTTCTATAAACTGGGAGCTGAGGGTCATATGTTGAGAATGAAGGGGGAAGAAAGAGTTTGCTGGAGAGAGCAAAGGTTTGAAATGGGGGAAAGTGGGAAAGCAAATAGTAAAGTACTAAATAATGAAAAGTTGGTGGTGACCATCAGAATATATTTTAAGGATCAATCACTTGATAAGACTTTATAGCCTTTGGCTATATGGTAGCTTTACATCTGATGCATAGCCATTTAACCTTGGACAAATCACACCCTGCTTGTATCTACCTGTATCATGGGGGTTGTGAAGACAAATGTTACAAAATCCAACACTGAACTAAAACCACTATTTCCAGCAAACAGTAACTGACTCATGATGTGAGACTTGTTTTACAGACTTTTCTATTTAATAGATTTTGTTGAAACCAAATTAGCAAAGTCCTAATTACTATGTGCCATTTACCATGATATAAAAATAGTATTGCTAAGCAAAACTCAGATATATTAAAGTGGTTTCATTACTAATATTTTACCTGTGGTAACCAAAATGAACTTTTATCTAGTTATGTCACAATAATCCAAAAGAATCTTGGCATTCATACCATAGGCGAGCTTTTCAGTAGAAAACATAAAGACCTTAGAAAGTACATAAATAATTTACTTCAAATGTTCACCAAAATGAAGTTAATGTCCAAATTTTAGATGGCTAAATATTTTCTAGATTTGGCCTTTTCCAGATTGTCATTCAATAATATATTCACCATTGTTCTAGCTGCCATGAGATAAAAATATAATAAAGTAACTTATCCTTAAAGAATTTCCATTTTTTTTTTAATTTTTTTTTTCAACGTTTATTTATTTTTGGGACAGAGAGAGACAGAGCATGAACGGGGGAGGGGCAGAGAGAGAGGGAGACACAGAATCGGAAACAGGCTCCAGGCTCCAAGCCATCAGCCCAGAGCCTGACGCGGGGCTCGAACTCACGGACCGCGAGATCGTGACCTGGCTGAAGTCGGACGCTTAACCGACTGCGCCACCCAGGCGCCCCAAAGAATTTCCATTTTTGGTGGTGGAATGCTTTTGTGAGAAATCACAAAACATTATAAAGATACCCTAGTACATGTAAGTTTAACTACACACTATTTGACCTATCATCGGTATTTGGAAGAATGTATTCATTGTCAGGCACAATGATAGCATACATGATTGTAGGAGTTTAATTTTCCTAAATTTAATTTTCCTGGTTGTTTTGGCATTGTGATTAGGTCACCATATTTTGTCCCAATTAAGCAACTGGCAATCATGTTACAAAACTGCAAGAAAAAAATGTTAACATGGGCCTTGAAGATGAACTCGTTGATTCTGGGGTATATAACAATACTCCAAAGATAGTATACTATCAACTCTCATCTTAAGTGCTTTTACTTGTTCCAGTGGTAGGTAGCATCTTTTTATCAGATAATCTATTTTAAAGACTAAAGTCTTCCCTGGTAAAAGTGCAGGGGTGTGAACCTTTCTTTGGTAAAGTACCTGTTCTATTGATCATGCCAGAAAAAGTTTAGTAGGTGTTTTTAGATTAGTGTACAGTTTTTTTTTTTTTTCCCAACTATCTGCTTCCAGGAGGTTAAGTTGAAAAGTCTAGTTATTTCAAAAGGGCTACTTGTCCTTATCTCAATTCCACTCAAGTGTAGTCAACAAAAGAAAGAGTGATATAGGTAGTTTTAACTTTTTGAAAACTGAATGAGTTTTAGACGAACCACCAAAATGCATTCAAAGTAGTAATGGTTTTTCTAACTTTATTTTTATATTGCTCCATGGTTCTTTGTAATTAAGTCCTTAAAGTTAGAATGTTTTTAATCAGTGAGAAACGTATGCAACAAGTGCTTTAAAGAGGCTGACAGTAAGATGAAATTGGCATTTAATGACAGCAAAGAGAGTGATTTGGTAATCAAGAAGTACAACTATTCAAAAAGGTATAGGATCTTTTGGTAAAAAAAAAAAAAATCAAATGTCAGTTACGTTTTGTTATTTGCCACTACATAGGCTTTCCCTACCATCCTTCTACAATACCAAGAACTCACTGAAAAAGCTTCATTAATTCAGAAGGATCAATTGAAAGTGTACTTCTAATAATGTAAATTCAAATTCTCTTTTAAATACGGATTCCTCTGGATTTTTTTCTAATGAATAAGGAAATGGTTTTTGGTCAAGATATCTTTCTCAGTTGAAAATTTGTTGTTTTAAGTACAGTTATGTGTCTTAAATTTGTTAATTTCATTATAAAAAGAGAAGCATAGACAATCTATAATTTTAGGAGACACTCCAAAAGGAAAAAGCTTTGATCTATCTTCTTTCTGAATTACAGTGTCTTGGTTTATTGTTTTACTGCTTTTTGAAAAGTACATCACACAAACAAAAGATTCCCTTAGCAAGACTTTTAGACTTTTAATTCTTCCTCATTTAGCTTGGAACATCAGCAATTAAAAGTATGAAAACCCAATCTAGATATGATGCAGTTTATGCTGTAGAAGCATACTTTCATAATTTTGAACTTCACTATAGACGCTTTTACTATTGTGATAGTATTTAGCCACTTTGTGATTACCTCAAGGTGAGAGGTATGACTGGGAGAGGGCACAAGGGAATCTTCTGGGGCACCAGAAATGCCGTCTGTCTTAGTCTGGGTGGTGGTAACACGAGTGTAGGCATACATAAAATTTCACCTAGCTGTACACTTAAGATTTACGCCCTTTGTAGCATATCTTATATCTAAAAAGGTAAAAAAAAAAAATGAGTATTTGGCTACTTTATGAAATGCCTAATATTTTTACAGTGAATTATTAATATGATTTTATAAGTCCAAATGTATAGGGGAAAAACAAATTATCTGATGATCATGGTCTAAGAATTGCTAGTCTCTTTCAGGTAAATTATATCTGAAGCTAGAGTAAAACAAATGAGAGGTCTCTGGTATTCTATCAGAAATGGTGTCAGGAAGAACACAATGTATCGATTTAACTATAAAGGACAGAAGTGTTAAAACAGAAGCTTAAACAACAACTAGAAGATGAGAACATCATCAAATAAGTGACATGACTACAGCATGATTATGTGATTTATGATTACCCATGCTTTTTACTTTTGCTTTTTACTGTTTCAGTTTTGTCATTATATTGCTTGGACTTCCAAAGGGTGGGGAAGGAAAAGAATTCAAGTTAAATTAGTTTTGTTTCTTATTTTCAACTGTTGTTTTCAGTGTGGTAAAAAGCTGAAGTTATGACTGTAATTTTAAAATTATGCATTCTACTTCCCCATCTATTATGGGAGAAAAGAGTTGGTTTACACAGGGAATATAAACAATCTGCCTCAAATGTTTTGTTGTTTTTTTTTTTTTACTTTTGCACAGAACTATGTTAATTCTCATCACCTCCAAAAGCCTTTGAGAGGATTAGCTGCATAGACCAATATTGTTCTATATTAGTCAGTATTAAGCATATGATGTCACCTTGTTTCCACCCCTCCTCAAGCTTTTTTTTTTTTTTTTGGTGGGGGGAGGGGAAGGGAGAGTTTTTGGGCAATTCTCAAAATTCTGTGGCTTAAATTCCACTAGCTGACACACATGATTGACAACCTTCCACTCTCAAACCTGTTTGAAATGGGTCAAATACCTAAGCGCTGCAGAACAATGCAATCCAACCAGCAATTCCCCATAAAAGAGAAAGGGGGTGTGATTAGGTTCCAGCTATTAAGTTATTGCAAAAACAGTTTAGTGGTTTGTTTCCGCAACAGTCATAGGTTAAGCTCGTATTTTCTATCTTAATTAGCTCTAAATAAACCACTAGGCTAGAAGAGGTAGGATATATAGCCAAAGCATGGAGCAAGTGGGGCCAACACTAAGAGCGTTACGGAGGTCTTTATACCGACCCTCGGCATCGGTTATCGATCATTAACCCTGCTGGGGAACTTATCGAGCGGAATTTGTGTGAGGCTTATCGAGCCACAGGAAAGGAGATGCAGGAGGGAATATAAGCTTCTAATAAAAGAAACGCAGCAACAATAGCAGAGGAACAGCTCTGCCTGGTGACGTAATGGCTGGCAGCAGTCCAGCTTCAGCAGAGCTGCTGCTACCTCAGCATCCAACCTCTCTCAACACAGTCCAGCTTTGGCGGAGCTACCGGGGCCGCTACTTCTTGCGATGCCACTTTGTTGGTGCCACCAACACCTTACCTCGGAGGGCCAAAACACCGAACAAAGGGTTGTCCTGTTTCAAGTTGTCGGAACCCACACTCTCACTCACTCAACCCCGCCAGCCTCTGAGAAACCGAGTCAATCCGCTTCTTAAGTTTAGGGCGAGAACACTGGCGCACACTCCAGGCGTGCCTCAGTTTCCCCAAGCTGCTCTCGGGTCCGCCTCTCACTGTCCGATCCCCCCTCCCCCCGGCCCTCAGCCCGAGTTGATCGTAGCGGCCCCGCTCACCCGCCCGGCCCCGCATGCCCGTCCTCCCGCCTTACCTCCGCCAGGTAGAGGTTGAGGAGACAGAGCGTGGAGAACTGGAGACAGGAGGGGAAGCAGTAGAGCAGCCAGTGGGGGAAGAAGTGCAGGTGAGCGGGCGGCCGGAGCAGGGGCAGGGAGCCGCTGAGCGAGAAGGCGGCGGAGAAGAGGGTGGTCCTGAGCGCTGCCCACAGGAGACAGAGGAAGAGGCAGAGGCTCTGGTAACTCAGCCGCCGCTCCCGATAGAGGAGCAGCCGCCACAGCTGCAGGTAGGCAAAGGCGAAGAGCGCGGCGTAGAGCAGGGCGTGCAGGATGCTCAGCGCCAACTGCACCGAGCCCGGCACCGCGGCGCCTGAGGCGGCAGCGACGGCGCCTCCGCCTCCGGGCGTCGAGGGCTCGCGGCCGGCCGCCGGACCCGGCACAGGCACCCTCATGAGGGGGCTGGGGAGCGGGCGAGAGAGCGCGGGAAGGAAGAGGCCGGACTCGGAGCCGCCGTCGAGGGGGAGAAGGATTTCCCCCTTACCCCCCACCCACCCCAACCTCCAACCCCAGGAAGCGCCGTGACAGGACCCGGAGCCCCGCGCAGAGCAGCCGCGGTTTTCCGGACCCCGCCTCCTCTCCCCGCCTGCCCCCCCCCCCCCTCCGGGGGTCTCGGCTCCTCCTGCTGCGGCTCCGCTCGGTAGCTGCAAAAAACAACTCTCGGCTGGAGACAATCAGCTGAGAAACCCGAGCATTTGAGGCGCTCGCTCCGCACCGTGGGCTCGCGCCGATTGGCCCAGGTGGGCACGCCCCCTGCGCGCTGCACTCGGAAGGCCACGGGCCACAGGACCCGTCGCTCGAAGGCTCTGAGATCTGATTGGATACCCACTTTCCTCGCCTTCTCCCTCCCCTCCACTCCCCACCCACACTGCCGATTGGCCCGGCAACTACACGGCCAGCTCGCGCCGGCGGGAGGACTCGGTAGTCGCCTGTCACCTGGGGCGGCTTTCGCTCCGCCCCCTGCGCTTCCCATTGGTTGGAGAGGCCGCACGTAGGGAGCACGAGGAGAGGGAGGAGCCTTGGGGGTTGTTTTTTTTTGTTGTTTTTTTTGTTTTTTTTTGCTTTGCAGGTCGACCCCTCCGTGCGGTGGTGGCAGTAAGTGTGAAGGGCTTGAGTGCTGCGCTCTATCTAGTAGGTGGGCGCATCGGTTAGCCGCTGCCCGCCAGAGGGGCACGGCGCCGCCTTCTGCCTTTTCTTCACGTGGCGGCAACTGTTGGCTGCGGGAACAGTCCGGGTCCTTCCGGGTAGGTCTGGCCCGCAGGTCTCCGCAGGTAAGTGGCAGCGCTGGTCCCTCAATCGAGGGGCTGTGGTTTCCGCCAGCACGGATGGGCCGCACCATCGAGTTCTGGAGTTTGGCTTAGAAGGGGCCTCGCCCGGATCCTTCTGAGGGCCGCTTTGCTTTCTTCTTTTTTCCCCCTGCATAAGCGGCGAGAAAAACATGACCCCTTTGTGGGGAGAGAGGATGGAATGAGAAGGGTGAAATGAAGCTTGAAGCAAAAAATTTCCTCGGAAAATGCCTCTTAAAGGAAGAGGGGTATTAGGATGAGATGGAGGTCCAAGCGACAAGTGAGTAGGGCGAATGTGGGTCTTTGAAAGTTAGAATTTGGAAAGATGCTCTGGGCATAAGTTTAGAGAAAAAAGGCAGAAAGAGAACTGTAAGTCGTTGATGAACGTACTGTCTAGGAAGAAGTAGAATAGTGTGTACTCCTTAAATTCCACACGTATTCCTTCAAACCTTAGTCCTGTTTTCGGTGGACGGTGGCGCTACTCTTGGGCCTCAGGAAGTACAAAACAAATGCTGTGTTATTACTGCAAATAAGTGAGGGAACTTCCAACCTGTATTGGACTGACATGACATTGCTGACTTTTTTTTTTTTCTTTCTTGTGTTTGGTAATAAAATGAGCAAAGTGACACAAAATGATGTATTTTCCTTAGAATGAGTGGCACATCACAGATTCAGTATCCCTGTGAAAGACACTGCTACGTGTACTGGTTCCACCAACTCTGCCTGCCCTAACTCACCATACTTTGTCCTAATGTTTTGTGCAAGAGGAGTGTTGCTACCTTCTTTCCAAGCTAAGTGATCTTCAGGGAACTTCAAAGTCCGTTTTGTACTACAGATTCTGGGACAGTGGTTCACCCAGGCGCCAGATACTGGTGTGTTTTGGATTCTTTATAGGACAGACTGTGATAGACGTTCAGGCCTGGCACAGTTATGTGGATCCCTCAGATGCAGCGGAGCAGTCAGCTGAGCAGGCTGTTCATTGCAGCCTAGAGTAGTGTACAACTTGTTGAAAGAAATTAATAGGTCTAATCCAACATCCACACTTTAGAGAAGGATCTCATGTTTATTGGAATTTACAAGATACTTCCGAGAATGTGGTTAGGGCACTCACACAGTTCTTTTTGAATTGCGCCAGAGTGCTTATGGCAGCAGTGAGTTAAAGTGAGTTAAGCAGTTATGTGCGTAAGTGCGTAAATTAAGCATGAACTCAGAGTTTGGTGATTTTAGGCACTCATCACAATCAGGGGAACCTCTTATTCCCTGACATGCCTTTTTTTTTTTTGTATCTTCCACAATGATGAGGTACCTGTTTCAGTTCACAAATAGACTTTCACCGTGAAAGTCTGTTTCTTTTATATTTTCTACTCAGAGTTATAGTAAACAACATCAGGATAATACCCACACTAGTTTTACTATGAAATAGTTTTGTGAAATTTTTTATCCCAGAGCAAGTCCAGATAGCTGTCTCTTTTCTCCTTCCTTTTTTGGGGGTGAATGATGGGCATGCAGTTGGGGCAGATAGAGGTTTTTGCCCCAGCTGCCGTGAAGGGGCTGTGAAGTGGAGAGATGTTGAGTCTTTTTTTGTCCTGCACCGAGTCTTAGCTGATAAACTGCGCTGAGAACTAATCAACATTTTATTTGAGGCTGGTTCAGTGAGCAGGTTTTCTCTAGTAGCAGCATTAAATTGTAAGCTTATTTTTGCCAGAATGTTCTTACAGGAAGTTTGTAAGCATTATATGCTCCATTTGTTGCACAATAAAAAATGTGTCTTTTCCCAGAGAATGATGCCCACAGATCTTGGTATAATTTGTTTAATGTTTACAGTTGTTAATTTCCTCTTTTTCTTGCGTGGGAAACCATTAGTTTTATTGTTAATCATAAGGGAAATTTGAGTCTATAAAGGGGAAACTAACCAAAGTCTTCTAGAAAAACTTGCTGCTTGATATTCTAAAATATGAAAGTGTTCAAATGCACAATGGTTGAATATTGTTCTAGAAGGGTACATTATTCTAGCACAGTGGTTTTCAAGCATTTAAAAGCAGAACTTTTTTTCCAGTATTATTATAAATAGGACCCAATCCCAAAGTGGGAAGAGTCACTCACCAGCTGCTCCAGCTGTGGAACACATGAAGGCAGATCCTTCCTCGTGCCCTCCCTGCAAGGAGATGAGTTTTCCTGTTGAAATTTTTCCTCCTCATTGCCCCCTGGGGGCTCTCTCAGTATTCAGGTGCTGAACAAAATTTTGATGCATTTTATTTGCAAGCTTTAGCTCTTTTTGTACTACAGTCTCATTGTTCCATGCTTACAGTGTTTGTCACCCTTTTGTATTTGACCTTAATTGTCACATTTTTTCCAACTTTAAATGACTTGTGCAGGCATACGTGTTTAGAGTTTAGGGATGAGGCAAAACTTACATCTTGCATACCAACTCTGATTAGTGCTGACAGGAACATTATCCTGATGAATTGAGGGGACCCTCCAGGCTAGGAGTCTGCATGTAGTTGGGAGATGTGTGTACTATTGGCAAATATTTGCCTATGACTTCCGCCTTCTTTTAGTATTGACACCTGTTGTGGTTATAGTCCATTGCATTTGAAAGAGTCCTCTTCTCTTTTAGAATCTTCCCTATAGTGAAATTGGGTCAATTTCCTGTGAATTTTTTTTTTCTTTAACATTTATTTATTATTATTGAGAGACAGAGAGACACAGAGCGTGAGCAGGGGAGGGGTAAGGAGAGGAGGAGACACAGAATCTGAAGCAGGCTCCAGGCTCTGAGCTGTCAGTGCAGAGCCCGATGCAGGGCTCCAACTCTCAGACTGTGAGATCATGACCTGAGCCAAAGTCAGTCGCTTAACCAACTGAGCCACCCACGTGCCCCAATTTCCTATGAATTATTTCACATTTTCTGCTTTAAAAATCTAGTATATGTATTTATGTTCAAGTCACTCTCCCCTTAGCTATTATTAAAACCGATAAGGCTAGGCTGGGTTATACTGTAATAACAACCCCCAAACTTCAGTGGTTTAAAGCAAGTGTTTAATTTCTGCTCTCTCTGGGTTATCTGGGAGCTTTGCCTTATGTTGTCCTCTTTCTGAGACTTGGTTCAACAGAGAAGGCCTAATTTTTTTTTTATTTTTAAAAAATTTTTATTCATTTTTGAGAGAGAGCACAAGCTGGGTTGGGGCAGAGAGGCGGGGGGGAGGGAAGGAGACGGAGAATCTGAAGCAGGCTCCAGGCTCTGAGCTGTCAGCACAGAGCCCGAAGTGGGGCCCGAACCCATGAACTATGAGATCATGACCTGAGCCAAAGTCGGATTCTTGATTGACTGAGCCACCCAGGTGCCTGAGAAGGCCTCATTTTGAGTGTTATCATTCATTATAGCAGAAGAAAAGTGAGTTGTGATTCATGAAATGTATATATTGACTCTTTCTTTAAAATTTTTTTAATGTTTATTTCCTAAGAGAAAGAGAGAGACAGAGCATGAGCGGGGGAGGGGCAGAGAGAGAGAGAGGGAGACATGGAATGGGAAGCAGGCTCCAGGCTCTGAGCTGTCAGCACAGAGCCCGACGTGGGGCTCGAACTCATAAACCATGAGATCATGACCTGGCAGAAATTGAGTGCTTAACTGACTGAGCCACCCAGACCACCCCCCCCCCCATATATATTGACTCTTTTTTTAAAAAATTTTTTAATGTTTATTTATTTATTTATTTATTTATTTATTTATTTATTTATTTTTTGAGGGAGGGAGAGAGAGAGCATGAGCAGCGGAAGGGCAGAGAGAGAGGGAGACACAGAATCCTAAGCAGGCTCCAGGCCTCTGAGCTGTCAGCACATAGCCTGACGTGGGGCTTGAACTTATGAACCACAAGTTCATTACCTGAGCCAAAGTTGGATGCTCTACCAACTGAGCTACTCAGGCGCCCCTATATTGACGCTTAAAAGCTCCCAGAAGTTACATATGTCACTGTACATTTCATTGGCCAAATCAAGTCACTTCCTATTTCAAGGAAGTGGAGAAGTACAATTTTAACATGTGTAGAGAACTAGAAACATTTGAACAATCCACCATGTTTGTCAACAGATATTCTCCTTCTTACATGTAATTCATCTTTGGCCCTTCCCAATGGATATAGCCCTCAAATCCCATTCAATCACTGTGCCAAGCTCAACAGTCCAGGATCTCTAAGTAATGCCCGGTAGTGTTAATGTCTTAGGACATTATAAGTTACCTGTTTCCCACCTCCACTTGGATACATAGGATAGTGTAGGGACAAATAACTATAATACATGTGCCAATTTGGAGAGGGGAAGAATGGAAGACATACACCAGACTTTAGACTGTAGCAACTTTGAAATATCACTGGGCAGATATTGTTAGGGCTTTTGTTCTGTTCACTGGTTTCTCTAGGTCAGTGCTTCTCAAACTATCTGCTAAGAATGACCAGTTTTTTAAAATTCCAATTTACTTTGAATTTTTGTTAAATACAATAAAAATGAATTATAAGAAAAATAAAGTGAAAACACCTAGCACATGACAAGCCTGTTAATTTTTTAGATTCATAAAACACAAAACTGTGTAAAAAGGACTATAAAAACTTTTTGACATTTGTTCTCAATTTCTTTGTTTATCTCATTATTGTAGACCAGTATCGAATAGTTCATATTCTGGCATATGCCCTGGGTCATAGTTCTCCATGGTCCTTGGCTTTACTCTGCAAGAGGTCTTTCCGTCTTTATTATCTTTGGCCACATCTGAAGTTGGCTTTGGATAGTATGGCCCCTTTCCATGGCTGAGCAGCTTGTCAGCTTGCTCTCTGACAGTAGAAGGGTGGGGGCTAAAGGACTGTGTAAGTATTAACCAGCTAGTCTCTTGGATGGCAGTTGTTCTTTGACTACCTTTCTCTGAATATCTCATTAAACATAACCAACAGCAACTATCACACAGTGTTCATTTTCTGACTACCAGCCTCCTCTCTTAGGGCCATAAGGAGGTTCATTAGCCACACAAGCCTGGGTACATGCTCATTATAAATTCATTAAGTATGTGTCACGTCCAAATTATTATAGTGACCGTTTCAGCAAATGTTTTGTCACTCCTTACTGTGGATTGCCAAGCTCCAGTCTCTGATGAAAGTTTCCTTGATTAGATCCTGAACGGTCCTTGCTTCTTGGCTTCTAAGCCAATGTTTTGGGGTTCTTGTTAAGGTAGCACCTCGTTCTAGTTTGTATAATAGTGAAGATAAACTAGATTATGCTGTAGTGATGACCCCTCAAATCTCAGTAGCTTAAGGCAATAAGGTTGATTTCCTCCTATGTTACATGCTAATTGCAAATCAGTGAGGGTTCTCTGTTGTGCTCATTCTGGGACTCATGCTGAGGAACAGCCACAAATTGAGCATTTTTAATGACTGTGACAGAAGAAAATAAATCCTGCCCTATCACACACTGGCTATTAAATTGTTGCCTGAAAGAAACATGAGCTTTTGCTTACATTTATTAGCCAGATTAAGTCACACAGTGGGCACAGCTAACTCACTACAGGTGGGAGGTGCAGGAAGCTAAGTGTAATCTCAACTTCTACAGAACTGGAACTATTTACCCCATACCAATGAACTACTACACCAAGGTACCAAGGTCACATTTCTCAAGGTATTCATCTCTTTATTGATATTTAGATTTTGACTCATTAAGTATTGTTTTCTATTCTACTTTCTACCTACTGGAGGGAAAAAGTCACCAAGTACCTTTTGTATCTTTGCTTTTACTCTGTTCTTGCTGGTCTTCTCATTCCCCACCCTTTCCCATCAAAATTTCTCTTTTTAATTTAAAGATATTTTTATGTGGAGAACATGTCTCTGGGCAAATGCATTTTATTTTCCATGCATGTGAAATGAACAGTCTTCTGTGGCCCCACAAGGATAGGTTGGATTAATATGAGTAGAAGCTATGGAAAATTTGATTACATACAAGTAACAACTTTAATTCTTATTTTATTTTATTCCAGTGTAGTTAACATACAGCATTGTATTAGTTTCAGGTGTACAGTGTAGCAATTCAACAATTCCATGTTACTCAGTGCTCATCCAGATAAGTGTATCCTTAATCCCTTTCACCTGTTTCATCCCCCTGCCACCCTCCCCTCTGGTAACTCTTTGTTCCCTGTAGTTAAGAGTCTGTTTTTTGATTTGTCTCTCTTTTTTTCTTTGTTGTTTTGTTTTATTTCTCAAATTCTGCATGTGAGTGAAATCATATGGTATTTGTTTTTCTCCTACTTACTTGGTTAGTATTATACCCTCTAGATCCATCCATGTTGTTGCAAATAGCAAAATTTCATTGTTTATTTTGGCCGAATAATATTCTATTATGTGGGTGTATGTATGTATATATATGTATGTATGTACATACTTACATATGCGTACCACGTTTTCTTTACTCGCTTACCTATGGATGGACACTTGGGCTGCTTCCATAATTTGACTATTGCAAGTAATGCTGCAGTAAACATAGAAGTGCATATATCTTTTTATATTAGTGTTTTCATATTCTTTGGGTAAATACCCAATAGTGCAATTACTGGATCATAGGGTAGTTCTATTTTAAATTTTTTGAGGAACTTCCATACTGTCTTCCACAGTAGCTGCACCAGTTTGCATTCCCACCAACAGTACATGAGGGTTCCTTTTTCTCCACATCCTTGCCCGTAGTTGTTGTTTTTTGAGCTTTGATTTTAGCCATTCTGACAGGTTCGAGATGACATCTCATTGTGGTTTTGATTTGCATTTGCCTGATGATGAGTGATGTTGAGCGTATTTTCATGTGTCTGTTGGCCATCTGTGTATCATCTTTGGAGAAATGTCTGTTCATGTCTTCTGCTCGTTTTTAAATTGGATTACTTGGGGTTTTTTGTTTTTTTGTTTTGTTTTGTTGGGTTTTTTTGGTTTTTGTTTTTTGGGTTTTTTTGGTGTTGAATTATGTAAGTTCTTTATATATATTTTGGATACTAACCCTTTCTTGGATATGTTATTTGCAAATCTTCTCCCATTCAGTAGATTGTCTTTTAGTTTTGGTAGCTGTCTCCTTTGCTGTGCAGAGCTTTTTATTTTGATATAGTCCAAATAGAATGACTTTAACTTTTCAATCAAAATGAAAAGGTATTTAAAGAGTCAGAAGGTTTTATATAAGACTTCAAAAGTCCCCTTGGTGTCTTCCCCCTCCAATTTCTTATTCCTTAGGGGGAATTATTTCAATTGTTCCCTATTTCTTTTGGCATTCATCTTCCTATTTCCAATAAACTTGGCTTTTGGTCTTGTGAAAGTGAAGATTTGGCTCTTTTATTTCTTTTCCCACACTAATTGTATGTTCCCTTACTTTCTGTCTCCCCATCCTCTGAACTGTGGTTGTCATAGATTTGGTTAAATCATTATTCAGTGTTTATTTTATTAAGACCTCATAAACTATATTTCTGGTTGATCTCTGCAATATTCTCTGCTTTAAGTAATTACTTAAATAATCAAATTTATCAAAGATGGAAAAATTAGTAACTATAGTTACTAATATAGTTACTAATGAATTCCTATCCCTGAAAATATGTATGTCAGAATAATCACCAACATCTCTAATTGACCAAATGCATAGTACTTCAACATCTATAATTTCATTTGTCCAATGAGATAGATGTGGGAAAGTATTCTAGCACTGAATGTGCAGTTAGACCTTTTACTGCTACAAAATTCATTCTAGGGGAAAAAATAATGTGTTAACCGTACTGTCCAATTTAGTGTTAAAATAACTGAATTATAACCACAAGTCCAGGAAAAATTATATTTATACTTGACTCGTTCAAATGTACTTTTACTTAAAAGGTTCATTTTTAATTAGGTTTTGGTTATTTCATATAGTAAATACATTATATAGTTATTCCCTTAGCCTCAGGATGCATGCATTTCCCTTCCCCCCAATAAAGAAAATATTGAATGACCTATCTTAAACCATCCTCATTAATATAAAGTGGCTTTAAAATACACTGGTTTAAAATGGCTAAAATGTGTAATCAATGTTAATGCCAAGGATACTCCCTAATTATATCATTAAAATTACTTTTTTATATGCCTCTCACTCACAGTCCTCACTCATTCTACTTGAATTTTTGAACTCTTGGCTCATTATTAAATATTGATGACAAATTTGTTCACTGATATAAATTAGCTCTAATGAAAAGAATGTTAAGAAGTAATTAGTAATTAGCTCCTTTTTTAGGAATACCTGCTTTTAAAGGAGAGGTATTATATGCTTACTGATCATATTGAAAGAGCAGATTAAATATCTAGTACAATTTTCCCTAAATTTTCATTCTTTTATTATTTTATTTCTTACAGAAAGTCTACCCCTCTCATTCTGAGTAATTTTTTGCTATTTTTTTCTGTCTCTTGTTTTGAGATAGTGATCTTTTGTTTGAAAGGTAGGGGTTCTATTTGAAATTAAAAAAAATTAAAAATCTCACCTATACCTGTGGGTATGTCTCTTCCTTCTGGAAGTATGATATTTTTATATTATATTAATTTTCCTAAACTGTCTTCTTTTAGAACTTAGATACTACAGATTATCAGTGGAAAACTTCCTGAAAGAAGAAATTGTTGGAGAGAAATTTGAAAGTGGCAAAATGGGAGACAAAGAATTGACAACAGATGTAGAGGACAGCATGGAAGTAAGTGCAGCATGGAAGAAGAGAGGAGAGTATTAAAACAAGTCTGAGTTCAGAAGGTAGAGTTGAATTAAAACTTGGGTTGAAAAAGATACTTAAGTGTCTAAGCTGTATAAGTCTAAGTCGTATACTTAAAAAAAGTGTATTTATGGGGCACCTGGGTGGGTCAGTCAGTTAAGCATCTGACTTCAGCTCAGGTCATGATCTCACTGTTGGTGAGTTCAAGCCCCGTGTTGGGCTCTGTACTGATGGCTCAAGCCTAAAGCCTGCTTTAGATTCTGTGTCTCTCTTGCTCTCTTTCTCTCTGCCCCTCTCCCACTTGTGTGCACGCGCGCTCTCTCTCTCTCTCTCTCAAATAAACATTAAAAAATTATAAACAAATAAAATTAAAACTATATTTAGAAGGAACGTTATTAGTTTTTTTAATATGAAATTTATTGTCAAATTGGTTTCCAAGTTTTTTTTTTAATTTTTATTTACTTTTGAGAGAGAGAGAACATGCATGCATGCATAACAGGGGAGGGGAAGAGAGAGAGGGAGACAGAGGTTTTGAAGCAGGCTCTGTACTGATAGCTGCTAGCCCCATGTGGGGTTCCAACTCATGAACTGCAGGATCGTGACCTGAGCCAAAGTTGGTCGCTCAACCAACTGAGCCACCCAGGTGCCCCTTAAATAGTTTTAATAGCTATCTTCCAGGAAATTTAAAGTAAAAAGAATGTAAACATAATAGATGTAGGTTTTGGATGCCTCACTCCCATGGTAATGGTATGAAATAACTGTTTGAGTATTCATTGTAAATCTACTTTGGGTAGAGAAAGATAAAATGACCGATTTAAAACAAGGATTGGATAAGGTTTGAGACTTAGTTTTAGAACCCTTAAAAATGACAATTAGCTTAACATACTCTAGTAAAGATCTATTAAACATAAAATATTTCATATTGTATTTTCTGGATATCTTTGATATCTTTTGCAAGTATCCAGAATCAATTGTATTATCAAATCAATGTCATTATAGATATCCCTCTCAAATGTTTACTAGAAGGAAATAGGAAAGTATTAACAAAATCAAATACGTAAGTAATGTCTTACATTATTCTTCTTGCAGATTTTACTTCATTCATTTGTTTAACAAATTTATTCAGCAAAACTTTGTTGAATACCTACCGTTGCTAGGTATTGTCCTAGGCAACAGAACACAGCAGTGAACAAAACAGACAAAAATCTCCTGCCCATGTACAACTACAGCTGATGATGTCTTCCAGTTTCAATATATATAGAGTTGGCATCTCTTTTGTCATGATGTGCATTTTTTATAAGTCAGCAGTAGACTCTCTATCAGAACTGAGTCCTCAGAAATACTTCAGTACATTGCAACTGGGAAAAGCCTCCTTAGCTTATTTTTGTCAAGCCGGTAAGTATTTTTTATATTCTGACGTGATTTTTGTGATGTTTCTCTTGCTGTTTAATCAGTAGTATTGCTGGGATACTGTCAAGATTAGTATTATGTGCTATAAAGCTGTTACTAAAATATATGTGCCTGAGTTTAAATCATGATTGTGCCAGTTGACCTTCTGTGTGATTTTGGTTAAATCACTTAGCCTCTCTGTGTTTTTGTTGTCATCCATAATGAGGAAATAATACTTTATAAATTTGTTGTGAGGATTAAATGACTTTATTCATATGACTTAGTCTTTAGTAAATACCAGATAAGAATTAGCTATTAGTAGAGTAACACCTGAATTTCATCCAGTCCTTTAAAAAAATTTTTTTATAACGTTTATTTATTTTTGAGAGAGAGAGAGAGAGACAGAATGTGAGTGGGGGGAGGGGCAGAGCAGAGAGAGAGGGAGACACAGAATCTGAAGCAGGGTCCAGGCTCTGAGCTATCAGCACAGAGCCTGTTGTGGGGCTCAAACCCATGAACCGCAAGATCATGACCTAAGCTGAAGTCCGATGCCTAACCAACTGAGCCACCCAGGCGCCCCTCATCTAGTCATTTCTGAAAGTATACTTCTTGATATTTTTAGCAAGTGGATATGTTTAAAGTATTTTAAAACTTTAAGTGAAGAATTAGTAATGCTTTTATTTAATACTCTGCTTTAGTATACCATTAATTACACTGATTAACCAATGTAAGTATTGAACATAACTAAAAATGTAATGGTCTCATTTAAGTCTTTATGCCTTAAAAAATACTATTCCTGGAATTAGTAAGTGAAATTAATCCATGTTTCTGTTGGTTCTTATAATTGTGATTTGAAAATGGTATTTTAAAATCATTTCAAAAGTTTTATGCATGTATACATGTGTGTTGTGTATATGGAAACTTGGAAAAATAATGCCGAATGTTAGCTTTGAATTAAACATTTATTTATTCTTATTTTAGAAATTTTAAAAATTCACTTACAAAATTAAAATCATCATAAAAACATTAGAAATAAGAATAATTAGGCAATAAGAAGTAAGGGTATAAAATTATATAACCAGGTATGTTTACTTGATTATTGGTTGTATTGTATATACTTGTTGGGCAAACCAATCCATTTCTTTTTCAGTTTGCAGCTTTGGGCCTTAATTTTAAAAATTCATCTTTCCTAAGGAGCGAGCCATAAAACATTCATAAAACATTTCTTATTTTAGATTCTCCAAGAACTTCCATATTTCTTGAAGAACTGAATGAGGCTGTTAAACCTCTCCAGGACTTTGGAATTTCAGTTGCAAAGGTAGAAAGATATTTTTTTGTTACTAAATTATTAGTGACAAACATTTTATAATTATATGACTTAATGCTGAGTATCTAAAAATACTTACATTTCAGATCTTTTTCCAAACTGGAAAAATATTTTTTTTCTACCTTTTTTTCATAAGAAAAAACAGAAGCACAGAAGATACTTCCAGATCATGGTGTAAATTAGTACATGTAGATAAAGAAAAAAGCTGTTCAGAATTTTTTGTTAGCTTAGAACTTAATTTGTTTTATAAACTGTTTCAGTTTTTAATGCTATACTTAGGCTTTTTTGCTTTGTTTTGCCTGACAAATATAGTAGATCTCCACATTCAACTATTTATTAAATTTCTATTAGCACAAACTGAAGTATCAAAATTGAGGCAATTGAAGTATTTTTTGTTTTCTGTTCTTCTAAGTCTTTATAATTGCTTATGTTGCAGTTTTTCCTTTATTTTTAGGACAAAGTCAAAACAGCCTAACTTGAAATGACATATTTAATTTTTTTCTCAAAAAATGTTCAAACTTGCCATGGAGTATTATGGAAAATTTCCACATGCATCATGGATTAGATAGCTACATGAGCTTTTCATTTACTTTAATCTTAGAATTTGTACCTCAGAAAATTGAATGATTAATAACCCAGTGATTATTAAATTCTGTCAGATTAGTGTCTACCTGACTTTCTGTGTACATTTATTCTTTCTTAGTTCATTAGCCTTCTGCTTCTGAGAGATGGCTGCTGACCCACTTGGTCCCTACAGCTAGAGTTCCCAGGGCAGGAAGCATAGAAAGGTTAACTAACCTTGCCTATTAAAGGGAAACTCTTCCCTCTATCCACAGAACACTTCTGACATCAAATGTGTGAATTTTCTACACCAGTCATTTATGATACTGACCACCCATGTAACCCATATCTCACAGGTTAAGGGCTTAGTCCTATAAGATTGCCCTCTACTTCAGATGCCAATCATAGGGAGTAGATTCTTAGGTTGCCTACAACTTCTGTCTGACTTGGCTATAAACTGGGAGCTCTCAAAACCCCCTCCTTGCTTGTTCAATAATTTGCTGTAATGGCTCTCAGGACTCAAGAAAACACTTTGTGTACTATTACTGGTTTATTATACATGATAGAACTCAGGAACAGCCAAATGTAAGAGATGCATATGGCAAGGTCTGGAAGCCTTGAGCACAGGAGCTTCTGTCCTCTTGTAGTATGGGGTGTTTCACCTTCCCATTACTTAGATGTGTTCACCAGCCTGGAAGCTTTCAAGCCCTGTTATTTAGGGGTTTTATGGAGATTACATTATGTGGGCACAATTGAGTAAATCATTGGCCACTGGTGATTGGCTTCATCTCTAGCGCAGAGGATGGGAGATGGGGCAGAAAGTTCAATCTTCTTTTTTTTTTTTTTAATTTTTTTTCAACGTTTATTTATTTTTGGGACAGAGAGAGACAGAGCATGAACGGGGGAGGGGCAGAGAGAGAGGGAGACACAGAATGGGAAGCAGGCTCCAGGCTCTGAGCCATCAGCCCAGAGCCTGACGCGGGGCTCGAACTCACGGACCGGGAGATCGTGACCTGGCTGAAGTCGGACGCTTAACCGACTGCGCCACCCAGGCGCCCCGAAAGTTCAATCTTCTAATCATGCCTTTGTCTTTTTAGTGAGCAGCCCCCATCTTGAAGCTATCTAGGGCCCCCCAGTGATCAGTGTTTTAGCATGCAAAAAGATACTCTAGGAGTTTCCAAGGGTCTTAGAAGCTCTTCTATAAGGAACTGGGGTTAAAGACTAAGTGTTAGAACAAAAGATACTCCTAGCCCTCCTGTCACTCAGGAAATAACAAGGGTTTTAGGAATGTGTGAGGAACCAGGGGAAAAGACCAATTCTATATTTCTATGTCACTACTAAACACTTAAAAAAAAGTCTTTTCTTAATTCTGTATGTAACTGGGTTAACTTTGAACAGCTGATTACACTCTAGAATGATAATGGTGCTCATCTTTGAGGAGCTTTTAATAAAATTCTAGACTAAAGTTTAGAGATGAAATACTAAGTTGGTATGACATTCAAAAGGGATAATCATACTATTTATTTAGTAACTAGTAACTGTATATCTGGTAACTAAAATAGAATATTAAAGTTCATGCCTAGAGTGTTGTTGCCTTTATGAAATAACAAAACGTAAAGTCTTGATTTTACAGTTGAGGATGCTAAGCTGTGTGGAAAGAAGACTGGTGAATAAGGCAGACAAATATTAAGTACCTAGCTCACTCTCTGCACATAATAAATATTTGGTAAATGTTTATGACATTGAAATGAGCTGCTTCATTTAGTTTTTTAGATAGATATGTGATAAAGACCCAGTCTATTTCTTTGGAGAGTTTAGATCCTAAATAGGGGAGTTAAACACAAATCACTTCAATAAGTAGCAGAACATGATCGTTGTAATATGAGATACAGATAAAATGCCACTGAGGTTTAAAGAAGGGAAGCTCATATCTGATTGTCATGGCGGAAGGTCACGTATGGTATTTGGAAAGACTTTACAAAAAGTAGCATTTTGAGATTGTCTTGAAAAGTTAAGATTTCAGGAGGCAGAGGTAGATGAAGAAAACACTAAAATATAAATGTACTAAATGTTCCAGTTAAGACAAAGATTGCCAAGCTGGGTGCAATAACCAAACCCAAATGTATGCTATTTAGAAATGCATCTTAAAATAAAGTCAGTCTTCAGATATCTTCAAAGTATTGAAGGAAGGGAAAAGATGTATCATTAAGTGATGACCAAAAGGAGGCTGGTATAGTTATCTTATTATATCAAAGTAGACTTTAAAACAAAAAACCTTTGAATCATCTTTGACTTTGTCATAACCAACCCATCAGTAAACCTTTAGGTTCTACTATCAAAACTTCCCAAATCTTAGCACTTCCTGCACCTCCACTTTGACCCCTGTTGTCCAGACCTTCATGACTTCTCATCTGGGAAACTACCATAGCCTTCTAATAATTGGCCTTTCTCCTTTCACTCTTGTCCTACTAAATTCTTCTCTATGCGTAAGTCAAATGTGTCAGGTCACATTGCTACCCCTCCAAAAGGCTTCCTGTTACAGTTAGGATAAACTTGAAACTCTTCACTCTTATGGACACTGGCTTCCTCTCATTTCTTTTTCTGCCTCTCCAACCTGCTCAGTTTGTTCCTGACACCTACAAGTCATCTTTTTGTTACCTGAACCTGCTTGATGTATTATTTCTACAAGGCCTTTGCAAGTATTTTCTCTTCTGTCAGAACTCCTCTTTTCAACATACTTATATAATAGTATGCATCACTACTTTGCTTCAGTTTTTTGTGCAAAGGTCACCTCCCCTCCCCCCGCCAAGCCTTCCTTGATTACCTGTATAAAATGTCCTGTTACATACTATCCCTTTACTGTTTTTTTAATTTGTGGGACTTAATGCTACATATTAATTAGTTTTTAAAATTGTCTGTCTCTACTTTTAGAATGTAAGTTCTAAAGATAAAAATCTTTATTTGGAACTTAATTGTGCCCCCAGTGACTAGAAGAGTGACTAACATATGGTAGGTGTTCATATATATGTTAAACGGCTGAATGGAAAAAAAATCTATTGTCCTAATGTCAACCATCCCCTATGCTCTGACTTAAAAAAAATTTTTTTTAGTGTTTATTTTTGAGAGAGAATGCAAGCAGGGGAAGGGGCGGGGTGGGGTGGACAGAGGATCTGAAGCGGACTCTATGCTGACAACAGAGAGCCCAATGTGGGGCTCGAACTCACATACCACGAGATCGTGACCTGAGCTGAAGTTGGCCACTCAACTGATTGAGCCACCCAGGTACCCCTAAAGAATTCTTTAAAAAGTTACATATGCTAAAATTCACTCTTTTTGGTTATGGCAGTATTCCAACTTTTAATTCTAATTTCTCTATTCCTGATATTTTTTCTGAGTATCAGTTCTCCTTTTGTAGCTTTTGAAAACAAATGTAGCTTCCCTAGTTGTCATTCTGCTTCCTCAAAGTCCATTAAAATTAAATTGAATGACACACATACAAAACAACCAACCCATTTAAAAAACAAAACCAAAACTTACAAAATCTAAAATGAAATGACTGTTTTTCTTCTAACCTTAGTTTAGTGCAAATTTTGTTGGTGGCTACCCTTTGCCCCATCTAGAAACCTCTTCATTCTTTTTATCTCCTTCTTTCTTCCTTTATTCCCTACTGCATACACATGCTCAGTCTTCTCCCTAGTTTTACTTACTGTATTGGTGAGAAATCTCTCAAATCTTTTCTGTCCTTTTATGCTTTACTTCAGATCTTATTCATCCTTGCCCTGTACTGAGGTGATACTCGTTTAACTTTCCTGCTTATCTTTGTGTTCCCTTGCCTTCCATTACATCTTCATGTTGCTGTTTCTGTTGCATCATCCTCAGCAAGGGTTTATCCTTTAACGTTTTTTTTTTTTTTTTTTTTTTTTTTTTTTTTTATTTTTTATTTTTTGGGACAGAGAGAGACAGAGCATGAACGGGGGAGGGGCAGAGAGAGAGGGAGACACAGAATCGGAAACAGGCTCCAGGCTCTGAGCCATCAGCCCAGAGCCTGATGCGGGGCTCGAACTCACGGACCGCGAGATCGTGACCTGGCTGAAGTCGGACGCTTAACCGACTGCGCCACCCAGGCGCCCCGAGGGTTTATCCTTTAAAGATGCTTCATGGTCCATAATTACTGCTGGCACTGTCTTGTCTGTTTTTCGTCAGGAAGAAGTGGGAAAAGTGTAAGTCAGCTCTCCTTTAAGAACCTTCTTTGATCCGACCCCAGTAACTTCTCCCTAACATTGTTTGGCCATCTATAGTTGTTGGGGAACCTGGAAAAGTCTTTCACTGGGGGCATTTGTGTTTAGGGAAGTTCTGTTAATAAAACAAAAGGGAAGGATGGATTTTGGATAAGAAACCAGCAGTGGGGCATCTGGGTGGCTCAGTCAGTTAAGCATTTGACTCTTGATTTCAGCTCAGGTCAAGATCTTGTGGTTCATGAGATTGAGCCCCACGTTGGGCTCTACACTGACAGTGCGGGGTCTGCTTGGGATTGTCTCTCTCTCCCTGTCTCTCTCTGCCTCTCTCTCTCTCTCTCTCAAAATAAACAAATGTTTAAAAAGAAAGAAAAAAAAAATAGAAACCAGCAGTATCTGCTGTACCTGTGTTCCAGCTGCTGAGATGCTTTCATGCTCTCAACTTACCACTTACTTCTGCTTCTTGGCTTTCGCTCATGATTTTTTGTCCTGCCTAAATGGTTTCTTTCCTTTTCTACCTGGTTACCTCGTACTTGTTCCATAAGATTGAATTAAATTTAAACTCTTAAGTATAATTAAATATAACTCTTAGGTATAGAAACACTTTCTTTCTCTGAGGTAACCCACTTGAATAAATGAGCAATTATAGGATACAAATCAGAAAGAAAAGTAAAATAAAAAATGTGAGGGGATCCTGGGTGGCTCAGTTGGTTAAGCGTCTGACTTCGGCTCAGGCCATGATCGCACAGTTCACAAGTTCAAGCCCTGCATTGGACTCTGCTGACAACTCAGAGTCTGGAGCTTCCTTCAGAGTCTGTCTCCCGCTCTCTCTGCCCCTCCCCCACTCGTGCTCGCTCTCGCTCTCTCTCAAAAATAAACATTAAAAAAAATTTTTTTTTAATTTGACCTGGAGACAGATTTTACTGTTTAATTTTCCTTCTTGTTTCCATAACCAAGAAACTTGACCTTTTGATATATACTCTAAACCTTAAATATAATCTTTTAAAGGTTAATTGTGTCAAAGAAGAAACATCAAGATACTGTGGAAAAGAAAAGGATTTGATGAAAGTGTATTTATTCAGGTAAACTGTTTTTGAGTGTGATAGCCAAATTAAAGCTGTACTTCTAGAATATTAAAATATATAAAATATCACTAAGCCAGGATAAAGTTGTATGCATGGGGGATTATATGAAGTTTAGCAAATGGTCTAAGTCCTAGATTTGTTATCTGAACTTTAGCTTCTTTAGCTATAAAATTAGTTAAAATAGGTATAACAGCTACCTCACAGACTTGTTTTGAATATTATGTGAGAATTCTTATGTAAACTACTACTATAAGTGCCTGGAAAGTAAGCATTTAACAAAGTTAGTGTTTTGAGTAGATCTCTCAGGTCCATATTTGGGTGTGAAAGAAAGGTATTTTTGAGACATCTGCCAATATCCCAGTTACAGATTCCTCTCCACTTTGGTCTGCTAGTCTCTCTGAAGTTTCTCAAAATCTTTTTGTCAAACTTGGGATTTGGCCTAAGAAGTGAGGACAGATACTGTCTCCTCAGACCAATTGCTGAGGACACTTGTTTGTCTCTCCTATTTGTCTCCTTCCCAGCCCATTTAGGGAATCTGTGTGTATGTGACAAGGAGGTTGGTAGGAAGCTGTGTTGAGACTCATGTGTTTTCCTAGTTTTTTTTGCCAAGTTCTGGGCCTACACTCTTCCAAGTCAACATAGTTATTGAACGTATATTCAATAAATATTTGTGCATATTTTACCATCAGCACGCTGATAGGTGAATGGGATAATGGATAACACCCAGGCTCTTAACATCAAAGAACTTACAACCTACTGTATTAGAGAGACAAGAAAAATGAGTTCCAGGGAAATATTTCTGTAATGCTTTTTTAAAATTTTTTTATAGGGGCAACATCTTACTGAGAGAATTCCCTACTGATACCTTGTTTGACGTGAATGCCATCATTGCTCATGTTCTCTTGTAAGTATAGGGGGTACTCATTCACTTATTGTTAACAATCTCTTGATTTCATTTTAGAAAACCACAACCCATTAAAATATTTTAGGGTTTTAACATTATATTCATAGGCATTAATTTAACACAAATTACTGGTCTGTCTTCCTACATAGAGGATCTAAAATTTCTTGACTGGCAAAGGATACAGATACATCTTTGTATAAAAGTAGGAGAGGGCACAGCAGGACCACATGGTCATAGTATTGCTTTTGCTTTTGAATGTACCTGTGAAGTAAGGATTTTACCAGGTAAGAAGTTTGTCTTTGCTGTTCTCACTAGGAGTTTTAAAATGTCTGGCATGCTTCTGACCCCAGCCTGATTTTTCTGGAGTCTGTAGCTCTGTGCCTGGTCAGTAGGTACAGAAACTGTGCAGATAGTCTCAACACACATTGTAGTGTTTACTGAGAGAGAGAGTGAATCTAAATTTAACTTCTATGGCATGGAGTCTTTAGACCTGGGATTTAGGCCTATGTGGAGTCCATTTGTGCAGTCTCCTCCTGAATGAAGTCTGATACTCTCTTTGGTGACACAGCTGGAAACTACAACTTCATTAGGGACACAAGTTAACGTGGACTTTTCCAGTTTAATGTTGCGCTTGGACTCTTGGCCACTAAGACCTTTGCTGACACTGAGTGTGTTTGTTTTCTGCTTGGCTCCCCTCTTTCTTCTCTCTGACTGGATTCCCATAAAAATTGGATGAAAGTTAAATGACAAGACACAAAACATAAAGGTGGAAGGTTGTGGTTATCACTTTGCAAATGGATACTTTTAAATGTTCCAGTACTAATTACATATTAATGAAAAGTTCTTAGAACTCGTTGATAACCATGGAGTCTAAGGCCTGTAGACCAAGAAGCCAGTTGTAGAGGGTGAACAATGGCCTTTTGAAGAGGAATTCCAAAGAGCTGCTAGGCTGTGCAGAGACTTCCACCCCTAGAGAAAGGTGTCTTCAGGGTGGGGGTCATAAAAAGCTTAGCAAAGTCCTAGTTTTAATAGATATGATGCTTGTTCTCAAGAAGCTCCCTAGTTTCTGCCATTTTTACAGTGGATACCTGATGACAATCTTTGACCCAGATATGAGAGGGTGAAGAGACAGAGAAAGAAGATTCTTTGAGGGTTAGGGAGGCAATACTAAGATTTAAGATTGTCTTTGACAAGTTTGATAGCAAATCCTGGAGCAGCAGGCCCATGTTGGACAACCTGCTGACAAAGTGGTTTTAAAACAATTGGGCCTTAGTGTGGAGAGGCTGTCGATGCTGGGAACTGGTTACCCCATGGGGCTTGTGTCATTCAATCCTGCTGTAGTAGTGTCCTATTATTCCTAGTGCTGTGCTAATGCTGATTCGTAGAATACTAATTCCACAAATAGATGATTCCCCATGTTTCTGCTATGTACCTGATACTCAGTAGGCATTGGGGATACATAATAGAAAAATATATGACTTCTGTTCTCTAGGAATTTAGTATTTTGTTAGAAACATAAACAGAAAATATTATGTAGTAAGTAAAATAGAAGTTTGATGCATAAGGCTTAAGGATCCACAGCATAGAGAATGGTTACTTGTGTCTAGAATGAGGGTGGATATTTGTTAAGAAGGCTTCCTGATGGATGTAGCACTTGGGATGACTCTTAAAGGATAAGTGAGGGTTTGCTTGGTGAAGAAACAGAAGGTGGGGAGATCAGAGGACACTGTGAGCAAATGCATAGAGGTAGAATAGTTTGGAGGGGGCACTTTTTACTGGAGTATGAAATGTGAAGCAGGACATGAGAGCAGAAAAGTAGGTATGGGGTCAGATGAAGAGATATGTCTTTACCATGTAAAGAAGTTGTGGCTTTTGGGGTAGCCACTGAAGAGTTAGGAGTTCAGCTCCAGGCCAGAATCTTTGTGTCATCTATCAGGCCTGACAACAGGCATTTACAGGCTTTGTCTGGTAGGCCTCATGGGGGAAGGTGTCCTGCCCACACCAGACTTGGTGCATGCCCACTGCATTGCAGTTTTCTAGAGAAAGTTAAGGTCTAACTATCAAGCACCTCACCAGTTCCAGTCCCTGAGGCCAGACATGCTCATGGGTACACCTATATTTTTAGCCCAAGTGTCTCTATTCGAAGGCCTCATTATCAGAGACCTTGGCTGAGGCACCTCCTAGGTGCTTCCACTAAGACCTTATCAAGGGTCTTTGGTTGAGACACGTTTCTCCACTTAGTACCATTCCACTTCTGGCTCCTCCCCCTTTCTTTCTCCTGAGCCCCTGAGTCCATAAAGAGTCAGGAGCCATTTGTTTGGGGCCCCTGGGAATGCAATGTCTCCCTGCACCTGAACTACACCCATATGACTCTGGCCTAATGCCAACCCATGGTCAGTGGGGCAAGGAATGGAACATTGTGGAGCTGGTGCCTCTCTTTTGGCCTCTGGCTCTTGCTATCACAGTAGGTGAATAAAGGCTTGATTGTTAAGTTTGGCTCACTGTCCTAACTGACCACCTCAACACCTGATTGCTCAACAGAGGATTTTAGGCAGATAAGTGATGTGATCAGAATAGTACTTGAAAGCTTTTTCTGGTGGGTATGAGACAGATTTGTGAAGTCCAAGCACACATAGAAACCATTGTGTGTCCATTATGTAATCTAGGGAGATAAAATAAAGATAGCAAAGAGGGGATTTTCTTTTTAATGCTTAGGAGGTGAAATTAACTGGATTTAGTGAAAGTTAATT
This sequence comes from Lynx rufus, assembly GCF_022079265.1. Taxonomy (NCBI): domain Eukaryota; kingdom Metazoa; phylum Chordata; class Mammalia; order Carnivora; family Felidae; genus Lynx; species Lynx rufus. The sequence goes on from NW_025814831.1 coordinate 48,192,057, forward strand.
TGCTTACAAACATAAAACTACAAACTCTAGTTAATCCCTAATCTTTTCTGTCTTTCCAATCTCACTCTATCCCAAATCCTTTCTGATCAACATCTGAAGTAGGCAAGGAAGGACAGGTTTACAGGGGAAGAGGAATCTACTTTAACAAGGGAATGCCCATCAGACCTGAGTCTAGAGTAGGCAGCTGTGGGGATTTGAGCCCTTGGGGAGTACAGGTCTAGGTGTTGTCAACATACAAGTTATCCAGGGAGCATCCTACACAAGACCAACACTTATGGGAAGAAGAAACTGAGGGGGAAAAATAAATTTCAAGAAAGAAGAATTGTAAAGAGGTAATGTCCTCATTTTAATTTAAAATGTAAGAAAAATGACTTGTGAAATATAGTATTTTACAAAAATTTTCAGTAGTGATATTTAGAATGTTGAAGGACTGTGTTAAATCGTGTGCCATATCATAGCTGCACCTTCCAAATAACCATGAGGGAAAAAACGCCTTTCATTCTGTCATCCTACTTTTATGTGCTAAAACCATCAGTTTGAAATACCCAGTGTCTGGCAAGAGTTTCTCCCTCCTCTACTCTTTTGCAGTTACGTACTGTTCATTGAAATGAACTGCTGTTTGGTATCTTTTGCCCATTTTTCTATCATGTTTGAACTTTATTCTTATTAACTTCTAGATACTTTATATGAGGGAAACAAACTATCTTTCCTACCCCAAGGTTGTCATTTACCTTGTGAATTTCCTTTTTTTTAAACAATTATCTGTGCAAATTTATCTTTTCTCTTTTGACTTGTAGATGATATGCTTTACTGTGGTTTCCTTTATGCCATTGCTACAAAAGAATTTACCCCTTTAAAAAAATGAATACCTTTTGGTTTTTCATTTATTTATTTTTTATTTATTTTTAAAATATTTTCCCAATTTTATCTATTATTTTTTGGTTTCAAGATTTAAAAAAATTTTTTTTAATGTTTATTTATTATTGAGAGAGAGACAGAGCATGAGTGGGGGAGGGGCACAGAGAGAGGGAGACACAGAATCCAAAGAAGGCTCCAGGCTCCGAGCTATCAGCACAGAGCATGACATGGGGCTCGAACTCACAAACCGTGAGATCATGACCTGAGCTGAAGTCGGACACTTAACCGACTGAGCCACCCAGGTGCCCCAGTTTCAAGATTTTTAAAAAACACTTAACTGATTTTATTTATTTTCAAGTTTTTAATTTAAATTCTAGTTAGTTAATACATAGGATATTTGGCTCCATCCATGTTGTTGGAAATGGCAAGATTGCATTCTTTTGATGGCTGAATAATATTCCATTGTGTGTATATACTACATCTTCTTTATCCATTCATCAGTTGATGGACGTTTGGGCTCTTTCCATAATTTAGCTATTGTCCATAGTGCTGCTATAAATATCGGGTGCATGTGCCACTTCAAATCTGTATTTTTTTATCCTCTGGGTAAATACCTATTAGTGCAATTGCTGGGTTGTAGGGTAGTTCTATTTTTAACTTTTTGAGGAACTTCCATACTGTTTTCCAGAGTGGCTGCACCAGTTTGCATTCCCATCAACAATCCAAGAGGGTTCCCCTCTCTCCACATCCTTGCCAACATTTGCTGTTTTGTGTATTGTTATTTTTAGCCATTCTGACAGGTGTGAAGTGATATCTCATTGTATTTTTTTTTTTTTTTAATATTTATTTAGTTTTGAGAGAGAGAGAGGAACAGCACGAGTGGGGTAGGGACAGAGAGAGAGGGAGACACAGAATCCAAAACAGGCTCCAGGATCTGTGTTGATAGCACAGAGCCTGATGCAGGGCTCAAACTCGTGAACCATGAGATGATGACCTGAGTTGAAGTCAGGCACTTAACTGACTGAGCCACCCAGGCACCCCACTCGTTATAGTTTTGCTTTGCATTTCCCTGGTGATGAGTGATGTTGAGCATCATTTCAAGTGTCTATTGGCCATCTGTGTGTCTTCTTTGGAAAAATGTCTATTCATGTCTTCTGCCCATTTCTTAACTGGATTATTTATTTTGGGGTGTTGAGTTTGATAATTTCTTTATAGATTTTGAATACTAACCCTTTATCAGATTTGTCATTTACAAATATCATCTCCCATTCCATAGGCTGCCTTTTAGTTTTGTTGATTGTTTTCCTTCACTGTGCAGAAGCTTTTAATCTTGATGAAGTCCCGATAGTTCATGTTTGCTTTTGTTTCCCTTGCCTCCAGTGACATGTCTAGTAAGAAGTTGCTCTGGCCAAGGTCAAAGAGGTTGTTAGCTGTGTTCTCCTTTAGGATTTTGATAGTTTCCTGTCTCACATTTAGGTCTTTCATCCATTTTGAATTTATTTTTGTGTATGGTGTATGAAAAGTGGTCCAGTTTCATTTTTCTGCATGTTGCTGTCTAGTTTTCTCAACACCATTTGTTGAAGAGACTTTTTTCCATTGGATATTCTTTTCCTGCTTTGTCAAAGATAAGTTGACCATATAGTTATGGGTCCATTTCTGGGTTTTCTGTTCTATGCGTTTGTTTTTGTGCCAGTACTATACTGTCTTGATGACTACAGCTTTGCAATATAGCTTGAAGTCTGGAACTGTAATGTTTCCAGCTTTGCTTTGCTTTTTAGGACTGGTTTGGCTATTCAAGGTCTTTTGTGGTTCCATACAAATTTTAGGAATGTTTGTTTTAGCTCTGTGAAAAATGCCTGAGGTATTTTGTTTGATAGCAGTTGCATTAAGTGTGTAGATTGCTTTGGGTAGTATAGACATTTTAACAATATTTGTTCTTCTAATCCATGATCATGGAATGTTTATCCATTTCTTTGTGTAATCTTCAGTTTCTTTCATAAGTGTTCTATAGTTTTCAGAGTACAGGTCTTTTACCTTTTTGGTTAGGCTTATTACTAGGTGTCTTATTGTTTTGGTACAATTGTAAATGGGCTCAATTCCTTGATTTCTCTTTCTGATGCTTCATTATTGGTGTATAGAAATGCAGACAGTTTCTATATGTTGATTTTGTGTCCTGCAACTTTACTGATTTTGTGTATCAGTCATTGGGGTTTTCTACATAGAGTATCATGTTGTCTGTAAATAGTGAAAGTTTTGCTTCTTCCTTACCAATATGGATGCCTTTTATTTCATTATGTTGTCTGATTGCTAAGGCTTAAGACTTCCAATACTAGGTTAAATTACAGTGATGAGAGTGGACATCCCTGCCTTGTTCCTGACCGTACAGTAAAAGCTCTCAGTGTTTCCCCATTGAAGGTAATAGCTGTGGGTCTTCCATATATGACCTTTATGATGGTGAGGTATATTCCCACTATCCCACTTTGTTGAGGGTTTTTATCAAGCATGGATGCTGTTTGGACTCACTGCTGTCAGCACAGAGCTTGCTTCAGATCCTCTGTATCCCCCCCTTTCCCCCTCCCCCACTTATGTGCTCTCTCTTTCTTTCTCTCTCTCTCCCTCTCTCAAAAATAAACATTAAAAAAAAAAGAATGGATACTGTATTTTGATGTATGCTTTTTCTGCATCTATTGAGAAGACCATATGGTTCTTAACCTTCCTTTTATTAGGTGTTTCACATTGATAGATTTGCAAGCTACTCTTGCAGCTCAGGAATAAATCCCACTTGATCATGCTGAATTATTCTTTTAATGTACTGTTGGGTTCAACTTGCTAGTATTTATTGAGAATTTTTGCATTCATGTTCATCAGGAATATTGGTTTGTAGTTGTCTTTTTTAGTGGGGTCTTTGGTTTTGGTATCAGGGTAATGCTGGCCTTGTAGAATGAGTTTGGATATTTTCCTTCCTTTTCTATTTTTTGAAATAGTTTGAGAAGAATAGATATTAACTCTTCTTTAAATATTTGGTAGAATTTGCCCAAGTATAAATCTGGCTCTGGACCATTCTTTGTTGGGAGATTTTTGATTACTGATTCAATTTCATTCCTGGTTATCAGTCTGTTCAAATTTTCTATTTCTTCCTGTTTCAGTTGGTAGTTTATATGTTTTTTGGAATTTATCCATTTCTTCCACATTGCTCAATTTGTTGGCATATGATTTTTCATAATATTCTCTCACAATTGTTTATATATCTGTGACCTGTCTCATTCATGATTTTATTTATTTGGGTCCTTTCTCTTTATTTTTGATGAGTATGGCTAGGGAATTATCAGTTTTATTAATTTTTTCAAAAAATCATCTCCTGGTTTCATTGATCTATTCTGCTGGGGTTTCTTTTTTGTTGTTTCTATATCATTTATTTCTGCTGTAAGCTTTATTATTTCCCTTCTGCTGACTTTAGGCTTCATTTGTTGTTCTTTTTCTAGCTCCTTTAGGTGTGGTTGATTTTTCTTGCTTGTTGAGGTAGGCCTGTATTGCTATATATATACTTCTCTCTTATGACAACTTTTGCTGTATCCCAAGGTTTTAGGACCATCCTGTTTTCATTTTCATATGTTTCCATGTATTTTTTATTTTCTTTCTAATTTCCTGGTTGACACATTCATTCTTTAGTGGGATATTCTTTAGTCTCCATATATTTGTGGACTTTCTAAATTTTTTCTTGTGATTGACTTCACATTTCATAGCATTGTGATAGGAAAATATGCATGGTATCATCTCAATCTTTTTGTACTTGTTGAGGCCTAGTATGTGATTTGTGACCTAGTATGTGATCTATTATGGAGAAGGTCTCATGTGCCCTTGAAAAGAATGTGTATTCTGCTATTTTAGGATGAAATGTTCTGAACATATCTTTTAAGTCCATCTGGTCCAGTGTGTCATTCAAAGTCATTGTTTCCTTGTTGATTTTCTGCTTAGATGATCTGTCCATTGATACAAATGCAGTGTTAAAGTCCCCTACTATTACTATATTATTTTCAATGAGTTTATGTTTGTTATTAATCGATTAATATATTTGGGTGCTATCAAGTTGGGGGTATAAATATTTACAATTGTTAGCTCTTCTTGTTGGATAGACCCCATTATTATGATATAGTACCCTTCTGCATCTCCTGGCACAGTCTTTGGCTTAAAATCTAGCTTGTCTGATATAATTATGGTTACTCTGGCTTTCTTTTGACACTAGATGGTTCTCCATTCCCTCACATTTGATCTGCAGGTGTCTTTAGGTCTAAAATGAGTCTCTTATAGGCAGCGTATAGATGGGTCTTTTTCTTTTTCCGTTCACACACTGTATGTCTTTTGATTGGAGCATTTAGTACATTTACATTCAGAGTGATTATGGGTAGTTACGAATGTAGTGCCACTTTATTACTTGTTTTTTCATTTCTGGAGATTTTCTCTTTTCCTTTCTAGTCTTGGTCACCCTTGGTCTTCTTTTCCACTCAAAGAGTCTCCTTTAATATTTACTGCAGGGCTGGTTTAGTGGTTATGAACTCCTTTACTTTTTGTTTTCTGGAAAACCCTTTTATCTCTCTTTCTATTCTGAATGACAGCCTTGCTGGATAGAGTATTCTTGGCTGCATATTTTCCCCATTCAGTATGTTGAATATATAATGCCACTCCTTTCTTGCCTGCCAAGTTTCTGTGGAGAGATCTGTTGCTAACCTTATTTGTCTTCCCTTGTAATTTAGGGACTTCTTTTGTCTTGCTGCTATTAGGGTTTTTTCTTTGTGTCTATATCTTGCAAATTTAACTATGATATGTCTTGGTGTTGGCCTGCTGTTTATTTATTTATTTAGTTTATTTTGATGAGAGTTCTCTGTGCCTCCTGGATTTGGATGTCTGTTACCTTCCACAGATAGGGAAGGTTTCAGCTATCATTTCCTCAAATAAACCTCTGCCCCCTTTTCCCTCTCTTCTTTTATGACTCCTATGATATGAATGATATTACACTTTATGAAGTCACTGAGGTCCCTAAGTCTACATTCATGATCTAATATTTTTCTTTTTCTCTTCTTTTTACCTTCATTATTTTCCATAATTTTATCTTCTATATCATTTATTCATTCCTTTGCTTCTATCCTTGTAGTTACTACATCCAGTTTGTTTCAAATCTCAGTTATTGTATTTTTCACTTTGGCCTGATTAGTTTTTAGGTCTTTTATCTCTGTGGTAAGGGATTCCCTAGTGTCTTTTCTGCTTTTCTCAAGCCCCACTAGTATCCTTATGATTATTGCTTTATGTTCTAGATTAGACATATTACTTATGTCTGTTTCGATTAGATCCCTGGCCATGACCTTTTCTGGCATTTTGTCTAGGTCTCTTATTCTGTGTTTTAGGAAAGCCTGTTATGTTTCCTGCTCCTGAGAATAATGGCTTTATGAAGAAGCTGTCATATACTGTCCAGAGCCTGATGCTTCAGGATGTGTGTCTGTTGTATGTGCTTGAGTACTCTGCTGCTGTGTTTTATGGCTCTTTTCTCAGGTCAGTCCTCCCAGAGTTTCTCCTTGCCTGCAGCGAGGAAGTGTTTGGACCTTGGCCAGAGTGTGGCGAGTTTTAACTAGGTGTGCTCTAGTCTCCTTGTTTAACGAGACCTGATGCTATTTCCACTAGAGTTGAAGTTTTGCAAAACACTGTGGTTAGTAGACCTGGTGCATGCAGGGGATTTGTGCTGATCTTTGGGGGTGAGCCTACTGCTGGGGTTCTCAGGCACACTTACCTAAGAAATAACACCAGCAGAGTACAGTGGGGGTGAGGGATAGGGATTGGTGTAAGTGGTTTAGGCTGCCACTGTTCTTACTGTACTGCTTAGTGAAGTTAGTTTATGCTGAGGGGTTGGGGAGGGATATGGTGCCAGCCTCTTCTCTCATCTCTAGAGAGGGAAGTTTGAGCCCACTGCTATCTGGGAAGCCCTTCCAGAAGTGTGAACAATCTCCTCTCATGTGTCCCAGGCGCATCTCTCAGATCCCTGGCTGTGTCTAGGCTGTCTGCCCACCTAGCGGTACAGTGCACCTTGGGTTCTATCCAACCAGGCTACTGAGTTTTAAAACTCCAAACTGTAGGGATGTGGTATGGTGGGGAGCTATACCGGTCCTCTGGGGGAGGGTGTAGCCACTCTGGAATTGATACAGGTCTGTCCCGGAAGGACAGTCATATCAAAGCACGGAGTTGTGGAGTTTGGAGGAAAGCATAGCAAAAAACTGGTGTTCCGGTTAGTCACCCCCAGCAGGTGTCTCTGCACCTATGCTGAGAGGCGTGGAAGGGAAATGGTGGCTGCTGGCTCTTTTGTCCCCAGAATGGCACTGCCACGTCTCCCAGGTATGCTCCAAGAATGGGGAACCGTCTCTCGCACTGAGTCCAAGGGGATCCTCAGATCCCACCATCTGCTCCTAGGCTATCTGCCCTTATTCACAGGAATACTGTAGCACCTGATGGGCTCCACATCAGTCCTGCCAAGGACCTCCAAAACTCCTCCAGTCTTTGAGCTCCACTGGTCATACAAGCTCACAAAAGCAGTCCCTCTCATTTTCCCAAAGGTTTTGGGGAAGTGTTTTCCTTGTGTGAACCCCTGTGCGCTCCTCTGTCTCTGTCTGTCTGAACTCTGTCCGTGACCAGAGCTCCTTCCCTCTGCAGCACCTGCCATCTGTTTCTCCCCCAAACTATGTCTCTGAACTTTCTACCTTCCCTGATGTGGCTCTTCTCCCCCACTCGCTTTGCACTTTATTCTGTCAGTCCTCAGGTCAACTTCTTGGGTTTACAATGATTTGATATGTATCCAGCTGTGTTCCAGGGACGAGGCAAGCCTAGGGTCCTCCTGCTATTCCATCATCTTAGGTCCTTCTCCATTTTTTCCAGTTTTAGAATTTTGTGCAAAACGAACAACTTTAGTGAAGAGAAGAATTAGTAAATCAAACCTAGGTTTTGCAATTTGTAAATTTCTGCCTATGGCACTAGGAATTATCTCTGAGATATGGTTGCTAGTGTAAAAGACACCACTACCAGTCTCTTACCCTTTCAGGTTTAGAGGATGACCTAGATTTTGTTTTTTTAGAGCAGTTTTAGGTTTAGAGAAAAGTGAGCACATAGTGAAGAGAATTCTGGTATACCTCCTTTCTCCTTTGTATTCAGTTTCCCTCATTAACATTTTGCATTAGTGTAGTACATTTGTTATAGTTAATGAATGAATAATGACACATTATTAACAAAAGTACATAGTTCATATCAGGATTCATGCTTTCTGTTGTACAGTTCTGTGAGTTTTGACAAATGTATAATGACATGTATTCACCATTACAGTATCAAACAGAATAGTTTCACTAGCCTAAAAAAGTCTCCTGTACTTCACCTATTTATCCCTCTCTTCCATTCCCCAACCACTAATCTTTTACTGTCTCTGTGGTTTTGCCTTTTCCAGAGTGTCATATAGTTGGAATCATACTGACGTAGCCTTTTCAGATTGACTACTTTTACTTAGCAATATGTATTTAATTTTCCTCCATGTCTTTTCATGGTCTGATGGCCCATTTCTTTTTTTTTTAATTTTAATTACAGTGTAATTAACATATAGTGCTATATTAGCTTCAGATGTACAATGTAGTGATTCAGCAATTCCATATATCACCCGGTGCTTATCACAGGTGTACTCCTTAATCTCCATCACCTATTTTGCCCATCCCCCCCCACCCCCCCACCTCCCCCACCTCCACTCTGGTAACCATCAGTTTGTTATTTATAGTTAAGCATCTGTTTCTTGGTTTCTCCCTTTTTTCCACTTTACTTTTTTGTTTCTTAAATTCCACCTATGAGTGAAATCACATGGTATCTGTCTTTCTCTGACTTAATTTCACTTAGCATAATACTCTCTAGCTCCATCTATGTTGTTGCAAATGACAGGATTTCATTCTTTTTATGGCTGAATGATATTCCATTGTATGTATATATCACCTCTTCTTCCATTCAACTATTGATGGACACTTGGGCTGCTTCCATAATTTGGCTGTTGTAAATAATGCTGCAATAAACATTGAGGTGCATGTATCCCTTTGAACTAGTGTTTTTGTATTCTTTGGCTAAATACCTAATAGTGTAATTACGGGATTGTAGGATAGTTCTATTTTAAATTTTAAACAGTCGCTGCATCAGTTTGCATTCCTGCCAACGTGCACAAGGGTTCCTTTCTCTCCACATCCTTGTCATCCTTGTTGTTTCTTGTGTTTTTGATTTTAGCCATTCTGACAGACATGAGGTGATATCTCACTGTCATTTTGATTTGCATTTCTCTGATGATGATGTTGAGCATCTTTTCATGTGTTTGTTGGCCATCTGCATATCTTCTTTAGAGAAACGTCTGTCCATTTCTTCTGGATGGCTCATTTCTTTTTATCACTAAATAGTATCCCATCATATAGTTATACCACTGTTTGTTTATCCATTCACCTATTGAAGACATCTTGGTTGATTCTAAGTTTCAGCATTTATGAATAAAGCTTCTGTAAATGTTGGTGTGTAACTTTTTTTAAATGGATGATGTTTTCAACTAATTTAGGTAAATACTTAGGGGTATGATTTCTAGATCATATGGGAAGATTATGTTTAGCTTTGTAAGAAACTGCCAGTCTGTCTTCCAAAGTGGCTGTACTATTTTGTAGGAGCACTTGCAATGAATGGGTTCCTCTTGCTCCATATCCTTGTCAGCATTTGGTATTGTCAACTTTTTAGAAAATTTTAGCCATTCCAATTGTTGTGGTATCTCATTGTTTAATTTGCAATTTTGTAATTACATATGATGTTGAGCATGTTTCAATATGCTTATTTGCCATCTGTATATATTTTTTTTTGGTGGGGTATCTATTTAGATCTTTTGCCCATATTTTAACTGGGTTGTTTTCTTTTGGTTGAGTTTTGTGGCTTTTTGACGACCAAGAATCTCTATTTTTTAATTTTTAATTTTATTTTTTTACTGAAGTATAATTGACATATAATATCCTATTAGTTTTTGGCATACATTATGGTAATTTGGTATTTTTATATGTTGCAAAATTATTCCAATAATGAGTCTAATTGCCACCTGTCACATGTAAAGTTATTATAATACTGTTGACTACTGTCAGCATGTTACACAATACGTCTCCATGACTTAATTTTTTTTGCTGTAGCACTTTATTTTCCTGACCTAGTGATGTGTTGCTGGGGCCTAATGTAGACAGTAGAAAACCAAAATTTGTTGTCCTATCTTTTTTTTTTTTTTTGATGTTTATTTATTTTTGAGAGAGAAAGCACAAGCAGGGGAGGGGCAGAGAGAGAGGGAGACACAGAATCCGAAGCAGGCTTCAGGCTCTGATCTGTCAGCACAGAGCCCGACGCGGGGCTCGAACTCACAAACAGTGAGATCATGACCTGAACCGAAGTTGGACGCTTAACCAACTGAGCCACCCAGGCGCCCCTGTTGTCCTGTCTTAAAGAATTGAGAATTGTGTATAAAAACCTTACATAAATTAAAAGGATGAGTAAACTTACAGTTGTAAATCCAAACCGTTTTCCACCTCAAGGCAATTATCAGCCCACAGGGTTTTGGCAGGAAAACATTGGATAAGAAAGGAAAGTGGGTCCTAAGGCTTGGACCTTCCCAACTCTGTCAGACCAGCAAGATAGAAATGGCAACTGGTTCAGGACACTTGCCAGCCTCAAGAGAAATCCTAGAATAGGCAGCTGTTACACATTAATACTCTGCACAGATCAAGAACCTCATGGTCTCACAGATTCTCATCAAACCAATGAATTTCTCTTTCCATGACTTTATTTTACAACTGGAAGTTTGTACTTTTTAATCCCCTTCACCTATTTTGCCCATCCTTTAACCCCTACCCCTTTGTGTCTGTTTTATTCTTTTGGTTTTTTTTTAGATTCCACATATAAGTGAAATCATATGGTATTTGTCTTTCTCTGATTTACTTCACTTAGCATAATACTGTCTAAGTCCATCCATGTTGTCTCAAATGGTAAGATTTCATTCTGTTTTATGACTGAGTAATACTACATTGTGTGTGTGTGTCACATTTTTTTAAATCCATTCATCTATCCATAAACCCTTAGATTGCGTCTGTATCTTGGCTACTGTAATAATGCTGCAATGAATATAGGAGTACATATATTCTTTTGGATTGGTGTTTTTGTTTCCTTCAGATAAATACCCAGAGGTGGAATTTCTAGATCATATGGTAGTTCTATTTTTTTTTTTAACGTTTGTTGTTTATATATTTATTTAGAGAGAAGGAGAGACATAGAGAGTAAATAGAGGAGGGACAGAGAGAGAGGGAGACAGAGAATCCCAAGCAGGCTGCCCGCAGTCAGCACAGAGCTTGATACAGGGCCCGAACTCACCAACCACAAGATCATGACCTGAACTGAAATTGAGATTTGGATGCTTAACCCACTGACCCACCCAGGCACCCCTGGTAGTTCTATTTTTAACTTTCTGAGGAGCCTCTGTTCTCCATAGTGGCTGTACCAATTTACATTCCCACCAGGAATCTACAAGGATCCTTTTTCTCCACATCTTCATGAGCACTTTTTTTTGTTGTTGTTGTCTTTTTGATAATAGCCAGTCTGACAGATGTGAGGTGATATTGTAGTTTTGATTGTCATTTCCCTGATCATTAGTGATGTTGAGCATCTTTTCATGCACCTGATTGTAGGTCTTCTTTGGAAAGATGTCTACTCAAGTACACTACCCATTTTTAAATTGGGTTATTTGGGTTTTTTTTTTAATGTTTATTTTTGAGAGAGAGACAGACAGAAAGACAGACTGGGAGTCAGTCATCAGGGGAGGGGCAGAGAGAGAGAGGGAGACACAGAATCTGAAGCAGGCTCCAGGCTCTGAGCTGTCAGTACAGAGCCAGACACAGGGCTCGAACCCACAAACTGTGAGATCATGACCTGAGCTGACATCAGACACTTAATCGACTGAGCCATCCAGGCATTCCAGTGGTTTTTTTTTTTTTTTTTTTTTTTTTTGAGTTGTATAAGTTCTTTTATATATTTTAGATATGAGCTCCTTACAGGATGTATGATTTGCAGATATTTTGTTCCATTCAGTAGGTTGTCTTTTCCTTTTGCTGATGATATTCTTTGCTGTGTAAAAGCTTTTTTGTTTGATCTAATCCCATTTGTTTGTTTTAGCTTTTGTTGCTTTTGCCTGAGGGGACTAGTCCAAAAGACAGATATCAAAGAGCTTACTGACTATGTTTTCTTCTAGGAGTTCTGTGATTCCAGGTCTTACATTCAAGTCTTTAATCCATTTTGAATTTATTTTGGTACATGGTATAAGATGATGGTCCAGTTTTATTCTTTTGCATGTAGCTGTCAGTTTTCCCAACACCATTTAAGAGTTCTTTTGTGTTTTATGAATACAAATATTTTATCAGACCTGTTACAAATATTTTCTCCCAGGCTTGGCTTATTTTTCATTCTCTCAGCAGTATCTTTTGCAAAGTAGGAGTTTTGTTTATTTGTTTGTTTTTGAGAGAGAGAAAGTAGGGGAGGGACACAGAGAGAGGGAGAAATAGAATCTTATGCAGGCTTCACACCCATTATGGATCCCAATGTGGGGCTTGGTCATGGGCTCAATCCCATGACCTTGAGATTATGACCTGAGCTGAAATCAAGAGTCGGATCTTTGATATTCAGGAGAGTCAAGATGGCAGAAAAGTAGGGAAACCAGAATTTCCCTTGTCTCTCAAATACATTATTGAGGTCAAAACACTTGGAATTCCAGGAATCCATGCTACAGAATGACAGAAACATCTCCATGGGTGTACAGAGACAGCTTGGTGGGACAGAGGTGCATGTTTGCAAATTGGGAGAGATAAAACGGGCAGTGTAGGCATGGAACAGGGGAACCCCTTTGATGGAGAGACAAAAGGAGGAGAAAGAGAGGCTGTGGAAGTGTGGGACTGTATTTTGACATGAGAAAAACCTCTCTGGATGATGGACTGAGGAACAAAAAATACAGAGAGAACCAGTTTCTACCTTGTAAACAGCCTTAGGAATGAAGATCAGTTTTCAGGGTTGCATGACTTTCTCCAGACCAGAGCCAGTCATATGCTTGTGGAAAATGATGAAGCTGAGAAAAAGAGGGATAGGAAATTACTAGACCATGAGGGGAGAATTAGGGACCTAAGTGATTCAATGAAATGCAATAATATTCATATATAGGAATTCCAGAAGAAGAAGAGAGAAAGAAAAGGGCAGAGGGTTTCTTTGAACAAATTATAGCTGAGAACTTCCCTAATCTGGGAAAGAAAGCAGACATCCAAGTCCAGGAGGCACTGAGAACTCCCTTCAAATTCAAAAACAGATGAACACCATGACATATCATAATGAAACTGGCAAAATACAAAGATAAGAGAGAATTCTGAAAGCAGCTAGGGATAAATGGGCCTTAACCTACATAAGGGTAGTAGCAGACCTGTCTACCGAAATTTGGCAGGCCATAAGGGAGTGGCAGGAAATATTCAATGTGCTGAATAGGAAAAATATGCAGCCAAGAATCCTTTATCTAACAAGGCTGTCATTCAGAATAGAAGAAATAAAGGCTTTCCCAGACAAACAAAAACTAAAGCAGTTCATGACCACTAAATCAGCCCTGCTGGAAATCCTAAGGGGGAGCTCTGTGAGTGGAAAGCAGCAAAGACTACAAAGGACCAGAGACATCACCACAAGCACAAAACCTACAGATAATGACACTAATCCATATTATTCAATAATCACTCTGAATGTAAATAGACTAAATACCCCAGTCAAAATATATAGGGTATCAGAATGGATAAAAAACAAAGATCCATCTCTATGCTGCCTACGAGAGACTCATTTTAGGCCTGAAGACACCTGCAGACTGAAAGTGAGGGGATGGAGAACCATCTAGCATGCTACTGGCAGTCAAAAGAAATCTGGGGTAGCCATACATATATCAGACAAACTAGATTTTAAACTAAGGACTATAACAAATGAAGAAGGTCATGACATAATAATTAAGGGGTCTACCCATCAAATAGAGCTAACAATTATAAATGTTTATGCCCCCAACATGGAGTACCTGAATATATAAATCAATTAATCACAAACATAAGCAAACTTATTGACAATAATACTGTAATTATTGATAATAATACTGTAAGACTTTAATATTCCACTTATAGTAGTGGACAGATCATGTAGGCAGAAAATTAATTGGGAAACAATGGCCTTCAAGGATACACTGGAGCAGTCGGATTTAGCAGATATATTCAGAAGTTTTCATCCAAAAGCAGTAGAGTACACATTCTTCTCGAGTGCACATGGAGCATTTTCCAAAATAGATCGCGTACTGAGTCACAAAACAGCCCTCAACAAATATAAAAGGATTGAGATATTTTATATTTATGTATATTTTCAGATCACAACGCAATGAAACTTGAAATCAATGTCAAGAAAAACTTGGGAAAGCCTCCAAATACATCGAGATTAAAGAACATCCTACTAAAGAATGAATGGGTCAACCAGGAAATTAAAGAAGAAATTAAAAAATGTATGGAAGCAAATGAACACATGATAGCCCAAACCCTTTGGGATGCAGCAAAGACAGTCTTAAGAGGAAAATACATTGCAATCCAGGCCTATCTCAACAAGCAAGAAAGATCCCAAGTATAGAACCTAACCTCACACCTAAAGGAACTAGAAACAGAGCAGCAAAGAAAAGCCCAAAGCCAGCAGAAGAAGAGAAATAATAAAGATTAGAACAGATAATATAGAATCCAAAAACAGTAGAACAGATTGATGTGTCTAAGAGCTGGTTTTTTTTGAAAGAGTAAAATTGATAAGCCCCTAGCCAGACTTCTCAAAAAGAAAATAGAGAGGACCCAAATAGATAAAACCATGAATAAAAAAGGAGAGAGAGATCACAATCAACACCACAGAAATACAAACGATTATTAGAGAATACTATGAAAAATTATATGCCAACAAACTGGACAATCTGGAAGAAATGGACAAATTCCTAGACACCCACACACTACCAGAACTCAAACAGGAGGAAATAGAAAATTTGAACAGACCCATAATCAGTGAAGAAATTGAATCGGTTATCAAAAATCTCCCAACAAGTAAGAGTCCTGGACCAGATGGCTTCCCAGGGAAATTCTTTGAGACATTTAAAGCAGAGTTAATACCTATTCTTCTCACGCTGTTCCAAAAAATAGAAACAGAAGGAATGCTTCTCAACTCATTCTATGAAGCCACCATTACCTTGATTCCCAAGCCAGAAAGAGACCCACTAAAAAGGAGAATTACAGGCCAATATCCCTGATGAATGTGGATGCAAACATTCTCAACAAGATACTAGCAAATCGAATTCAACACTATATTAAAAGAATTATTCACCACCATCAAGTGGAATTCATTCCTGGGCTATAGGGTTGGTTCAGTATTCACAAATTGATACATCACATTAATAGAAGAAAGGGTAAGAACCATATGATCCTGTCAATAGATGCAGAGTAAGTATTTGACAAAATACAGCATCCTTTCTTAATAAAAACCCTCAAGAAAGTCGGGATAGAAGGAACATACCTAAACATCATAGAAGACATATGTGAAAAGCCCACAGCTAATATCATGCTTAATGAGGAAAAACAGAGCTTTCACTCTGAGATCAGGAGCACGACAGGGATGTCTACTCTTACCACTGTTTGACATAGTGTTGGAAGTCCTAGCATCAGCAGTCAGACAACAAAATGAAATGAAAAGCATCCAAATTGGCAAAGAAGTCAAACTTCACTTTCCACGGATGCCATGATACTCTACATGGAATACTCAACAGACTGCACCAAAAAACTGCTAGAACTGATACATGAATTCAGCAAAGTTGCAGGATATAAAATAAATGTCCAGAAATCAGTTTCATTTCTATACACCAATAAAGAAGCAACAGAAAGAAATATCAAGGAATTGATCCCATTTACAATTGCACCAAGAACCATGAAATACCTAGGAATAAACTTAACCAAAGAGATGAAAGATATGTATGCTGAAAACTATAAAAAGCATATGAAAAAAAGTTGAAGGAGACACAAAGAAATGAAAAAACATTCCATGTTCATGGATTAGAAGAACAAATATTGTTATAATGGGTATACACATTGGATATAATGTGTATACCCAAAGCAGTCTACACATTCAATGCAGTCCCAATCAAAATTGCACCAGCATTCTTCTCAACTAGAACAAACAGTCCTAAAATTTGTATGGAACCACAAAAGACCCCAAATAGCCAAAGTAATATTGAAAAAGAAAACCAAAGCAGGAGGCATCATAATCCTGGACTTTAGCTTCTATTACAAAGCTGTAATCATCAAGACAGTATGGTATTGGTATAAAAATAGACATATAGACCAATGGAATAGGATAGAGAACCCAGAAATGGACCAACAAATGTATGGCCAGCTAATCTTTGACAAAGCAGGAAAAAGTATCCAGTGGAAGAAAGACAGTCTCTTTAGCAAATGGTGCTGGGAGAACTAGACAGCAACATGCAGAAGAATGAAACTGGACCACCGTCTTATACCATACACAAAAATAAAATAGATGAAAGACTCAATGTGAGACAGGAAACCATCAAAACCCTAGAGGAGAAAGCAGCCAACAACCTCTTTGACCTCAGCCACAGCAATTTCTTACTTGACGTGTCTCCAAAGGCAAGAGAAGTAAAAGCAAAAATGAACTACTGGGACCCCATCAAGATAAAAAGCTTCTGCACTGCAAAGGAAACAATCAACAAAACTAAAAGGCCACAGATGGAATGTGAGAAGATATTTGCAAATGACATATTGGATAAAGGATTAGTATAAAAAATCTATAAAGAACTTACCAAACTCCATCTGAAAAACAAATAATCCAGTGAAGAAATGGGCAGAAGACATGAATAGACACTTTTCCAAAGAAGATATTCAGATGGCTAACAGACACACGAAAAGATGCTCAACCTCACTCATCAGGGAAATACAAATCAAAACCCCACTGAGATACCACCCCACATCAGTCAGAGTGGCTAAAATTAACAACTCGGGAAACAACAGACGCTGGGGAGGATGTGGAGAAAGGGGAACCCTCTTGTACTCTTGGTGGGAATGCAGACTGGTGCAGCCGCTCTGGAAAACTGTGGAGGTTCCTCAAAAAGTTAAAAATAGAATTACTGTATGACCCTGCAATAGCACTACTAAGAATTTATCCAAAGGTTACAGTAGTGCTGATGCATAGATGCACATGTACCCCAATGTTTATAGCAGTGCTTGATAGCCAGGTTATGGAAAGAGCCCCTATGTCCATCAACTGATGAATAGATAAGAAGATGTGGTATATATACAATGGAATACTACTTGGTGATGAAAAAGATTGAAATCTTGCCTTTTGCAACAACATGGATGGAACTGGAGGGTATTATGCTAAGTGAAATAAGCCAGTCAGAAAAAGACAAATATCATATGTTCTCACTCATGCAGAATTTGAGTATCCTAATACTTATCCTTATCCTACATAGGGGAAGGGAAGGAAAAATAAGTTACAGAGAGGAAGGCAAACCCTAAGAGATTGTTAAATACAGAGAGAAAACTGAGAGTTGATGGGGGTGGAGGGTTGGGGAGGTGGGGCAAATGGTTGATGGGCACTGAGGAGGGCACTTGCTGGGATGAGTACTGTGTGTGGTATGCAATTGATGAATCATTGGGATCTACTCCCGAAGCTAAGACTATACTGTATATGCTGTATGTTAGCTAACGTGACAATAAATTATTTACAAACAACAGATGCGAAATTTAGGGAACAAAACAGATGAGCATATGGGCGGGGGGGGGGGGGTGGAAAGAAATAAGAGAGAGGGAAACAAACCATAAGAGACTCTTAATGATAGCGAACAGACTGAAGGTTGATGGAGGGAGGGAGGTGGGGATGGCTAGGTGGGTGATGGGTATTAGGAAGGCACTTATGATGAGCACTGGGTGTTGTATGTAAGTGATGAATTGTTTAAAAATTCTCCTGAAATCAATATTGCACTGTATGTTAACTAACTGAAATTTAAATAAAAATTTGAAAAGAGAAAAAAAAAAAAGTCAGACACTTAATCAACTGAGCCACCCATGTTCCCCAAAGCAGTTTTTAATAATAATGAATTCCAGGCTAACACTTTTTTCTTTCATGGATTGTGCTTTTGGTGTTGTATCCAAAAATTCATTGCCAAATACAAGGTCACCAAGATTTTCTTCTATGTTATCTTCCAAAAGTTTTATAGTTGGATGTTTTACATTTAGATCTCTGATCTATTTGAGTTATTCTTGTGAAAGTGTAAAGCCAGCGTCTAATTTCATTTGTTTGCATGTGGATGTCCAATTGTTTTAGCTATCCTTTCTCCATTAAATTGTTTTTGCTTTATTTGTGTGGTTGTATTTATTATCTTAGTGTTATAATGGTTTCTGTTTTTCATTTAAATCTTTGATGTTTGGAATTTAACTTAGTGAATGGTATAAGGAATGGATTTAGCTTTATATTAGCCGGTTAGCTACATAATTATCTCAACACAACTGAGATTAGTGGATCTTTCATTATTCAAGATGTTGCCTTTTATACTCAACTCTCATAAATATATATTTAGGTCTATTTTTGCACTTTCTGTTTCATTTCTGTATATCGCAGTACCATTGCTTTAATAATTGAGCCTTTATAATATAATATCTGAACGGTCCAGGCCCTTCATATTTCTGTTTTTAGAATTGCTTATTTGTGTTGTTTACATATGACATTTAAAATTAACTTGTCTGGTTTCTTCCCCTCCCTGACTAAATCCTACTGATATTAAATTCATAGAAATTATTTTAGGGACAGTTGACTTCTCTAGAATGAATCTCCCCATCCCAGATCCTGATGTTTTTCCATTTGTTCAGCTTTTCTTTTTTATCCTCCAATAGTGTTTTAATATGTTCATCATTTATGACTGGACACTTAAGTATATTGCTAGATATTTTATCTCTCTAGTTTCTGTTGTAAATGGGTTCTTTTCTTTCATTGTCTTCTAACATACACACATTGATATTTTATGGGCGTGTATCTATGTATAATACACGTATATGTGAAATACAGAAGTATGATGTATAGTTATATGTATAATATATATAAATATATGAATACTGATTTCTGTGTATTAAATTTGTGCCCTTTGATCTTCCTGAATTTTTATTATTTTATGAGAGACTGGAGGGACGCCTGGGTGGTTTAGTTGGTTTTGGCACAGGTCATGATCTCATTGTTTGTAGGTTTGAGCCCCATGTCAGGCTCTGTGCTGATGGTGTGGAACCTACTTGGGATTCTCTCTCTCCCTCTCTCCCAGACCCTCCTCCACTCACATGCAGTCTCTCTCTGCCCCTGCCCTACTTGCTGCACACTCTCTTGCTCTTCAAAATAAACATTAAAATAAAAGACTGAAACAAGAAACTAGTTAGATTACAGGAACAATATCTTTATTGTAGAATGCATGAGAAATATAGAAAGCCATGAAAATCTCACCTAAAATGCTTCATAATCCCATTACCTGGAGCTAAACAGCTCTTTATGTTTATATCCTTGAGTGTTTTTTTTTCTAAGACACTGTTATTTGATATTAAATACATACATAAGAGCTTTATCTTTTTTCTAAGATAGCATTATCTGATACTAAATATGTACATAAGAGCTATTTGTATATATTGTATATTATATAGTATGTATATAGTTATATGTAAATAATTTTTCTAAGTTTAAGAATTTTATTAGGCAATAAACTGTTGAGCCAAAACTTACTGGCATTTACTCAAATATGTTAATTTCAATTAACTTGTCAGTTATTTAAAAAAAATTTTTTTTAAAGTTTATTTTTGAGGGGGGGGCAGAGAGAGAAAGAGAGAGAGAGAGCACGTGTGCGCGCTTGCAAGCGGGAGAGGGGCAGAGAGAGAGGGAGACACAGAGTCTGAAGCAGGCTCCAGGCTCTGAGCTGTCAGCACAGAGCCCGACATGGTGCTCAAACTCACCAACTGTGAGATCATGACCTGAGCCAAAGTCAGACACTCAACCAACTGAGCCAACCAGGTGCCCCTAACTTGTCAGTTATTTTTGACCTAAATCCACTTCTTAAAACTTCATAATAAAAAAAAAATAAATATTTGTGGATAATGTTTGGATTGTTTTTATATTTCTTAAAAATACTTTTATATATACTTAAAATGTGCATTTGAGAATATTTATATGTTTTATTTGGCTTGCTTTTTAAAAAGGTGTAACCATGCTATTTTTTTCTTCAAAGCATTTTAATTTGTTCTTTATGTAGAGTGTTTTGATTGAGACCAGTGATCTGCTATTATATTTGACTTTGCTTCTTTGGCAGAAAGAGAGATCAAGGTTTTAGCTAACTTTTTATTCTTTTAATATAGGAAAATTGCAATTGAGAAAAAGATTAAGTTAGTAAAAATCTAAAAATAGAATAACAGGTATAAAGTTAGGGTAAGCTTGACACAAAATAGTTAAAGAATTCTATATTTTAGACCATTTATTGCCAGTTAAGTATGTTTTTGGTAAGATATTTAAAATATTCCTAAAATATCATTGGTTAAAAATATACTGACATATTGATCTATTAAAATTTTCTTGCCTTGATTTTTTCAGGATGTATTAAGTCAAATAAACCAAGTGTTTAGAGTATCATACAGCTGCATGTGTGTAAGATAGCAGGTATTAAGTCCAAAACTCTGAAGGGTCTCCGATGTTACCCTGCTTGGGTATATAATTGCAGAAACACCAGCCCTCTGAATCAGCAATCAGACCCCTCAACAGTGATAGCAGCCAGGGTAGCATGGTAGTGCTAAGTCCCTCTACCCAGTTCTCCACAGAGCAGTAAAGTAAGAACCATATGCTTACACCTGTACTGGTAGTAAGGTTTGGAGGAGAACTCAGAAATTATGACTCTCTGAGCTTCTATAGGAGCTGGAACATCTAATATTTCCTTCTGGAGATTGAGTGCTAGGCTTATCTTTTTCTCTGAAAGTTAACAAATCCTCTCTGGGGCAGGAGAAGGAGGTTTCTGTCCCTAAATTTTTCTCTTTGGCTCCAGGGAAGATAGGAAAGGTTTTATTGCTCTTTGAATGGGAGCTGATGGCTTCTAAGGAAAGGAGACTAGCTTAGAAGGTGCCGAGGAGACACTTTCCAACGTCATATCCTGCCAGGCAGGTTTCATCTGCAGGAGACTTGGACTGTGTAGGAACACTGAGAAATCCAGGGAGGATTGTCTTCTAACAGAGGCATATATAAATATATGTTTATGGCTTATATGTATAAGGCACAGATACTGAAGGTTCGCAGGAAACTGATAATACAGGTTGACAGGAATGGAATGGGGGAGCTGGGATTGGGGGAAGGTGTTGTAGGTAGACTGTTAACTTTTTGGTTCCTTGTGTTTTGAACCATATGGAAAATGATACCAATTTGCAAAATAAATACAACTTATATTAAGAATGAGTATTGGGATTTATATTCTAGAAGTTCTTAGCCATGGTTTCTAAAATATACATAGTTAAATCTGGTGGAATTCAGTGGTTTGATAATTACATGAGGAAAATTTTACTCCCAGTTTTTGGATGAAAAGGGGTAATATTTAGAAAAATAAAGTTAAAATAGCAACTAATATTTATTTGTTGATTGAGAATATCATATATCTAACCAGTGTGAGGGAGGTCAAGTGAGGTATAGGAGATTAAGGCACTATAATCTCAAATGAGGATTAGAAGGTTGTATAATTTGTTCTTCTCCCTGTGTTGTTTTCCCTCCTTCCCCTCCTCCTCTCTTTTTTCTTTTTTTATTAAAGTTCATTTATTTTGAGACAGAAAGTGTGCACTGAAGGGGCAGAGAGAGAGAGAGAGAGAGAGAGAGAATCACAAGCAGACTCCACGCTGTCAGCAGGGAGTCTGATGCGGGTCTGGAACTCATGAACCGGGGGATCATGACCTGGGCCAAAATCGAGAGTCAGATACTTAACCGACTGAGCCACCCAGGCGCCCCTCTTTTCTTTAAAAAAAAAAAAATTTTTTTTTGTCACAGGGATTTTGGTATGGGAAAATAGAAGAGAATATTCCCTTTTTTACTGGCGTTTTAGAATCTGAGTAATGACAGAAACATAATGTAAAAATAGTCTTTTTTTTCCAAAAAAAAAGGCTGAATGCCTGCTGCTCCAAAAGCAGGGTCAAATAGACTCTTCAGTTTCTTTTTTTTTTTTTTTCTTTCTTTCTTTCTTTCTTTCTTTCTTTCTTTCTTTCTTTCTTTCTTTCTTTCTTTTTTGACACCCATTCAGTTCTGGGTTATATATCTTATGTACCCAATGGTTGTGATAGGAGGGTGTCCGGAAAAGAATGCCAAGCAAAAGGAATGCCTTTCTAGAGCAGGGAGAGCGCCCAGGTCAGAGCAACCCCAGGCTGTTTTACCCCATCATTAAACAAGGAAATGCCAAGACAGACTTTTCCTTTTATCCATTTCTGTCAGTTTTCTCCTCTTTGTGACTTGAATGAAAGAGCACAGGCTTATGCATGGATCCTAGAGATCCTTCGATGTCCCCATATTCTGGAAATTAACATTAAAAACTTATTAAAGTTAGGAAGCCACTGGGAAACAATCATGGAGATCATTAGATTATGAATGTCATTAGTTTTGGTTATTATTATCTCATGGATAATGACTACTTAATGAGCTTTGGGACATTAGGCAAGGTAACCTCTCTAAGCCCCATGACCTTATCTGCAAAACGGAGTTAATGATAGTACTGATTTCAGATGGTTGCTATGAAAATTAAGCAAGACTACGTGCATTTCTGAGTGTTTTTAGTTATAAGCCTCTGAATCTGGGTCTGACTGGCTTAAGTAGAAAAGGATTTGGAGTGGATATAGGAAATCTCAGGCTCACTAGAAGGGCTGGAGAACTGGACTCAGACTTAATACGGCTCTAAATTATAGTCAAAGCATGATACACAACTAGTCTGGGGATGACCTGCCGCATTACTGCTGAGTGTCAGATGCCACAGCCTGTGTCACCTGTGCTGGGGCTGTCATTGATACTGTTGTCATTCCTGCTTTTAACATTTTTAAAAAAGGTTTATTAATTTTGAGTGGAAGAGAGAAAGCACCAGCAGGGAGGGGCAGAGAGAGAGGGAGAATCCTGAGCAAGCTTTGCACTATCAGCACAGTGCCTGACATGGGGCTTGATCCCATGAACTGGGAGATCATGACCTGAGCCGAAATCAAGACTCAGCTGTTTAACTGACTGAGCCACCCAGGCGCCCCTGTCATTTAAAGCTGACTGTTGCTATGTTGCCTCTTGAAATAATTCTATACTGTCCCGTATACTTTACATCACTGGCTTCTGGTCCAGAATGTTAGGTAAGTGATCCTGGGTCTTATGGCCATGCCTTGCAGCAGGAAGCCTAGAAGAGCAAGTTTATGACATCATTAACTTTTGATGTGTGTGTGTGTGGGAGGGACTTGAATACATAGAAAACTGGAAATCCCCAAAGCAAAAGAGAGGAGTTCAGAGCTGGTCAGTTCCCAAACTGATAAAATTACCATTACCATGGAGTGCTTAGTACTATGCCTGACATGTGGTAGGTGCTCCCCAAATGTTGACTTTTGTTAATTTATAGTTGCCAGTTTTGTTGAGAAGCAAGGTTACAGGGATTTCTACTCCCAGATACGGTTTTTGAAGCAAATGGATTAGAGTTGCTAGAGCAATAAAGATGAATGGGCAGATGTAATTTCCAGGCTTACAGTTTCCATGGTAGCTCAGTTAAGTTCACTAGATGGCACCTCCCCACAGACTGAAATGTCTCAAAGGTAATTCTGGACAGGCTAGCTAAAATGTATAAGCAGCAAAAACCCAAATTGCCACCAAGACTCCCTTACTATTCATTAGATACCTCCCTTTTCACCTGGTTTCCAATTTATGAGTGGTCAATAATAGCACAGTTTGGCCTTAGTGCCAGAAGACCTGAGTTTGAATCTCAGCTCTACCAGTGACTGTCACTATGGCCTCCACAAGTTACTTAATCCCTCAAACTGTTTTTTGTGTGTGTTCATGTGTGTGCGTGTATGTGTGTGTGTAATAAATAATATTTAAATAATGCCATTGAGGATTTAAATTTAAATGAAAACTTGAAAATATCTAGCATATAGTGAGTAATGCCTTGTAAATATTTCTTTTAAAAACAAAACAAGAGGGACGCCTGGGTGGCTCACGGTTTTGTGAATTTGAGCCCCACAGGGGCTCTGCACTGAGTGTGTGGAGCCTGCTTGGGATTCTCCCTCTCTGCCCCTTCCCCCCACTCATACTCTCTCTCTGTCTCTCAAAATAAATAAATAAACTTTAAAAAACTGTAAAAATTAAAAAAAAATTAAAAAAAATAAAATAAAACAAAGAGCCCTGGCAATTACAGAATATCAAGTTTTACATTTCTTTTAAAAAATTGAAGAAATCTATAATGTAGATGTAAGCCAGTGTAATTTAGGGTACTTACTTCAGGGTACCCATAAAGTAATAGTTTTATAATAATACTAAGACATTATTTGCCTTTTTCATTTTCATTCTCTTATGAATTCAGTTTTCAGAGTCTATATGATATACTGTGTGATGTCACAACAGATTGAGTGAAAAAGCAGATATGGGAATTCAGCTGTCTTATGTTAATCCAGATATTAAAGAGATTTGCAAATTGTAAAACAATGCTACTCTTATCACTAACTTTTTCTTTTGTTTTGGAAAATTTAGTTATTTTAAAATAAAGTGTTACTGGGGCGCCTGGGTGACGCAGTCGGTTAAGCGTCCGACTTCAGCCAGGTCACGATCTCGCGGTCCGTGAGTTCGAGCCCCGCGTCAGGCTCTGGGCTGATGGCTCAGAGCCTGGAGCCTGTTTCCGATTCTGTGTCTCCCTCTCTCTCTGCCCCTCCCCCGTTCATGCTCTGTCTCTCTCTGTCCCAAAAATAAATAAACGTTGAAAAAAAAATTAAAAAAAATAAAATAAAATAAAGTGTTACTATGCAGTGGTGTTTATTATTTTTACAATAAATAACAAATATTTTTAAATTGCTGTTTTAATTTCTATTTTAACTTCTATTTAATTTATAATTTAATACTATAAATAGATATAACCTACATAAACAAAAGCTCTTTGAGGGGCTCAGTGATTTTTAAAGGTACAAAAGTATCCTGAGACCAAAAAGTTTGAGAACTGTTGTGTAAGCAGAAAGTACCATGTTTTCCTTAAGAAGAAACCATGGTTGACTAATCTATTGGAAATAGTTTATTTAAGTACATGAACATGGGACAATTTAAAAAAATTCTTTAAGTTTAGCCTAACAAAAATACACACACACACACACACACACACACACACACGGGGATTAAGTGGAATGAGTTGCTATGGATAATTTATACAGAACTGGAAAATTTAAAAAGGAGATTCTTTTGGATGAAGAAATGTGACTAATTAGTCTGATCTATACACTGAAAAGATGATTTGGAAGAATTATGGTCAAGTGGAAAGATCATTGAATTAGGAATGAAGAGACCTGTTTTATGTTCTGTTCCTGGCTCGTCAATTCCATAAATGTATTTTTGAGTAAGTAAGCTCTTTTTCTGTTTTGGATTTGCACTTCTTCAAATGAATGAGAATAAATAATTCCCACCTTGTTTTTTCTTTCATGCATTCAACAAATATTGTTTACTTAGTGTACTATGTTCTATTCTAAGTTATTGTGGATATAGTGATAAAATATGCAAGGTCCTGATGAAAGAAGGAACAGTTCAATAAGAAAGGCAGGGATAAGCAAGTAAATAAATATATAAGCAATTATAAATTGTGATAAGAACTAGGAAGGATCAGATAATGTAAATTAAAGAGAAAATGCTACAGACCTACTTACATAGCACCAACAGGGATGGTTTCTTTGAGGCAATGATATTTAAACTGAGACCAGATATGTGAGAAGGAGCAGAGGGAATAGTCTTCAGCAACAAGAATTGTGTGTGCAAAGGCCCTCAGGTGTGCCAAAAGTATGTAGACCTGAGGAATGGTAAAACAGTACAGAGTTGGGAGAAGTAGGTCATGCAGAGCCTTATACTCTCTGAAAAGAAACCTTCAGTTTAGATGTGTAAAGGGCTGAAATGTGTTCAAGGCTTAGAGATTTGTAAGGGATTCTTTGACCAGAGTGGGATGTTAGTGAATACAACTTAAATATATTAACGTGGTTTGGGTGGAGAATGAGCACTATTTCTCACAACTGTTCCTGGTTGATGTTCACAGGGACAGACAAATGATTGAGAGAGTGATTTTAAATCAGTATTAAAATGCTTAGGTTCTTACTACTGATAATTTGTTCAAAAGACTTAAGTTTCTTTTTTTGATTAGGTTCTTTAACTTACTCAAAATATATGTTAGATAACTATATATCAGATTTTTCTACAAATTACATCTCTGTTTATTTCAGTGCTCTTCTTTTTAATGAAGTAAAATATATTACCACCCTGGAAGACCTACAGAACATAGAAAATTCCCTGAAAGGAAAAGCAAACATTGCATTCTCATATGTAAGAGCCATCGGAACACCAGGTATTGAGCTTTTCTTTTAATCTTTGTTGTGCCTCTACACTTCTCTGAGAATGTTGAAGGACTTAAAATGGCATCCTTACTAGTATGTTTTCTTTCTTTAAACAAGCAGCAGAGTATCGTGGTTGAAAAAAACCCTGGAGCCAGATTGCCTAGGTTAGATACCCTGTCCCGACAACTTACAGCATGACCTTGGACAACTTAATGTAACTTTAGGCTTTTTAATCAGTAAAATGGTGAAAATAACTTGTGCCTACCTTTTAGTGTTATTGTGAGGACCAAATGAATTCAAATAATTAAAATATTTCCTGGCGTATAGTAGTGCTCTGGAAGTGTTAATTGCTATTTTTATTTCCTTATAGTCCTCATGGTACCTGGTATAGTAGTCTATAGTATTTGATAAATGTTGACTAAATGCTTTTCTTTTTTAATATATACCATTTATGACTTTTTCCTGATTTAAAAAAAATGTATAGTTCTGACAGCATCATCTTGAGCATTAATATATAATTTTGTAGTAAAGAAGTTTATAAACATGAACAAAGTATAGTTATGCTTTCAGGACTTTTATTTGTTAATGGTTGTAACTTGATCATGTTAATATAAAATGTTAAAGATATTTTAAAAATCACATATGCTCTAGGAAATAAAATCATTTATTGTAAATCACTGTTTAAAAAATGTTTATTTTTGAGAGAGAGAGAGAGAGAGAGAGAGAGAAAGAGGGAGGGGCAAAGAGAGAGGGGAACAGAGGATCCAAAGTGGGTTCTGCACTAACAGCAGAGAGCCTGATGTGGCGCTCGAACCCACAAACTGTGAGATAATGACCTGAGCCAAAGTCAGCTGCTCAACTGACTAAGCTACGCAGGCACCCTGGAAATCACAATTTTTATCAACATAAAGCTTGATGGCTACATAGCATGCCACTGAATTTAATATACTTGTAAAATAATACTCTACAGTCAGCCTGTTTTTGTTTACATTTCAGGGTTTTCAGGTTACTGTTCATAGTTTTTATTTGTCCTCAGTGAGAGGGATGAGCTAGAGAGGGTTTACATTGCTACAGTGGAACCAGAACTCCCTGATGTATATTTTAACAGGATCAATCTGACTTCTATGTTTGGAATAGACTGGAAGTAGCAACAGTAGAATAAGGAAGGAAAATTAGGTAGTTATTCCAATAAGGCAGGCGAAAGATGATGGTGGGTGGCTTGGACCAGGGTGTGAGCAGTGGAGGTGGCAATAAATTTGAATTCTAGCAGTATTTTGGATGTAGGACTAACTGAATTTTCTGACATATTAGATTCCGAGTGAGGGAGAAATAGCAGAGACAAGGGTGGCTCTGGGGTTTTAGCCTGAGTTACTTTAAAGGTGAAATTGCTGATAACTGAGGTGGGGAAGATTGGAAATAGTTTGGAGAGGAAGCTCTAGACTTTTTGGACATCATGCTTGTGAAATACCCTTTATACGCCCAAGAAGAGATATCAGCAAGGTAGCTGGATATTACTAATCTGCATTTGATGGTAGAGATATACCCTAGGGTTATAAATTTGGGAGATAAAGCTGTGAGACCAGAAGAGATCACAAAGCAAATGATCCTAGATGGAAAAGAGAAGACTGAACTGTTTAGATCTGTCAACATTTACAGGTCACTGAAGTGAGAAGGAACCAGTAAAGGGAAGGAATGGACTGTGTAGTAGAGATGCCCTGTAAGCAAAGACAAGATCTTGAGGAAGAGATAGCAACAGTTGTGTCAATGATGCTGAAGGGTTACTTAAGATAAGAGCTGCCTATTGGCCATTCTTAGCAGTATGGAATTTGTTGGTGACCTTCACAAGTTTCTGTAGAGTGCTAAGGGTAAATGCCTAATGGGGATACAAGAGAATAGGTAGAAAGCAACTGGAGACTGTGAATATGGAGACTCATTAGAGAAATTTCTAGAAAAATGGGGCAGTGGTTGGAAGAGTATGTGGGTCAAGTGAAGAATTTCTTAAGAAACATATTTGTATGTTGACAAGAAAGATCCAGTAGGAAGGGGTAAATACAAGCATGGAGGAAAAAGTGGGGAGAATTACTGAAGCAACATCTCTGAGTAGACAAGAGGGGATTGAATCTAGTGAATGAGGGGAGGGTTGGTTCTTTGTTGGGAGCACAGAAAATTCATCTGTGGTAAAAGGAGGGAAGACAAAGAATATGGGCCTCAATTTTAAGTGGGTAGATAAATATAATGCTTATGGAAGTTTCTTTGGTTTTGCTTTTTTAATTGGCTGTGTTTTCTCAGTGAACTAGAAATAAAATCATCAGATAGCTTGAGGAGAGAAGAGATTAAATAGTTGTTTTAGAAGGCCTGAAAATAAAGAATGGTTGCTAGGCAGCAATAAGAGTTGATATCAGTAATCTAAAGTGAGATCAGTATTATGGTGATGCTAACAGGTTTTTTGGTTTTTGCCCCCTCCAGCCATGTTTACTTTTATAGGTGTAAGTACAGAATAGGCAGAGTGGCTGATTTAACCTGGATTGTGTTTTAGCCAGACAGGCAGGGGAGTGATTATATAAAGACTGACCATGGAATGTAAGCTGGGTTAAGAGGGAAGAGAAGACTTGAAGGAGTGAAGGACAGTGAAAATGGTAAGACTGTAGTTCCTGGAGGATTGTGTACTAGACAGAGTAACTTTGAGATGGAGGGGTGTGTGTATTTATGGAGGGAAGAGGTAGTGCTGGGGATGCTAGACACTGAGATTTTGGAGGGGTTTGCAGTGATTGGGTTATTACAAGGCCTGGAGTAGGATCATAGCAGTGAGTGGTTAAGGTAGATTTGAAGAGAGATCACTGAAGTGTCTTGAGAAGACCAAAGACTGAGAGGCTAGGATTTTGCAAGGATCATCTATGGGGATAATAAAATCACAAAGGATTATAATGGGAGTAGTATTGGAGAGAGTAACAGTGTGACAGAAGCCAATTTTGTGTGTGTGTGTGTGTGTGTGTGTGTGTGTGTGTGTGTGTAATGAGGGGAGTTGTCTCTGGCTGGGGTGGTCATCTACCACTCAAAGGCAGAATGGTGATGGGAATACTCTGATGATAATTGACTCAAATGGTAGAAGATCCACGGGGAAGAGGAAGATGACTGCCTGGAAATGGCAGTGAGGAAAAAAGGGAAAATAAAATGAAATGAAAAGGAAGAAATATTTCAAATAAATACTTTGAAAATATTTCCCAGAACTGAAGGATTTGAGCTTCCAAACTGAAAGGGCTCACTGAATCCCAGCGTAATGGATAAATGGATGAATGCTTTGCCACACCAAAGCATCTTATTATGCAGTTTCAGAATATTGGGAACTAACACTGTTCTAAAATGTTCCAGAAATGATGAAAGAGTGTATACATTTAAAGGATCAAGCATCAGAATGGCATTTGTCCTCTTAGTTGCAGCCCTAGAAACTGAAGAAAATGGAGCAATGCTATCGAAATTCTTAGGGGAAATTACTTGAACCTAGAATTCAATATGCAGACAACTACAGTTAGTTACAGTATAGAATAAGGACACTTTCAGAAGTGTAAGTTCACAAAACGTGTATTTCCTATATCCTCTCGCAGGAAGGTGGTAGAGAATGGGAGCAAGGGAGCAAAACAGTTAAGAAGATGTGGGTAACAGACCCATAACTAGTGAAGAAATTGAATCAGTTATCAAAAATCTCCCAGAGTCCCGGGACAGATGGCTTCCCAGGGGTAATTCTACCAGACATTTAAAGCAAAGTTAATACCTATTCTTCTCAATCTGTTCCAAAAAAATAGAAATGGAAGGAAAGCTTCCAGGCTCATTCTATGAAGCCAGCATTACCTTGATTCCCAAACCAGACAGAGACCCCACTAAAAAGGAGAATTACAGGCCAATATCCCTGACGAGCATGGATGCAAAAATTCTCAAGATACTAGCAAATTGAATTCAACAGCATATAAAAAGAATTATTCACCATGATCAAGTGGGATTCATTCCTGGGCTGCAGGGCTGGTTCAATATTTGCAAATCAATGTGATACATCACATTAATAAAAGAAAGGGTAAGAACCATGTGATCCTGTCAATAGATGCAGAGTAAGTATTTGACAAAATACAGCATCCTTTCTTAATAAAAACCCTCAAGAAAGTCGGGATAGAAGGAACATACCTAAACATCATAGAAGACATATGTGAAAAGCCCACAGCTAATATCATCCTCAATGGGGAAAAACTGAGAGCTTTCCCCCTGAGATCAGGAACATGACAGGGATGTCACTCTCACCACTGTTGTTTAACATAGTGTTGGATGTCCTAGCATCAGCAATCAGACAACAAAATGAAATAAAAGACATCAAAATCGGCAGAGAAGAAGTCAAACTTTCACTTTTCGCAGACAACATGATACTCTACCTGAAAACCTGAAAGACTCCACCATCAGACTGCTGGAACTGATACATGAATTCAGCAAAGTTGCAGGGTACAAAAATCAATGTACAGAAATCGGTTGCATTTCTATGCACCAATAATGAAGCAACAGAAAGAGAAATAAAGAAACTGGCCCATTGACAATTGCACCAAGAACCATAACATACCTAGGAATAAACATAACCAAAGATTTAAAAGGTCTATGTGCTGGAAACTATAGAAAGCTTATGAAGGAAATTGAAGAAGACACAAAGAAATGAAAAAACATTCCATGCTCATTGGAATTGGAATTGGATTGGAAGGATAAGTATTGTTAAAATGTAAGTACTACCCAAAGCAATATACACATTCAATGCAATCCCAATCAAAATTGCACCAGCAGCCTTCTCAAAGCTAGAACAAACAATCCTAAAATTTGTATGGAACCACAAAAGACCCCAAATAGCCAAAGTAATCTTGAAAAAAGAAAACCAAAGCGGGAGGCATCACAATCCTGGACTTTAGCCTCTACTACAAAGCTGTAATCATCAAGACAGTATGGTATTGGCACAAAAACAGACACATAGACCAATGGAATAGAATAGAGAACCTAGAAATGGATCCATAAATGTATGGCCAGCTAATCTTTGACAAAGCAGGAAAGAGTATCCAATGGAAAAAAGACAGTCACTTTAGTAAATGGTGCTGGGAGAACTGGACAGCAACATGCAGAAGA
Source organism: Lynx rufus (assembly GCF_022079265.1). Taxonomy (NCBI): domain Eukaryota; kingdom Metazoa; phylum Chordata; class Mammalia; order Carnivora; family Felidae; genus Lynx; species Lynx rufus. The sequence continues at coordinate 48,223,802 of NW_025814831.1, forward strand.
ATGAAACTGGACCACTTTCTTACACCATACACAAAAATAAACTCAAAATGGATAAAGGACCTAAATGTGAGACAGGAAACCATCAAAACCCCAGAGGAGAAAGCAGGCAACAACCTCTTTGATCTCAGCCACAGCAATTTCTTACTCAATACATCTCCAAAGGCAAGGGAATTGAAAGGAAAAATGAACTACTGGGACCTCATCAAGATAAACTTCTGCACTGCAAAGGAAACAGTCAACAAAACTAAAAGGCAACAGATGGAATGGGAAAAGATATTTGCAAATGACATATCATATAAAGGGTTAGTATAAAAAAATCTATAAAGAACTTAACCAAACTCAGCACCTGAAAAACAAATAATCCAGTGAAGAAATGGTCAGAAGACATGAATAGACACACTTTTCCAAAGAAGATATCCAGATGGCCAACAGGCACATGAAAAGATGCTCAACCTCACTCATCGTTAGGGAAATACAAATCAAAACCCCACTGAGATAACCAGCTCACACTGGTCAGAGTGGTTAAAATTAACAACTCAGGAAACAACAGATGCTGGTGAGGATGTGGAGAAACGGGAACCCTCTTGCACTGTTGGTGGGAATGCAAACTGGTGCAGCCAATCTGGAAAACAGTATGGAGGTTCCTCAAAAAATTAAAAATAGAACTACCCTATGACCCAGGAATAGCAATACTAGGAATTTATCCAAAGGATACAGGAGTGCTGATTCATAGGGGCACATGTACCCCAGTATTTATAGCAGCACTTTCAACCATAGCCAAATTATGGAAAGAGCCCAAATGTCCATCAACTGATGAATGGATAAAGAAGATGTGAGATAGGGGCGCCTGGGTGGCGCAGTCGGTTAAGCGCCCGACTTCAGCCAGGTCACGATCTCGCGGTCCGTGAGTTCGAGCCCCACGTCAGGCTCTGGGCTGATGGCTCAGAGCCTGGAGCCTGCTTTGGATTCTGTGTCTCCCTCTCTCTCTGCCCCTCCCCTGTTCATGCTCTGTCTCTCTCTGTCCCAAAAATAAATAAACGTTGAAAAAAAAAATTAAAAAAAAAAAAAAAGATGTGAGATATATATATATATATATATATATACATACATACACACATACATATACATACACACACACACACACACACACAATGGAATACTACTTGGCAATGAGAAAGAATGAAGTCTGGCCATTTGCAGCAACGTGGATGGAACTGGAAGGTATTATGCTAAGTGAAATAAGTCAGAGAAAGATAGATATCATATGTTTTCACTCATATGTGGAACTGGAGAAACTTAACAGAAGACCATGGGGGAAGGGAAGAGGAAAAAATAGTTATAAACAGAGAGGGAGGGAGGCAAATCATAAGAGACTCTGAAATATAGAGAACAAACTGGAGGTTGATGGGGGGCGGGGGAGGGGAAAATGGGTGATGGGCATTGAGGAGGGCACTTGGGATGAGCAGTGGGTGTTGCATGTAGGCGGTGAGCCATGGGAATCTGCCCCCAAAACCAAGAGCACACTGTACACACTGTATGTTAACCAATTTGGCAATAAATCATATTTAAAAAAAAGAAAGAAGATATGGGTAACAGGCCAAAGGACCCAACACAAGAGAAAGAGTAAGAGAATTCCTAGGATGATGACGAAGTGAGTTCCCAGAATGAAAGCCATGCAGCACATCAAGTTGCAGTAGTCTACATTGCAGCAAACCAGAAGGCTGTGCAGAAATGTCTCCAGGATGAGGAGGCCAATAGTGTGCCAGATCTGTTTGGAGTATTGAGAGCATTAGCCAGTTGTGGACGAATTTAGAAAGAAATTTAAGTAGAAATTAAAAAGTTATAGCCAGTGGAAAAGGTAGTTGTTCGAGAAAAGAGAAATGTTCATTTTACACCCTATATCTCACTTGTAAATAATATTTGCTGAGTTACAACCATGTAAATACTGATATTTGAGCTAATAAAAGTTAGAACTATATTGGGATTATCGAGGGGATAGAAATATGTATGTTTGTGAAGCGAGGTTTTGGGAAAGAGCTAATTTGTCATCTGCCAAAGTGGGAAGTCAATAGGTAATAGCAATAACACTTAAAAAAATCAGGAAATAAGAGTGTGAGAATGTCATTTAAAGACTTGGAGGTAAATACCAAAAGAAACAGAAAGAGAATTGAAAGCAGGTGTCTCTTGGGAGTTGAAAATGGGGAGAAATTATTGTTTTTCTTTATATGCTTTGTGGAATTGTTTCTTTTTGAGCTATATATAAGAATAAGTTTGATTAAAAGATAACCAAGCCAGAAACAATAAGCAGGCATATACACATCTAAAATATATAAAAGTCGGATGGTAGATGCATAGTCTCTCCCCCACTACAAGGAAGAAACTGTACAGATTTGTCATATGTTATATTCTCAAGTATAATTCACTTTTATTCCCTCTTAACTCTTCTCTTTCCTTGAATAGAATAGACTTTTCATAACTGCTTTAACTGCCTGCATTTTCCCAACTGGGATCTCTACAAGGGATTTTTCTTTATAATAGAGCCTAAAAGGCTGTAGGGCAATATTCAGAAGAGAGTCACACAAACTGGCTCCTCATGTCTCCCAACTCCCTTATCTCTTCTTCAGAGCATAGAGCGGTCATGGAAGCTGCTTTTGTGTATGGGACCACGTACCAGTTTGTCCTGACCACGGAAATTGCCCTTTTGGAAAGTATTGGGTAAGTACAAGAGGCATATGTGAACAATTTTAAGTTTGCTTCTTTTACATTACTTACTCAACATCTCCATCAGACTCACATTGTGGACTTACCCGAAAGGAATTGTAAGCAGATGTGAATATATAAATGAAACCAGAAATCCCCTTCATTACTATTGTCTGCTGTTCTACAGTCTGAAAATGATTTTAAATATACAGAGGTGATATTAGGCTAAGGTGAACAAAGTCAAAATGGATAAGCCACAAGATGTGATCCCATGAGTGGCCAAGTGTATTTTAGGATTACATCTCCCACAGTGATCAGATAGGTGATAAAATAACAGCTTTCATAACTAAGCTCCAGAAGTTCTTTCTGAGAGTTCTGTAAGTTATTTTGTCAGAATAGTCTTAAATATATTTAAGTACCGTTTTTGAGCAGAACGTTTTAAATGTTTATTTTTCATGTCTAGTTTCTAGCTTACAATTTTAGGTTGAGACCTTCTTTTGACTTTTTGCCTGGGCAACCTAGGGTTGAAGTTTTTCTTTTCTTTAGTACTTACAGATACGAGGAATAGCCATGTATTTTAAAGATGTGGCTTTAAAATGCTTGTCAGGAAAATTAACCCAAAGCCAAGCAAAATGGTGATTCTGTGACTTACACCATGCAAGAGTTTTTAATGAGCCCTCTTGCTAACCTCTCAGAAAACAGTGACTGTTTGATATACTATACACAATTAATTAAACCCCAGACATTTTACAACTTTGTAAATTTAGAGGTTAGAGCATAGAAAGCAGATTAAGTGAAATGGTTTTTTGAGAGGAGTGGGTAGGCAGAGAATTAAGTTCCTGAGAAGAGAAGTTCTGTTTTTACCACTCTGTACAAAGTTAGCTCGTATTCCTTTTTACATTAATCTGTTCGTGAACTGTCATTCTGCTGGTTCCCTTATTAACGAGTTAAATAAAACTCTGATGCATGTTTACTGTTTGTATAAAAATTAATATTTTTAGCAATTTGAGACTTGTGTTGACGGTACCACAGAGCTTTGCCCTAAGTCATGGAGTCTTGAGATAACGATGAGCAGCTGGTTTTCTACTCCCAGTGTAGACTGGGGGAAGCCTTCTTATTCTCATCTCATGGCGGTTCTATCCTAGCTCCACAGTTTTTCTGAGGGTTAATTGTTTATACTTTTTTGTGTGTGTCACTAGCTTCTTTATTTATTATTTTCAACTTTATAGTTGTAAATAAAGGTGACATGCCTAAAACATAGAGGGGTGTTTATTAGCAATTTAAATTAAGTTATTTATTTATTATGTATATAGGTTCTGTCATTTTATCTTACAAATTCTGTTCAGCAAGATATACTATATACATAGTATATTTTCTGATCTATGGCTAAACATGGTAATGTTCTGGAGGGGTTTTTGCTTTCCCTTATTTTTAAAATGAGAATTTTAAGATATCCAGTTATTCTTTTTTTTCTTTTGTATACTTTTGAGTGTATGATGCATTGGAGATGTTTGAATACTCATTTTTTCATGGATAGCAAGATGGTGAGTGATCATACCTAGACCTGATATGACAGGAAGGTACTGTGGATTCAGAGTACAATAGTCATATGGCATGACTTCTAGATGAAGTTGGCTATGACTTTGGGTTGTCTCTTAGTAGAGGAGAGGTGAATGCATTTTTTCCTTTGTTCATTCTTTTACTCAACAAATATTTATTGAATACCTTCTGTGTGGTAGGCACTATTCTAGTTGCTGGGGCTGTAACACTGGATAAGTCTAGTATATTAGTTGTTATAGCACATTGCGCCTGAATTTGTTTGAAATTATATGTTGGTTAAGGGAGGTGTACATGATAGGTAGTATAAGAGGTAGATACCATAGGAACACCAGGGGTTTCTGTTACCTCCCCGTACTCCCTTCTTTAAGAATCTGTGTATAGACCAAGAAACATGTTACACCCTCACCCCATTTATCACTGTCAGTTAAATCAGAGATGGCCATCTGATCCATGGTCAGCCAGCCCACTGGCTTATCTGAGCAAATTAGGTCCCCTCTCAGGAACTTGGAATTGAGCATGGAGAAACTAAACTATACAGTGTTTTGGCTCTCTTGTTATAGGAATGTTTTGCCCATGTAGAAGTAAAGCAGAGAGAATTGTCATATATGTGTGTATGTGTGTGTGTGTGTGTGTATACACATATATATATACATATATATGTATATATATTTTAATGTTTATTTTGGAAGGAGAGAGAGGAAGAGCATGAGCAGGGGAGGAGCAGAGAGAGAGAGAGAGAGAGAGAGAGAGAGAGAGACACAGAATCCGAAACAGGCTCCAGGCTGTGAGCTGTCAGCACAGAGCCTGATGCAGGGCTCAAACTCATGAACCGTGAGATCATGACTTGAGCCAAAGTCAGTGCTTAACTGACTGAGCCACCTAGGCGCCCTGAGAGAGTTGTCATTATAGTGAGAGTTGGGAGCTGAAAGGTATTAATGGCAAAATGAAGGTCCCTTGAACTCTTGCTATTCAGATTTATATGTTCATTCTCTGATCCACTTACTTGAATTTTCCTTGTATCCTGTAGTATATACTTCTACACTTCCAATAAGTAGCCCCCCCCACTACCTTTTTGGTTACCTACAACCCATGATCTCTGATTCAGTAATTTTCCAGTATTATTTTATTATTTCAGAGGTTATGATATGAGGTCCAACCTCAGCTGGGTCCTCCTGCTTTCAGCACTTTACTTTCAGTATATTTAGGGTTCTCCTTAAAAAATTACATACTTTGATTGGGTCTTGGCTATATATTTCCTTTGTCTAAAGTACCCATTTGTCTTATCTTCTTGGAGAAGTCATTCTTTTCTTTACTGTTTTTAATCTCTGTGATCTTCCTCTCCCTTTCTTTCTTCTCCCTGACTTGAAGCAGAATGAAATATTTCTGTTTCTCATAGCACTTTGCATGTTATAGCACTTATAAACTACATTAAAAAAACTAAATATATTCACTTTATTCTAAGCCCCTCAAGTATTTGAATTATCTTATTCATCTGAGTCTTTTGTATTTAGTACACATTAAGTAATCCTTGAGTGATCATTTCTTTAATCAGTAAATCTATTAGAAATTGGTTTGTCATTAAATTTGAAATCAGTGAACCTCAGATCTCAGTTTAAGCATGTATCAAGAATTGAAATAACATTTTAAAAATAAAAATTTACAGTTTTTACCAAACCCTACTAATGCCATATGGAGATTTTTAAAATGTTATTTTAATTTTGGCAAACCTTACTTACCCACTATAAGTTTACCTTTGAATTGTCATATTGACAGGATGCCAGAACTCAAATTATAAGCCATATTTGCTGAGTTTTGTAATATTTCAGATACAAACTCACAAACTCCCACAAACTGTCACATGGTTTCTATCTTAAGGCATGTTTTGGCTGAAGTTTATTCAAAACAGATTTGAGTTTAAATTAAACCTAGAAAATTTGTGTTACAAGGCTTTATTTAGCATAGTTCTAGAAAAGCAACTACATTTGAAGATAATCTCCTTGTCCTCAAGGTGACAGTCTTTTATTAAAAAAAAAAAAAATTGTGTAGACCTGCCTGTAATCTAATTTAGAAACTACCATATTAAAGAGCTCAGGGAAAAAAGTTGCTTATACAACTCAAAAACTGTACCTTCTTTTTCGCTTAGGTCCATTTTATTTTGTTTTACTGTTTTACATTTTTACTAAAAAGGTAATTCAATAGCATGAGACTTAAAGGCAAAGATACTTGGAACTATGTCTTTCTGGATGGTAGAAAGATCATACGTTGAACTTCTTCATGTGTTGTCTTGTGTCCCTAATTTTTAATTTGCAGCACTGAGGCCATAGAAAATGCACATTTCTACTTTTTTCATTGTAAACAAGTCTTGGATTTGACCCAGCAATGTAGAAGAACACTGATGGAACAGCCACTGGCTACACTAAACATTCATCGATTTATTAAGACAATGGAAGCACCTCTGCTGGTATGTTTCTTACTTTAATATATTAGATAATTCATACATAAAATTTATTAAGTTTTCATCCATAGATATGCTAAATTTTATTTAGATGTGCTCTATCTTTTCCCATTTCCTTGGACATACTCATTGAGGGTGATTTATGAGTAACTACTTATTAAAGGTAGAATAGAATAATATTCATGAAATGATATTTTAATGCCTGGAAGTATTGTTGCATTGAAATCCAAATATAGCTTCGTGTAAGTGGAAATATTCTGTGGTAGTTTTTTTTTTAAATAAATATTTCTTTTTTTTTTTTTAATTTATTTCAGAGAGAGAGAGAACATGAGCAGGGGAGGGGCAGAGAGAGAGGGGGAGAGAGAATCTCAAGACGATCATGTGGAGCCAGATGTGGGGCTCGAACTCATGAATCTAGATCAGGACCTGAGCCCAAATCAAGAGTGAGCAGCTTAAGTGATTGAGCCATCCACGCCCCTCTCTGTGGTAGTTGTAATGAACTGCAACCACTCCAAGATCACAAAGATCATATCATGGTTAGGAAAGACTTCTTTTGTGAATGTTTTGATGGCTACTTTAAAAGTTGGTAAATATTGGACTATAGCATTTCTGGTGCCCCACTTTCCTTAGTGCTAGCTGGGAAGAATTTATAGAGATGATGATCATCAGACCTTTCTCTCTGAAAGCTTGAAGGATTGTCCTGAGCATGCACGAAACCTTCAGTAGGCCTTCTTACTGAGTACTTCCTTTGTAAATAAAAATGATGCATGTGTATTATAAATAATCCAAACAGTGTGGCAAAATATAAAGAAAAAAAATTTTTAAGCCATCTAATCCTGGCACTCAGAAATATTAGACGTCAGATGACCATCACACCAGTCTGTACCCATATAGATACATACAGTGTCTGTGGGTGTGTGGATTAATGGACACATCCTATTGTATGTGCTACTTTATAGTAAGAAATTTATATTCTTACTTGAATTCAGCAGAGGAAAAAGAAGGTGATGTGAAAAGAGGGATTACGGAAATTTTGATATATCATTTGTTCATTTGTGGGCTCTTTAGGAAATGTTTTGAATGTTGAAAATGATTATGAAAAACATTAAGAAATTAATTATTTTTTTTAAAAACTACACATTTTCATTTTAGATAGAATTGATCTACTTTTTGCTGTGAAAAATGAGAAAATCAAGTTAATATATTTATTTCCATCTTAGCTCCTCTTACCCTTCTTTCATTTTTTTAATGTTTATTTATTTTTAAGAGAGAGACAGAGTGCCAGTGGGGGAGGGGCAGAGAGAGAGGGAGACACAGAATCTGAAGCAGGCTTCAGGATCTGAGGTGTCAGCACAGAGCCCCACGTGGGGCTCGAACCCACGAACTGTGAGATCATGATCTGAGCCCAAGTCAGACACTTAACCGACTGAGCCACCCAGGCGGCCCTCCTCTTACCCCTCTGATTTTTGTTAGTTTTATGTTATTTTTAATTATTAAGGTTTGTAATACTTGTGTTTTATTTTGTAACTATAATTCCCTCCTCTTATAAAAGCTTTTCTTCTACATTTAAATAGATTCAGAGTTTATCAGCCCCAGTTTTACTGGCTTCATTCCAGAGTTTATTTTGAGTCAGTTTTTGTTTGGTTGGATTTTGCCTTCAAATATTTTTTTTTTTAAAGTCGTATATAAATCTTTTTCCTTTCCTTTCACATGGCAGAGGGGGCATATTTCTTCCTTGGAGAGAATATCCCCTGAATTTGTTTTATCTTCCATTTCAGCATAGAACCCTGAGAAAGACACCAGCTCATGTTCAGTTCTTCACAAGCCTCAGTTCTCTCTAGACTCCTTTCCTTCTTACCCAATGCAGAAATATTACTAAGAATTCTCAGGATTTTGTCTACTCACCAGTACTACTTTTGCTCTTTGAGGCAGGACTAGAACTAATCCCAAGTTTTACTAAAAATATGCATTTCCTTTTTTGACTACCACATTCTGGCTTGAAGTCCTGTCCCATTCCTAAAGTTTCTGCTTATTAGTTTTGTTTTGCTATGTTTTAAAACTGATTTTTTTTTAAAGATAGATAATGAGGAGGGCAATTCTCTGGTCTTACTTCACTTTACTATATGTACTTATCAGAAATTATGGAAAGTTAGTTTTTAAATTTTTTTTAATGTTTATTTTTGAGACACAAACATACACAGCATGAGCCGGGGAGGGGCAGAGAGAGAGGGAGACACAGAATCTGAAACAGGCTCCAGGCTCTGAGCTGTCAGCACAGAGCCTGATGTGCTTGAACTCACAGACCGTGAGATCATGACCTGAGCCGAAGTCAGATGCTCAACCGACTGAGCCATCCAGGTGCCCCTGTAATGCTAGTTTTGACATTAAAAAACAAAAACTCTGAAGATTTCATAATGACTTGGTATTCAGTGAAATGTGGCCTTCCTTGAAAGCACGATGCCATGTACACCATTTGTATTATATTATATGTGAATGGCAGCTCCTGAAACATACATTCTAGAAAGAACAAGGTAAATGGCACTCCTAGAACTGTGCAGAGCAGGTGCCCCTGCTCCAAGCCACTATTCACCCAATAGTAATTACTAGTAATACTAGTCAATCCAAGTCCCTTCTAAAATGGAGTTTGTTTCCTGGTACAGCCACTCTGGAAAACAGTGTGTAAGTTCCTCAAAAAATCAAAAATAGAATTACCCTAAGGGCAGCCTGTGTGGCTCAGTTGGTTAAGCATCCAACTCTTGACTTTGGCTCAGGTCATGATGTTGTGGTTTGTAAGTTCAAGCCCTGCATCAGGCTCTGCACGCTGACAGTGTGGAGCCTGCTTGGGATTCTCTCTCTCCCTCTTTCTCTGCCCCTCCCCCACTCACTCTCTCTCAAAATAAATAAACTTAAAAAAAAAAAAGAATTACCTTACAACCCAGCATTAGCACTACTAGTGCTATTGTATCCAAAGGATACAAAAATGCTGATTCATAGGAGCACATATACCCCAATGTTTATAGCAGCACTATCAACAATAGCCAAATTATGGAAAGAGCTCAAATGTCCATCAACTGATGAATGGATAAAGAAGATGGGGTATATATACAATGGAATACTATTCAGCGATGAAAAAGAATGAAATCTTGCCATATGCAACAACATGGATGGAACTGTAGGGTATTATGCTAAGTGAAATAAGTCAGAGAAAGACAGATTTCATATGTTTTCACTCATTTGTGGAATTTGAGAAACAACAGAAGACCATGGGGGAAGAAAAAAAATAGTTACAGAGAGGGAGGCAAACCATAAGAGACTCTTAACCTCTAAACTCTAAACCTTGGTGTCAGCCTAGAAAGCCTTGGCAGTCCAAAAGCACAGATTAGTGGATTTGTCCCCATCAGTACAGAGCAAATGAATGCAAAGTACAGAAAAGGGAGACAAGCCTTGATGTAAGGTTCCCTGAGACTCTTGGTGGGATGGCTAAAGCTTACCCTTGCAGGAATGGGAAGATGATAAAGGGTTCTGAGCTAGTTTGGTCACTTTTCCATCTTGGTATTTTAAACATTTGGCTACATCAGTATTTGAGGTTGTTTTTGTTCTTGGAGAAAACACTGGAGGTTAAAAAACAAAGGCCAAACACTGACAGAAAACACCTCTTAGAACAAGATTTGATGTACCTGGTTTATGCCTTTTGATGGTATAGTAAGCTAGAACAGGGGATGGGGGTGGCAGTAGAGAGGTCCTTGAAGTTAGTACCTAAATTTAATTACTTCTTACAAGTTCTTAACAATAAGACTTAGTAGTAGTTTACTTTGGTAGTGTTTCTTACTTTGTTCTTATTTTCTCACAACCCCACTGATGCTCATCCTCCCCTCTCACATTTCTCTTAACCATTCCTCCTTTATTGTCTTCCACATTAATCTATATACAGGCTTTTGGGGTTCAATCATAGTTAGGTTTTGTATGATTAGTAAGGTGTCTTGTAAACTAGCCTAGGCTTGTGGGTCCAGAATATGAGATAATTCATGTGTTTACATTATCTGTAAACATTAATAAAACTATAAACTGGGATTTGGACTTTTTTGCAGACTTTTTGTGTGCTTGATCATTGCAATGATTGACATTATTATTTCACTTCTAAGCATATGAAAATAGGTGAATATTGGGAGAGTGTGTGTGTGTGTGTGTGTGTGTATTAAGAAGATAGAGTGCTTGTATACTTAATTGTAGATATATAACACAACTATGTCTTATAATAAGGTTGTGGGCATGTCATTTTAATCCTCACAAACTGAAAATAAATCTTAAACATAGAATTTTTAAGTGGGTTTCAATCTTGAATTGATTAAGAGACGTTCTGGCAGGTATGGAGTTACCTAGATGCCTTCTTAAGGTTCCCAATGTTGAAGATAGATAGGAAGATGATTTGGTTATTGTCCTGTTGGCTAATACCAAAAACATTTTAGATGCTGATGGGTTTCTCTATATTGGATTCAATTTATTCTGGTATATAGAAATAAAGCTTTTATCTGGATACCAAGGAGACTCTTCAAGTCCAAATATCTGGTAAAATGTTTAAAAACAGATAAAAATGTAGTATAATTTGTCTGAAAATGTTAATTTTTTGTTTGTGCATCTGAGAAAGCTCTCTGTCTCAGATTCAAGACACTTGAATTAAGTTAAACCTACTCTTTTCTGTAGGTAATTAGAAGGATGCTATTATGGTTTGTTCATTTAGCTTCTCTTATTCCTTGAAGACTCATGTGGCAGTGTGCAGCATTATATATAGCAGGGTGTTGGCTCCTTTCATTATTGCCTCATTTCCTTTTTTTTTTATTGTGGCAAAAAATACATAACATAAATTTACCCTCTTATAAGTGTATAAAACAGTATTGTTGACTCTATGCATATTGTTGTACAACAGATCTCTAGAACTTTTTCATCTTGAATGAATGAAACTCTGTACCCATTGAGAAGCAGCTCCCCATTTCCCCATCTCTCCAGCCTTGGCAATCATTCTGCTTTCTGTTTCTATGAATTGGATTACTTTAGATACCTCATATAAGTGGAATCATGTAGTATTTGTCTTTTTGTAATTGGCTTATTTCACTTAGCATTATGTCCTCAAGGTTCATCCATGTTGTAGTATTTGTCAGGATTACCTTCTTTTTTTCTATGTTGTGAATATTGGCATTCTTAAAAAAACTTTTTATTTACATTCTAGTTAGTAAACATACAATGTAATATTAGTTTCAGGTGTACAATATAGTGATTCAACACTTCCATACATCACTTGGTGTTTATCACAACAAGTATACTCCTTAATCCCCATCACCTATTTAACCCATCCCCACACCCACCTCCCTTCTTGAGGTGTTATGTATAACATTTTATTTATTGATTTATCATTGATGAGTAGGTTGCTTCCATATCTTGGCCATTGTGAATAATGCTGCAGTGAAGATGGGTTTGCAAATCTCTCTTTGAGATCTTGCTTTTAATTCTTTTGGATATATACCAGAAATGAACTTGCTGGATCATATGGTAGTTCTGTTTTTAATTTTTTGAGCAAACTTTATACTTTTCTATATAGTGGCTGCATCATTTTACATGCCCACCAACTGTGTGCAAGAATTTTTAATCTCTCCGCATCCTTGCCAATTCTTGTTATTTTGTGTTATTGTTGTTTTAATATTAGCCATTCTAATGGTTTTGATAATCTCACTGTGGTTTTACTTTGCATATCCCCGATGATCAGTTAAGTTTTTCATATGCCTGTTGGTCATTTGTATATCTTCTTTGGAGAAATGTCTATTCCAGTCCTTTGCCCTTTTTTAAGTTGTTATTTTGTTGTTGTTGTTAAGTTGTAGTTCTTTATTCTGGATATTAACCCCTTATCTGATAATGGCTTGCAGTATTTTCTCCCTTTTTGATTATTTCGTCCCACAGTGCAGACGCGTTTAAGTTTGATGTAGTTCTATTTGTCTATTTTTGCTTTTGTTGCCTGTGCCTGTGATGTCATTTCCAAGAAATCATTTGTGGTCTAGTGTCATAAGGCTTTCCCCTACATTTTCTTCTAGGAGTTTTATAGTTTCATTTAGGTTGCTAGTTCATCTTGAGTTATTTTTGTATGGGTATAAGATGAAAATTTCTTAATTCTTTTGCATGTGGATATCTAGTTTTCCCAGCACCATTTGTTGAAGAGACTTTCTTTTACCCATTGCATAGCCTTGGTTCCCTTGTCAAAGATCATTTGACCATGTATGCAAGAGCTTATTTCTGGGCTCTCTATTCTGTTCTATTGGTCTGTGTTTAAATGCAGTATGTTTTGAAATCAGGAGTTGTGAGGCCTCCAGCTTTATTCTTTCTTAAGATTTTTTTGGCTATTTGGTGTCCCTTGAGATTCCACATGAATTTTAGGATTTTTTTTTTCTGTTTCTGTAAAAATGCCATTGGGATTTTGATAAGGATTGCATTGAATTTGTAGATGACTTTGGGTAGTATGGACATTTTAACAATATTAAATCTAGCCCACGAACATGATTGGGATGTCTTTACGTTTATTTGCATCTTCTTTAATTTCTTCTAGCAATGTTTTATAGTTTTCAGTGTATAAGTCTTTTGCTTTCTTGGTTAAACTTATTCCTAAGTATTTTATTCTTTTTGATGCTATTATAAATGGGATTATTTTCTTAGTTTCCTTTTTGGATAGCTCCTTGTTAGTGCATAGAAATACAACTGATTTCTCAGTGTTGATTTTATATCTTGCAACTTTGTTGAATTCATTCATTAGTTTGGACAGTACTTTTTGTGGAATCTTTAGGGTTTTCTGCATAGAAGATCATGTCATCTGTCTACAGAGATAATTTTGCTTTTTCTTTTTTAATTGTATGCTATTTATTTATTATTGATTGATTGATTGATTGATTTGCCTCGTTGCTCTGTTAACTAATTACTATGTTAAACAGAAGTGGCAAGAGTGGGCATCATTGCTTTGTTCCTGATCTTAGAGGAAAAGCTCTCAGTTTGTCACTGTTGAGTCTGATTTTAGCTGTGGGCTTTTCATATATAACATTTATTATGTTGAGGTAATCTTCTCTTCTTAGTTTGTTGAATGTTTTTGTCATGAAAGACTGTTAAATATGATCAAATACTTTTTCTTCATCAGTTGAGATGATCTTGTGATTTTTGTCCTTTGTCCTCCTAATGTAGTATATTACATGGATTGATTTTGAACCACCCTTCATCCCAGGGATAAATTCTACTGGCTAATGGGTTTAGTTTTTTTAATGTGCTGTTGAATTCAGTTTACAAGTACTTTGTTGAGGATATTTGCATCAGTATTCGTCAGGGATATTTTCTTGCAGTTTCCTTGCAGTATCTTGCCTGGCTTTGGTATCAAAGTAGTTGGCCTCCTACAGTGAGTTTGGAAGTGTTCTCTTTTTGGGAAGAGTTTGTGAAGGATTTGCATTAATTCTTCTTTAATGTTTGATAGAATTCTTCAGTGAAGCCATCTGGGCCTGGGCTTTTCTTTGTTGGGAGGTTTTTGATTACTGATTCAATCTCCTTGTTATATGTCTGTTCAGATTTTCTATTTCTACATATTCAGTCTTAGTAAGTTGTATGTGTCTGGGAATTTATCCACATCTTCTAGTTTATCCAAGGTATAGGTGTATAGTAGTTCATAGCATCTCTTACAATCCATTTCGCCTTTATATCCTTTTTTTGAAAATTATCTAAGTAATTTAATAGTAACATGAATTTTAGAAAAATATTGGTAATCCCCCCAATACAGGAGTGTTTTGTTACTTTTGTATGTTCTCTTTTAACAATTTATATATTTTTACATAAAATACATAAAATATTTTATAAAAAATATAAAATATTTTATAAAAATATCAACTATAAAACATTTATGTATTTTATATAAAATATATATTATACTGTTTTCTAAAATATATATTACTATAATATTTTACATAAAGTACATAGTATTTTTATGGATATATAAAATTACTAATTGCAATTTTTATGGTAATAATCTGTTACTTTTTCTATCTATCAAGGACTTTTTTGATTTTGTCTTTTGTCTAATGGAATGGATTATAGCTTTTATGATTAAGAAACTACAAGTTTAAAAAATTTTTTTTTAACGTTTATTCATTTTTGAGACAGAGAGAGAGAGCATGAACGGGAGAGGGTCAGAGAGAGGGAGACACAGAATCTGAAACAGGCTCCAGGCTCTGAGCTGTCAGCACAGAGCCCGACGCAGGGCCCGAACCCACGGACCGCGAGATCATGACCTGAGCCGAAGTCGGCCGCTTAACCAACTGAGCCACCCAGGCGCCCCATGAAACTACAAGTTTTTAAAAGAATTCTACCAGCTTATACAGAAAGGGACACAGCACAGTACAGAAACAGCACAAAATGAAGAGTTCTTTGGATCCCCAAATTTCTATCAGCAGGAACAGGCCGAGAAATCTACTCAGCTGCAAACACAGCACCTTTTTTTTGTAAACTAGAAAGGATGAGCTGGGCATTCTGGAAAACAGTGTGGAGGTTCCTCAAAAAATTAAAAATAGACCTACCCTATGACCCAGCAGTAGCACCGCTAGGAATTTACCCAAGGGATACAGGAGTACTGATGCATAGGGGCACTTGTATCCCAATGTTTATAGTAGCACTCTCAACAATAGCCAAATTATGGAAGGAGCCTAAATGTCCATCAACTGATGAATTGATAAAGAAATTGTGGTTTATATACACAATGGAGTACTACGTGGCAATGAGAAAGAATGAAATATGGCCCTTTGTAGCAACGTGGATGGAACTGGAGAGTGTGATGCTAAGTGAAATAAGCCATACAGAGAAAGACAGATACCATATGTTTTCACTCTTATGTGGATCCTGAGAAACTTAACAGAAACCCATGGGGGAGGGGAAGGAAAAAAAAAAATAGGCTAGAGTGGGAGAGAGCCAAAGCATAAGAGACTCTTAAAAACGGAGAACAAACTGAGGGTTGATGGGGGGTGGGAGGGCGGGGAGGGTGGGTGATGGGTATTAAGGAGGGCACCTTTTGGGATGAGCACTGGGTGTTGTATGGAAACCAATTTGACAATAAATTTCATATATTAAAAAAAAAAAAGAAAGGATGAGCTGGGAGACAGAGGGCCCAGAGTTTATCATTAAGAGCCTCAGAGAACAACCCTTAGGGAGTAGGACTGAGCCATAATCAATTAACTGGCAACATGTACCTGGATGGACTAAAGAACCCTGTGCCCTAATGACTACTGTGTGCCTCCTTTTTCTCTCCTTTGAAACAGGAGTGTATATAGCCCTCATCCCGTGCCTGCTCAGTCATTGTTGAGTATGTATTAGGGACAAATAATTTATCTCTTTAGTTCATAGGTCTTCAGATTGAAAAACAGTTCTGAAGGTCCTCTGTCCTTGGGACCACACTAGAGGAACTTCATCAACACCTGGACCTGAATGTAGAGGATGAGATCTTAGACTTTGCATTGATCCTCAAAAGTCTGATGGGATGAAGCCTGAGAATCTTTGAGATAAGTGTGTTTTGCATATGGGTGGGGGGAGGTGTGAATTGTTACAGCCAGAGGGTAGACTACTGACCATAACAATTCACATCTCTCCTACTTGCAAAATACACTGGTTCCTCTCTCCAAGACCTCCAAAGCCCTATCCCATTGGACTTTGATTGTATATTCCAAAGATGGAAATAACAATATCTCCCATTCCATAAGCATCTCCTTATCCATAAGCTAACCTTATCACTGTGCCTATCCAGTGGAGTCTGTGCCCTTCTCCTTGACACTGGTTGGGCCTCTGTGACTGCCTTCACCAGTGGAATGGGGCTGAAGTGATGATGTGTAACTCCTGAGGCTATATGTCACAAAATGCCTTGTGCTTCTCCTTTGTTCTTTTTGGTTACTCATTCTTGAAACCCAGGTACCATGCTGTGACATTAAATCTGAGGAGAAATTCTAGTGAAGAGGAATTGAGGCCCCTAGTGCACAGCGATGGCTGAGCTCCTATAGTCAGCATCAGCTTGCTAGCCAATGAATGATCCATCTTTAAAGCCGACCTCCAGCATCCAGTCCAGGCGCCCTGCTAATGCCATATGGAGCAGAGATGAGCTTGCAAATATATGAACAAAATAAGTGATTCTTGTTATGTGAAGCCATTAGGTTTTAGAGTATTTTTCTATATACACAGTGAGAGATGCTCAGAATATACCCTCCAAGTGATCTTATCTGTTTCTATAGCATTAACTACACTGATTTGATAATCAGAACTTTCAGGTCAAATTTTTCTTTGGACTTTCTGACCCATATATCTAACTACTAATTACACTGTATCTCTTGTATATCTAACTACTAATTAGCTGTATCTCTCCTTAAGCTCAATATGTCCAACATCAATGTGTTGTCCTTCTCCACCATCTGTTCTTTCTCCATTATCTTTGTTAATTTACTGTCTAGTCATTAGTAACAGAAACCTGGGAAATCA
The DNA here is from genome assembly GCF_022079265.1 of Lynx rufus. NCBI lineage: Eukaryota > Metazoa > Chordata > Mammalia > Carnivora > Felidae > Lynx > Lynx rufus. The sequence goes on from NW_025814831.1 coordinate 48,241,044, forward strand.
TTCTCATTTTCTGCATCTCCCCACCTCTATAATTTTACAACCTAGATATCTTTTGAATTCATTCTAACAGCTAATGCCTTAATTGAAGTTTTCACCAGCTCTCATGTCCTATTTTAGTAATAGTAACTGATCTAGTCTCTAGTCCTCCCTTTTTTTTTTTTTTTTTTTTTTTTTTTTTTTTTTACTCATGTTGTTTATACTCACTATTGCTGTCAGAGTAATATTTTTAAACACATGTTACAATATTTCTTACAAGTTTATTTTTTTATAATATTTTTTTTTTTTGAGAGAGAGTGTGTGTGTGCACATGCATGTGTGAGCAGGGGAGGGGGCAGAGGGAGAGAGAGACTCTTAAGCAGGCTCCATGCTCGACACAGAGCCTGAAATGGGGCTCGATCTCACGGCTGCGAGATCATGACCTAGGCCCCAAAATCAAGAGTTGGACGCTTAACTGACTGACCAACACAGGCACCCATCTTACAGTTTCTAAATGATTTCAGTTTACTTACAGAAGAAAGCCCTGCTTTCTTTGGAGGATATAATGGTTTTTAATAATTTGGGCCCTTGCTAGATCTCCATCCTTATTGCTTGTTCCTCCTTTTCACTTCATAATGCTAAATTACTTATTGTTCTCCAAATACGCAAAGAAGAAAACAGGTCTTTCTATTCCTTCATGCTGTTCTACCCATTCGGGCTTTGGTATAATTCAGTTGCATGTGGTTGTAAGATGTCTCCACTTTCCTGCTGCTTGTTGGCTGGTGTTGCTCTCAGCTCCTATAGGCTATTCTCAGGTCCTCGCCACATGGTCTTCTCAAAAAATTGCTGCTTCCTCCTTCAGAGCCAGCAGGGCTCTGGCTGCATTGTGCTATGACAGTCTTCTATAATGTAACCTAATTAAGGGAATGGCTATCCTAGGAATTGGGATTATACAAGATTTGTATGCTGGGAATCTTGGGGGCCATTTTAGGATTCCGCCTACCATCGGTAAATACTGTTTCTCTAAAGAGAAAAAAGTTTCTCTTTAGAAACTTTTAGGATTAAAAAAAATCCTCAATTATTGCAAACCTTGCAAGAATACATCTTCCTGTGTATGTGCTTTTATCCACTCTTTGGTTACTCAGTGGGCTCTTTCAGTCTGGCAGTTTATGTTCCTTCAGTCACCAGAAAACTTTTGTGTTTATTTCAGTGATGATTTCTCCCCTTTTATTTTCTTCCTTCTCTCTTTCTGGGACTCTTAGTTGGACATTGGACCTCTTGAACCAGTCCTTCACCTTTATTACATTTTCTCTCCCATTTTTCATTTTTTGCTGTACTTTCTGGCAGATTTATTAAACTTTATTTTTTATTTCTTTATGGATGCAATATCTTCCCATCACCTTGAGCTTATGAGAAGTAGTTTTCTGAACCTTCCTCCTGAATAGTCTGTATTTTTTCCATGTTCTCTATTTTTCTGTTTGTTCTGGTCTCTTTTATGTTAGAGGCTTTCCTCAGATGTTTGTTACTTCTTGGATATCTGTTTGTGAGTTAGAATATGAAACTAAAAAGCTGATTGGAAGTTCTGAGAATGTAGATGAGACTCGTTAACTCTGAGCTCCATAGGGTGTTTCTTTTTGATGAACCCTAATGTCAGTATACTCAGATTTTTTTCTTGGGGTTATTCACAATTCTTGGAAAAGGATCTTCAGTCTTCTGCTGGGAGGACAGAAGTCTGGCCACTATATTCTGGGAACTGAGTGGGTAGGGAGCTAGGAGTGCCTCAGCATTTGGTTACTTACTCCCCTCTCTTCTGGCGTGGTATTCACACTTTCAGCTTTCCTGAAGTCCCCCCCAGATTTCTTCTGGTGTGAGGGAGGGACAGTTGCCTGAGCTCTTAGAGTCAGGGAGAGGAATCTCTGGATCTAACTTCTCTCCAAAGCTTTTACCCATTCCTCCTTATTTTTTAGCCTTTTTGCCACTTCCCCCTCCAGTATTTCTCTCCCAGTACCAGAGATACCAGGCACTGACCGATCTTGAGCAATTGTAGGATTCTGCAGTTAAAATTGAATTGTTTCTTAGCTTTCTCTCATGGCTTATGGGTTTGCTTTGTTAGACTTTAAGTCCATTATTATTCTGTTCTTTAGCTTCCAAAAATTTTTTGCCTTTTCTCTTTTCCTTTCTTCACATATGTATGTTTATCTCTTTTAAAAAAATCTCCCTGCTGTAGTTTTCCTGGGACTTTTTGAGGGAGTAAAATTAGATGTATATGTTCAAGCTGCTGTCCAAACTCAGATGTTCCTCATGGTTCTGTGTCATTTATTACATGTTTAATTCTTATGTGAAAGGACTTATGCCTTAGTTATTCTATTTCATTTGAAATATCTCTTCATTTATCAGTACCACACTGTTTTATTTATTGTTTTTTGTTTGTTTATTTCTTTATAATATGCTTATTCCTTGTCATTGTAATTTCACGTTTAACTCTTTGTAAATATGTTAGTTTTATAATGCTTGAACTATATAGGTACATTGGGAAGCTTAACCTCAGGAAATGCTGAGATGATTTCTGTTAATGTTGGATTTATTTCACAGACTTGGTTTTCTTACTCATGACTTTATTAGTAAGAATTAGAGTTTACATCCAAATGTTGGAACCGTATTTCCTCACAGTGAAGACATTTTGTTCTCTTTTTAAATGAAGACTGAAGTTGCTGAAGACCCTCAACAGGTTTCAACCGTTCATCTGCAACTAGGATTACCACTGGTTTTTATTGTTAGTCAGCAAGCGACACATGAAGCTGACAGAAGAACTGCAGAATGGGTTGCTTGGCGTCTTCTGGGGAAAGCGGGAGTTCTACTCTTGTTAAGGTATCTTAAACATTGTATAGTCACTGTATTTAGCAAAACACTGTTTTTCTGTTTTTTAAATATGGCAATATAGTCACTTGTCAATAAACTCAAATCTCTAGTAAATTGTCATATAGTTAGAACCAGTCGCTGAGCTAAATTCTGTGTGTTAATTAGTAGCTTGATTAAAATTTAGACCTTTAAACTTTGCTAACATGAAGTTCTAGATCAAGATGGAGACTAGCAAATCTCGTCTGTCTTTATGTCTGTACTTTCTGAGAGTCACTAAATTGTAATCTTTTTTCATAAATTGTGCTCAGTATAAGAACATATAGTTCTCTTTCATATTGACATCCTGATGACTGTGATTCTTCAGATTAGCAATATAAAACATTTATTTCCATTTTGAAAAAGGGACTCTTTGGAAGTGGACATTCCTCAACATGCTAATGTGGTCTTCAGAAGAGCAGAAGAGGTTAGTCATTTTATATATTGGTCTACAATGTTTGTTTATTAAAAGAAAGTTAATACATGTGGTCAGAAGTATATGCTTATTATAGAAGAAATTCTGTAAATTGCCACTCTTCAAAAATTATTGCTGTTAACGTTTTGGTGTTATTTATTTTCCCTCATTTGTTAGTCTATTTCCATATCTATATATACTAGGTATATATCCTATGTACCTATATATATATATATATATATATATATCCTCATTTTCTTAAAAAAATATATATATATTTTTAAGAAAATTAGGGTCGTGCTCTATAACCTACTTTTCACATAAAATCGTATTTAATTACTTGCTATTGTGCTATGATGCCTGCCTTTGTACACTGTCTTGAACATCACTGATTGTTTCCTTTGGCTAAATTTTTGGAGGTGAAATTTGGCAAAGGAAATGGGAATTTTTAAGGATGTTTATAGAATACATTGTCAAATTGCCCTCCAGAAACCAGCAGGGTTTAGAATTTCTTGTTCCTCATAAATCTTTGCCCCTACTGAGCACTACCATCTTAAAAAAAAATCTTCTCTATAGACAAAGCTCTTGTTTTAATTTGCATGCCTTTGATTACTAGTGAGTTTGAACATTTTTAAAGGCTTATTTCCCATTTGTATTTCCTTTGTAAATTTCTGCTATTGTCCCTTTTTTTCTTATATTTTTCTTAAATTTTTCTTAAGAACTCTTTAATTCTGAACATTTCAAAATATCATATAAATATGCTAAAGATTGATTGATATGTTTATGAACTGCCAGACAGATTAAACGTAAATTCTCTTGCCTAAGTCTATGGCATGAATACTAGGTTGAGTCAGAAGACTTGAGTTGTGTTTGTTCTTGTTCTGAGACCAGAAAAATGAATTAACTTCTCCAAGCTCAATTTTCTCATTTGTGAAATATTCATAAAACCTTCCCATCTAACTTATTAGGAATTTATAAGACAAAATATGAAAATATTTTAAAAACTGTAGTATTGTTCAAATGTGTGTAGTATGTGGCTAGTATGCTCTGCTTTTTAGCCAGGTCGTGGAAAGCATACTTTCTGAAGCTATTTTTTTCCTAGTTGATCAAGATCCTTAAATGAGAAATTGTAATATTTATTATTTGGAGGTAGGTTTTATGGAAAAGTTAAAGCTCCTGCTCGTTTCCCAGTTTTGATGTCTTAAATTGTTAAAATAAAAAATTTTGTATAGTATGAGGTAAGATAGGTTATAAGATAGCTATCTCTGCAAAGGTGTTTTCTGTAAAGGATAGAATAGTCTTTTCTATGAGTCTCTTTATTGAGTTCAGTGCAATTTTTTTTTTTTTAACCTTCTCCTCAGGGCAGTAATATTCATCCTGGGATTGTATAATCATTCTTTCTTTCTCTCTTTCCAGGTAAAGGTTTTGAGGGTCCTTAAAGTATAGAAGTGGTTGCAGAGATAGTATTGTATACTCATATTACTACACTACAAGCCTTGTAATATATAGTAAGGTATAAAACATATCTGTTAGTATTGCATTAGTTCTTCCAATTTTTTTTTTTTCCCTATGGCAGTGATTAACAATATAGTATTAAGAGTTTATGCTGTAGGGGCGCCTGGGTGGCGCAGTCGGTTAAGCGTCCGACTTCAGCCAGGTCACGATCTCGCGGTCCGTGAGTTCGAGCCCCGCGTGAGGCTCTGGGCGGATGGCTCGGAGCCTGGAGCCTGTTTCCAATTCTGTGTCTCTCTCTCTCTCTGTCCCTCCCCCGTTCATGCTCTGTCTCTCTCTGTCCCAAAAATAAATAAAAAAAACGTTGAAAAAAAAAATTAAAAAAAAAAAAAAGAAAAAAAAAAGAGTTTATGCTCTAGAATCTTACTGCCTAGTTCAAATCCTGCTTTGTAACTCTGGGCAAATTACTTGATTTCTATGTGTGTCTCTCTTTTTTTTTTTTTTTTTCTTTGTAAAGTAAGGTTAATAACAATATCTATTTAAAGAGTAGTTGGGTCAGTATATTAAAAAATATATATAAAATGCTAAATTGGCACAGGGCCAATACATTCGTAAGTGCTCAATAAACACTATTCATCCATTCAATCATTCCATAAGTATTTATTGTATACCTGCTTTGTTTCATGCACAGTCCTAGGCTCTGAGGATATAGCAGTGAACAAAAGCAAATTTTTGCCCTCATGGAGCTAATATACTAGTGGCAGGAGGCAAATACAAAACCAGTATAGGTAGAATGTCAGATGGTGTTAAGAACAATGGAAAAAAAAGTCAAGGTAAGGTGAGAGAGTAGACTTGGAAGACCTCACTGATTAGTAACCATAAAGCAAAGGAATATGCCTGTGGATATATGGGGAAAGAATGTTCTAGGCTGAGAGGACACACGTTCAGAAGCTTTGAGAAGAGTTCTTTGTGTATTGGCATAGTTTTATGAGGATAGTATTAATGCCTAGAATCTTTCTTAGTATCTAAATTTTTAAAATTTAAAATCTTAAAATCTAAGTTTTTTCATTCCTTTCTTTGGCATTTTTTATAAAATCAAACCAAGAGGTAGGACAATAGAGTGAACAATCAAATACCTACTACCTAGATTCAACAACTAACATTTTAGATAAATGGGGCCAGTTTTTCCTCATTCTGGATTTGTCCGTTTCCTTTTGCTGTTATCTACCTTGTTCCTCTGTTCCCTTATGTTGTCTAAAAACAGGAAGTTAGATTGCCTAGCTTCATTAAGCATTTTGGACAAGATGTTGGTTTATTTGTATTTTATCTTATCTTAAAGTGAATGAGGTCTGGTTTTCTCACTTAATGATACCACATTTGAATACTGAATTAAGGTGGAGACAATTCATTCTCTCCATCCTAAGATGCATTTCCCCTATCCAATTAGCAAATAAACTGTAGGTAGAAATGCAAATAAAATAACAAGAGATACCAATACTCACCCACCAGAATGGGCTAAACATTTTAAAAGTAACAATACCAAGTGATTCTTAGGAAGGTAGAGTTACAAGAACTTTTGTATACTACTGGTAGGAGTGAAAATCGGTACAACAAAAATTGGAAAAGTATCTGGCAGTGCTTCCTAGAGCTGCAGCTACATATAGCATGCGAACCAGCAATTCCATTCCTAAGTACAAATGTGTATACATGTGCACCAAAAGACAGCTACAGTAATGTTCATAGCAGTTAGTATTTATAATAGTCCCAAGCTGTAAATAACACAAGTCCATGGATACACGCATGCATTAGATATAATGGATATCTATCCATTATAGATATATATATCTATATATAATATAATATATTGGATATATTGGATAATGGATATACGCATGCATTAGATACATATACATACATACATATATACTATTATATTCATGTAATGATTACATCATTGAAAAACAATAAACTGCTTTTAAACGTAAACCTCACAAATAGTGTTGAGCAAAACAAGTGGTCACAAAAAAGTACAAACTGTATATAGTTCCATTAAACAAATTGAAAAACTGGCAAAATTGTACATGGTGATGAAAGACTAGTGATTACCTTTGGGGGAGGGTAATAACAGGGAGAGGCAAGGAGGTGGCCTCTGTGCTGGTAATAATGTTCTGTATCTTCAACTGCATGGAGATTATAGAAGTGTATCAACTTCGTAAAAATTCGTCAAACTATATACTTAAAGTTTGTGTTCTTTCCTGTGTGAATGTTGCATTTGAATACAAAAATATCCTACAACAATATCTATGTGTATTTCAAACAAATTAGTTTGACTTTTGTTGCTCAAACTTTTAACTCTGTTATATTTCTGTAGAAGTGAAAAATTGCTTGCTTTGAATGTAATATTAAAAAGATGAAGATATGTGCTATCAGAGAACACATACACGTAGAGTTATTTTATAGCTTTATTCAAATGTATGGTTATAATCAGGGATTATTTACTGAAGTAATCTAGTGGCCTAAAATTTCATGGTTTTAAAATGTGATCATTGGGTATTAGTGAAAGAAATTGTAATGGACTAATCTCAATGGACTAGATAGTCTAGTCTTAAAATATTCTTAAAATATCTGGGGGCAGATATTAGTTTTACATTTTTAGCTAAACAGGCAATTGAATATTTTACTGGAATTGTTTTAGGATGAGATATTATTTTGAATATTTCTGTGGAGTATCAGAATAATTTTGATTGGTCCTGTTTGCAATAAAATTGCACATATCCCTTTTATATTGAGGTGGGACATACCATTATGTGTGAAATGTTTCAGACTTCAGTTGAATAATGTAGTTGTGACAAGAAGCAAGTAAGACTTTCAGTTCTGTTTTCCCTTTTTTTTTTTTCAGTAGTGCACACTATCTTTATATAAAGTATTCTTTGGATACTTTCTATACTTTCATTATTGTTGTATTTAATATTATTTAAAAAATTTTTTTAACATTTATTCATTTTTGAGAGACAGAGTGTGAGTGGGGGAGGGGCAGAGAGAGAGGGAGACACAGAATCCAAAGCAGGCTCCAGGATCTGAGCTGTCAGCACAGAGCCCAACACGAAGCTCAAACTCATGGACCGCATGATCATGACCTGAGCTGAAGTTGGATGCTTAACTGACTGAGCCACCCAGGTGCCCCTTGTATTTAATTTTAAAACTGAAGTTCAAAGATTTAGTTTCATTTTAATATCAAACAAGTAAAACATTTTTATTAAAATGCTTTCTTATATTTTAGTCATGTTTTTAAAAATTCATGTATTTCTAGGGAGCGCCAGTGGAATTTTTGGTGTTACATGATACTGAATTAATAATATCCCATGTGGAAGGTAATACACACATTGAAGAAATGCAAGAAGATGAAGATGAGGACGTGCAAAGTCCAGATATGGGTAATATGTTTTGTGATGCTCCTTCCCCCACTTCCCCTCATTCCTGCTCAGTACCCATAAGGTCAGTGACATTTCAATGAATTAACTTTCTCATAGAATATTTTGACATTCAAGCCTATGAAAAAAACCTAATGAAATCCATTTCACATTACATTTTATCAAGTTTATTTGGTGGAAAACGTAAGGATGCTGTATTTTGTTTAGTGTGATACCTTTCATTATTGCATGCCAGGCTTCTAGCTTTTCACATCTGTGCCTTTATCTTCAAAATCAGTTCTTCCCGCTCTGCTGGTCTACTTCATGCTTAAAAATTACCCAGGAGCCACAAAATTGTATTTTATTTTTATTTTTTCTATTAGAAAATGAAATCTGAATAAATGTTGTACTTGTAAATAAATCTGATTGTTGACAATTTGGAAGTAAATTTCAATAACATTTTAAAATTTCTTTTAACATGTTATATTTTTTATTCTTATTGTTTATATTTTTGAAGTATTTTGTAGTTTCAGAGTTATTCCCCTAAACATTATTTGCTTCGACTGTCATTCATTCAGCTGATGTCTCCTTCATTTTGTAGTGGAATCAGTGTTTTAGCAGAGTTAAGCGATCTACCCAAGGTCTCACAAATGGCATGTGATGGAGCCTGGTCTAGAACTTAAGCATTGTGGCTTGAAATTATTTATGATCATTATTATTACTGATACTTCTTTCATAAGATTAATGCTATTCTGTAATTGCTTACTTACATTTCTCTCTTATCCACTAGTCTATAATATCTCTAAAGTAGGGATTATGTCTTGTTCATTTTTGTATTCATTTAGTATATACTTGAATGTTTTACATAATACGAGTATGAGCTCTAAGAAGGGAGCAATTTACGTATTCTTTCCATGAAGTCCATTCATTATTTTGATCAAAATCTATATTATAAATTTAATAAGGGCTCTGAGCCTTAACAGTTACCAGTGACCAGTTTCTTGGATTGAGCTATGTTCTAGTTTTTTTCTAATATGCAGAGGTTGGAACTGCTTGTGGTTTAAGCCAGAGTTCTCCATAGTGTTGTCATTACATGGAGCCTGTGTTCTGGTCTCTTGGTTTACTCCTATCATGGTTCATACAGTCCACCCTCCAGTCAAGGGAATCACCCCTGTGTCAGCTTAATGAGATTCCTGTCCTCAGTGGGAGTTGCTTGTTTCAAGCTTTCCTTATTGCTTCCCCTATATTGCTTCCTGACTGTCTGGCCTTAGTTTGCCCTGTGATGTGGCCTTCTCTTTCTTTTGACTCTCTGCCTGCTTTCTCTCCTCAGCCTAGTTCCTTTGACACCTTTGCCATTTGAGTCTTGTTTTGTTGTAGGGTTTTTTGTGTGTGTATGTGTGTCTTAACTTTCTACATCTATAATCCATATTGGCCCATAATAGTGTACATAGTCATGTCCATCTACATAGTCCCCCCCAACCTTGTTTTATTCCCATTTGTATATGAGGATTAGGAAAGTGTTTGTTGGGGCGCCTGGGTGGCGCAGTCGGTTAAGCGTCCGACTTCAGCCAGGTCACGATCTCGCGGTTCGTGAGTTCGAGCCCCGCGTCAGGCTCTGGGCTGATGGCTCGGAGCCTGGAGCCTGTTTCCGATTCTGTGTCTCCCTCTCTCTCTGCCCCTCCCCCGTTCATGCTCTGTCTCTCTCTGTCCCAAAAATAAATAAAAACGTTGGAAAAAAAAAAATTTAAAAAAAAAAAAAAAAGGAAAGTGTTTGTTGCCACGTAAGTACACAACACAAAGAAAAATGGCCTTCAAAGGAAATGGGCACAGAATGAATCAGAATGAAATGGACTGAATTCTGTAAAAGGATGATATGGAAAAAGGGTTAAACATGTATGGCTTAAAAGAAAGTGTGTATATATTGATGAATTGGTGAAAGGTAGAGCCAAACAGTGGGTCAATTTACAAGTGAGGGTAGCTTATTGAGAGAATAGGAAGGAGGAAAAGAAAGTGTTGGAAGAAGAGAAGAACAAGAGTAGATTGGGAAATAAGAAAGGACTGGAAGGAAAATGAAAATCTGTGAATAAGAAGGAAAAAATACAGTAAAAAAGAAAACAGGCCTTTATTAATTTTAGTATTAGAGTCATAACTTGTTAGTGTCATGAAATGTGGTATTTTAAAATTCCTTTACATTAGTGTAGTACAGCTATTATATTTCAGATTTGAACACTGAGGCCCGGAGAGTAACGTGACTGATTAGTCACATGGCTGAAACTTGCTGAGATGTACTATCGTCCAGATCTAGTATTTTATTTTATAGCATTTGAAATCATATGAAAATAATACTTCCAATTTTTATTATATTATCTCCCTCCCTTCCTGTCTTTGTAATGTGTTATTATAGAGAATTATGAACTTACCGTAAAGTAGACAGGAGAATAGCACAAATCTCCTGATATCCATTACCTGGCTCCACCCAACTACCATCAACTCATGGCTATCCTGTTCCAGTCACTCTTGGCCCACCCCTTATTATTTTGTTGCAAATCCCAAATATATAGTTTCACTCCAAAATATTTCCCTGTGTATTTCAGAAATACAAAGATTCTCCTTTTAAAATGAGCATGATTAATGCTATTATTACATCTAAAAAATTAACAGTAATCTTTAATATCATCAGATAGCCAGTCAGGGTTTGCATTTCTAGTTGCATGCCCTTTCATGCCACTGTGCCTTTGCACATGCTGTTCTCTTTCCTCTGTATGCCTCCTCTGTCTTCCTTCACTGCCTACCTAAGTTTCATTTTCTTTTAATACTCAGCTAGTGTCAATGCTTCTAGGAAACTTTGTTTCTCTCATCAATTTAGGTGTCCCTTCAGTGTTACTATATAATCTATACAAACCTCCAACAGAATATTTACAAATTCAAAGTGTGTGTGTGTGTGTGTGTTTACCCCATACACAGATGGTGGATGGATGGATAAATGAATGAGTCCACTGGTTGGTTGGTTGGTCTAAGTTAATGAAAGGTTTTTACATATTCAAAATCCACATAACTTGATGAACTTAGAATAAAATCTATAATTCTTGGCTCGTATGGCTTCTTATGATGTAGCTACTGCCTACCCTAGAGTTTTCTCATACCATTTATTCTTTCATCCCATCTTGTTTTGGTCAAAGTTGCCTTCCTTCAATACCTAGTATATGCTAAGTTCTTTTTGTCGTAGAGGCTTTGAAAATATTCTTTATGCCTAAGACATTTTTTTAAATTCTCTAGCTGGAAGGCTTTGGATCTCCAAATCTAAATCTCCCTATTACAATCTCTCATTGTACTATTTTCCTTCCTTAAACTGACACAATTTATAACTATATGTTTAGTCAGTGATCAGTTTATTGTCTGACTTTTCGGTAAATGGAAACTCCATGTGGTCAGGGACTATATCTGTTTTGTTTGCTATTTTCCCTAGTGTCCATCACAGTGCTTGTCCTATAGTGGAATTTATATTTATGTAATTTATGCATTTATATATATATTAATTTCTTTTTGAACATTTTAGATATTCAAGATGATGAAGTGGCAGAAACTGTTTACAGACATAGGAAGACACAGTTACCTTTGGAACTCACAGTGGAACTAACAGAAGAGACATTTAATGCGACAGTAGTGGCTTCTGATAGCATAGTGCTTTTCTACGCTGGTTGTGAGTATGAACCTTTAGAAGGGACGATATTACATATTAGAACATTTAAAGTTGGCGGATCTTATTTTTGCGTTCTATATATTGCCTGTTGTAACAGCTATGTAATAGCTTTCATAGTTCCCAGGTAGACTGCACATATTGAACAATTTACTAACTTAGATAAATTATTGTGATTCCAGCTAATGATTTTAATATTTTAACAATTCTTATGGATCTATAGGAAATATATTGCTTTTATCTTCAAATAATAGCCCTTCAACTATATTCCTTGCAGTATGAGTGCAGAAAATTAGTTGCATTTGGAATCTTCTTGAATGTTTGCATAATACTGAGGACTATATATTAGAATTTCTTATTAAGAAATAACAATTTTGGGAAACCCCATCAATCTATATGTTTGTCAATATATAGATATGGATGGAGATATGCATGTTGCAATATCTGTTGAATTTTTTGTTTCAATGTAGGGCAGGCAGTATCCATGGCATTTCTGCAATCCTATATCGATTTGGCAATTAAATTGAAAGGTACTGTAATGTGGTATGCATGCTTATTTGATTCTGAGCTGTAGCTATTTGTAAAACCATATCATGCTAAAGATGAATAAAACCACATAAGATTTCAAGTAATTATATTTGCATCTTTAACATTACATTAATGAACCATGAGTTTCAAAAATGCTCAGAAGCATTCGTCTTGGCTCTCTTCATAGAACTGTCTTCAGTAGAAAGTAGAGAGCCTATGTATTAAGTACTGGAGGTCACACAGTCAATCCAGTAATCTTTTTGGCTGACAATTCAGCCAAATTCATGTATTGAGTGCCTACTCTGAATCAGTTACTATTAAATATTATTAAATAAATACTGAATACACTTAAAAATTTGACACATAAGACTCAGTCTCACAGTCTAATCAGCGATCCAAGATCTCAGTATTCTTAAAGCTATACAGTTAGCTCCTCATGAACTAGGAAATTTTTTATTTCAAATTTTTATTTAAATTCTAGTTAGTTAACATATATAGCAAAATTGGTTTCAGATGTAGAATTTAGTGACCCATCACCCACATACAACACTTAGTGCTCACCACAAGTGCCCTCCTAAATACCCACCATCCATCCAGTCCATCCTCCGCCCACCTCCCTTCATCAACCCCAGTTGCTCTCATAGTCAAGAGTCTTGCATGGTTTGCTTCCCTCTCTCTCCTTTTCTTTTCCTTTCCTTCCCCTGTGTTCATCTGTTTTCTTCCTTAAACTCCACAGATGAGTGAAATCAGATGGTAGTTTTCTTTCCACTGACTGACTTATCTGATTTAGCATTATACAATCTAGCTCTATATGGTATTTCTTTTCTTTTTTTCTTTTTTGTTTATTCATTTATTTTGAGAGAGAGAGAGTGTGTGTGTGTGAACAGGAGAATGGCAAAGAGAGAGGTAGAGAGAGAATCCCAAGCAGGCTCCACTCTGTTAATGCCGTGCCCAAAGCAGGGCTCGATCTCACAAATCGTGAGATTGTGACCTGAGCCAAAATCAAGAGTCATATGCTTAATTGAGCCACCCAGGTGCCCCACAGGACCTTTCTTAATAGCCACAATCATTTAACTGTTCTGTGAAACCTGATCCAGTGGTAGGCAAATAAGAATCCAAGGAATGGACTTGAACTCAATATATTTATGCCATCATCCCAGCAAAGACATAAGGAATATTGTTAGTAAGAAAGAGATAATGATGGAATCCAAGGAATGGACTTGAACTCAAAATATTTGTGCCATCATCCCAGCAAACACATAAGGAGTTTTGTTAGTAAGAAAGAGATAATGATGGAGGGCGCCTGGGTGGCTCAGTCGGTTGAGCGTCCGGCTTCGGCTCAGGTAATGATCTCACGGTTTGTAAGTTCGAGCCCCGCATCAGGCTCTGTGCTGACAGCTCAGAGCCTGGAGCCTGTTTCAAATTCTGTGTCTCCCTCTCTCTCTGCTCCTCCCCTGCTCGTGCTCTGTCTCTGTCTCTCTCAAAAATAAATAAACATTAAAAAATTAAAAAAAAAAAGATGATGGATTAGGATAGTGTTTTGTAATCATTGAATGTATCATGCTTCATATCTGTAATATGATTTCTTCCTACTGTTTTTCTTGTAAATAAATAGAAGTTGTTCTAGTTAAACAGGCTTATTCTCATAGCTGTTATATGAATGTATTTAACATTTAGTTTTTTTGGGCACTAACATACAGGCTCTTTCATTATTTAGTGAGTTCTTTGTGGATAGGTAGCATGCCTTATACTTAGCTCACTGGACTTGACATATTGCCTTACACTGTAGAATATTTGGTTTAATAATTGTTGAATAAATGCATAAACTAATATAGTAGAGTTTAGTGGAAAATATATACTAGTGTACAACTTATTTATATATTGGAGACTTTTGTAAACTCAAGAAATTGCTTCCAGAAAGTCAGTCCTAAATATAACATGTTCTATATTAATAAAAACATCAGAGATTTAAAAAATCACTTTTGAACAATTTCTCCTCAGTTCATTTGTTAACCACATTTGATCCAACTTTTGATTATTTGAAGTAAAGATATTAAGTCTGTAGATATTGTGATTCCTCATCTTTTTTTTTAAAAAAGCAAATCCTGTTACTCTCTTTCAGATTCTTCTTTATGGTTACAATCTATGGAAAGATTCAAGTTTCTTCTTTTAGGTTCTCCAGGCTCATTGGCAAAATATTAGAAGAGAGAAAATAAAAGGGGGGGAAATATAAACCATATTGAAGTAATAATTAGATAATGTCCCTGAATAATAGAATTATCCCTCCATCCAGCCCATTTGTCAGATACTAAATGAAAATAGAAAAAGATTCCTTTACTTTCTTCTCTATTAATGACCAAATAAAGAGCCTACCTGATCTCTCAGTCCCAGGACTCTGAGTTGTATGTGTTTGTAGAATAAAAAGCGGATAACCAACCCAAGACGTGATTTCCTTTCATTTAGTACGTTCTTTGTAACAGTCCTTTTAGTAATTAGATATTGGATAAATGGAGTGTTTTAGAAGTTCAGGGGGCTTAATGTAGAGACATGTATAGGTAACTATAGTGTTTTATGTCTGCATTGAAGCCCATACTATAACTTTGTAAATTAGGAGAATATTTTAATACTTTGGGCATTTAGTCCTATAACCTTTCACTTTGACTTTGTGGGGAAAAGCCACTTTTCATCTTAGTAGAAGATGATGAAGGATATTTTATCCTCAGTCACAAGGTGGCAGCAAATATCAAGTATTTATACTTACCTAGCCTCTAGCTTAGAGAACCTGTTTGGTTTTTTTTGTTTTGTTTTGTTTTTTCATTTCAATTAGGAACACTGTTTGAAATTCCTGCATTGATAAAGTATGGAGGATGTAATACTGCAGGCATCTTAGAGTATTAGACTGTTCTAGTTGAAACATGATTAAATATTGAAACCATTTTACTTAATTTTTAAAGTTTATTTATTTTGAGAGAGAGTGAGAATGTGCCAGTGTGGGAGGGGCAGAGAGAAGGAGAGAGAGAGAATCACAAGCAGGCTCTGCATTGACAGCGTTAAGTCCAACCTGGAGCTTGTACTCATGAACCACCTGGGCCGAAACCAAGACTCAGATGCTTAACCAGCTGAGCCACCCAGGTGCCCCTAAATATTGAAACCATTTTATAGGGAAAAAAATTAAAATTTTAAATTGATAACTTTAATGTAAGTTAGCCTTATCACTTTTTTCCCCGTTTTATTCATTTTTCAGTTTTGAAGATAACATCAAATTTTTCAACTTGGGCTGCAGGGACAAAGGAATAATAACTTTTTTAGCAGTGATAGACCTGTTGAGAATGCCTATTGAAGGGAAAAACTGCATTTGTAATAGTTCTATATTTCATACTTGGGTGGCATTATATAATACAGTACTCTGTATGAATAAGTATCACTAGATATTTGTTGATGAAATGATTAAAATAACAGATGAAAGAACTTTGTAGAGAAGTCATTTCGCAGATGTAATTTCAGAAGGAATAAGGATTTATTTTTGTTTATATGTTCATACAATATTCAGGTTTAATATACTTTAGTGTTAAAAATGAAATTTTGTTCATGAAGAAATGTCAGGGTACATTCCACAAATTTTCACTGGGTACATACTAAGTAACAGACATTGTGCTGTGCAGCAGGAATATAGTGGTGAATAAGACAGACTGCACCCTGTATGAGTTACCAAACAGATAGCTAACAGGAAATCTGAAGTGATAAGTTATTGCATCTGAGTGGTATAATCTAGAATTATTTAAGATAAAAATTTTTAATATTTAAAAATTTTTGGTGACAAAATATTAAAATATTTCAGTTTACAACTTTAATTATATGGTGAGGCTATACCCTACATTAGGAAACATCCCAAATTGATACAGTTTCCTTCTTTGATACAATATTAAGGTTTCCTTTTATTGAGTGTATTTTTTACTCTCAGTAGTTGAGTTGTGTGGTTCTTGTTTTATTTGGGTTTTGATCTCATTCTGCCTAACAATTTACATATTTTGGAGAACTTTACATATATTATTTACAGAACAAGTAAGAATCTGTATTTGTGATTCTACTATATGTTTTTTAGGCAGAAAATAAAGTATTTAGATAGGATGGGGTACCTGAAGCCTTATATGAGTCTCCTGTATGTCATTTATTCACACACTGTTTAGGTGTTTCATGTAGGAGGACTCCTCTAGATGTGAAAATCAGTGTTGAGTAAAACAACATTGTCCCTACTCTCAAGGAGCTCTCTTCGTAGAGACAGACATTAGTCATGTAACAACACAAATGAGTATGTAATTAATGAGACAAGGACAGGAGATGGTTCATAAGAGCATAGGAAACTGATGTAGATTAGCGTGTCTGAGAAGGCTTTCTTGTAGTGATCATACATGCAGAGATCTGAAGGGATGAGAGAGACCTAATGGCAAAGGTTGGTAGGAGTTGGCTGATGCCAAAACAGATTCGAGTTTTGAAAAGATATCTATCTCTAGGTTCAGGGTAGAGACATAATCAGGTTCAGGGAGACGAAGTAAGAGCCTATTGTATTATGTAGGAGAAATGATGGCTGGAGTACAGTCAGTAATGAAAAATGGACAGATGTGAGAGGCAGTTGACCCTTGAATAAGGTGGGGATTAGGGATACCAACTCCCCCGCATTGTCAAAAATCCTCATGTAACTTTTGACTTCCCCCACACTTTACTAATAGCCTGCTGTTGGCTGGAAGCCTTGCTGATAACATAAAGAGTCAATTAACATATATTTTGTGTATAATGTGTATTATATACTGTATTCTTTCAGAAAGTAAGCTAGAGAAAAAAATGTTAAATTGTAAGAGAAAATACATTTATAGTACTGTACTGTATCAGAAAAAATCCATGTGTAAGTGAACCTGTGCATTCCAAACCCATGTTCAAAGGTCAAATTGTATTTAATTTTTTTTTTTTACATTTATTTATTTTTGAGAGACAGAGCACAAACAGGGGAGGGGCAGAGAGAGATGGGGAGACACAGAATCCGAAGCAGGCTCCAGGCTCCGAGCTGACAGCACAGAGCCTGATGCAGGGCTCGAACTCACAAACCATGAGATCATGACCTCAGCCGAAGTCTGATGCTCAACTGACTGAGCCACCCAGGCGCCCCAAGGTCAAATTGTATTTAAAGTTTAGGTGGTCTGTTTTCTTCTTAAATTCCACATGAGTGATATCATATGTTATTTGTCTTTCTCTGACTGACTTATTTCACTCAGCATAATACTCCAGCTCCATCCACATCATTGCAAATGGCAAGATTTCATTCTTTTTAATGGCTGAGTAATATTCCACTGTGTGTGTGTGTGTGTGTGTGTGTGTGTGTGTGTGTGTGTGTGTGTGTTTATATATTTATATATACCACCTCTTCTTTATCCATTTATCAGTCGATGGACACTTGGGCTCTTTCCATAATTTGGCTATTGTTGATAGTGCTGCTATAAACATCAGGGAGCATGTGTCTCTTCGAATTTCTACTTTTTATCCTTTGGGTAAATACCTAGTAGTGCAATTGCTGGATGGTAAAGCAGTTCTATTTTTAACTTTTTAAGTGAGCAGTGGGTGTTGTATGCAAGTGATGAATCACTAAATTCCACACCTGAAACTAATATTACACTGCATGTTAACTAACTGGGATTTAAATAAAAACTTGAAACTCTAAAATAAAGTTTAGGTGATAAGATGGAAAAGACATGCTGATTGATTTGACTAGACATGGAAGTTTAGGAATGGAGTGACACTAAAGGTGATACTTTGTTTTCTGATTTGTGTAAGAATGGCAGCCTATAGGCAGGAAACCATAGACATTGAATTTGAGGACGTTTCCATTCAAAGAGAAATACAGAAGGCAGTGGGGATACATGGGTCTAGAACTGTGAGGAAGAGGCTGGGTCAAAGATATAAATATAGGATTCATTCTGTTGTTGATAATTACTGAGATTGTCTGGGAAGAGAGTGTATAACAAGAGAAGGCAACTTAAACTGAGCCTTGAGGAACTCCTATCTCTGCTGTCAGAAGAACATGCAAAAGGGACCAAAACAGAACAGCAGAGGAGGTGGGGAAATAAGCCAGAAGGGGAAGGTGTTACAAAACTCAGGGGAAGAGAGAGTCCTGCAGAAACAGTTCATGCTGATGAGAGGTTAAAATAAGAATGGACAATAAAAATATTGTCAAGTCTACCCAACTGAGTTTTCTACACTAATATTTATAAAATGTGCATTTTCGTTTTATTTAGGCACATCCACTATGCTGCTTACTAGAGTAAACTGTGCAGATTGGTCTGATTTATGTACTAAGCAAAATGTTACTGAATTTCCAGTTGTAAAGATGTACAAGGAAGGCAAGCACCCAGTATCTTATGCTGGTATGTTAGGAGCTGAAGATCTCCTAAAATTTATCCTGCTGTAAGTATTCACATTCTTCCTAAGACTTTAAAAATTTTAGGTCTATAAACCTTCTAATTCCCATGCTTTGTTGACATACTTTGAATAGGTTAAGGAGTAATGAATTGAGATAACAGGATAAACGGTGGGGAGAGCCTATCCACATCACTTTTGGGGAGATAGAAATTTTATTTAATGAGGGTGATTTTTTTTAAATTACAAGAGTATTTAATTGTCTTTGTTTTGTCAGATATTTATTGTGTGGAATGTAGTGTTTGCTAAGTTCAATATGTTTTATTTTTTATTTTTTGCAAGCTGAAAAGTGTCTTTAAAAATTAATTTTGAATGTAGTTATATATTCATCCAGCAACAGGATTTCATGCCCAGTGAACATAACATCTGTGCAGGAAGCAGAAGAATATTTAAGTGGGGAATTATATAAAGACCTGATCCCCTACTCTAGTGTGTCTGTGCTGGGACTATTTAGCCCAAACATGACCACAGGTGAGTAGAAGTGAACTTTTAAATTATGTAATAGTTAAAAACTTGCTTACTAGCTTTACTTTTAAAAAGGAATTAGTATCTTTTAAATTATAGAGAACTCAAATTATAGAATTTTTAAAATGCAGAGAAATTTGAAGAAAAAATAAAAATCCAAAATTAGAGTTATTAAATTTTGATGTAATTCCTTCCCTCATTTTTCTTTGTACCTGTCTTTGTACCTACCTTTCTTTGTACCTAAAGCATATTAATATGTTTTAATATAATTGGACTAGTACTGTGTATCTAGGTTAGTAACTTGCTGTTTTTATTTAATATTACATGGGTTCATCTTTTCCATGTGATTAGTATTCTTCAAAAACATTATGGCTGTATATTTGGATGAATATACTGTAATTTAACTATTTACCAACAAATAACACCTGTTGTTTTCCTTTTTTCTTTTTGCTGTGAAGAATATTTTTATTTATGCATCTTTGTGTGTAATTTAGACCATTTAATGGATAAATTTATAAATTTATAAATTCCCAAAAGGAGAATAACTATGTTTTCTATAAGCTGTGTGTTATATGTGTTATTCATTTTTAGAAATGGGTTTTTAGTGCTTGTCTAATGAATTACTATGAGATCTTTATGTATTAAGGTTATTAAGTTCTTGTCATTTGTTTCAATTATTTTCCCCCAGTTTGTTTAGTTTTTAGCTTTGTTTAATAATTTTATATTTAACAGTTTAAAATTTGTTTTCAAATCCATTGATTTTGATTATTTCTTCCATTGATTTCAATTATAGAAAATCTCTATCATCTTTATCAGTTAGTATTCACCTGTATATTTTCTTTTTGCTTTAATTTATAATATTTTCTTACTCTATATTATCTTCCTTTGAATATTTTTTTAAATTGTGGTAAAATATACATAACATAATTTACCATCTTAACTATTTTTCAGCATATAGTTCACTAGTGACAAGTATATATACATTGTTGTACAACTAATCTCCAGAACTTTTTCATTTTGCAAAACTGTAACTCTGTACCTATTAAACAACTCTACATTTCCCTGTTGGCCTAGTCCCTGGCAGCCTCCGTTCCACTTTGTATCTCTATGAATTTGACTACTCTGGGTACTTCCTGTAAGTGGAATCATACAGTATTTGTCTTTTATTGGCTGGCTTACTTAGCATGATGTCCTCAAGGTTCATCCATGTTGTATCATATGTCAGAATTTCCTTTCTTTTAAAGGCTGAATAATATTTCGTTGTATGTATATAGCACGTTTTACTTATCCATTCATCTGTTGATGGACACTTGGGCTGTTTTTACCTCTTGGCTATCGTGCATAATGCTTCTGTGAACATGGGTGTTCAAATATATCTTCAGGACTCTGCTTTCAATTCTTTTAGATATATACCCAGAAGTGGAATTGCTGTGTCATATGATAGCCCTACTTTTAAATTTTTGAAGAACCACTATACTGTTTTCCCTAGTGGCTGTACTATTTTATATTCCCACCAATAGTATACAAGGGTTGTAATTTCTCCATATCCTCAGCAACACTTGTTATTTTCTGTTTGTTTGTTTGTTTGTTTGTTTGTTTGTTTGTTTTTGATAGTAACCATCCTAATGGGTGTTAGGTTTGATTTGATCATGGTTTTGATTTTCACTTTCCTAATAAGTAGTGATATTGAGCATCTTTTTATGTCTTGTTGGCCGTTTGTATATCTTCTTTGGAGAAATGTCTATTCAAGTCCTATGCCCATTTTTTAATCAGGTTATTGTTGTTGAGTTGTAGGAATTCTTTATATATTCTGGAAATTAACCCCTTATCATATATATGAATTGCATATATTTCTTTCTGTTCCATGGAATACCTTTCCACTTGTTGACTGTGTTCTTTGACCTTTTTTCTTTTTAAATCTTTACCATTTAGATATTTTTTGTGCATGATATGAAGTTAGGAGACAACTCTATTTTTGTCTAAATAGTTAATTATCTGTTTTCCCCTCTTTTTTTTTGATTCCACTGTCACCATATTAAATCCATGTCTGTATGTGTGTATATATATCTGTTTAAATGTTTTCTCTTTTATTCACTTTTATCTCCCTAATATAATAGTTTTTTAATACGTGTTGAATATATAATTGGGTCAACTCTGGTTTGCCTTTTTTTGCCTGTTGACTCTTCCAGGTGAACTTCGGTCCTTTACACATAATTGTCTCAACTTATTTGTATGTCCGTTGCTTGTTTTATGCTTCACTATTATCTCTTTAGTTAGTTTAGTCTACATGGAATATGCTTTCAATTTCTTCTGTCATCTTTTTCTCTATATGGGCTTCTATAGTCTTGTATTGTAAACTCAGATTATCATTATTCTTGAACTTTTTTTTTTTTGCATTATATATTTCTCTTTGAATTTTTTGCATTTTTCTAGCATTTTATTATGAAAAATTTCAAACTTAAAGCAAAAGTTGAAAGATTTTATAGTGAACAGCCATATACCCATCATCTAGTTTCTACTATTAGCATTTAACTTGTACTTGACTTACTTAGCACATGCCTGTGCATCTATCCATCCTTCTTCCATCCATCAATTACTTCATCTTATTTTTGATGCATTTCAAATGTTTTTTCTTTTTTTTTTAATTTTTTTAAATGTTTTATTCATTTTCTGAGAGACAGAGAGAGAGAGAGCAGGCAAGGGGCAGAGAGAGAGAGGGAGACACAGAATCCAAAGCAGGCTCCACAGCCCGGAGCCTGACGTGGGGCTCGAACTCACGAAACAAGATCATGACCTGAGCCATAGTCAGAAGTTTGACTGAGCCACCCAGGCGCCCCAAATTAATGTTTTTTTTTTTCATTCAACGTTGATACATTGCTGATAGCAATTAATTTTACCTTGTTAGTTTTACATAGATAGCATCATAGACTAGAGTGTTCTTTTGATATCACATCTTCTCTATTTTTAGACTATTTTTTTCTAGCTTCATAGGAATATCCTACAATAAGTTTTAAAGGAAGTGTACACAAGGCATTCTTCCTAACTGGTAATATTGCTTAGAATGTTATTCTCTTGCTTTTGCATACGGATGGTTTCTTGACTAGGCAACAAAATCCTTAGTGGTGTTTTTTCTTTTTTCATCATGTTAGCTGTTGGCATTTATCTAACAAACCTGCCCCCTTACTTTTCTTTCATTTAAGATGAATTTCAAATTCTGAATAAAATCTTTCAAGGATATTTTTATGGAAAGAATATCCCCATATCTAGCATCAAACTTACAGATAGTGGATACTATCTTCTATCTACTTATTAAGTTTGCTTTCTACAAGTTTCTGTCTAGTAATTTTTCCCCTCTACTTGGCCTTCACAATCTTTTAAAATAAAAGCCAACATAACTTACTAGAAAGAAATGATAAGAATATGAATGCGTGTTCTGTGACTTCCCATCTTAGAAGGCAAAATCCTAGAGGGGATAGCTTTTTCATTTGTATTTTTATGAAAAATTGTGAAATGAGGGAGTTTATTTTTTACTCCTGTATTTTTGCCTTTCTAATGTTTTTGCTTCCACCGTTGACTTTGTCTTCTGTCTACCTCTGGTGCCCTGAGGTTGTCATTTATTATTTACTCTGGGCCTCCTTCCAAAAAGGATTAAGGTCTTTAGATAATAAAAAGTACACATACAATAAAATCATTAAAACAAGAATAAGAGTTAAGCCATAAAAGAGTAGGGGATAATTATGTAGAATACTTTGAAAACACTGCAGTTGATCATAAAACTTAACCCTAAGTAATCTGGTATCAACTGGAAACAGAAAGATGAAATTTTTGCCAGCTAATCATCGTTATATGATAAATGGCAACATAAAAGTTAGGATGCTGACTCATCCACTGAGAAAACTTTTCCCTGATTGTAAATGCTGAGAGGGATTTTACATATATCTTTTATGTAAGAGATCAGCACAGGGAACAGTATACTTTATGATAATTTTGTACAAATGATAAGATTTACATATAATTGTCTCTCAACACAAGTCAAAGGTATAGTGTTAAAATATATAGAGATCGTTTTGCTGTGCCAGAATGATGTAATCTGGGGACAGTGCTTTTTTATTATTTCACTAGATTGATTGTTCTCAGACTTTTCAGTCAGGTATTCATTTCTCTTTTTTGTTGTTTTTGTTTTTTGCAGATGTCCAGGTGATAGTTACTGTACTTTCAATATCTATTGAATGAGAAAATGTGTAACAGTAAAAGGCTACTATGAATTCATTAACATTTTATGTACATTTGTATTTGACTCATAAATATAACTACTGACATTTACTGTGCAGTTATGTTATATCAGATACTGATTTATTGTTCATGTAGATTCTAATGATTTAAAAAAAAATTTTTTTAATGTTTATTTATTTTTGAGACAGAGAGAGACAGAGCATGAGCAGGGGAGGGGCAGAGAGACAGGGAGACACAGAATCTGAAACAGGCTCCAGGCTCCGAGCCGTCAACGCGGGGCTTGAACTCACGAACTCACGAACTGTGAGATCATGACCTGAGCCGAAGTCGGACACTTAACCGACTGAGCCACCCAGGTGCCCCGATTCTAATGATTTAAAGATTAATATAATGCGAATTCAATGAGGGCGAAAATGTCTCCTTTGTCCATTGTTGTATCTGCGAGGTCTCTCTCTGTTTTTTTCCCTCTGTAATTATGTTGTGGGGATAGAATGTAAGACTTTGTAAACGTCCTGTTTCTCATTATACTTTTGCACTCCAGTGTTCCATTGCTTGAAATCCATTGCTTGAAAGAGCTATCACTATGATGGTTGCCAGTGGAAAATTTCTAACTCCCTATTCCTTCTATATACATACTCAAATAGTTCTTCTGTAAGAGCTTTTCCTTCTAATTTGTTTTTCAGTATGGACACCTGAGTTCTTATTTTATTCAGTGGGTTATAATCAGTTATAATCATTCATTTGCTAACATCTCAGATTTGGTCAGTGGGAGCCCCTTCAGTCTGACTCCTGTGTCCTTTTGACGTGTCTCCGTCATTCTTTCAGTATGTCCTTTTGGCACAAGATGTTCCCAGTTTCATTTGTGGGATCAGCCATTTCTCCAAGAGTCTAGGTTCCTTTTAGTGGGACATTGAATTCAGAAACCAAGATCTAGGGATTAGGAGTGCTTTTAGTTACTGGAGGGCTCTTGTTTCTCAACTCTTGTTGACAGAGCTAAAAAAATAAGTGTGTGTAGTAGTATGTGTATATATGTGTGTGTATAAATGTAACTATTCAATAAAATGTGATAGTGGGAAAACAGTATTGCTAAACTACTGTATTTATTTTATGCAATTAAAACATGTTTATAGTTACACAACTAAATATTATAACTATTATTACATCCCAGATACATTTATTGTGATTTAAAAACCTTTTTATTTAGATTAACTGATTATTTTTTTATACTTGGGGTTGCAGTATATTGTGACATATATGCTGTTTTCACCAAGGAGGAGAATATGCTTGGTTTTAAGTGTTCAGAGGATAACTGGCAGTCTGGTTTAGTAGAAGTGGATATGTTTCTACAGTCTTAAATGCTTCCATTATGAGCAAGTAAATTTGTGAAGAGCCTTTTAAGAAACGTATTCATGAGTAGAGAGGCTTCTGTGTGAGGAAAGTACATGGAAATATTAGTGTAATTTTCCACTGTTCTTTACCGAAAAAGAAAAGAAGCTGAAACAGGTTCCATTATGTCATTGCTTTAGCTAATGATCATCAATTATTGACCAGAATTTAGCTCTGTTTTCTCTTAGAAATGAAAGTATAGGGACTCAGTTCTTTCCAGTTTTTTTCATATGAACCTTTTCTGCTTTGGTGTAACACAGGCTTTAGAAAATATTTTCTGTGATAGTAACAGTTTCTCATTAAATTCATGGTTATAAATAGCTCTGAATGCTGCCTACTAGCTGACTGTGCCACTTTAGTAAGTTGGCTTTCCTGCAGTGTTTCTCAGTCTTGTGGAAAGTATGCATCCTTTTTAGAGAACATAACCTTGTGGTTACCTGATGGTAAGAGTGCTGATGCTCACACCAGAGATATAGTCGTGACTGCTAAGGTACAGATCTTTTGGGTTCAGCATATCCAGAGCACGAGGTGCTTTATGACTCAATTCTTCCATCATGAATTTTCTGTTTGAACTGCCATGAACCTTCCTTGTAGTGAGCTAAATTATCATTTGGTCTTCACTTGGCAAGAATACATCATTTATATAAGTTTTCCTCTGCTCTTTTCTCATTGGTCTGCAAGTATTTAATTCACAGTTGCTTCTTGGTTATAAGATAGTCATTAACATGAATCAGAATATACTATTACCTATGATACTGTATTCAGAATGCTATAGAAATAATAATTTTTAAATATCCTAACAAATGAGAAAAGACTGACGCATAAATTAATCAAAGTTCAAAAGTAACAAAAACACATTACAGAAAATACAGGAAATAAAAAAAGATACAAATCCCTCATAATTGCAGAATCCTAACACAGACATTATTAAAGGACTATAATTTCTAATCTTCTATTTTTTTCTGTGCATATAGGTACTTTTAGATTTTGTAATGACAGTGCGCACATTATTTCACATATCTCCTTCTCTTTCCAAACTATATATAAGGCAACCAACTCTATTTACCCACCTTAGAGTGTAAATTAAGAAGCAATAAATATTTATTCAGTAACTCTGTATGATTAGAGTGCTGTAAATCTGATAAATCACATTTACAGTACATTTGTTTAGGGAACCATAATTGCATTATATCAATTTACATTTCTATAGTAATCAAATGTCATAAAAAGAACACAGATTTTAGAACCACTAAGTTATATAAGATCTACCTGTAAATATTTATCTTTATAATTAATTTCTAATAAAGCACAATCATTTATAAATCTGTCCATCGGTTGAATAGCACACATAATTTTAAAGGTTTCAGATTTTTGTCTTGTCTATGTATTTATAGCAAAAGAAGATTTCACCAAAGCGGGAAACTACCTAAGAGGATGTGTTATCACTGGAATTTATTCTGAAGAAGATGTTTTGATACTGTAAGTTTATTGGTCTTCTAATTTTAGAGAGGAAGAAGTTTGCAAAATAATACATTGCTAGTTTTTACACAGTTGAAGGAAAATAGGGCAGCAATATAACTAACTTTGATTTTTAATTAAATGTTTAATTTCCTTGTAAGAAGATCTGGGTAGCAGCATCTGGCTATTTAGAATTCTTAGATACTCTTTTGCTTTAGGCTAGAGTCCCTACAGGGGCAACCTTGGATTCATAATACTTTATCTTTCTATAAAAATTTTTCTGGTTTGGGTTCTATTATCTGCAACTGTGGTTCTCTGAAATTGTCATAGTTTTGGGGGGAATTTTACTTCTTCAAGTGTCCAGGTTTTGATTTGCCACCAAGGTATATATAAAAATGAGAATTTCCCCATGTTGTTGCTCTTTTAGCCATGTAAGTTGCTTTATTTGTAGAATGTGGAACTCAGATATTTCACTTGCCTCAGAATGAAGGACTGAACATTTGGAGATTATTACATATACAATACATACAGTAATACATCTATATCACATTCTGCATTAATGGCTTGTTTTCAGGTCCAGATGGAGTTGGTAAGCCCCCTCCCTAGTTTATCTTGCTTATTATAATATTCCTAATTGTGATTTCTGAGCTTAAATCATCCATCATGAACACTGGTGATGTATACTTTTGATGATCAAGCTCCATTTCTGCCCATGAAGTCAATGACTTTTGAAAAGTAAATACTGAACTCCAGATCTTTAAGAAATAAGAGACTTATTCACCTGACACATGGATAGTCACCCACTATGTTCTGTTCTGCTGTCATTGTGCATTTAACTAAGATCCAAAGCGCTAGACCAGTAGTTTTCAGAGTATGTTTTATTTATAACCAACTGATCAGCTTAAGAGGTAATCTAAAGGCTGGACTGTCCACTAATGTTTATAATATTATAATGTTTATACTTGGTTCTAGCATCAGTTTTTACATCATATAAATGTGACTACTTCAGAGGTGGTTTTACAGAAATCATTTTTTTCTGTCTAGTGATTTCCCTTTAGTTTAGTTAGCAAAAGTAGTGGTAAGAAGGAGCAGATTTAGGCTGTGTTACAGTGGAGAGAGCATAGAGTTTATATCTGGGGCACCTCAGTTTGAATCCTGTCTCTGCCATTTATCACTCTCTGAGTCCTGGTTTCCTCATCTATAAAATGGGGGTGATAGTGGCCTACATTATAGGGCTGTTCTGGGGTTAAGTGAAAACTAAAAGCATCTAAAAGAGTGCCTGGCAAATAGTAGGTTTCTAATAAATGCTTGTCTCCTTGCTTAGCAGTATGGTGAGCAGTCCAAAAAGATTGAGAACCATTCAGTATGTTCCTAATCCTATTTAGACATTTTCTTGATGAGTAAGTTGTCTAGAAAAAAAAAAAAGAATCTGTCTAGATTATTATATGTTGCTTTCTTTTAATCTAGGTTGTCAAGGCTCCTAAATTTC
Organism: Lynx rufus; assembly: GCF_022079265.1. NCBI lineage: Eukaryota > Metazoa > Chordata > Mammalia > Carnivora > Felidae > Lynx > Lynx rufus. Next base: position 48,268,913 of record NW_025814831.1, read on the forward strand.
TTCAGACAGCCTCACAAAGAAGATAAATTTGCCTGCAAATTGAGTTCATTTCTTCCTTAGTAGTAGGGCTTCTCATTTGCTGCCTCCCAATCTGACCTCTTGGTGTAATTATTTGTTTTTGATGACTTGCTATATTTTATTGGAAATTTTAATACTGCGTTTCTCCACAGGTCAAATAAATATGGGGCAACACTTCCAGCTCTGCTGCTGGCCAGACACAAAGAGGGCAAAGTAGAGAGCATTCCATTCGCTAACTCCCGTGTGCAAGACATAGTTCAAATAGTGACAAATGCATTACTGGAGACATTTGTGAGTGTATTTTATAATAAGGATATTATTTGAAATAGAGAATCTAGAAGAGTTAAAAATAGTATATTTTAATACACAATTTTCCAGCTTTTTTTGGCAGAGGGCATGATGTTTTATGAGCTGAAAATTCATTGGGTTGCTCTGTTTTGTTCACTCATTATGATATAGCTTCGTAGTCCACTGCCAAAAGTTTACATGTTTTTGGATTATTTTTTTTATTGTGGAGACTAGTGTAGCTGATGGCTAGTTGAAGGAAGTACTCAATCTAAGCTGAAACTTGGTATAGAGCACATGGATTCTGGGGAGTCAGACTGCCTAAGTTTAAATCATTGCTTGTTTCCTTACTGGCTCTTTGTTAACTTCTCTGTGCCTCACTTTCCACATGTGTAAAATGTAGTTGGTAGTAGTACCTGCTGCAGAGACTTATCATGAGAACCAAATGAGACCTGTGTACAGTGTTTTGGGTAGTGTTTGGCCACTGGTAAACATTAAACAAATGTTAGCTAAGATTCTTATTTATACAGTTTTAGAACAAAGTAGTGTCTTATGAAAGGCCTTTTCCAGTGCTTCCTTTGAAAATAGTGGATTCAAGGGCATAACACTTTTAACGTGCATTTCTTGATTTCACTTGTTTTTGCATTTATATTAAACATAGCTAGAGTGTAACAAGTTTATGCTTTTCTATATTTCTCAAGTGACATACGCATTATAATCAGCAGTAAATAATGACCATCCTCCTGTTACTATGTTTCTTGCCATGATAATCTAAATGACATTACATTTTAGGTTAAATTAATGGCTGTAGCCTTTATTAAGTGTTTTGTGGCATTGGTTCTGTTCCCTCCCCCATTCAAGTTACAGGTTGTAATTAGTCAAATCATTAATATTTTCATGATGTAGTTTTCCAAATTATTAAAGTGACATTTTTGTCTTCAATGACATATTAAATGAATATTTATTTAGCCATAAACATAGTGTAATATTTTTGGAATTATTATAAGCCTTTACCTTTTTTCTCCCAGACAATACAGAAAACTATGAAAGAAGAAAATTGAAATCAACTGTAACCTCTTTAACCAAATTTAAAATTGGGGGAAATATTTTCCCAAACTTAAAAAAAATCCCATGTGTATATATGTGATTGTCTTTTTATCTTAAGAGATATTTCCATCAAGAAATGAAGACACACACGTAATGTTTTTTTAGTATCTACATAATATTCTGTTGTACTAAAAAACCACAATTTGTTTAATTTCCTGTTGTTGAATATTTGTCTTTAGTTTTGTTTTACTCAGGGACCAACCTTGAGGATAATCTTTGGGTGTTTCCATGATTACATAATCATGGTAAATTCACAGAATTTGAATTGCTAGTCCAGAGGGCGTGTATATGTTTAAGGCTGCTAATACTTATTCCTATTTTGTACAAGAGGAAATTTGAACATTTTACTCTTTCATCTTTGCGTAATATATAAAAATTGGTATCTATTTTTTTGTTAAGATTAGATGCTTTATGGCTGAGAAAGTTTGGGCAAACTTAACAACTATCAGAATCTGTTTATTTTTAAGGCACATGTGATAAGCATTGTGGCAGTATTTCAGTTTACAATGTTTTGGTTTGCAGCATTCAACTAAAAACTGAACAGCTATAATAAAAATTGTTTTGCTTTTAGTTTATGACCTTTCCATAAATTCTAAAACCCTCAAGTGGTTGTTACATTTCTTAAAGCTTCTCTGTGTTGGGAGATTTAAATGAGAGTATGTAGCAGCCAGCCAGCTGCAAGCTCATCTCCTGGCCTGCACTGAAGTACTAGAAAGACTTTGGTTTCTTCATCCGGACAGGGAAGAGGACTGGATGGCCAGACAGTAAACATTTTTTATATGGCATGATGAACCTGATGACAAATTAGGCCAGGGAAATATGCCCAAATCTGAAAAACATGATAATTAACTACATGAGCAATGATCTATCCAAGGCTGTCATATTTAAACATCCTTCTGAACAAATAGTTCTAGCACTTTTCTCAGATACATTGAGTTCCTTTTTTATGGTTTTATTATACATAAGTTACATCCTCTTGTATACTCAAATAGCCAAAGGACACCTTCCAGTTACCATGTTTGATGACCTTTCCTGTAAGTAGCAACCAAAACCATTGACAATGCTTTTCCTTCTCAAAATTCTCTATTCTTCTGGCTTTTGCAATTCCAGATACCTCCTTCAACCCTCTGGCCACTCTAGAATTACATCTTCAACCCCTTTTTCTTCTTTCGCTGTTTTTTCTTTAGGAAATTTTATCCATACCCATAATTTCTACTATCATTATACCAGCTGATGATTCCAAAATTGAAGTTTCTGATCTTTTCTCCACAGACCTCTTGGTCTTTCTTCCCTGAAATGTGTCACCTGTGTGTCTTTTCACAAATGTGTATTCTAGTTAGTCATCTTTCTAAAACAGACCTAACCATGTCACTCATTTGATTCCAGATCTTCTCAGTATTCCTGGGAGTTAGAAAACCTACCAAGACATTTTACCATCTGGTCTTATGGCCACATTTGCCTCTTGCATGCCTAAGTCTGGCATGCTTCACTCCTACTGTTACCAGATGGCATGTATCCCTTCACACCTCTCTGCCTGTCCCCACAATGCTCCCTATATCTGGAATCCTGGCTCTGGCACATACCTTATTCTGTCAAGATCTTGGTTTTTCCCCAAGACCAGATCAAATATACTTCTGAAATCATCCATGAGCTTCCCTACTTTGTTTTCTTAGCTTAATTTTATTGTCATACGTTAATTCTTTCTTGGATCATAGCAGTTTGTGTACCTGTCTCCTCCTCTAAAGTATGAGCTCTTTGAGAGCAGGGAAAGTAAAGTATCTTGGTTCTTTTTGATTCAGTATCCAGCATCATATCTTGAGCTTTGTAGTTCAGGTGGCTCTATCTCCCTTAATGTGTCAAATCTGTTCAGAGTGAGGAGATCTGCTAGCCTGATGAGATGTGTCAATTTTATGAAGGGGATGGAACTCGTATAGAAGATGAAAGATGATGAAAGATAATGGTTAATATAAGAAGACAACATAGGGAAATTTGGAGAAGAGAGGATCTAAGATCTAAGTCATGAAAGAGGAACGTATAAGAAGAGGATTTTGAGTGTGTAAGAGAAAGAATTAGAAGAAAAAAGAGAATTGACAGAGGAAAGTGGCTCTGAGAACTAAATAAGGAAAACTACATACCAGAGCCTGGTATTTAGCTTAAACCAAAAAAAAAAAAAGAAAAGAAAAGGAAAGAAATGAGACTGATATTTTTATTTGTTTAAACATGTTTTTTATAATATTAATTACACTAAAATCTATAATATTGAAACAAAATAAGATTTTTAAGGAATCACAGATGTTGAAAGATATCTTTAAATATCAGCATTTCTTTTTTCAAAAATTTTATGTTAGATACAATAAGAGTTTTGTTTGTCATATGTCACATGTTGGCTAATCTGGTCCAGATTTTAGCATAGGAAGTTATTAGAAGTGTTACATCCTTGTAAAACAGGGAGTTTAAGTTATTTTGAAATTAGTACTTTTTTTTTTTTTTAAATAACTCACTAAGATAAAGTGGGCTTAAATAAAAAGCTCTTGAGGGGTGCTTGGGTGACTCAGTCGGTGAAGCGTCCAACTTTGGCTCAGGTTATGATCTGGTGGTTTGTGAGTTTGAGCCCTGCGTCAGGCTCTGTGCCGACAGCTCAGAGCCTGGAGACTGCTTCAGATTCTGTGTGTGTGTGTGTGTGTGTCTCTCTCTCTGCTCCTACCCCACTTTCTCCCTCCCTTTCTCTCTGTCAGTCTCTCCCAAAGATAAACATTTTTAAAAATTGTAAAAAAATGAAAAGCTCTTGATAGTGACAGGTTTAGTCAGTAAAGCAAAATCTCCACTTAAAATATGTTTTAATTACATTTTATAGACTAAACTTGCATGATTGATCTGAACATTATTTTCTATTTTATGCCTCATCATTTTCCATGTTTTTTTCTTTTTTTTTTTAATAGCCAGAAATAACTGTGGAAAACCTTCCTGTTTATTTAAGACTTCAGAAACCATTACTTATTTTATTCAGTGATGGCAGCATAAATCCTCAGTATACAAAAGCAATATTGACGCTGGTAAAAGAGAAACACTTGGATTCACTTACCCCTTGCTGGTTAAATCTGTAAGTATATTTTTATTTTTTAATATGCAAAAGGTAAGAAACTGTAATTACTACATTTTCATTAGGAAATGAAACTCTCTAACTGTCCTTTGGAGTTAATATGGGACCAGTGTATATATTATCAGGATATTTTAGTAACCAAAAGATGACCTTGTTTTAGATTGAATTCTTTTCTACGATGAATTTTATTTTGTTGACTGGTATTTTTTTTTTCAGATCCATTGAGGTGTAATTGTCAAAATTTTAGGATATTTAAAGTGTACATTGTGGTGATTTGATACATGTATACATTTTGAAAGGATTCCTCCATCTAAGTAACATATTCATTACATCAAACATTTAAAAATGTGTATATATGCCCTACAAGAGATCCTAAGGGGGATCCTGTGAGACAGAGTACCAGAGACATCACTACAAGCATAAAACCTACAGACATCACAATGACTCTAAACCCGTATCTTTCTATAATAACACTGAATGTAAATGGATTAAGTGCGCCAACCAAAAGACATAGGGTATCAGAATGGATAAAAAAACAAGACCCATCTATTTGCTGTCTACAAGAGACTCACTTTAGACCTGAGGACACCTTCAGATTGAAAGTGAGGGGATGGAGAACTATCTATCATGCTACTGGAAGTCAAAAGAAAGCTGCAGTAGCCATACTTATATCAGACAAACTAGACTTTAAATTAAAGGCTGTAACCAGAGATGAAGAAGGGCATTATATAATAATTACAGGGTCTATCCATCAGGAAGAGCTAACAATTATAAATGTCTGTGCGCCAAATACGGGAGCCCCAAATATATAAAACAATTCATCACAAATGTAAGCAACCTTATTGATAAGAATGTGGTAATTGCAGGGGACTTTAAAAATGTATATATATATGTTTAATTTTCGGGGGGAGGGGGACTAAGATTTAAGTTTTGTTGTCTTAGCAAATTTCAACTATATAGCATTACCAACTGTAGTCACCATTTATACATGAGATTATCAGACCTTATTCATCTTGCAGCTGAGAGTTTGTTCCTTTTCCCATCCTCTTCCTATTTCTCCCAACCCCCAGTCCCCAGCAACCACTTTTCTTCTGTTTCTGTGAGTTTGACTTTTTTAGACTTTTCACGTAGAAGTATTTGTCTTTCTATGTCTGCCTTATTTCACTTGGTGGAATGCCCTGAGTCCATCCATGTTGTAGCAAATGGCAGGATTTTCTTCTTTTTCATGGCTGAATAATATTCCATCTTTATCATTCATTTGTTGACAGACACTTAGGTTGTTTCTGTATCTTGGCTATTGCAAATAATGCTGCAATAAGCATGGGAATGCATGCATTTCTTTACTGTCTTGTTTTTATATCCTTTGGCTACATACCCAGAAGTAGAATTGCTAGGTCATATGGTAGTTCTATTTTCAATTTCTTGAGGAACCTCCTCTGTTTTCAACAGTGGTTGCACCAATATACATTCCTACCACCAGTTCTTGAAGGTTCCCTTTTGTTCACATCCTCAACAATACTTGTTATCGTTTGTCTTTTTGATACCAGCCATATTAACAGGTTTGAGGTGATATCTCATTGTGGTTTTGGTTTGAATTTCCTTAATATTACTCATCTTGAACATCTTTTCATGTACCTTTTGGCCATCTTTATGTCTTCTCTGTAAAAATGTCTATTCAGTTCCTCTGCCCATTTTTAATTGGATTATTGGTGTTTTTTGCTGTTATGTGAGTTCTTCCCTCATTTAGATATTCACCCCTTACCACATATGTGATTTGCAAATATTTTCTCTCGTTCCACAGTTTACCTTTTATTTTAGTTGATGGTTTCCTTTGTCTATAGAAGATTTTGAGAACGAGCGAGTGGGGGAAGGGGGGGGAGAGAGAGAGAGAGCGAGAGAGCGAGAGAGCGAGAGAGAGAGAGAGAGAGAGAGAGAGAGAGAGAATCTTAAGCAGGCTCCATGCTCAGCACAAAGCCTGACTTGGCACTCAATCCCTTGACCCTGGGATCATGACCTGAGCCCAAATCAGGTGTCAGAAGCTCCATCGACTGAGCCATCCAGGTACCCATATGCAGAAGCTTTTTAATTGGATGTAGTCCCACTTATTTATTTTACTTTTGTTGCCTTTGCTTTCATGTCATGCAGATTTTGAGACGTAGTAATTTTTCTCATTTTTAAAGTAATTTGGGTCCCTGCATGTCTCAACGGGCTAAGTGTCTGGCTTTGGTTCAAGTCATGATCTCATGGTTTGTGAGACTGAGCCTGGCATCGAGCTCTGTGCTGACGGTGTGGAGTCTACTTGGAATTTTCTCTCTCTGCCCCTATCTCATTTGTGTGCTCTCTCTCTAAAAATAAACAAACTTAAAAAAAATTAATTGATGTCCATTGAGGAAAATTTGGCAAATAGAGAAAAATAAACATTGTGATACTTTGGCATTTTTCTTCCTTTCTTTTTTCTATATTTTTATTTATTTTGAGAGAGAAGGAGTGTGAGTGTACATTTAATGTCTGTGAACACAGTTCACATATCTACACACTATCCATTGTTCAAATGCATTACATGAAAAGTTCATTTTTTAATTTATTTGAAAAATTAGAAGAATGAGGCAGTGTACATTTTTTTCTATGAAGAGTTCACTGACAGTCTACTGCTTAAGACAAATTTCCCCCAGGGTAATTATCTTTGTAGGTATCTCACATTAAAACACTATTTTCCATAATGTGGAATGTGATGTTTCAGGAAAGCTGGGCATCTTAAAAAAAATTTTTTTTTAATTTTTTTAATGTTTGAGAGAGAGAGAAACAGAGTGCCTTGGGAGAGGGGCAGAGAGAGAGGGAGACAGAAAAACTGAAGCAGTTTCCAGGCTCTGAGCTGTCAGCACAGTATCTGATGTGGGGCTTGAATTCATGGACCGTGAGATCATGACCTGAGCTCAAGTCGGACACTCAACCAACTGAGCCACCCAGGCGCCCCTAAAAATATGTTTTTAATATGAAATTCATTTTTAAATTGGTTTCCATACAACACCCAGTGCTCATCCCAACAGGTGCCCTCCTCACTGCCCATCACCCTCTTTCCCCTCCCTCCCACCACCCTCAGTTTATTCTGTTTTTAAGAGTCTCTTATGGTTTGGCTTCCTCCCTAACTTTTTTTTTTTCCCGTTCCCATCCTCCATGATCTTTTAAGTTTCTCAGGATCCACATAAGAGTGAAAACATATGGTATCTGTCTTTCTCTGTATGACTTATTTCACTTAGCAAAACACTCTCCAGTTCCATCCACATTGTTACAGAAGACCATATTTCATTCTTTCTCATTGCCATGTAGTACTCCATTGTATATATAAACCATAATTTCTTTATCCATTCATTAGTTGATGGATATTTAGGTTCTTTCCATAATTTGGCTATTGTTGAAAGTGCTGCTATAAACATTGGGGTACAAGTGCCCCTGTACATCAGCACTCCTGTATCCCTTGGATGAATACCTACTAGTGCAATTGCTGGGTCATAGGGTAGATCTATTTTTAATTTTTTGAGAAAACTCCACAATGTTTTCCAGAGCAGCTAGACCAGTTTGCATTCCCACCAACAGTGCAAGAGGTTCCCGTTTCTCCACATCCTCTCCAGCATCTTTAGTCTCCTGATTTGTTCATTTTGGCCACTCTGACTGGCGTGAGGTGGTATCTCCGTGTGGTTTTGATTTGTATTTCCCTGATGAGGAGTGATGTTGAGTATCTATTCTTGTGCCTGTTGGCCATCTGGATGTCTTCTTTAGAGAAGTGTCTATTCATGTTTTCTGCCCATTTCTTCACTGGGTTATTTGTTTTTCAGGTGTGGAGTTTGGTGAGTTCTTTATAGATTTTTGGATACTAGCCTCTATCTGATGTGTCATTTGCAAATATCTTTTCCCATTCTGTCCATTGCCTTTTAGTTTTGGTGATTGTTTCCTTTGCAATGCAGAAACTTTTTATCTTGATGAGGTCCCTATAGTTCATTTTTGCTTTTAATTCCCTTGCCTTTGGGGATGTGTCAAGTAAGAAATTGCTGCAGCTGAGGTCAGAGAGGTTCCTTCCTGCTTTCTCCTCTAGGGTTTTGATGGTTTCCTGTCTCACATTCATGTCCTTTTTCCATTTTGAGTTTATTTTTGTGAATGGTGTAAGAAAGTGGACTAGTTTCATTCTTCTTCATGTTGCTGTCCAGTTCTCCCAGCACCATTTGTTACAGAGACTGGCTTTTCTATTGGATATTCTTTCCTGCTTTGTCAAATATTAGTTGGCCACACTTTTGTGGATCCAATTCTGGGTTCTCTATTCTATTCCATTGGTCTTTGTGTCTGTTTTTGTGCCAATACCATGCTGTCTTGATGATTACACCTTTGTAGTAGAGGCTAAAGTCTGGGATTGTGATGCCTCCTGCTTTGGTCTTCTTCTTCAATATTATTTTGGCTATTTGGGGTCTTTTGTGGTTCCATACAAATTTTAGGATTGCTTGTTCTAGCTTCGAGAAGAATGCTGGTGCAATTTTGATTGGGATTGCATTGAATGTATAGATTGCTTTGTGTAGATTGTATTGACATTTTGACAATGTTTATTCTTCCAATCCATGAGCATGGAATGTTTTTCCGTTTCTTTGTGTCTTCTTCAATTTCCTTCATAAGCTTTCTATAGTTTTCAGCATACAGATCTTTTACATCTTTGGTTAGGTTTATTCCTAGGTATTTTATGATTCTTGATGCAAGTGTGAATGGGATCAGTTTCTTTATTTGTCTTTCTGTTGCTTCATTGTTAGTGTATAAGAATGCAACTGATTTCTGTACATTGATTTTGTATCCTGCAACTTTGCTGAATTCATGTATCAGTTCTAGCAGACTTTTGGTGGAGTCTATTGGGTTTTCGATGTATAATATCATGTCATCTACAACAAGTGAAAACCTGACTTCATCTTTGCCAATTTTGATGCCTTTGATTTCCTTTTGTTGTCTGATCACTGATGCTAGAACTTCCAACACTATGTTAAACAACAGTGGTCAGAGTGGACATCCCTGTCGTGTTCCTGATCTCAAGGGAAAGCTCTCAGTTTTTCCCCATTGAGGATGATGTTAGCTGTGGGCTTTTCATAAATGGCTTTTATGATGTTTAAGTATGTTTCTTCTATCCCAACTTTCTCAAGGGTTTTTATTAAGAAAGGATGCTGAATTTTGTCAAATGCTTTTTCTGCATTGATTGACAGGATCATATGGTTCTTTTCTTTTATTAATGTGATGTATCACATTGATTGATTTGCATATGTTGAACCACCCTGCAGCCTGGGAATGAATCCCACTTGATCATGGTGAATAATTCTTTTTATATGCTGTTGAATTCGATTTGCTAGTATCTTGTTGAGAATTTTTGCATCCATATTCATCAGGGTTATTGGCCTGTAGTTCTCCTTTTTTGCTGGGTCTCTGTCTGGTTTAGGAATCAAAGTAATGCTGGCTACATAGAATGAGTCTGGAAGTTTTCCTTCCCTTTCTATTTTTTGGAACAGCTTGAGAAGGATCGGTATTATCTCTGCTTTAAATGTCTGGTAGAATTCCCCTGGGTAGCCATCTGGTCCTGGATTCTTATTTGTTGGGAGATTTTGATAACTGATTGAATTTCTTTGCTGGTTATGGGTCTGTTCAAGTTTTCTATTTCTTCCTGTTTGAGGTTTGGAAGTGTGTGGCTGTTTAGGAATTTGTCCATTCCTTCCAGGTTGTCCAGTTTGTTGGCATATAATTTTTCATAGTATTCCCTGATAATTGCTGTATTTCTGAGGGATTGGTTGTAATAATTCCATTTTCATTCATGATTTTATCTATTTGGGTCATCTCCCTTTTCTTTTTGAGAAGCCTGGCTAGAGGTTTATCAATTTTGTTTATTTTTTCAAAAAACCAACTCTTGGTTTCGTTGATCTGTTCTACAGGTTTTTTTTAGATTCTATATTGTTTATTTCTGCTCTGATCTTTATTATTTCTTTTCTTCTGCTGGGTTTGGGGTGTCCTTGCTGTACTGCTTCTATTTCCTTTAGTTTTTTTATTTTTTTTTCCAATATATGAAATTTATTGTCAAATTGGTTTCCATACAACACCCAGTGCTCATCCCAAAAGGTGCCCTCCTCAATACCCATCACCCACCCTCCCCTCCCTCCCACCCCCATCAATCCTCAGTTTGTTCTCCGTTTTTAAGAGTCTCTTATGCTTTGGCTCTCTCCCACTCTAACCTCTTTTTTTTTCTTCCTACCCCTCCCCCATGGATTTCTGTTAAGTTTCTCAGGATCCACATAAGAGTGAAAACATATGGTATCTGTCTTTCTCTGTATGGCTTATTTCACTTAGCATCACATTCTCCAGTTCCATCCACGTTGCTACAAAGGGCCATATTTCGTTCTTCTCATTGCCATGTAATACTCCATTGTGTATGTAAACCACAATTTCTTTATCCATTCATCAGTTGATGGACACTTAGGCTCTTTCCATTATTTGGTTATTGTTGAGAGTGCTGCTATAAACATTGGGGTACAAGTGCCCCTATGCATCAGTACTCCTGTATCCCTTGGGTAAATTCCTAACAGTGCTACTGCTGGGTCATAGGGTAGGTCTATTTTTAATTTTTTGAGGAACCTCCACACTGTTTTCCAGAGTGGCTGCACCAGTTTGCATTCCCACCAACAGTGCAAGAGGTTCCCGTTTCTCCACATCCTCTCCAGCATCTTTAGTCTCCTGATTTGTTCATTTTGGCCACTCTGACTGGCGTGAGGTGGTATCTCCGTGTGGTTTTGATTTGTATTTCCCTGATGAGGAGTGACGTTGAGCATCTTTTCATGTGCCTGTTGGCCATCTGGATGTCTTCTTTAGAGAAGTGTCTATTCATGTTTTCTGCCCATTTCTTCACTGGATTATTTGTTTTTCAGGTGTGGAGTTTGGTGAGCTCTTTATAGATTTTGGACACTAGCGCTTTGTCCGATATGTCATTGGCAAATATCTTTTCCCATTCCATTGGTTGTCTTTTAGTTTTGTTGGTTGTTTCCATTGCAGTGCAGAAGCTTTTTATCTTCATAAGGTCCCAGTAATTCATTTTTGCTTTTAATTCTCTTGCCTTTGGGGATGTGTCGAGTAAGAGATTGCTACGGCTGAGGTCAGAGAGGTCTTTTCCTGCTTTGTCCTTTAGGGTTTTGATGGTTTCCTGTCCACATTCAGGTCCTTTATCCATTTTGAGTTTATTTTTATGAATGGTGTGAGAAAGTGGTCTAGTTTCAACCTTCTGCATGTTGCTGTCCAGTTCTTCCAGCACCATTTATTAAAGAGACTTTTTTTCCATTGGATGTTCTTTCCTGCTTTGTCAGATTAGTTGGCCATACGTTTGTGGGTCTAGTTCTGGGGTTTCTATTCTATTCCATTGGTCTATGTGTCTGTTTTTGTGCCAATACCATGCTGTCTTGATGATGACAGCTTTGTAGTAGAGGCTAAAGTCTGGGATTGTGATGCCTCCTGCTTTGGTCTTCTTCTTCAAAATTACTTTGGCTATTCGGGGCCTTTTGTGGTTCCATATGAATTTTAGGATTGCTTGTTCTAGCTTCGAGAAGAATGCTGGTGCCATTTTGATTGGGATTGCATTGAATGTGTAGATAGCTTTGGGTAGTATTGACATTTTGACAATGTTTATTCTTCCAATCCATGAGCAGGGAATGTCTTTCCATTTCTTTATATCTTCTTCAATTACCTTCATAAGCTTTCTATAGTTTTCAGCATACAGATTTTTTACATCTTTGGTTAGATTTATCCCTAGGTATTTTATGCTTCTTGGTGCAATTGTGAATGGGATCAGTTTCTTTATTTGTCTTTCTGTTGCTTCATTGTTAGTGTATAAGAATGCAACTGATTTCTGTACATTGATTTTGTATCCTGCAACTTTGCTGAATTCATGTATCAGTTCTAGCAGACTTTTGGTGGAGTCTATCGGATTTTCCATGTATAGTATCATGTCATCTGCAAAAAGTGAAAGCTTGACTTCATCTTTGGCAATTTTGATGCCTTTGATTTCCTTTTGTTGTCTGATTGCTGATGCTAGAACTTCCAACACTATGTTAAACAACAGCGGTGAGAGTGGGCATCCCTGTCGTGTTCCTGATCTCAGGGAAAAAGCTCTCAGTTTTTCCCCATTGAGGATGATGTTAGCTGTGGGCTTTTCATAAATGGCTTTTATGATGTTTAAATAAGTTCCTTCTATCCCGACTTTCTCAAGGGTTTTTACTAAGAAAGGTGCTGAATTTTGTCAAAGGCCTTTTCTGCATCTATTGACAGGATCATATGGTTCTTCTCTTTTCTTTTATTAATGTGATGTATCACATTGATTGATTTGCATATGTTGAACCAGGCTTGCAGCCCAGGAATGAATCCCACTTGATCATGGTGAATAATTCTTTTTATATGCTGTTGAATTTGATTTGCTAGTATCTTGTTGAGAATTTTTGCATCCATATTCATCACGGATATTGGCCTGTAGTTCTCTTTTTTTACTGGGTCTCTGTCTGGTTTAGGAATCAAAGTAATACTGGCTTCATAGATTGAGTCTGGAAGTTTTCCTTCCCTTTCTATTTCTTGGAATAGCTTGAGAAGAATGGGTATTATCTCTGCTTTAAACGTCTGGTAGAACTCCCTTGGGAAGCCATCTGGTCTGCACTCTTATTTGTTGGGAGATTTTTGATAACCGATTCAATTTCTTTGCTGGTTATGGGTCTGTTCAAGCTTTCTATTTCCTCCTGATTGAAGTTGGAAGAGTGTGGGTGTTTAGGAATTTGTCCATTTCTTCCAGGTTGTCCAGTTTGTTGGCATATAATTTTTCATAGTATTCCCTGATAATTGTTTGTATCTCTGAGGGATTGGTTGTAATAATTCCATTTTACTTCATGATTTTATCTATTTGGGTCATCTCCCTTTTCTTTTTGAGAAGCCTGGCTAGAGGTTTGTCAATTTTGTTTATTTTTTCAAAAAACCAACTCTTGGTTTCGTTGATCTGCTCTACAGTTTTTTTAGATTCTATATTGTTTATTTCTGCTCTGATCTCTATTATTTCTCTTCTGCTGGGTTTAGGCTGCCTTTGCTGTTCTGCTTCTATTTCCTTTAGGTGTGCTGTTAGATTTTGTATTTGGGATTTTTCTTGTTTTTTGAGATAGGCCTGGATTGCAATGTATTTTCCTCTCAGGACTGCCTTCGTTGCATCCCAAAGCGTTTGGATTGTTGTATTTTCATTTTTGTTTGTTTCCATATATTGTTTAATTTCTTCTCTAATTGCCTGGTGCACCCATTCATTCTTTAGTAGTGTGTTCTTTAACCTCCAAGCTTTTGGAGGTTTTTCAGACTTTTTTCCTGTGGCTGATTTCAAGTTTCATGGCATTGTGGTCTGAAAGTGTGCATGGTATGATCTCAATTCTTTTATACTTATGAAGGGCTGTTTTGTGACCCAGTATGTGATCTATCTTGGAGAATGTTCCATGTGCATTCGAGAAGAAAGTATATTCTATTGCTTTGGGATGCAGAGTTCTAAATACATCTGTCAAGTCCATCGGACCCAATGTATTATTCAGGGCCCTGTTTCTTTATTGATCCTGTGTCTAGATGATCTGTCCATAGTTGTAAGTGGGGTATTAAAATCCCGTGCAGTTACCACACTCTTATCAATAAGGTTGTTTACATTTGTGATGAATTGTTTTATATATTTGGGGGCTCCCATATTTGGCACATAGACATTTATAATTGTTAGCTCTTCCTGATGGATAGACCCTGTAATTATTATATAATGCCCTTCTTCATCTCTGGTTACAGCCTTTAATTTAAAGTCTAGTTTGTCTGATATAAGTATGGCTACTGCAGCTTTCTTTTGACTTCCAGTAGCATGATAGATAGTTCTCCATCCCCTCACTTTCAATCTGAAGGTGTCCTCAGGTCTAAAGTGAGTCTCTTGTAGACAGCAAATAGATGAGTCTTGTTTTTTTATCCATTCTGATACCCTGTGTGTTTTGGTTGGAGCATTGAGTCCATTTACATTCAGTGTTATTATTCAAAGATATGGATTTAGAGTCATTGTGGTGTCTGTAGGTTTCATGCTTGTAGTGATGTCTCTGATACTTTGTGGTCCTTGCAACATTTCACTCACAGAATCCCCCTTAGGATCTCTTGTAGGGCTGGTTTAGTGGTGATGAATTCCTTCAGTTTTTGTTTGTTTGGGAAGACCTTTATCTCTCCTTCTACTCTGAATGACAGACTTGCTGGATAAAGGATTCTCAGCTGCATATTTTTTCTCTTCATCACATTGAAGATTTCCTGCCATTCCTTTCTGGCCTGCCAAGTTTCAGTAGATAGGTCTGCCACTAGTCTTATAGGTCTCCCTTTATAAGTTAGAGACTGTTTACCCTTAGCTGCTTTCACAATTTTCTCTTTATCCTTGTAGTTTTCCAGTTTCACTGATATGTAGTGCACAAAATTGATTCAAGTTACATCTGAAGGGAGTTCTCTGTGACATTTGGATTTCAGTGCCTTTTTTCTTCCCCAGATCAGGGAAGTTCTCAGCTATGATTTGTTCAAGTATACCTTCATCCTCTTTCTCTCTTCTTCTTCTGGAATTCCTATGATATAGACATTGTTCTGTTTGATTGCATTACTTAGTTCTCTAATTCTCCCCTCATACTTCTGGATTTTTTTTTATCTCTCTTTCTCTCAGCTTCCTCTTTTAGCATAATTTTATCTTCTAATTCACCTATTCTCTCCTCTGCCTCTTCAGTCCGTGTTATGGCCACCTCCATTTATTTTGCACCTCATTTATAACATTTTTTAATGTCTCATGACTATTTCTTAGTCCCTTGATTTCTGTAGCAATAGATCTCTGCTGTCCTCTGTTTTTTCCAACCCAGTGATTAATTTTATGACTATTATTCTAAATTATTTTTCTATTATATTGCTTAAATCAGTTTTGATCAATTCGTTAGCTGTTGCTACTTCCTGGAGTTTCTTTTGAGGACAATTCTTCTGTTTCGTCATTTTGGGTAGTCCGTGCAGGAGCTCCAAACTGCAGGGCACTTCCCCTGTGCTGTAGGGAGTAACTTGTGTTGGTTGGCAGGGCCACAGTCAGACCTGATGTCTGCCCCCAGCCCACCACTGGGGCCACAGTCAGACTGGTATGAACCTTATCTTCCCCTCTCCCAGGGTGGTGTGGCCCCTGCCTGGGCTACTTGCACACTGCCAGGCTTGTGGTGCTGCTTCGATGGGATCTGGCCAAGGGCATATTAGCCGGGGTGGATCCACAAGGTGCACAGGGGCAGGAGGGGCAGGCTTACCTAGCTTTGCAGTGGGTGGTCCCCTGCAGGAGGAGCCCTGCAGCTCCGGGTGGGAGGCAGACCCGTCAGAGGGATGGATGCACAGAAGCACAGCGTTGGGTGTTTGCGTGGTGCAAGCAAGTTCGGTGATGGGAACTGGTTCCCTTTGGAATTTTGGCTGGGGGATGGGAGAGGGAAATGGTGTTTGCCTCTGCCTTTGTTCCTTGCCCAGCTGAGCTCTGTCTTCCAGGGCTCAACAACTCTCTCTCCCAGCATCCTCTTGCCCTCCCTGCTCTTGGAGAGCAGAGCTGTTGACTATTAACATTCCAGAAATTAAGTCCCTCTGGCTATCAGAATTCACGCAGTCCGGTTCCTCTACTTTTGTGAGCCGGACTTTGGGAGCTCTGCCTTGCCGCTCGGGCTCCCCCTCCAGTGCCCTGACTCCTTCCTACCAGTCATTGTAGCATGCACCGCCTCTCCACCTTTCCTACCTTCTTCCGTGGGCCTCTTGTCTACGCTTGGCTCCAGAGTCTGTTCTGCTAGTCTGGCAGTTTTCTGGCTTATTTAGGCAGATGTGGGTTGGAATCTAAGCGATCAGCAGGATGAGGTGAGCCCAGCCTCCTCCTACGCCACCATCTTCCGTGCTTCAGCCCCTAAAAAAATTGTTGAATGTTTATTTATTTTTGAGAGAGAGATAAAGACAGAGTGCAAGCGGGGGAGGGGCAGAGAGCAAGGGAGACATAGAATCTGAAGCAGGCTCCAGGTTCTGAGCTATCAGCACAGAGCCCAACACGGGACTCCAACCCATGAACTGCGAGATCAGGACCTGAGCTGAAGCTGGACACTTACCCAACTGAGCCTCCCAGGTGCCCCAGGAAAGCTGGGTATCTTAAAAGTTATGGTTTCCATGTTTGTTCATAATTTTAAAAAGTATTTTTAATTTTAAATTAACCCCTTTCTCTTTTTATCTGAGGAAAAACAATTTTATTTGTAGTATTTATTATAAGTATCTTATTTTATAGTTTGTAACCATTTAATTTTTGAGTTGACATGTGATCAGACACTTAGCTCAACTTGGGGAGGAGCCTAATGATTATATCAAACCTAAATTGACAAATCTTTGAACTATGACTGGCTTTCATGAAAATATCACTGACTGTCTTTTTTTTCTCCTAAGAGAAACACAGTGCCAATTTCTTTAAGAATCTGACTACTAATAACATAGTTATAGACCTCTTAGTTTTTAGGACAAACTTAATGATGTGATACTATATTTAAAGTTTAATGTTATACAAACTATTATTTTCATAAGTTTATTATAGAAAGAAATACTAACATATTCAATTGCTCCCTTTTGTAGAAAGAATACTCCTGCGGGAAGAGGAATCCTACAGACATACTTTAATGCTCTGCCTCCCCTTCCTCTTATTGTTGTGGTGAATCTGCATTCAGGTGGCCAGGTATTTGCATTTCCTTCAGAACAGGCGATCACCGAACAAAACCTTTTACTGTGGCTTAAGAAGTTAGAAGCAGGACTTGAGAGTCCTATCAGTAAGTTTTCTGTTTTAATACACAAAGTTCTATATTTTCATAGATTTTTAAACTTATATTATAACTAATGAATGCTAAAATTAATTGAATTGTAATGTTTATAAGTATCCTAAATATTAATATGTTGATAGAACTATCCATGGGACAGTCTTTTTGGGGGTATTTATTACTCCCATAAATTACTACCATTAAGTTTAATGATAGTAACTAACATTTATTAAATGCTTAGTGATTCACATGTGTTATCTCATGAATTCTCCTAAGAGTCATAGGAAGTATTGTTACTCTAGAAGAGTAAGATAACTAGTTCAAAGTCACATAATTAACCAGTAAATGAGGAAGCTTAGATTCCAACCAGCATCTCCTTTAGTCCAGAGCCAGAATTTGGAACCACAAGAAAATAGATCTGGGTTGAAAATTTACTTATTTATTTTTATTTTTATTTATTTTTTTATTTTACATCCACGTTAGGTAGCATATAGTGCAACAATGATTTCAGGAGTAGATTCCTTAATGCTTCTTACCCATTTAGCCCATCTCCCCTCCCACAACCCCTCCAGTAACCCTCTGTTTGTTCCCCATATTTATAAGTCTCTTATGTTTTGTTCTCCTCCCTGTTTTTATATTATTTTTGCTTTCCTTCCCTTATGTTCATCTGTTTTGTATCTTAAAGTCCTCATATGAGTGAAGTCATATGATATTTGTCTTTCTCTAATTTAGCTTAGCATAATACCCTCTAGTTCCATCCATGTAGTTGCAAATGGCAAGGTTTCATTCTTTTTGATTGCTGAGTAATACTCCATTGTGTGTACACACACACACACACAACATCTTCTGTATCCATTCATCCATAGATGGACCTTTGGGCTCTTTCCATACTTTGGCTATTGTTGATAGTGCTGCTATAAACACTGGGGTACAAGTGCCCCTGTGCATCAGCACTCCTGTATCCCTTGGATAAATATCTAGTAGTGCAATTGCTGGGTCGTAGGGTAGTTCTGTTTTTAGCTTTTTGAAGAGCCTCCATACTGTTTTCTAGAATGGCTGCACCAGTTTGCATTCCCACCAGCAGTGCAAAAGAGATCCTTTTTCTCTGCATCCTCACCAACATCTGTTGTTGCATCAGTTGTTAATGTTAGCCATTCTGACAGGTGTGAGGTGGTATCTCATTACGATTTTGATTTGTATTTCCCTGATGATGAGTGATGTGGAGCATTATTTCATGTGTTGGTTGGCCATCTGGATGTCTTCTGAAACAGGAAGAAATAGAAAATTTGAACAAACCCATAACCAGTAAAGAAATTGAATTAGTAATCAAAACTTTCCCTATAAACCAGAGTCCAGGGCCAGATTGCTTTCCAGGGGTATTCTACCAAAAATTTAAGGAAGAGTTAATACCTATTCTCTTGAAGCTGTTCCAAAAATAGAAATGGAAGGAAAATTTCCAAACTCTTTCTATGAAGCCAGCATTACCTTGATGCCAAAAGCAGACAAAGACCCCACTAAAAAGGCGAACTATAAACCAACTTTCCTGATGAACATGGATGCAAAAATCTTCAACAAGTTATTAGCCAACCAGATCCAATAACACATTAAAAAAATTATTCCCCACAACCAAGTGATTTATACCTGGGATGCAGGGCTGGTTCAATATCCACAAAACAATCAATATGATTCATCATATCAATAAAAGAAAGGACAAGAACCACATGATCCTCTCAATGGATGCAGAGAAAGCATTTGTCAAAATACAGCATCCTTTCTTGATAAAAACTTAATAAAGTAGGGATAGTAGGATCATACCTCGAAATCATAAAAGCTATATATGAAAGACCCAATGCTAATATCATCCTTAGTGGGGAAAAACAGAGAGCCTTCCCCCAAGGTCAGTTACAAGACAGGGATGTCCACTCTCACCACTGTTATTCAACATATTTTTGGAAACCTTAGCCTCAGCAATCAAACAACACAAATAAAAGACATCCAAATCGTCCAGGAGGAGGTCAAACTTTCACTCTTCACAGACAACATGATACTCTGTATGGAAAATCCAACAAAACATTCCACCAAAAACCTGCTAGAACTGATCCAAAATATCCCTAGCATTTTTCACAAAGCTAGAACAAACAATCCTAAAATTTGTATGGAACCAGAAGAGATGCAAAATAGCCAAAGCAATCTTAAAAAAGAAAAGCAAACCTGAAGGCATCACAATTCCAGACTTTAAGTTATGTTACAAAGATGTAGTGATCAAGACAGTATGGTACTGGCATAAAAACAGACACATAGATCAATAGAATAGGATAAAATGCCCAGAAATGGACTCACAAGTATATGGTCAACTATTTGACAAAGCAGGAAGGAATATCCATTGGAAAAAAGACAGCCTCTTCATCAAATGGTGTTGGGAAAACTAGATAGCAACAATGAAAAAAAAAGAAACTGGACCAGTTTTTTATACCATACACAAAAATAAATTCAAGGGGCGCCTGGGTGGCGCAGTCGGTTAAGCGTCCGACTTCAGCCAGGTCACAATCTCGTGGTCCGCGAGTTCGAGCCCCGCGTCAGGCTCTGGGCTTGATGGCTCAGAGCCTGGAGCCTGTTTCCGATTCTGTGTCTCCCTCTCTCTCTGCCCCTCCCCCGTTCATGCTCTGTCTCTCTCTGTCCCAAAAATAAATAAAAACGTTGAAAAAAAAAATTAAAAAAAAAAATAAATAAATAAATTCAAAATGGATGAAAGACCTAAATATGAGACAGGAAACCCTCAAAAATCCTAGAGGAGAACACAGCCTCTTTGTGACATCAGTCATAGCAACTTCTTGCTAGAGACGTCTCCAGAGGCAAGGAAAACAAAAATAAAAGTGAACTATTGGGACTTCATCAAGATAAAAATCTGCACAGGGAAAGAAACAATGGGCAATACTAAAAAGTAGCCTACAGAATAGAGAAAATACGTGCAACATACATATCTGACAATGTGTTAGTATCCAAAATTTATAAATAACTTATCAAACTGAACACCCAAAAAACAAATAATCCAGTTAAGATATGGCCTGAAGACATGAATAGACATTTTTCCAAAGAAGATATCCAGATGACACAGGAAAAGATGCTCAACATCACTCATCATCAGGGAAATGCAAATCAAAACTACAATGAGGTATCAGTTCACACTTGTCAGAATGGCTAAAATTAACAATACACAAAACACCAGATGTTGGTGAGGATGTGGAGAAAAGAGAACCTCCTTAACATTGTTGGAAATGCAAACTGGTGCAGCCACTCTGGATAACAGTATGAAGGTTCCTCTAAAAGTTAAAACTAGATCTACCGTACAATATAACAGTTACACTACTAGATATTTATCCAGACGAAATAAAAATACTGATTTGATGGGATATATGCATCTTGATGTTTATAGCAGCATTGTCAACAATAGCCACATTAGGGAAAGAGCTCAAATGTCCATCAACTGATGAATGTATAAAGAAAATGTGTGTGTGTGTGTGTGTGTCTATATGTTTATATACATACATACATACATACATACATATAATGGAACATTAGTCATCAAAAAAAAATGAAATCTTGCCATTTGCAACAGTATGGATGGAGCTAGAGTATATTATGCTAAGCGAAATAAGTCAGAGAAGGACAAATACCATATAATTTCACTCGTGGAATATAAGAAATGAAACAGATGAACATAGGGAAGCAAAAAGAGAGGCAAATAATAAAACAAACTCTTAACTATAGAGAACAAATTGAGGGTTGCCGGAGAAGAGGTGGGTGGGGGGATGGGTTAAAACAGTAATGGATATTAAGGGCACTTGTGTTGAGCACTGGGTGTTAAATGTAAGTGGTGAATCACTAAATTTTATTTCTAAAACTAATATTACACTATGTTAAGTAACTAGAATGTAAATAAAAACTTGAATCTAAAAAAAAAAACTATAAAAAAGAACCCATCAGACCTGAAGAATACAATTGAAAGGAAAAAAATGTTAGAGGGAATCAAAGTAGATTAGAGAATGCAAAGAATGGATGGAAGGGTAGTGCAAATCACTCAAGCTGAAAAGCAAAAAGAAAAAAAAAATGATGATAGTTTAATAGATCTCTGAGACAACAAGCAGATGAACATTTGCATTCTGGGGGCATGGGATGCTTGAGGGAGAAAGGGGCAGAAAACATTTGAAGAAATAATAGCTGAAAACTTCCCTAACCTGGGGAAGGAAATAGATATGCAGATCTAGGAAGCACAAAGAGCCCCAAGTGAATCCAAAGAGGTCCACACTAAGACATAACCATTAAAATGACAATAATTAAGGATGAAGAGAGAATCTTAAGAGCAGCAAGAGAAATCAACTAGTCTTACGGGTATTCCCTTGTGTGTAACTCTCAGCTGATTTTTTTCAGCAGAAACTCTGCAGGCCAGAAGGGAATAGCATAATATAGTCAAAGTGCTGAAGGGAAAACCTTTCAACCCAGAATACTCTACTTGGCAAGGTTATCATTCACAATTGAAGGAAAGACAAAGAATTTGCCAGACAAACAAATATTAAAGGTGTTCATCCCAGTAAACCAGCCTTACAAGGAATGTTAAAGAGACTTATTTAAATGGAAAAGAAAAGGCCATAACTAGAAGGAAGTTATGAAAGGAAAAAAATCTCACTGTTAAAAGCAGACATAAAGATAGTGGATCAGTCACTTATAACTAGAGTGAATATTAAAAGACAAAAGTAGTCAAATCTACCATCTCTAAAGTTATTAGTTAATGGATACACAAAAGAAAAAGATGCATAATATGACACCAAAGACATAAAACTTTGGGACGGGAGAAACTAGTAAACATGTAGTGCTTTTAGGATGTTTTCAAACTAAAGTGACCATCCATTTAAAATGGACTACTTTATACAGAGTGTGTTTTATATGAACCTCATGGTAACCACAAACCAAAAATCTATAATAGATACTCAAAAAATAAGGAGAAAGGAATCCTAACATTAAAGAAAGTTATCAAATCACAAGGAAAGAGGACAAGAGAATGAAGGAACATATTGGAACTACAAAAACAACTAGAAAAATGTTAACAAAATGGCAATAAGTACACACCTATCAATAATTATTTTTTTTAAGATTTTATTTCTAAGTAATCTCCACACCCATTGTGGGGCTTGAATACACAATCCCAAGATCAAGTGTTGCATGCTGTACTGACTGAGCCAGCCAAGCAACCCTCAATAACTACTTTAAGTAGGCAAAAATGTTCCAATAAAAAGACACAGAGTAACTGAATAGATGAAAAAAGTAAGACCCATCTATATATTTCCTACAAGAGACTCACTTCAGACTTACAGATGCAGACTGAAAGTGAAAGATTGAAAAAAGGTACTTCATGCAAATGGAAACAAAATGAAGCTGGGGTAATAATACTTCTATCAGGAAATACAGACATTAAAACAAAGACTGTAAAAAGAACAGTGAAGGGCATAACAATAACAAAGGGATCAACCCAACAAGAAGATTTAACAGTTGTAAATATCTATGCACCCAACATAGGAACACCTAATTATATAAAGCAAATATTAACAGACATAAAGGGAAAAATTGACAGTAATACAATACTAGTAGGGGACTTTTAACACTCTGGTTACTTCAATGGAAAGATCATCCAGAATGAAAATCAATAAGGAAACAATGAGTTTGAATGACATATTCCATTAGATGGACTTAATAGATATATACAGAACATTTTACACAAAACAACAGAATACACATTTATTTCAAGTACATATGGAACATTCTCCAGGAAAGATGACAGGTTAGGCCACAAAACAAGTCTCAATAAACTTAAGAAGAATGAAATCATATCATGCATTTTTCCTACCACAATGGTATGAAACTAGAAATAGAAGGAAAAAAAGCTGGAAGAAAACCCCACAAACACATAGTGGTTAAACAACATATCACCAAACAACCAGTGGGTCAACAAAGAAATCAAAGAGCAAATAAAAAAAAAAACAAAAACTAGAGACAAATGAAAATGGAAACTCATGGGTTCAAAATGTTTGAGAGGCAGCAAAAATAATTTTTAAGAGTGCAGTCTATAGCAATATAGACCTACTTCAGGAACAAGAAAACTTATACACCCTTATACCTAAAGGAGCTGGAAAAAGAACAAAGCCCAAAGTTACGGAAGGAAGGAAATAATAAAGATTAGAGTGGAAATAAATGAAGTAGAGACTAAAAAAAATAGTAGAAAAGATCAATGAAACTAAGGTGTGATTCTTTGGAAAGATAAAATTGATAGACCTTTAGCCAGACTCATCGAGAGAGAGAGAGAGAGAGGACTCAAATACCCTCATGATGAAAGAGAAGTTATAACACCACAGAAATACAAAGGATTATAAGGGACTACCATGAAAAATTATATGCTAAATAATTTGACAACCTAGAGGAAATGGATAAATTCCCAGGAAAAAATAGGAAGTTTAAATAGACCGATTACTTCCACCAACATTGAATCAGTAATAAAAAAACTTCCAACAAACAAAAGTTCTAGACCAGATGGTTTCACAGGTGAATTCTACCAAAAATAAAGAATTAATATCTATCCTCCAAAGTATCCCAAAAGTCTAAGAGGAAAGAATTCTTCCACATTTATTCTATAAGCCCAGCATTACCCTAATACCAAAACCAGACATAGATGCTACAAGAAAAAAAAAAAAAGAAAGAAAATTACAGACCAACATCCCTGATGAACATAGATGAAAAAATCTGTAACAAAATATTAGCAAAATGAATTTAAAATATATTGAAAGCATCATTCAGCATAGTCAAATGGGATTTATTTCAGGGATGCAAGGATGGTTCAGTATCTGCAAATCAATCAACAGGCTATGCCACATTAGAAAAATGAAAGATAAAAATTATGTAATCATCTCAATAGAAAAAACATGTGATAAAATTCAACATCTGTTCATATGAACTCTCAAGAAAATGAGTACAGAGGGTATGTACCTCAATATAATAAAGGCCATATACATCAAAACCACAGCTAACATCATACTCAATGATGAAAAGTTGAAAGCTTTTCCTTTAAGATGAAGAACAAGAAAAGATGCCCATCCACTCTCACCACTTTCCTAGCTATAGCAATCAGACAAGAAAAAAAAAAATCAAAGACATTCAAATTGACATTCAAATTGACATTCAAATTGTCAACTCATTGACATTCAAATTGACATTCAAAGACATTCAAAGTAAAACTGTCATTATTTACAGATGACCTGATACCATATATAGAAAACCCTAAAAACTCTACCAAAAAAAACTATTGGAACTGATAAATGAATTCAATAAAGTTGGAGGATACAAAGTTAATATTCAGAAATCTTTTATGTTTCTAAATACTAATTATGAACTAGCAGAAAGAGAAATTAAGCAAACAATCCATTTACATCTGCATCCAAAAAAAAAATACATAGGGATAAATTTAACCAAGGAGGTAAAAGACCTGTACTCTGAAGACACTGATGAAAGAAATTGAAGACAACAAATGTAAAGATATAACATGCTCATGGACTGGAGGAATTAATACTGTTAATATGGCCATACTACCCAAAGCAATCTACAGATTCAATGCAGTCCGGATCAAAATACCAATAGTATTTTCACAGAACTAGAACAAATAATCCTAAAATCTGTATGGAACCACAAAAGACAGCCAAAGCAATCTTGAGAAAGAAAAATGAAGCTGGAGATATCACAATGTCAGGTTTCAAACAATATTACAAAGCTATATTAGAATGATACTGGTACAAAAACAGACACATGGATCAATGGAACAGAAGACAGAGCCCAAAAATAAACCCACTCATATAGTGAATTAATCTACAGCAAATGAAGCCAGAATATACAATGGGAAAAAGACAGTTTCTTCAATAAATTTTGTTAGGAAAACTAGATAGCTACATACCAGAGAATGAAACTGGATCACTTTCTTATACCATACACAAAAATAAACTCAAAATGGATTAAAGACCTAAATGTATAAAACTCCTAAATGAAAGCATAGGCAGAGGCATCTGGGTGGCTCAGTCAGTTAAGTGTCTGACTTCAGCTCAGGTCATAATCTCATGGTTTGTGGGTTTGAGCCCCACACCAGACTCTGTGCTGACAGCTCAGAGCCTGGAGCCTGTTTTGGATTCTGTGTCTCCCTCTCTTCTCTGCCCCTCTCCTGCTAGTGCATGCACATGGTCTCTCTCTCAAAAACAAACTTAAAAAAAAAAAGCATAGGCAGTAAACTCTTGGACATCAGCCTTAGCAGTATTTTTCTAGATGTCTCTCCAGGCAAGGGAAACAAAAGTAAAATGAACAGTTGTAACAATATCAACCTAAAAAGCTTTTGCACAGCAAAAGAAACTATCAACAAATGAAAAGGGAACCTAATGAATGAGAGAAGATATTTGTAATGATATTGTAAATGATATATCTGATCAGGGGTTAATATCTAAAATATATAATGAACACATATATCTCAACACCAAGAAAACAAATAATCCAATTTAAAATGGGCAGAGGGCCTAATTAGACATTTTTCCAGATAAGACATACAAATGGCCAACAGACACATGAAAAAACGGTCAACGTTACTAATCATCAGGGAAATGCAAATCAAAACCACAATGAGATCTCACCTCATACTAGTCAGAATGGCTAGTATCAAAAAGACAAAAAATAGCATTGGCAAGGATGTGGAAAAAAGCAAACCCTTGTTCACTGTTGGTGAGAATGTAAATTGGTACAGCCACTGTGGAAAACAGTGTAGAGATTCCTCAAGAGATTAAAAATAAAATACCATGTGATTTAGTAATTTCAGTTCTGAGTATTTACCCAAAGAAATTGCAAACACTAATTTGAAAAGATATGTGCACCCCTATGTTTACTGCAGCATTATTTACATTATTTACATTATTTACAATAGCAAAGATATGGATGCAACCCAAGTGTCCATAGATAGATAAAGAAGTTGTGATATTTATACACAATGGAATATTGCTCATCCATAAAAAAGAATGAAATCTTGCCATTTGTGACAACGTGAATGGACCTAGAGTGATGCTAAATGAAATAAGAGAGAGGAACACAAATACTGTGTGATATCACTTATATGTAGAATCTAAAAAACATAACAGACACAGAACTGGTTGTCAGAGGGGAGGGGATTGGAGGAGGAATGGACAAAAGACACAAAGCGCATTAAGAGGTACAGACTTTCAGTTATAAAATAAGTCATGGGGATGAAAAGTACATCATAGGGAATGTAGTTAATATTCTAATTTTCTATGGTGACAGATGGTAACTAGATGTATGGTGATCATTTCATAATATATACGAATGTCAAATCATTCTGTTGTAACCTGAAACTAATATTGTATGTCAACAGTACTTCAATTAAAAAAAATAAGTAAAAAAGGTGGTGATGTTCAAAGGTACAGAAACCTGAGCTCATTATCCAACCTCCTTGATTACTAATGGTGTGGCTCTAGGCAAGTCTTTGTTTCCTCCTCTGCAACTGTAAAATGAGATTAATAGTTCCTACTCTAGGTCACATAATTATTTTAAAAATCAAGTAAAAGTAATGTACATAAAAATACTTTGTAAGGTGTAAAATCTGAAGTATTACCATTATTCTTAAAGAGATCCTTTCATTCAAGGAACGTCAGTAGGGCTTCGATTCCTCAACTCAAAATTACCAAGAGGAAAGAACCAGAATTATTTTCTTTTTAGTTTCCTGAGACTGGTGTATCTTCCATTGTAATTTTGTTAATGCCTTTGCCAAGTCACTCTTTGATTTCCATTATTTCTTTATATCAGTGTTCCTATTCTTAAATTATTCCTGCAGCCTCTGCAGCAGGAAAGAAGCAAACTGAGTAGTACTTTGGTGTATTGGGTCTTGTCTTCTGTGCTAACAGGACCTGCTGTCGTCACTCTTTGAGAGACAGATCTGAGATTGGGGTGTTATAGCTACTCCCAGAAAAGCCTGAATCTGTAATGCAATGCCATGTGTGTCTGCTTTACTACGCTTGTTGCACATCTTAATCTCTGTAAAATTGTGACAACTTGCTGTTCTTATTTGAGATTTCCATTTAACCTTCTTCAAGTCCGTTGGCCTTTTTAGGTCTTGATTTTCTCATCTATAAAATTGGGATAAAAATTATACTTACGTCACAGGATTGTAAAGATTAAAAGAATAATGTTGGGCACACAGTAAAGGCTCAATAAACGTTAACTATTATCATTACTGATTTGATAAAACATTTATTCATACATGATGAGAGTACAGTTTTACTTGGAATTGAAACCATTGGGACCTTTGTAGAGTTTTCTTAGCAAATAAGTAGCAGAATTGAAATGCCTACTACAGGCATTTTGCCATCATGTCAGACCACTAGGCTGCAGTGTTTACCTTACCTAGAAATAAATATGCTAAGTATTTGTTATGTTTCAAGTTGGACTTTCCTTAAAGATAACAATGTCTTTAATAAACATACTTTATCTGCATTTTGCAAACAACAAACATTCTTACCTCTTACCTATTCCTTATATTGAAGAAAATATTTTAAATGTTGGTCACTTTTGAATCTGCTAACCTCACAACAGTAATTTTAAATATCAACTACAGGTGTAGCCTAAATTTAATAACCTGCCTATATACCATGTACTAGGATTTCATATAATTGAGTCTGCATGAGGAAATTATATATCAAGTATAGAGAAACTGCATATGTATTTATGCAAATTTTTCTTGGAGCTTTTAATCCGCCTCTGGAAATTTAAATTTATATGAATTTCCTAAGCTTTTAAAGTATTTATTTCATTTATGAGACATGCTCAAGTTTGTATTTTATCAACATTATTTTTTTTCATGTTAACAGTATAGAGATTCTTTCACTGGAATTTATTTTTTAAAGGTTTACTTGCACATTTCCTTATTTCTCAAAATATTATTTTAAATGGGCAACTACACTCTAATTTTTTTCTGGTAAAGTATGTCTACTAAATGGAGAAGAGTTAGCGAATTTACTTATATGTTATCAGATTAAATCAGTTTTTCTCTTCTGACCAATGTTTTAAAATAATGTTCAAATTCACTACCATGAAACCTATCTAAGACACTATCCAATCACTGTCTCTTTATAGTACAATTGATTCTATCACAATTTTTAAGTATTCCTGTCTATAGTTATTTTTGTAAAATGAACTTGTTTTCATAAAGTGTATGGAAACTAAATCAAAAGCTTCAAAAACATCTATAGATGGATACTTGGGTTGCATCCATATCTTCACTATTGTAAATAATGCTGCAATAAACACAGGGTGCATGTATCTTTTCAAATTAGTATAAATACTAGTACCGGAATTATTGGATCATATGGTATTTCCATTTTTATTTATTTTTTTATTTTTTATTTTTTTTATTTTTAATTTTTTTTATTTTTTAAAATTTATGTCCAAATTAGCATATAGAGAAACAATGATTTCAGGAGTAGATTCCTTAATACCCCTTACCCATTTGGCCATCCCCCCTCCCACAACCCCTCCAGTAACCCTCAGTTTGTTCTCCATATTTATGAGTCTCTTCTGTTGTGTCCCCCTCCCTGTTTTTATATTATTTTTGTTTCCCTTCCCTTATGTTCATCTGTTTCTGTCTCTTAAAGTCCTCATATGAGTGAAGTCATATGATTTTTGTCTTTCTCTGACTAATTTCACTTAGTATGATACCGAGTTCCATCCACATAGTTGCAAATGGCAGGATTTCATTCTTTTTGATTGCCGAGTAATACTCCATTGTATATATGTATGTGTGTGTGTGTGTGTGTGTGTGTGTGTGTGTGTATATATATATATATACACATTTTCTTTATCCATTTGTCCATCAATGGACATTTGGGCTCTTTCCATACTTTGGCTATTGTTGATAGTGCTGCTATAAACGTGGGGGTGCATGTGTCCCTTTGAAACAGCACACCTGTATCCCATGGATAAATGCCTAGTAGTGCAATTGCTGGATCGTAGGGTAGTTCTATTTTTAGTTTTTTGAGGAACCTCCATACTGTTTTCCAGAGTGGCTGCACGAGCTTGCATTCCCACCAACAGTACAAAAGAGATCCTCTCTCCACATCCTCGCCAACATCTATTGTTGCCTGAGTTGTTCATGTGAGCCATTCTGACAGGTGTAAGGTGGTATCTCCTTGTGGTTTTCATTTGTGTTTCCCTGATGATGAGTGATGTTGAGCATTTTTTCATGTGTCGGTTGGCCATCTGGATGTTTTCCTTGGAGAAGTGTCTGTTCATGTCTTTTGCCCGTTTCTTCACTGGATTATTTGTTTTTTGGGTGTTGAGTTTGATAAGTTCTTTATAGATTCTGGATACTAACCCTTTATCTGAAATGTCATTTGCAAATAGCTTCTCCCATTCTGTCGGTTGCCTTTTAGTTTTGCTGATTGTTTCCTTTGCTTTTAATAAAAAGCAGAAGCTTTTTATTTTGATGAGGTCCCAGTAGTTCATTTTTGCTTTTGTTTCCCTTGCCTCCGGAGACGTATTGAGTAAGAAGTTGCTGCAGCCAAGATCAAAGAGGTTTTTGCCTGCTTTCTCCTCAACGATTTTGATGGCTTCCTGTCTTACATTGAGGTCTTTCATCCATTTTGAGTTTATTTTTGTGTAGGTGTAAGAAAGTTGTCCAGGTTCATTCTTTTGCATGTTGCTGTCCAGTTTTCCCAGCACCACTGTCTTTATTCCATTGGATATTCTTTCCTGCTTTGTAAAAGATTAGTTGGCCATACATTTGTGGGTCCATTTCTAGGTTCTCTATTCTGTTCCATTGATCTGAGTGTCTGTTCTTGTGCCATCCATTTAAATTTTTTGAGATGTTTTCCAATGTTTTCCACATTGGCTGAACCAGTTTACATTCCCACCAATACTCCACAAGGGTTCTTTTTTTTCCACATGCTCACCAACATGGATGGACTTAAAGGGTATTGCACTAAGGGAAATAAGTCAGAGAAAGACAAATACCATATGATTCCACTTCTATGTGGAATCTGAAGAACAAAACTAATGAACAAGGAAAAAGCCTAGACGTATAACTACAGAGAACAAACTGATGGTTGCCTGAGAGGAAGGGTAAAGGGGGATGGGAAAAGACAGGTGAAGGTAAGTGGGAGATACAGGCTTCCAGCTATGGAATGAATAAGTCATGGGGATGGAAAGGTATAGCATAGGGAATATAGTCAATGCTATTTTAATGGAATTACGTGGTGAGAGATGGTAACTACACTTATGGTGAGTGTAGCATAACATAAAAATTTATTGAATCAATATGTTACACACCTGAACGTAATGTAACTGTGTGTGTCAAATACACTGAAATTTAAGAAAAAAAAGTTTCAAAAACGAAATGCTTTAAAATGTAAAGGAATACTTGTCTAAACAATAAATGTGTTCCCAAAAAAATTTTCTGTAATGATTCATAAGAAATAGTTGCAGGGGAACTTCTTGGGAAAATGACAAGAAGAAGATCCTAAATTTACCTCATCCCATGGATACAACTAGATAACACCCACATCAATGTAAAAACCCAGAAAATGACTCAAAAACTGTCAGAATAGACTCTTCACAGCTAATTGTAGACAAGGGGCGGCAAAGAAGGTATAAAGGGCAGAGACATGGTGGGGAGCTAAAGAGACCCACAAGACTATCCTCAGGAGAGAGACACCCTGCAGGCTCACAGAGGAAAGAGAAACAGACCATCACACAAAACACTACAGTCATGGGAAACCCACATGGGGAAGACAAACCCCCACATTTTGGCTTTGAAAACCAGAGAAGCCTAATTTTATAAGTTCTTACAACCAGCAGGGCTTAACACTTAGAATGTTAAAATTTAGTGGGTTCTCTGGGAGAACTTGGAGGGTGGAGTCCCCACCCTTAAAGAGCATAATAAACAGCCAAACAGAGATACAGAATATAAGAAGCAGTTTGAAAAACACTTGGGGTATATCAGAAGGAGATTTATTTACTAATGTCAGTGTGTGCTGGGGGTGGCAGGGATCTCTAGGAGACTTCTCTAGGAAGCAAAAGGAGCTGGCAGGCACCACTTCCCTCCCCTGCCCGCCCCCCAGCCTAGATACATGACACCTGGGGGAACAGCTCAGTGCCAACACTCTCCACCTAACTTACTAATCCTCCTTTGCATTCTCCAGTGGACATGCCCCTCCAACATGCCTTTGGCTGGAGCCTATCCAAAGTGGTGCTACAAGCATGGCAGTGTACCAGCAGCTGTGACAGGGACCAGCACCACTTCAAAGTGGTCCAGCTGGTCTTGGAGAGAGAAGAAGATAACCACAAACACCAGTCCAAATGCAGCCCCAGCAGTGGGCTGGGGGAAACCAGTTGGTCATACTGCAGGCCCCACCCACCAACAGAAGCTCCTCAGGGACAACACAGGGAAAGTGCCCTGTGCTACTGCATCTCTGGCAAATACCTGTTCTGGCTCAGCTGAAGCCCAAGGTGGCCCCAGACTGGCCCACTAACAACACAGGGATTGCCCTGTCCACAGCAGGCAGAGTCATTGCAGACAACTGCACTGAAGCAAAAGTGGCTCAACTACAATAGTCAGGCACAACAACAACATTCATGAAGCACCAGGTTCTGGTGAACAGGGGACCCCGAAATCCAGGGCACTACAGTACCTCTTCTTCACAAGGCCACTATTTTCAAAAGCAGGAGACATACCTGACTTTCCTAACACAATGAAACAGAGTTCAAAAAAATGAGACAGAAGAATATGTCCCAAATGAAAGAACAGAACAAAAATCACAGCAAGAGAGCTAAACAAAGTGGAAATAAGTCATATGCCTCACAGAGAATTTAAAGTAATGGTCATAAAGATACTTGCTAGACTTGAAAAGAGTGGAGGACTTCAGTGAGACCTTTAACAAAGATCTACAAAACAAAAAAGAATCAATCAGAGATTAACTCAATAGCAAAGTAAAAATACACTAGATGGAATAAACAGAAGACTAGAAGAAGCAGAAGAATGGATTGGCAACTTGCAGGAAAGCAATTAAGCTGAAAGAAAAAATAATGAAAAATGAAAATAGACATAAGGAACTCAGTGACACCATCAAGTGTAATAACATTTGCATTATAGGGATCTCAGAAAGAGAAGAGAGAGAAAAGCAGGCAGAAAATCTATGTGAAGAAATAACAGCTGAAAACTTCCCAAACCTGGGAAAAGAAACAAATCTCTAGATCCAGGAGGCACAGAGAGCCCCCAACAAAATCAACCTAAGGAGGTCTGCACCAAGACACGTAATTAAAATGGCAAAAAGTACTGGTTGAGAATTTTAAAAGCAGCAAGAGAAAAGAAAACAGTTACTACAAGGGAAATCGCATAAGGCTGTCAGATTTTTCAGCAGGAATTTTGCAGGCTGCAAGAGAGTGGCATGATATATTCAAAGTGCTGAAAGGAAAATATCTGGTGCCAAGAATATCTAGTGAAGCTGTCATTTAGAGTAGAATGAGAGGGGGTGCCTGGGTGGCTCAGTCAGTTAAGCATCCGACTTCAGCTTGGGTCATGATCTCACAGTTTGTGGGTTCGAGTCCCACCTCGGGCTCTGTGCTGAGAGCTCAGAGCCTAGAGCCTACTTCAGATTCTGTCTCCCTCTCTCTCTGCCCCTCCTCCACTCACCGTCTCTTTCTGTCTCAAAAAATGAATAAAAACATTAAAACATATTTTTAGAATAGAAGGAGAGTTTCCCAGACAAACAAAAGTTAAAAGAATTTGTGACCATTAAAATAGCCCTATGAAAAATATTAAACAGGACTCTTTGGGTGGAAAGGAAAGCCCATGAGCAGGAGTAAGAAAAGTAGGAAGCACAAAAGAAGTAAAATTAAGTTTATATGTAAAGATCAGGAGATTCACAAAATAAAAGGATGTGAAGTATGACATCATATACTTAAAACATGGGTGGGGAAGAGTAAAGGATGGGTTCAAACTAAATATAGACTTAATATAGACTACTATATGCATAAGATGTTACATATATATACCTAATGGTAACAACAGGTCAAACACTAGTAACAGATATGCAAAAAAAGAGAGACAGAGACAGAGAGAGAAGGGAATCCAAGTATATCACTAAAGAAACCCAGTAAATCATGAGAGAATAAAGCAAGAGAATAAAGGAACAAAGAACTACTAAAACAACCATAAAACAAGTATCAAATGGCAATAAATGCAACCTATGAATAATTACCTTGAATGTAAATGGACTAAATGCTACATTCAAAAGGACAGAGGGAACGGATTAAAAAAAGCAAGACCCATCTATATGCTACCTATAAGAGACTCATTTCAAACCTAAAGACACATGGAGATTGAAAGTGAACTGACAGAAAAGCATTTATCATGCAAATGGAAGTGAAAAGAAAGCCAGGGTAGCAATAGGCATATAATACAAAATAGACTTTAAAACAGATTATAACAACAGACCAAAAA
This sequence comes from Lynx rufus, assembly GCF_022079265.1. Classification (NCBI taxonomy): domain Eukaryota; kingdom Metazoa; phylum Chordata; class Mammalia; order Carnivora; family Felidae; genus Lynx; species Lynx rufus. Next base: position 48,302,874 of record NW_025814831.1, read on the forward strand.
AAGGACACTATATATTCATAAAAAAAAAAACAATCCAAGAAGATATAAACAATGACAAATATTTATACATCAACATGGGAGCACCCAAATACATAAAGCAGCTAGTAACAAACATAAAGGAAGTAATTGAGAGTAATACAATAATAGTAGGGAACTTTAACACCTCACTTACATCAATGGATAGATCACCCAAACAGAAAATCAACAAGGAAACATTGGCTTTGGATGACACATTGGACCAGATGGATCTAACCGATATTCAGAACATTCTATCCTAAAACAGCAGAATTCACATTCTCTTCAAGTGCACATGAAACATTCTCCAGAATAGAGCACATATTAGGCCACACAACAAGTCTCAATAAATTAAAAAAGACTGAAGTCATAATACTATGTGTCTATTCTGACCACAACTCTATGAACCTAGAAGTCAGTTACAAGAAAAAATATGGAAGAAGACAACTACCAGGAGGTTAAGTAACATGCTATTAAACAATGAATGGGCCAACCAAGAAATCAAAAAGGAAATAAATACAGAGAGAATGGAAATAAATATAGACAGACAACGAAAATGAAAACATAATGGTCCAGAATCTTTGGGATGCAGCAAAAGTTGTTCTAAAAGGGAAGTTTAGAGCAATACAGGCCCACCTCAAGAAGCAAGAAAAATCTCAAACTAATCTTTCACCTAAAGAAACTAGAAAAAGAACAAACAAAACCCAAAACCAGTAGAAGGAAGGAAATAATAAAGATCAGAGCCCATATAAAGTACAGAAAAGCTAAAAAAAAAAAAAAAAAAAATCAGTGAAACCAGGAGCTAGTTCTTTGAAAAGATCAACAAAATTGATAAACCTTTAGCCAGATCATGGGAGGAAAAAGAAAGTGAGAGGACTCAAACACATAAAATCAGAAATGATAGAGGCAAAATAATAATCGACACCACAGAAATACAAAGGATTATAAGAGAATATTATGAAAAATCATATGCTATCAAATTGGACAACTTAGAAGAAATAGACAAATTCCTACACACCTAGAACCTCCCAGAACTGAATCAGGGAGAAACAGAAAAATTGAACAGACTGATTATCAGCAATGAAAATGAGTCAATAATCAAAGACTCCCAACAAACAAAAATCCAGGACCAGACAGCTACACAGGTGAATTCTACCAAACATTTAAGGAAGTTAATACCTTGTTCTCAAAATATTCCAAAAAATAGAAGAGTAAGGAAAGCTTTCAAATTCATTCTAGGAGGCCAGCATTACCACGATATCAAAATCAGATAAAGACCCTACAAAAAGGAACTATAGGCCAAAGCTCTGATGAACATAGATACAAAAATCCTCAACAAAATATTAGCAAACAGAATTCAAAAATACATTAAGAAAATTACTCACCGTGATCAAGTGGGATTTATTCCTGGGATGCAAGGATGATTCAATATCCACAAATTATCATCATTGTGATGCATCACATCAACAAGACCAAGGATAAAAACCATATGATCACTTCAGTAGATGCAAAAAAAAAAAAAGCATTTCACAAATCATAACATGCATTCATGATAAAAAGTCTCAACAAAGTAAGTTTACAGGGAACATACCTCAACATAATAAAGTCTGTATATGAAAAACCTACAGTTAACATCATTGAACTCAGTGAAAAACTGAGAGCTTTTCCTCTAAGAGTAGGAAAAAGAAAGGATGTCCACTGTCACCTCTTTTATTCAGCATGGTACTAGAAGTCCTAACCACAGCAATGAGACAAAAAGAAATAAAAGGCATCCATATTGCTAAGGAAGAAGTAAATCTGTCACTATTTGTAGATGACATGATCCTATATGTAGAAAACCCTAAAGACTCCGTTAAAAAACTGATCAATGAATTCCATAAGGTTGCAAGATACAAAGTCAATATATTGAAATCCATTGCATTTCTGTACAGTAACAATGAAGTAGTAGAAAGAGATAGTAAGAAAACAATCCCGTTTAAAATTTCACCAAGAATAATAAAATACCTAGAAGTAAACTTAACCAAGGAGGTAAAAGAACTATACTATGAAAACTATAAAACATTGATGAAACAAAGACAACATAAACAAATGGAAAGATGTGCCATGCTTATGGGTTAGAAGAATTAGTATTGTTAAAATGTCCATACTACCCAAAGCAATCTTCAGATTTTAATGTAATCCCAAACCAAATAGCAATATCATTTTTCACAGAACTAGAACAGCCCTAAAATGTGTATGGAGCCAGAAAAAAAGACCCTGAAACAGCTAAAGCAATCTCGTGAAAGAATAAAATTGGAGGTATCACAATCCCACATTTCAAGATGTACTACAAAGCTGTGGTAACCACAACAGTATGGTACTGGCATAAAAATAGACACACAGACCAATGAAACAATAGATAGCCCAAAAATAAACCTGCAATCATGTGGTCAATTAATCTTTGACAAAGGAGGTGAGAATATGTAATGAGAAAAAGATAGTCTCTTCAACAATGGTGTTGGGAAATTGGACAGCTACATGCAAAAGAATGAAACTGGACTACTTTCTCACACCACACACAAAAACAAACTCGAAATGGATTAGGACTTAAATGTGACGCCTGAAACCATAAAAATTCTAAAAGAGAGCAAAGGGAATAACCTCTTTGACATTACCCATAGCAACATTTTTCTAATGTCTCCTAGGGCAAGGGAAACAAAAGCAAAAATAAACTATTGGGACCCACCAAAATAAAAAGCTTCTGCATAGCATAGGAAACAATCAACAAAACTAAAAGACAGTCTACTGAATGGGAGAAGACATTCACAAATGACATGCTGAGAAAGGGTTAATATCCAAAAAATATAAAGAACTTATGCAACTCAGCACCAAAAAACCAAATAATGCAATTAAAATATGGGCAGAAGACATGAACAGATAGTTCTCCAAAGAAGACATCCAGATGGTCAACAAACCCATGAAAAGATGCTCAACATCACTAATCATCAGAGAAATGCAAATCAAAACCATAATGAAATATCACACCTGTCAGGATGGCTAAAATGAAAAACACAAGAAACAACAAGTATTGATGAGGATGCAGAGAATCAGGAACCCTCATGCATTGTTGGGGGATTACAAACTGGAGCAT